>NC_140639.1:43012278-43711653 GCF_057382275.1 Copadichromis virginalis
ACTGGTTACTGGCAATTGTTGATGCTAGTCAGAGGGCATGTCCAAATTCATAGGCTGCATTTGTAGGCCGATTATGTCATAGCAACGCGACAAAGGCTGTCCTAATTCATAGACTCCTTCAAATGCAGCTGACAAATGTGTCCTCCGATTCCCCAGATTTTAAGGATGGGTCGGGTGTGTCCTTCATGACCCACCAAACCCCAGAATTCATAGCGCAGCAAAAATGATGCTGATTTGTCTGCTAGCAAACTACTGACCAAGCATTAGTGGAACTTTGAATAGTGCAACATAAACCAGAAAGAGAGTCTGTTCACAAAATAAAAGCTACAAGTAATGCTCAAGTTGTGGTAAGGCCCAACTTTTACTTTGAAGGCAAATGTTCACGTTTCCAGTTTTACTGCAAAGGATTTGAGTCTCTCTTCCCCTCGAGGTTACCAACTATCATGTTTCTTGCTTGTGACAAATGCGTGATTAATCGTTTCATGCTGCCAGATAACAGATGGCATTAATTATTCATAACTATCGTGTATTTGCAACACGAAACAAGATTGGTCAAGACCTAATGGTAAATCATCATTAACATTTCTACAACAAAGTTGGGAGAAGTGTCACACACAGTCCTCCTTTAAGCAACCAAAGACAAAAATATTTTCATCCTTCTCCTTTTTATTTATTTTTTAATTTTTTTACTTTACATTGCTTTTATCAGTATTGTGTGTATGATGGCTGTTCACCTTAAAATTAGCCCTACACTGTTCAGTTATACTGTATGTGTTTGTGTTTCTTAGCAAATACAAACGTAGCCTAGTAACAATGCAAATACAATTAAAATCCTGTTCATACGTGATGATAATTTATCAGACTTGAGCCTTTAAGTCTTTTGAGAATTTTGATTATCATTAATAGAACTAAAATGTTTTTGTGAGCAGAGCAAACAACAGATTTGTTTAGATTCACCAATTAATTAATTTGGGTATTGTTGTAATGTAACTGTGGTAGCAAAGAAAGATTGTGTGACAGGCACATGTTATGTGTTTGAAGCACTGCATTGTGAAATTTTTAAAATAGCAATATAGCTTAAAGCTAAAAATCCTGCAACTGCAACTTTATTGTGACGTGTGCAATGTCCAGATGGGACCAACAGATGACCTTACTTGCTGATTTGTTGAGTGAGTGTGTTCATGCTATTATTATGTATAAATTTGCCTGTAAGAGCTGATGAATTCATAACTCATTAATTGAAAGTGTCAGAACGCCATTCCAGATTGTTCCAGCCTACTTCAACTCCCTTACATACTGTCACCTGATTAAGATGTGATATATTATTAAGCATGCAGGAAAATATGCTATCCATGTCTACAATGTGTTTGCCCTGTGCTGGAAAACATTTACAGTAGTTGTGTCCAGGGTGGGTTTCCCAGCATGTGACATTTTGTTAAGTACAAGCTTGAAACAATGCAGAAAAGAAGCTATTTTACAGGAAAATACACATTCTGTGGAGTCCAAAAGACTCTTTCTGAGTCATTGTGCTGACTCTAAACAGAGAATGACACAGCACACTGTCCTGGTTTTAAAAAAAAACGTGTGTTGGACACAAATTGATAACAGATGTAGTTTGAAATTGGTGTTTTTTAGCCTCTAGACCTCAACCAAGTGATATATTTGGATTTCCATCAGCAACTGACAGACTAAATGCTTGACATATTCACAGTAACAGCACTATACTACCATGGTCATGGTGAAAACAATGAAGCAGTTGCTCCCTCTCAGGGAAATGGAAAGAACCGTATGCTGATGCAGTCATTTCTGACGTGGTGAAAGGCCACAGCTGTGGGCGGACACGCCCTGCACAAACCACATGCTGGATATTTCCACTCACTGAGGACATCAGGAATTTAACTGGACTACTGCAGGCAAAACTGAGAAAGTAGGCCAATAATCACAAAACGTTAGCACAGATGATTAAAATGGGTAAAATTGACTTTTTTATGGAAAAAGAAAATCATCTAAAGCCTTTTGGGTTCTTTTTAGAAAACTTGGTAATGAAACAGCAGGACAACATGTTCAAATCAACCCTGGTATTGCTGTCAATCGTAATCCAAGTTATAGAATAATGTCCTCGTATATATGGCAAGAAGTATTTTGAAAGTTCATGGAAATAAAACCTATGTGACCCTCCATCAGCTTTAAAGATCCAATTATTTCCCCTTAAACTGTACAGTTCAGGTTAGTTTGCAGGTAATATTTTATCTTTAACCTCTAACCTATCTGAGGTTAGCACTTTATTTTAGATATTAATGGTATTTAGTTCTTTAAACCGAAACCTCTTCCCCTTGTTTTCCCTTGTTAAAAGCCTTTCCAGTTTAACTTACTAACCTAAACCCTAACCCACATGGAAACCTGATGGACGCTTCTCATTTTAAAAGAAAGCACAAGTTGTGTGAGCCTAGATGCTTCTCTAAAAGCTAAAAGGTACGATCAAGCCAGTGGATGTGTTTGATGATGACAACATAACTCCTATACCTGTATACACAGTAGATTGATTTTGCTTCTATACTTGAAATATAGAGAACTCCTTCTGCTCACTCTGTTTTTTTCTTACTGACAAATAGAGCTGTCCACAAAAGTTGTAATTCATTTGGTGCTGTGCATAGTGCTTTACTGTCAAGCCATTAATTCTGAGACTTTTGTAACATTGCTGTCAAAAAAACAATACCCTAACCATTAGTCTTCTACCACTGAAATTTGCTGGTTTCATTTATTCCTTACAAATTCAGTTTTTCTGCAGGCCCATGGATCAAAAACAACCTGATTTGTAACTGCAGAGTTTCATATTCACATTGGCTGACCTTGTCCTTGTGAATCTGCTGCCAAAGGCTTTTGTCATCTACTGTCCTTGCTCTTTCTCTTTAAGCCAAATATAGGAGACATCTATCACAATACCTGTGCTGAAGAAGAATATTTAGGGGAAAAGTGCAACTAAAAATCTTTGTGCAAAGCTTTCTCTGTTTTCCAAATGACTTTGTCTTACATGACTTATTCTGAAGTGCAGGAAGAATTGCATGAACCTCTTGACATCAACCAGGTTAACCACTGAGGCATAGAGTTAACAAAGGTTGCATTTTCACCACATCCTAAACCAATCATAGTTTTAGAAACCAAAAAGTTGATTCTGTTCATCTGGACGTAGCGTTTTCAGCGGGAGCAACGTTTCATCATCATCCAAGTGGCTTCTTCAGTGTCAGGCTACGTCCACACTAGCCCTGATAGATTTGAAAACAGCGTATGCGTCTGAAAACACTCTGCGTCCACACTAGCGTTTTCAGTCGCTTTCACAGAGTTGTGCATCCACATTGAAACGGCCGAAAACGCTTACGTTCCAGTACTGCGCAAGCGTGAAACACAAGACGATTCGACCTGTGTCATTTCTGTCTGTCGTTTATTTACTTTCCAGCTCTTTGAGACGTTGCGGCAAAATGTCGAGGAAAAGCACCAAGTTTTTTAAATGGACTAACAATGAGGTGGAGTTGTTGCTGCGAGTAACACAAAAGTACAAAGTTGCAAAAGAGAGTGAGAGTTAAAGAATTTGAATTGAAGTTATCGCATATGCGGGCGGTTACATATAATTTAAATGATTCAAATGCAGTAAGTATACACGTTTTTCATATAACTATAGTCTATAACTTAATCATTTTCTGTAGCCCACATAATTAAACACTTTAGTTACATAAAATGTGAATTTTGATGTTATGTGCTGTATAGCCTGTCTAATAAATAAGTATGTAGCCCAATAAGAATAAAATCCAGAAAGCTACACAACATGGGGCTGTTCATTTACAAACACAAGTGTAACTTAAGTTTCACTTTTTTTGTTAGAAAAAAATCTAATTGTTACATGCTTAATTTATACAAAATGCCAGAAATCTGCAATGACATGAACAAAAAGTTTAACCTAATTTTTCATGATTTGTTGGGTTAACCCTCTGAGGTCCAAAAACATGTTCTAAAGTACGATTTTTCGGTTTTTAGTCTTTTACCCTCTTCCTTTGAGGTTAAGGATATTTCCAGACTGCTTCCCAAAATGTTTGGTCTGAGAGTTGCTCCAAAAGACAGACCTAAATCAAATCTCTTTTTCAAAAAATTGCCATCACTAGAAGAGCAACAACATCAAAATATTCCCTGCATATTCTAGCTTTTAGCGCTCACCCAGTTTCAAAGTCTGTTTGGCTTGACAATAAACTTTTCTGTACACTACTGAGACTATGTATGCTGGAGTCATTGAAGTTCTGCCAGACAGAGGCATCCTGTTTCTACCATGTAAGCCAACATTAACTGCTGAATTGTCACAGGCTGTAAACCTTGTGACACGCTCACCTACACAGTCTTGCTTTTGATTTGCTATATAAACCTAATTTGGCTCGGAATATAAGCACTTGTTTCTGTAATTCTTGATCCAGTTTCTAATTAGAAAGTCGGGGACCACAAAAGTGCTTATGGTTCATCCTGCAGGTCTGGAATATCTATACCATGTAAGTATGATGACGATAAAACTAGTAGCTGGAACAGCTGTAGCTGTGCAACAATTTTAAATCAAATCAAATCAATTTATTTATATAGCACTTTTCACAGGATAAAAACCATAAAGTGTTTCACAGTAATATAAAAACAGAAATACATAAAATACATTAATAATCAAACATACAGCAAATTTAACAAAAAAAATCTAAATAAATGACTGTTAAGCTGCTTTTAAAAGAATAAATACAATCAAGGCAACATAATGATGGAGGGAGAGCATTCCACAACCTGGGGGCCACCGCTCTAAAAGATCTATCTCCTCTGGTCTTAAAACGAGTTCGTGGGACTACCAACAGCCTTTGATTAGATGATCTCAGGCTGCGAGAGGGAGCGTGGGGTTCTAAAAGATCAGAAATGTAGGCAGGGGCATCACAATTCAAAGTTTTTAAAGTCAGTACCAAGATTTTAAAATGAATTCTGAAATGTACTGGAAGCCAGTGTAATGAACGTAACACTGGTGTAATGTGCTCTCTTTTTCGTGTCTTAGTTAAGAGCCCTGCAGCAGCATTCTGGACTAACTGGAGACGGTCAAGATTCCTTTTGCTCAAACAAAGAAAAACACCGTTACAATAATCTAAGCGAGGTGAAATAAAAGCATGAATAACCATTTCTAACTCAGATTTAGATAGCAAAGTTCACAGTTTGGAGATGTTTCTTAGCTGAAAAAGGCAATTCCTAATTAACTGGCGAGATTGTTGTTCTAGGGACATTTTAACTCAAAATAACACAAAAACGGATCGTATAAGAGATCATATCCCAAAGTTGGAAACCCCATGGTTAGACAGGCCATGACCAAAAAGCTCTGCACTAGATTACGAGCCTTTCTGGCTTCTATGCCTTTACAGCTAAGTAATTCATGAGGAATCCTTTTCTTCTCTTCAGTAAGCAAGTGGTGGTGGGGGGAAGGCATTTGAAGAAAAAGAAAATTAAAAGGATACATGGAGGACGGAGGAGATGGAGGAGAGAAGATGGAAAAAGCAGGGAACAGACGACAAACAGCTCGGCAATGAAACATTAATATGCCCACTGTGTAATGGCACGGGCAACTCTGCGCTTCTCTGTCATACTCATTTTCTCTCGTAAAAAATTGAACCATGCTTCCCTCTGCGTATTAATCAGTTACATACAGGAGTTTTTTTTACTGCAGGCATTTACATTTTTGTGCAATTTCCTCATACTTCATAAACACTAGGCCGGCTGGCTGCGGGACAATAAAAATGCCCCCCCCCCCCCCCCCCCCCCCACCAAAGTAAAGCAAAAGCAGGCACTCCCCCTGGAAACCAGCAGTGAATTTAGCATTCATGTGCCAGAATGTTTAATGTTTTGTGGCACTTGATATTTCTTGATATGTTCGGCGCAGCGAGTGGGAGGAATTGGCAGTTGTGAATGAGGAAGACACTGGAGGATGGTGTCAAGTAGCAGAAATAGAGGCGCAAAGCTAAGATAAGCACGAGCCATGCAGTTATTTGACAAGTGCGGCTAACTGGGCTTTGTTACCTCTGTCTCTTTATGCTCACTAGCATTATAACATGGTTATTTCTGAACACGGTGCGGCCTGAGAACAACAGAATGTGTCAAAGTAGGAGAACAGTACCAAAAAAAGTGGACAATTTGCAAAAATTTGCAGCTGTAGAAAGCCTGATGAAGACACTGGAAGGCATTTTAAGAGAAGACAAGGGAAGTGAGACGGTGTAGCAGAGAAGCGTAGCACCACATAAAAAAGGAGCACAAGTGACAGCCAGGTTCTTATATCTTGTAATTATAGCCCATGCCATCACTTCTCCTCTCTTCACCTGTCCTCTCATCCCTTGTTTTATCCCCCCCCCCCCCCCAACCTCTCACTTCCTCTCAGCAATCACTGCCACACTCCAGACACGCATTTCCTCTCCTCCCGCCCTGTCATCTGTCATTTTCATACCGCTTCTTATTACTCCTTTGTGCCCCGACCTGGACAGACACAGGCGTTTGCATTTGTGCTCACCCGTGGGAAAGGCTGGCCTGTTAGCTCACCCAGCGGGGCAAGTCCATCACAGCATTGCATGAGAACTGCTGTTTTGTCACACACAACTGCTCTAGCAAGGCGAATATTGAAATAAATTCAAGCTAAAAGGGCAGCATGCCAGGACATCTGTAGTTTAAATGAGAGTGGTGCTTTTTTTTTAAATCAAATACAAAATACAGAAATTGGTAGACAAAAGTGTTTTCATATGGAATTAGGATAAAAAACAAAGGTTTAGCTTTATATATTTTATGGTATTTTAAGTTTATGTATTCCTAAGCAACCCTTGTCCAGTCTTTGTATACCTCTTAATTTTTGGCAAATTCTGCACATACACATACTGTCACGATCCTGGGTCTTTGACCCAGCGTTTTAAGTTTTAGGTAATGTTTGATGTTTATGGTTTATTTTCAAGTTCATTAGATTACCTAAGCTCATTTGTCTATTTCGATTCCTCTTGTATTTTCTTCCCCTGTATTTACGTTTCCCTCACCCTCCCAGGCTGTTTTGACTGCATGTCTTATGTTATCAAGTTTGTATTGTCATGTCTTCTTCACATGTTTCCTGTTTTATTTTGGAAGAGTCTGGTGTTCTTTGTTCATTGTAGTTAGTGTTACTCTCCCCTGTATTGTCATTATGTTTCATTCTAGTCAGCTGTGTTCTCATGTGTCTCCACTTCCCCTGATCACCTCATGTGTGTATTTAAGTCCTCAGTCTTCCTTTGTTCGTCGTCAGGTCGTCTGTTTTTCTCGCCATGGGCAGAGTCACAGCCATTGCCATAGTTAGCTTTCATAGTTTGTTCAGTTTAGGTTTCTGTTTAGTTATTACTCTTCTGCTGCCCTCATTCTCGTTTGTTTCTTTCGTGATCATCAGCCACAATAAAAGGCTCGCTTTTGTTTAAGTTCATTCCGTATCCTCACTTGTGTTCGCACCTGGGTCCACCACACACATCTCCGCACGGTCTGTCTCCACAAACCATGACACATACATACACTTAGCTAAAGTTAATGTAAACTGCTTCAACAGTCCTGTAGCCCTACATTCATAAAGACTGACATTTTTAAAAAGTAATAATTTTTTGAACCTGTTTAACTGATTTGATTTGGAGAGGCTGTACTTATGAACATATATGTTAAAGGCTAGGTCACTGACAATGTCTATCATTTTAGTAGTGTCATTTTATCGAAAAAATGTTTCCGTATTTGTTCTCTGCCATTTCTGCTATCTCCGTTTCTCTGAGGATTGGACACTTCAGTGTGAAACACTGTGAGTGGCACAGCACCCCTCTCAATTACCTACGGTGAATATGTGGTTAAACACCACATTGAACTCCCACTGTGGACTAATATCGTGCCCACAGGAGGCAAAGTCAAGCTGGCATTCCCTTGATGGAAAAAGAGATGACTGACTGGCCAGTCAGATGAGGCTGACTGTGATTAGCCATGGGTTTGACTGTGTTTGCAGTCGTTTAGCGTGTAAATGTATTATACGATTATGATGCAATGTTTACCGTCTTTAGTATGTTAGTATAGAGCGCAAGTATAATGGTTATCAAAAAATGTAAAAGTGATGTTGATGTAATGGTGTAAATCTCACCCCCAATCGGTCACGGCAGAAGACTCTCCCTCCCTCAGGATGGTTCTGACCGAGGTTTCTTCCTGTTAGAGTTTTTTTCTTCCCACTGTTGCCAAAGCAACAACAGACAAAGCTGATTTATATCTCCATTCACATCCTAGAAGATGGGCAACATCCAGACAACAACTTCTAAGTGGTAAATCAATATTTCACAAAGTCTCCTTTGCAGCACCCTGGGCTGCATAGGTCCTTCACCAAACAATAGGTTCCTGACCTGCATTATTCATCCCTCAAGCATTCACTCCCCTCTTACTCAAACACAAAGCTCGCAGGGGATTCAACTTTCCCAAACTAAACTTCCGATAAGAACCCCTTTAAAAACATCAGCCTCTCCGCCCTTAAATCTCGGAGGTACTTTGAGTCGCTTCATACCATCCCTAATAATGCTAACCACGTTGAATAATGCATTGCTGACTCATATCTCACAGCTGGGCCAAGATAGAATCCTCTCGGTTTGACAGAATGTCAATGAGTAAAGCAAACAAAACTGATTGGGAATTTTTATAATATGGGGTTGTTTAAATTACCTGCTGCTTTAAATGGAAAAGCCCTGGGACCAAATATACCCAGGTTGCTTTACAATAATATAAAAATCACACAAACGTAGTGGTGCATCTATATTTAGAAGTATTCCAATCCCCATTAAATCTAACTTTGAATGTCCAATAAGCATAACACAGTTATTACAAAATGCTCCAAATACTGGCAGCAGATTTTTAATGAACTTGACATTTAATGCTTCATGGCTTTTAGTAAGTTTCCCCTAATGTCTTTTCATAACGTGTAATTAGGCACGGACTTTAAATAATGTGTGTGTGCAAAGGTTTCTAACACAGGAGATGAGGATCGCTCAGTCTCAATCAGTGTATTATCTCTGCCGCAGACCATTACTGAGGCCCGCTACTTAATAGCCCTGAAATTAGATGTGAGGCTGATTGCACATTGATTATAAGTGAATGAGGGCAGCGGGTGTCAATTGCAACATTCAAAAGGACTTTAAAGAGCACGAAGAAAAGTCACCAGGGGAGAGTTTTGTCATTGAACAGATGTATTTCACACTTTGAAATCTGGCAATCGAATGTATCTGATATCACCACTGAAAAATTTAAAGTTTAGAATTACAATATGTTACATTAATCTAGTGAACCAGTTTGCACTGAGATACCCAAAGGTGTATATGCATGGATACATGCAGCATGACATATTTCTACATCATGTATTTTTTTAATGCATTTTCACTTCATGAAGATAAAAGAAGAGCCTACAGTGCTGTGCTAAAGTTTGAAAACTTATTATTTTTGTTTTCAGTTTAAAACTTAAAAAAAAAAAAACATTTTGACCCGTTGACCAAAAAACATGCGACACTGATTGGCTTTTTCAATCTTCGCCTTCGGTATATATGCTCACATAGATTTGCGAGACAACCTGAGACACTTTAGAGGTCATCTGAAATTAACACCTTGGTAAATGTAAAATTCAGTGTAAAATACAGCTAGTACAAGGCACGTTGGATTGTAGGTTAAAGACCTCATAATATTACATAGAGATCCCCAATGACCAATCACTCGGCAAAAGTGGGAACGAAACGAAACCGGGAACCTTCTGATTACAAGGCGAACTGCCAACTCTTGAGCCATGATCGCCCTAAATAACAATAATAATAATAATCATTTGATGTAAAAACAGTTTATAAGAATCATTTTATATATTTTTCCATAGCATTACATTTGAATTTAACAGTTCAATCTTTCAAATAACGGACAGATATTTGTGAAATGATGATGCATTTGTGAATGTATTCTAACAATCTAAATATGCATATGTACAAACAAATACATTTAAAAAACAAGAAAATCATGTTTTATTACATTTACAGTGATTTTACGTTAATTTACATTTGAAATGTAAAATCACAGTCTATTTATGTGAATTTAATGATATTCTAGAAGAACAGTACAAAACTGTAAAATACACAGTAAAATACTTTTATATTACTTTTTTTTTCATAGTGATGTCTTTTAACAGGAAGTTAAAATTTGCTCTGGTGATCTCACTCTTGTTGTGCACATGCATTTCGTTTTCCTCCCCAGTTGCTATGAAAATTGTTCAGTTTGAGTCTGTCTTAGAAACCAGTAAATATCGAAGTGAACACTGGCTATTTTATAATTCGATGACATTTGGTTGAGAATCTATTTGGTCATGAAATGGTTTTGATCTGACAGCTTTCAGTGTAATCAGTGTAAGTGTATAGTACATGTAACATGTATTTCCGTCTTGTGTGTTTCGTCCAAATGGGCTTGGACGAGCCTCTGACCTGTCACTGTGTTTATAAATGAATAATATAAGCTGTGGAGTGATCTTAACATGCTGGCTGATTAGCTCAGTGGGATAAGCTGTAGCTTAAGAGTTGACTGTAGTTTATTTTTGACTTCCCTCGTCTCACCACCGGCCAGAATTTTTTTGTTTTCTTTGTTTGTTGGTTCTGGCTGATAAATGATTAATAGGCAGAAATTCTTGTACGAAAACTTCCCTTTGCTAAAAAGTCAAAGAAGAATGCAAAACGGATGTTAAGGATGGATGAAAAACAAAAGGTGGGGTAATGTCACCTAGGGCTGCTCGATTATGGCAAAAATGATAATCACGATTATTTTCACTGAAATTGAGATCTCGATTATTTGACGATATTTATTTAACCCTTTAAGACCTACCATAGAACCAAGCCCGCCAGAGCTTATATTATTTTTTTTACATGTTGTAGTGCCATTTTTGGGAGCATTTCAAGTTGCTATACATCAATACAACTGTTATAGCCCATATTTTAATAATATGTCTGCATTAAGTCCATAGTAACAACATTAATTGCAAAAAGTGCAATAAACTACAAAACAATTGAAAATCGTTTTTGTTTTAGTTTTTTACATATATTTCTACTTTAGAAATAGAGGTTTATCCCTCAAAACTTTAAATACAAAAAAGTTGCAAAAAATAGTTTACAACAACAAGAAATTTATTTTGAGTGTCTTCATAGTTTTATTTTGGAGATACAGCAATTCTTATATACTGCAGGAAAAACAAAAAAACAATCCTATGATGCAAATTTGCAAAGAAAACAGCATGTGCATCAAAATAAACTATTTCCAGCAGTGCAGTTCGAATTCTAAGCATCCCAGAAACTATTCAGAAAAGTCAAACATGACTTATAAAAACACCAGTATAGGCTTTTAAGGCCTACAAGTAAAAACTACATTTTCCGCGAGTATGGCGTCACTTCCGGTTTCGGGCAGGAAATGGCGGAAATGCGATAGTTCGCGCTGACGTCTGTTTCAATGTGGGAAGTGTTACGAACAGCTGATCGGATCGGCAAAGCGTGTTTCTGGAATATTATGTTTTTGTTCCTGCAAGCGCTTTTTATGCAATTTTTGCAAAGCTTTATGTGGAAGGAAACCGTGACCGAGGACAAGCTGATGGCATAAGATGTAAGTACAACTCCTCCGGTTTCATATGCAAAAAAAAAAATATTGCGCTAGCTTACATGTCTGTGAAGGTTCTCAGTCATCCAGGTCATCGTAGTCAAAGGAGCCTGCAAAGAAAAGCGTCTGGACTTCTTTAAGTTGCTTGAAGACGGAAAGGAAGGCTCTTGGCTCTTTCAAAGGAAGAGTACCCAGCCACTGGTACAGATATGTAGACGACACCTGGGTCAAAATCAAGACACAAGAAGTGGAATCCTTCACTGCGCACATTAACGCTGTGGATAAAAACATCAAGTTCACCAGGGAAGACACAAAGGACAACTGTTTGCGTTTCCTGGACTGCGCTGTGCACATTAAGGAGGATGGCAACCTCAACATTGAAGTTTACCGGAAGCCCACACACACGGACCAGTACCTCCTCTTTGACTCCCATCATCCTCTGGAACACAAACTTGGAGTAATTAGGACCCTACACCACCGGGCAGAACATGTTCCCTCTAAGCCTGAAGGAAAAAAGAAGGAACACACACATGTAAAGGAAGCACTCAAAACGTGCGGCTATCCTAAATGGGCGTTCCTAAAGTCAGCAAAGAGGCACAGAAAAGAAGACCAGACACCAGCGAGGGAGGATAAGAAGGACAGACGCAACAACATTGTCATCCCCTATGTAGCCGGTGTATCAGAGAAACTCAGGAGAGTTTTCTCCAAGCATGACATCCCGGTGCATTTCAGACCCAGCAACACGCTCAGACAAAAACTGGTTCACCCGAAAGACAAAACGCCAAAACACAAACTTAACAATGTGGTGTATGCTGTACAGTGCAGCGAGGAATGCTCAGACCTCTACATTGTAGAGACCAAACAGCCACTTCACAAGCGCATGGCACAACACAGAAGAGCCACCTCCACAGGACAAGACTCAGCAGTCCATCTGCATCTTAAGGATAAAGGACACTCTTTCGAGGATGCCAATGTTCACATTTTGGACAGAGAGGACAGATGGTTTGAAAGAGGAGTGAAAGAAGTCATCTATGGCCACTGTGAGCGACCATCTTTGAACAGAGGCGGTGGTTTACGACACCAACTCTCTGCCATCTATAATCCAGTTTTGAGATCCCTTCCCAGACGCCTTAATGCCCACTCACATCCTGGGCCATCTGACCTCAGGAATTCGCATGATAAGGTGGGGCCAGGTTTCACAATGAACACACCCGAAACTCTGGCTGATTGGGACCCACACCCAGTTACACACCTTGGCTCAGGCGATTAGAGGATCATCAGGGGGTCCTTTTGTCCCTCTGTGGGGGGTTACTCCCACTAGGTTTATATCTGGGACTCTCCACCATTTGACCTTAGAACTGAAGAAGCTTCTCGGATGAGAGGTGAAACGTCTTCAAGCAACTTAAAGAAGTCCAGACGCTTTTCTTTGCAAGCTCCTTTGGCTAGCTTACATGGTTCAGGTTCTACAGGGATTTAAAAATAGTTACACAAAACGGAGCGTGCTGCTCTGACCGGCTTTAAAGGGTTAACAATAACAATGTATTGAATAATGACTTTAAAAAATAATATAAAATAGTGTGCAAATACTGATAACAGTGCAAATGTTTGCAATATAAGAAATAAATGAAAAATGTAAACATCTATGTTTAGTGAACTTTGCAGTGTTGCTCTGTGGTGCAGCTACGACACCGTAGCAAAGTTTACACACTATGTCTACTTGATCCACGTCTGACTCCCCCGAACCCATAATGTTTCCACACCACTGAATTTTTTTTTTTTTACCTCTCCTCTCCAAATAACTTCTGCTTAGCTTTCCGAGCTTCCCTCGGGTCCTCTTAATTGTTGTGATGCGTGTTCGAAATGCAGAGAGGTGCGCTTGATTTACCACACGGAGCAGCGCGAGAATAAAGCATGAGGGAGGGGCTAATAATCGGCTGAGTCATTTTTAATGATCGTTGAAAGCCCAGATCGTAATCGTGATTAAAATTCGATTAATTGAGCAGCCCTAACGTCACCTTAGCTTTTATTTTGAAACTTTTTTTCAACCAAGACTGAATCTCCAGAAAGGACAGTTGGGTTTCTTTTTCCTTTAATTCAATTTGCAGTTCTCTCTCTGGTCTCCTTTGTTTTCATAGGGAGGCAATCTGGGGTTCTGGTGCATAGCCTACTGTATCAAAGAAGGCAAAAAAAACCTCTGAGAACTCTCCACTGGCTTTATTTAGTTTTAAGCAGTTTCCCAGGCTTTTATGTGGCTGTCTTCCTTTTCTGTGGTGGTTTCCATAATATACATAGCATATGATTTTCTGATGACTTGTAATTTTCCCCATTTGGCATAGTGTCTGAAGCAAAAGTTTGTGACAGGCTAACCTGTACCTGACCCACACGGCCTGTTTTATACACAACAGTCAAAATTGAGAGAAGCGTCTTTCCTGAACTGTTAACTTTTGACAATCTGAGCCAGTCAAAAGGCTGTCAAAGTGGACAGCTGGTATCATACTTGTAGTTCTAGTTGCTGAAGATTACTCTCTAGAAGTCTGGCTGTATAATTGGGCTTGTTGTCATGCTGCAGAATCAATTCAATTTAATGCCTCCTGATGGTATTGCATAATAACAATTTAAACCTATGAAGTGCCTATATATAAGAGAGAGAGAGAGAGAGAGGATCACTCAGGTAAAATAACTACATCTTTCCAATGATGTCATTCTAATTGCAAACCCACTTGTTTTTTCCTCTGTGTTCAGCTGTTAGACACAGAAGGGATTGTTTGCCAACACACAACATTCATTTTTCATGAGTATTTGTGTTGTTTCAGCAGTGATGCAACTGATGAAACTAATTTCATACAAATTTTTCTGTTGATTATTTATTTTTGCTTCTGATCATTTATATTTATTTGCCAGTAATACAGTTTCTTGCAAAGTGTTTTCATTGCTACTTTTACTAAAAGGATGGTTCTAAAATATAATCATCCACCACTCATCATTATAAGCTTTTTGGCCATTGATCTGAGGACTAGCATAGATGCACTAGCAGTGTTGGGAAGGTTATTCTAAAATGTATTCCACTACAGATTACAGAATACATGCTCCAAAATGTATTCTGTAACGTATTCCGTTACGTTACTCAATGACAGTAACGTATTCTAAATACTTTGGATTACTTAATATATTATCATGCTTTTTACAACAACGTGAATGTACTATTGCTGTGTGATTTATTACTATTACTGAAGGTCCGCGACTCAGAACTGTACTAAAGGGACCTCTGATTAATACGGCGGGGTCCCTGTCGGCTTGTAGCCGAAAACTAGCTTTACTTTGTTGTGTGGGTCAACTTTTCTTGCGAGAGACAGAGAGAGGCGTCGAAAGGCTGCTCCAACGGAACTTATTGTTGTCGGAGGAAAACACGAACACAGTGTACAGTCGAGTCTTAATAGCTTACTTACAACTGGTCTCGTCAGGCACTCTTCTTGGCTGCAGTGGTTATTATTATATTTACATGCTTCCAGCTCCCGTTTTTGCTCGATGACAACTCGTACCTTTCCACTCCCCTTTTTCTCCCTCCTCGCTCACATACACATAACAGCAGTCCATTGGCTTCAAAACAAGCTTTGTGTCCATTCTCCCTGCAACTCGGACTACACTGCCCATAATTCTTTAGAGCTACAGGGAGTGCAGAATTATTAGGCAAATGACTATTTTGTCCACATCATCCTCTTCATGCATGTTGTCTTACTCCAAGCTGTATAGGCTCGAAAGCCTACTACCAATTAAGCATATTAGGTGATGTGCATCTCTGTAATGAGAAGGGGTGTGGTCTAATGACATCAACACCCTATATCAGGTGTGCATAATTATTAGGCAACGTCCTTTCCTTTGGCAAAATGGGTCAAAAGAAGGACTTGACAGGCTCAGAAAAGTCAAAAATAGTGAGATATCTTGCAGAGGGATGCAGCAGTCTCAAAACTGCAAAGCTTCTGAAGCGTGATCATCGAACAATCAAGCGTTTCATTCAAAATAGTCAACAGGGTCACAAGAAGCGTGTGGAAAAACCAAGGCGCAAAATAACTGCCCATGAACTGAGAAAAGTCAAGCGTGCAGCTGCCAAGATGCCACTTGCCACCAGTTTGGCCATATTTCAGAGCTGCAACATCACTGGAGTGCCCAAAAGCACAAGGTGTGCAATACTCAGAGACATGGCCAAGGTAAGAAAGGCTGAAAGACGACCACCACTGAACAAGACACACAAGCTGAAACGTCAAGACTGGGCCAAGAAATATCTCAAGACTGGTTTTTCTAAGGTTTTATGGACTGATGAAATGAGAGTGAGTCTTGATGGGCCAGATGGATGGGCCCGTGGCTGGATTGGTAAAGGGCAGAGAGCTCCAGTCCGACTCAGACGCCAGCAAGGTGGAGGTGGAGTACTGGTTTGGGCTGGTATCATCAAAGATGAGCTTGTGGGGCCTTTTCGGGTTGAGGATGGAGTCAAGCTCAACTCCCAGTCCTACTGCCAGTTTCTGGAAGACACCTTCTTCAAGCAGTGGTACAGGAAGAAGTCTGCATCCTTCAAGAAAAACGTGATTTTCATGCAGGACAATGCTCCATCACACGTGTCCAAGTACTCCACAGCGTGGCTGGCAAGAAAGGGTATAAAAGAAGAAAAACTAATGACATGGCCACCTTGTTCACCTGATCTGGACCCCATTGAGAACCTGTGGTCCATCATCAAATGTGAGATTTACAAGGAGGGAAAACAGTACACCTCTCTGAACAGTGTCTGGGAGGCTGTGGTTGCTGCTGCAAGCAATGTTGATGGTGAACAGATCAATACACTGACAGAATCCATGGATGGCAGGCTTTTGAGTGTCCTTGCAAAGAAAGGTGGCTATATTGGTCGCTGATTTGTTTTTGTTTTGTTTTTGAATGTCAGAAATGTATATTTGTGAATGTGGAGATGTTATATTGGTTTCACTGGTAAAAATAAATAATTGAAATGAGTATATATTTGTTTTTTGTTAAGTTGCCTAATAATTATGCACAGTAATAGTCACCTGCACACACAGATATCCCCCTAAAATAGCTAAAACTAAAAACAAACTAAAAACTACTTCCAAAAACATTCAGCTTTGATATTAATGAGTTTTTTGGGTTCATTGAGAACATGGTTGTTGTTCAATAATAAAATTATTCCTCAAAAATACAACTTGCCTAATTATTCTGCACTCCCTGTATGCTTGTAGCATTCTGCCTGTTAGCTTAGCACACAACAACAACAACGAAAAGGCGCTCTCTCACCCAGGAAACACACAGTCGCAGAGAGAGAGAGAGCGTCGCCCTGTAACCATGGCAACCGTAACGCTGCCGTCTGGAACAAGCTGTCAAACAAGACCCAAACAGTCCTGACCCGCGACAATATGAAACAGGAAAGTACCGCAGTGTAATCCATTTATTTCAACAAAGTAACTGTATTCTGAATACCACCTTGTTAAACGGTAACTGTAACGGAATACAGGTACTCATATTTTGTATTTTAAATACGTAACGGCGGTACATGTATTCCTTTACTCCCCAACACTGTGCACTAGGATAGATGCTGTACTTGCTATACAAAGTATGACATTACTTTTTCTCAGTGTAGAAATAATACTTGAATTTTAGTTTTAGGATCACTTTCTGCAGCCAGGATTAAATAAAGCATTCACGCATCTTCACAGGATGTACTGTCAGCCCAATTCTGAGGCTGTTCTGCACTTTTGACTACAGCTCAACTTTGATTTTTGGCCTTTGACTGACTTTCACATGGCTGATGACACAGGTAAACATAACATAGACAGATGCTAGAGAAAGATTTTAATACTACCAAGATAAACAGCTGCGAGGCCATTTTTCGTGTTACAAAGAGACCAGGAGTTTTACCCTTTAGTACCCTTTCTGGTGATAATGGAGAGACCTTACATAAAAATTCCAATTAGTTAGAACAACACTCAGACATTTCCCAGGTTTAAATCTTTACTACGTCTGTGTGGGTTCCCTGCGTGTACTCGAGCTTCCTCCCACACTCCAAAAGCATGTGTGATAGCTGGTGATTCTAAATTGACTGTAGGTGTGTATGTGAGCATGGATGTAAGTCTGGTGGCCTGTCCATGGTCTACCCTACCTCTTGCCCTATTACTGCTACCATAGGCTTCAGCCCCAACAGCCCTGAATTGGATAAATGGAAGAAAATCAATGGATGAAATGGAATCAATTACTGACACACTATAGTGACTTATTCGCCTTACAATGCAAAGGTCAGAACACAATGGTAACTTACAGGAATATGTGAGCTTAACAGCTTTCCCAAATGAACTCACAACTGAACTGAGTCACGTGTCCTCAAGCCCATCATACAGTAAAGCATTTAAGCCAGAACGCTGAACCATGTAATTCACTATATCAAGTCTGCAACAAAATTAAAGCTGAGGCAACACACCACTGCAACAGCAACACTTCTGAAATAATTCATTTTCTGGTTCCTCTATCTGTTGCCTGGAGCTACGGATAGCTACTCATGAGAAATAAAGCCCCTCTGCTGCCAAATAACCAAAGCAAAACCAAGAGAGAGCAGTTATACTGCTACTCCCACCAATCTAGTTCCTCTCAGTGGCCTATGACTGCATCCTGCTTTAAAAGCCATCAGGTGAAGGAGAGGTGAAGTAACTTCAGAAGAGGCCACATCAGAGGATGGGGCCCGAATCAAAGTCAAACAGTCACCTAAGATGATGAGTCAGAAAGTAACTACAGACAGTATCTTTTCACTATCACTGCTCTGCAGACAGCACAGTGCAAAGGAGGAATCAGCAAAAACCAGCTGACAGCCATGCTTAGAGGGCTCATCTGTGAAAAGTGCAAATGGATGTTAGCTCATTGAGATTCTGGAGATTGGCAGATGTTTTTTAAGGACACCAACATTTTCAGAGCTGCCTGAAAGAGGAGAAGTAAAATGCAAGAGTGGATTTACATTTATTTGGTCTCGCTATAAATACCATTACTCCAAGGAAGGTCTGCTTGCTAACATCAGCATTCAACATCATACTGCTGCACCTTGTTGCCTTCAAGTGGGAAATTCACTGTGATGTTAATGAGTGGCTTAAATTAAATAAATAAATAGAAATTTAAGCTTATTTTGGGACATGTACAGTTGAATTTTTGCTGACTTCAAACATCTTACAAACATCCACTCATTAGCCAGAACCAGGAATCCTTTCAGAGTTCAAATTTAATCTTACAGCTGTTAACTACCACACATTTACACTGAGCTAACTTTGCAGCATCTACAGTAAATCCTCAATATGTAATTTATAATTGAAATGATCTCAGAGGTCAGAGGAGAATGGCCAGACTGCTTCCCGCTGATGATAATATTAACTCAAATTACCACTCGTTGCAACCAAGGCATGCAGAAGAGCACCTCTGAATGCACAACAACCTCGCAGCAGATGGGCCACAGTAGCAATAGACCACACTAGGTGTAGCTAAGAACAGGAAAAGGGGGTGACAATTCACACAGGCTACACAAAAATAGACAACAGAAGATTAGAACTGATCTGATCAGTCTTAGATTTCTGCTGTGACATTCAGTTCGTTGAGTTTTTCAATACTTATTAAAGATGACATGAAACACTATATGTACCAGGAACCGAGAACCATTAGATAACTGCACAGAAATGCCAACAATCTGCTCCTTCCTCTGACCACTTGATTGGGGATCTAACCATGACTCTGACCTACCAGATGTTTTGCTGTATGCTGGATTAGAAGTGGCATTGCTCTCCCTCCACAAACTCTATCCCAAGACTCTGGAATGATCCATCAACAGCAAGAACTCTAACTTTGGCTAATGGTAGTTTATTAGTGTCTAAAATTGGACAGACAATTTTGAAAAGTTGAATGAAAATGCCTATTTTTTAAAAGTCACTAATTTTAAGTTGACATTCAAATCCATAGTTGATGTTTGGCTAATAAAAGTATTTGAACCTAAACATGTGCTAGTTAGCTAGCAAACTAATGACTAGTTTGCTAGCTAGCGGTAGTTGGCAGATAATACTGAGGTCATGTACCGGAGTTTCTCATCTCCTTCTCATCAACAGGGCTTTGAATATTTTTAAAAAGACATTTAATGAATTAATGCAGAACCTAACATGGATGACAAATAAAACTTAAGCTTGACTAAAAGTGAGAAATGCCCATGTCCTTTAATGCCATGGAGATACAGGTATCACTGTCAGCAGTCTTACTAGTGTTTGAGGAGATTAGTGTAATTGTCAGGTGAGTACAAGTGGTTTCAGAGTCTAAGTGGGTAAATTTAATGAGTCTAAGATAAGCTACAGAAACACAGAGTAGAGACATTAGAATATATATATGTAGTGCTAGTTTATAACACACCTTGGAACAATGCAACAGACTTCATGTAAAAGATAATTCATTTATATATAAATTATGTATTTTGATTGCATGATTGCATTTTACCTGCTGTATAAAAACATGGGATTATCTAACAATGTGTGTGTGATTTTGTGTCCTCTGTTGATTTGTTGTTGGTTTTTTTCCCCTCAGCGATATTCGTGAGACACTGAAGGTGCAAATCTGCTCAGATGTCTTGCCACAGAGAGAGCCTTGTCAGGTTTTCCAACACCTTTATGCTGAGCCAAGGTGACTGCTGTCCCAGGCTTTGGCTCTTGCAATGTTGGACGGATGGAGAAAGATTTGCACCTGCGGACTGCTCCAGACACAATGTCCTTTCTAAAGGTGCAGTTCATGTCCACTTTTCGTGATGTGTTGACCTTTCAGTATTGGTGTTTGTAGTCTTCTTGACCGTACTGTTTTTTTGTTTTGTTTTTTACATTCTATCGATATAATCATAATAATAATTAGTTAATATAAAAATAAGACCTGAAATGTCACCATCCCTGTCTCTAAAGGACTTTGGATCACCTTCTATTGTTTAAATGTGCTAAAGGCTAAAGACAACAGTCAACACAAAAATGTTCTGACTTTTTCATAGTGCATGTTTAATGTTATTAATTCCATTTCCAAGTTTTTTTTTTAACACAATTCAGTGTGCTGCACACTAAACTTAGAGGATAGAAACAAAGTATCGATCCTATTAAGCTAGTGTCATTCCGATATGAATACGAGCATTGGTATCAATATTGTATTGATTTGAATTGATCCACCCACCTCTGCACGGAGGATGCTCAGCTGTTTTTCCATCACAGGTGCTCACAGAACAGCAGAGATGGTTTGTTATGACCTGGATTCATTCATTGACATCTTCATTGTCGCTCTTTATCAGTCTCTTTTTTTACTTTTACAATGTGCCACAGGTCATACTCTTGCTGGATATGTGTGTGTGTGACTTTTTGTCCAGAGGTGTGTTATTACGCGGATACAAGCGGCAGAAATGAGCTTCCTCCGAAGGGTGGCTGGCCTCTCCCTTAGAGATAGGGTGAGAAGTTCGGCCATCCGGGAGGGGCTCAGAGTAGAGCAGCTGCTGCTCCACATCGAAAGGAGCCAGCTGAGGTGGTTCGGGCATCTGACAAGGATGCCCCCTGGGCGCCTCCTGGGTGAGGTGTTCCAGGCATGTCCCACCGGGAGGAGGCCCCGGGGCAGACCCAGGACACGCTGGAGAGATTATATCTCTCGGCTGGCCTGGGAACGCCTTGGTATTCCCCCGGATAAGCTGGAGGAGGTGGCTGGGGAGAGGGAGGTCTGGGCCTCTTTGCTTAGGCTGCTGCCCCCGCGACCCGGCCCCGGACAAAGCGGATGAAAATGGATGGATGAAGGTGTGTTATTAAGTAGCAATTACAGATACTGAGACAGCATAACCTTCAATCTTCTGCAGACATCTCCCCATGCCCCCTACTTCCAGCCAGTAAGTAGGAGATTGTCATGGTTACTTCTGTAACCATGACAATCTCCCACACCACCACCAAATCTGAGTTAGTGTGCAAAAGTCAGTAAGTCCCATATGTGGCATTGTGGCCAGGGCTGTCACACAGGCAGTCTCCACAAACAACCAGTGATTCATTATTCAGTGCTGGCAGTACTGCTTCACTGTGTGCTGTCCATAGTTCATTTGTTTCAGGGATGGCATGCTGTATGCTTTTTGAATGACAGGATAAGATGCAGGGATGGTTGTGCTACATGGTTCTCCCTAAACAAACCCTGATAGCTCCAGGTAAAGTCATCATGGCCATCTTGGCATCAGTGTAACCTTTTCTTTATGATTAGTGGCCGGACTAGACATTTGCCACAACCTTCTCCGTGGCACACATTAACAGCTTGTGATTTGACACAGTGCTGATTTGGACCTGTGTGTGCCACGTCACTCACACTTTTACTCTAATCAGTGCTTTTTAAGTCACTCATCTCAAACTCTTCATCACGCTCAACATCTGAGCCCTCCTCCATTAAGCATCAACACTCAGACTCTCCATCCAGACAGAGGCTGTGGTGATGAAGAAATGACATCTTCAGCTAGCTTGCCATAACAGTGATCGTGACAAAGATCATTAATGAACTGTGTGTGATCGGTCATAGTGCCTTGGCTGATGTATTATTTAACAGTTCCTGCCTCTTCCTGCTGATGTTCTTCTGACTGTGTACTCATGCTGATCCTTTCTGTAGTTCCCTGCTGCTCCTCCAGACTCATGTCTGTCTCTGTCATGCTGCTACCATCCAGGTGCATGCATGCGAGCCTGACCTATGAAAATATACAAAATATGTAAGGCAGAATCTATCCCAGCCTTTCTTTTTCCCTATTATCTTCTTCACTGTCGCTCTGTTCAAGTTACACGTCTACAATCAAGTTAGCATTGTGATTTTCAACATGAAAAATTTCCCATGTAACTTTCATGTAATGAAATTTGGTATACATTTTGTTTATACCAAGCAGATGTACTGCATTTTACATTCATCCATCCATTCTCTTCTGCTTATCCTTGTCAGGGTCGCAGGGGGGTGGAGCCTATCCCAGCTGTCTTAGGGCGAGAGGCAGGGTACACTCTGTCAGGCCGCCAGTATGTCGTAGGGCTAACACATAGAGACAGACAACCATTCACACTCACATTCGAGCTCTATCGGTAATTTAGAGTTACCAATGAACCTAACCTCATTGACTGCATGTCTTTGGATGGTGGAGTCTTTGGACTATTACTGTGTTTCCATACAGATGCTACATGAACCAAACTGCTTTTCAGTAGCAATTTTGGGCTGACAAAACTTCTCACACTGTTGAATAAGATGTCGTTCTTGAAGCTTGTCACTGAGAAGCGGCACTTCTCTTTCACCTAAAATGTGGTTGGTAATAAGAAATACAAATACAGCGAAGTCTTAGGACTTTAACTCAACATCCATTTGCTAGATCTCTTCTGAGCTTTTAATCAAAAAAAGAAAAAACTGTCAGGTGAGCAAATTTCATCCAAAGTTCAGTGATTTAAAAAAAAAAAACTGCACCATTAAGATTGATTTTTACATAATTTTGTCAAACTGTTTTCAAGGTCTAAATTTAGAATTCATGCTCCGGAGCTATAAAACCAGTAAAGTTGGAAATAGTAAGATGACATAAGCTTTGTCACCGTATATCAACAATGACCCGATTTAATCTGGAATCAAGTAATGCATATTTCATGACAAGGTTTCTCTTTTTAATCATGTTATATCCCCGTACCGTATGAGGTGCGCACATAGTTTAGAATTGGCTGTGCAGTAATGTCAAATATTTGAATTGCTGTGCGACAGACATTCCTAGTTTATATTAACGCTGCGGCGTAGGCATCATAGCGTGACTCAGAACTGGCATTGTGCAGTCTGTGACCAAGACCTTGCTGTGTGTGATATGCAATTAACCTGAAGGATTGCTGTGAGCGTGCAGTGTGAGACAGACAGCTGCCTAAGCTGTCTTACATTATTTACTTTTCCATTACTAACCATCACTTTTGAGTAATTGGTGAAAATTCAAATTTATAACATGTATATTTAACAGTCAGCGTGGATAAGCATCACCACTTTATATTCTAATCTGTTTTAAAGTTCTCCCATCGGCTTGTTTATTTCACCCGCTTTCCTTTGGCTTTTTGGCCCTCTGCTTTTCTGTTACCGCACATCCGTAGTGTCTTTTCTTTCTACTTAATTGAACCGACGGCTCATTGATTGCAGCTGTGCCTCTGAGTGACCTGTAAACACGCATTTGTTCGCTGCCGGTGTGTTTGCCATTGATTTTGAAGTTTTTGCAGTATATGTTCCAAGGCTGTTCTCAGAGTCTCTTTTTGTACTTTTATTCTGAGGGCAGGTAACATTCAGTTTCTAGCCTTCCACTCAGACAGTATTTTCGAAAACAAACAAGTCAAGTGCTTTCCAGCTGAGAAAACAAAGATTTATTTTTCTCTGTGTGTGAGTGTGTGCGTGCACAAATGATGCTTTGAAAGTCATGCTGTCTAACAAAAAATCTAAAAAATATATTATATTTATTTTGAAGGATCCAGCACACCTCTTGTTTTGCAATCAGATAAGCTTGGGCCCATCAACCCAGTAACCTTGCTATGAGCTTTGTTAGCTGATATAATTCTTAGTTTTTTTAGTATCCGATTGTTAAGTCTGGCATTTCCAGGTCCAAAGTTTTCCTGGGGGTCTGAAATACAAACAAACACCAAGGCACCACTGAGAGGTAAAAATAGTCCAAATTTTTCCAGCTCCAATAAAATGATCAGTGCGGCCATTCTCATAGGGGTAGCAATAAAGTTTAACATCCAGGAATCCATGAAGAAGAGGATTTATGAGCTTTAGCGGAGTCAGAAAATACTCACAAATTTCTATCTAAAGATGATGTACCATGTTCTGACTGAAGGGTTTCCAAAAAATACAGCCTTGTTATTTCTTTGGACATAAGACATTTGGAGGGTTTGTGAAGTTGGGCTAGCTGACATATAGCAATGTGCTAACTACAACGCTATGGTTAGGCTAATATAAACGAATTAGTACAGGGAAGATGGAGGATAAGGATTCAGTTTTTTCCTCAATAAAAGTTATTGTTGAGGGTTCCCAATCGACAGACATCAATGGACATCCTATGGCACAAAGGACATGCCCAAAATAGACCAAACTCCAACCAAGGGAACATCTGAAATGAGCCCATCCACACACACGTCCAACACAGGGTTAGTTATTATTATGTCAATGCTTGGTTTGGATTACTCACTGTGAAAAAGTCCAAATCCTAAGCGTAATATCAACATGAAATCTTTGACGTCCTGGGAGTGATTCTTTTCTGAAATCTTCAAATATTCATCTCCAGGTTAATGTGAGGCCATTGGTTGTAGTGCAGACAGTGAGTTTTTAAAAACTTAGCTTAAAGACATCTTGCACGAGAATAGCACTAGTAAAAAGCCAGAGAGGCCTTGAGTGACCACTGGTTACTTTTAGAGGAATGTGTTTCCTCTGCATATTCCTGTAGCAGGATTTTAGTTTGTCTCCCTTTCAACAGGTGCTGGCAACTGGATTTCAAAGCCACAAACCCAAATCCTGTCCCTGTAATTTACTTGCGAACAATATATTTTTGGAAAACCCACAATCTTTATGTCTGCATTTACTTAGACTACCTTAATGTGTTGGTTTAATGTAGACAATTAAACTGACAAATAATAGACAAAAACCTCAAATCGATAAAATTTCATACATACTCTATTTTAGTGTGAACATATTTTCAGCACTGCTGTGCCTTCCACATTCCTGATTCAGATTAGTGTATGTATGATGGTTGGTTGCACAGCAGCCTCCCATGACATGGCTACAGTAGTCAAGTCACACTCATGAATGCACATTGCTACAAATAAACCATGTCTAGCGCATGAGCCCAGAATCACACTGGAAAACCTTGTGCAAAGCGTATTTATGGCGGACAAAAAATTATACAAATGATGTTGTGCTTTATTCTTCAAGCAGCTGTGACATTTTCTGTGTTTTGTTGTTTTCACGGTTCTTTTGACTCATCTGCGCTCTCGGTACAGAGCAAACAGCCATTTGAATGTTGCCATCCATAGATCATATCTTGTGGCTCTAGGAGCTGCTCTCCATCTGTGGCAGCAACTTTTCACTGTTTTTTGCACACAGAGTTCACCCAGGGACTCTTCACTTTTCAGAAAATTAATTATAATGTTCTAGCTTGGTTTTGCTGCAACCAAACAAACTGATACTCATGTCAACCAGTGAGGGTATGTGTCTGGTTCCAGCACGACAACAAGATTAGGTTACAAAGTTTTGTAACATTTGGTTGAAAATCAGTCTGCAGGCAAAAAACAAATTCATGGGTTTGTGTAAAGATGCAGGAATTTAAATCGCTACATTAGGTTTGCACAATTATGTATTTAACTGTTTTGAGAAAATCCTTTGAAATCATTAAAGCTAGTAATGAATTTAACACAGTAAGTGTTGTCTTTGAAGTCAAGACCTCTGTGCCACACCTTCATTACCTTTATTATCACCAGCACAGGCACCATATTTTACATTAAGTTTTTTTTCTGGTACCCTGACCACTGTGCCACTCAAAATAACACGTTAAATTACGTCTTTGTTAGGGAAAGATATCAGGTGATGGACCAGCTGATAGCCTTCTACACATCCAATTGGCAAATCTAATACAAGACATGCTATTTAAGCCGCTTTAGCCTTTCTGCAGTTGTTGTGGACTGCAAGCCACTTTGCAACCCACTTTTCATGCTGTGTCTTTGTCACAGACTGTAAGCAAGGAGTCCTGCTGCTGTTTTCTCTGCCTCTGGTTCTCTGTTATATGTATATAATATATTTGATTTGAGATATTTCACTTGCAATTTAATCAAAATTATTACTTCATGTTTATAAGGTAAGAAATTTTTTTGTGTACTTATGACCATTTTTTAAGTATCATGTCTTCACCAAAAAAACAAGATTGCATCCTTGGTTCAACAGAACTGACAGGATAATGATTCTAAGATGGTCTTTGAAGTTTCTAGTTCTTAGAGCATTTCAGCATGTTAGTGTTTTGGCTTTTAACATTTCATTGCGCGATCTTGAATGCATTTGTAACTTTCTCTTGAACCACAGTGTGTGAAGGAAAGACAGATTTTGACTTGACAAGACAGTGAAGTTTCTATGTAAGTATCTAATGCCCTAAAAACCTAAACTTGTATTTCATTAGGCTTATTTCAGTATTTGGAACTTTGTGCATCTGAGAGAATGAAGATGAGCATGGTGTTAGTTCACATAGGCCACAAAGTGGATCAGCCAGTCTTCATTCAAGCCTATATAGACCGAAGGTTGTTTAGCTATTTCCCTTGTAGACATCCAACTAGTAAATCTCATATGAGGCTATTCAAGTCACCATTTATCCTCCTTGCATTTGCTGTTTATCTGTAAGCCACTTTACAATCCACCTCCACCTCTATCTTACCCTTTTATGTCTCTGTAGACAGAAGTTTGGTCAAATAACAGTGGGTTAAATAAGGTCAGGCATCCTGTTTTGTACATTTTCTAACATTTCTATCTGCAGGCCATTTTTTTTGGACCTTGTGAAGCGGCACATGAGAATGGACCGACTGTGCCTGCTAATTAGGACCTTGTGGGTACAAATTCCTTTCAGGATTTCCATGTGTCTATGCGTGTGTTGCTTACTTTACATCATGTATTTCTGCAAACATAGGCAAAAGAAATGTAGTTCTTAAACTGTTGCGTTCCAAAAAAAAGTGACCTCCCTTGCACGGCCTTTGGAAACATGACAAAACAAAGCGAAATGCACAGTTTTGTTTGGGGCACGCATGAATCCCCTGCAAGAGTGGGGCTGAACCCTTGTACTGGCGATTACAAGTGTCTCTGTGTGGATGAGTTCATGCATACCTATTTGTGCATGTGTACTTTTCTGGCAAATTGTTTTTTAGCTTGGCCAACTGGAGAACGTTACTCGGGGCCAAGTCATTAGCTGCTGAAATAAAGCAGCTTTGTTTTGTTGTCATGCTCCACAAAATTCTATTTAAAATCCGGCTCCCTTCCAGAAACTGACAATAAGGGGACAAAAGGGAAACAGAAAGAAGCACACTAGGAGTACAGTATCTGAGACAAACTGCTTCTGGGCTCCTTAAGTGATTGCAATTAATCACAGGCTCCTTGAGCAGAACATGACTTTCTCATTCAAAGCATCACAAGGACGCAGTCCACAACAAAAGCTCTCAGTTGTGTTGTGAACAACTGGGGTGCTGGAATGAGGGTGCAGTTTCTCTGATAAATAGCAGGAGAGCTAAGCAGAAAAAATGTAGCTGACAAAATGAAGAATGCAACAAAGAAAAAGGTTCTCAGATTGCTGCTGTTGTTGGGGACTTAAAAGTGAATATCTGATTGTGAACTGAGATCCAATTACTTTCCAAAGTTTCCAGACTCTGTCAGAGTTGATCAGAACTTCTGATAATCTGCGAGAAAGTAAAATAGAGTCAAGGATCAATAAAAAGTGGGCACTGCAGATCTTTGGATGAATCACTAATGAGACGGTGACTTATTTTCATTATTTCTTGAGTCTGTCTCCATTTCAAATGCTGGCTCGTGGCCACCTGTCGGTTACAGGCATTCTCCAAGTCTGTGTCCCCTTGCACACTTAGTTAAACACCTAGATGCTCATCCATTACTTCTTTCAATGAGTCTAATGTTCTTCTATCAGTTAATCTGACTTCTCTGTGGGTGTGTTAGGTGATTTAATATTCTATCAGGCAGGGGAGAGGAAAACTCTCCCTTCTCTACTTTCTCTTTCCATCACACATCTATTCTCACATTTTTTTTGCCTTTTACTTTGCAATTTGTGACAAGGTATAAATGGTCACCACCTGCGACTAGCTTGAATCCTGTTATTCTTACTTGAGGTTTTCATGATATGCAATGAAGGAAAAGCAGACCACATAACCCGAAAAAAAGATGTTTTATCTATTTGAGGCTCTTGGCTGATCTCTAGTGGCAATATTGGGAAACTACATCAACCACTTGCACACACTTGCTCATTTTTTGACTAAGAAAATAAAAGCAGAAAAAAAATCTGTTAATGGTATTTTGGGCAGTGATGGAATACAAAAAAACAACAAAAAGCCTCAGTTTGAAGTTTCAGAAGTTCCCATGCGGGGCAGTGAAATCATTTTCCCATGCTTGATGTTTTTGGTGATTCGTGGGACAAAGCTACCGAAAGCCACAGAATTTCAAATGAATGCTGAGCCAAAAACACTTGAATCTGATCGCTTATTGTCATATTTACACCAGGATTTCAACAGAGCGCCCGGGTGTCTTGCCACAGACTTCGACTGGCTCCATTATACTCTGTGCGTTTTGAGAGATGACTCACTTCATTGCTCTGCAGACCACCACCTCTCTTGACGCAGCACTTCACTCACAGGCATGTATTTTTTTTCTAAGTGTAATAAGTTTTTGAAGGTGAGACTGTGAAAGTGCCCGCGTGCGCCTCAGTCTGACATTTACAGTCGAGTGACTCAGAGTTTTTTCTTCTTTTTTTTTTCTTTTGTTTGTTCTTGCATCTAAAACAAGAAGCACAGATGGCAAATGAGAGCTGTGTGTGACAGCTTTCTCTCAGACTTCCTGGCTCATGTTCATTTTGTTAATGTTCTGCTGGCTGGTTGAGGAGTTTACATGGCTCCCTCTCCACCTTTTATCTTTCAGCACCTAACAATCTACACCGCCTGCTGCTTTGACCTCCTCCATAATCATGTTCTTTGTGCATGTATTTTTTTTTTAAACTCAGATTCCCAACATTAAAATTTTCTTCTCACTTTTACAAAGTAAATTAAATTTCACTTCATAAAGTTTTAAATTTCTCCAAATTAAGAAGACACGCAATAAAAAAATTTTAACGTAAGCTTCCATTTATCTTTCATGAAAGCAAACCTGATTACTAAGTGCACTTTGCGTTAATAGAGTCAAAATGGAGTTCAGCTAATCTTTGAATGGACCACTGTAAATTACACTGTAATCCACACATTACCAAGAAGTACTTAACTATGCCTTAAAAATGGTGTTAGGTACCCTTTCTATAGAAAATATAACCATATGGCTGCAATTATGCAGTATCTGCTGGATAATGAGGAAAAGAAAATAAGAGATTCAAATCAAAGACTCAAAACACTCAGTGAACTTCTCTTAATTGCAACCTAGAAAGCTAAAAAATAATGATTTCTATTTGTTCTGCCAACTGAAGATAATTGGCAGCTGTTTCAATGACTGAAAATCACCAACACTCACTTTAATGGGGAAAAATGAAGAACAGCATCATTAACACAGACTGCTAACTTTCTCTCAATAGCCAGGTCCACATTTGCATGTGAGTCCACAGATGAAATGAAACAGTGAAATAATGCTCTAAGTAAGTCAATAAGACTTTGAACACTGTGAACATTCAAGAAAGATATGATCGTATTATCTGGCACACACCAAACTTAAAAACACTGAGCAGAAAAGAGCATTAATCTAATAAATCATGAAACTATTGTAGATTTGGATACTTTTATTCAGTGCCACATTGTACACCGTGTACCAAAGAATAGTGATAGACTATTGCTGTCTCCAGTCAACCAAAGTAAGTTACCCTATAGGCCTACTTGCGATTTACTAAAGACATTGAAACATTTAACAGTGACTACTGCCTGTTCTGACCATAGATAACACTGCATTATTTTACAGTAGGGAAACCAAATTTATCATGGCTACTGGAGATCTTTTGTCCAGACTGCTAAACACAATTTTGCAGAATGAAAGGATGCCTGAGGAATGGAGAAGTGTGCTGGTGCCTATTTCCAAGAACAAGGGTGAAAAGGAAAGCTGTAGTAACCACAGAGGGACAAAGCTGATAATTCAATGAACAGTGGGGTGAAGAAGAAGAGAGTGCAGAGAACATATGAGTGGGTGAACACAAGCGTCAGGGTGATTTGTGAGAAAAGGCTGGCAGCAAGAGTGAAAGGGAAGGTTAACAAAATGGTAGCGAGACCTGCTATGACATACGTGCCTTCTAGTGGTCAACCTCTGCAGCATCAACACTCATAACATGGTTGAAGCATGTCTCTGCTGCCTTTTATTTTTTCTTTGATTTAAATTTTTTCATTTACTGGCCATTTTAAATGCTTATACAGCTATAGAAAATAGTATGTTGGGCATTATTAATATATCTGTAAAGCTCGCATTTTTGTGTGCAATTGGTTGTTAGAATAGAATAGAATAATCCTTTAATTGTCCCACAAGGGGGAATTTGGTTGTATCAGCAGCAAAAAAAACACACATATACAAACAGAATGTTATAGTTTCTACAAAAAATTAAGTAAAATAAAAATAATATAACATAAAACAACACTTATTATGATTAGCTTTGTATTGAGGCAAATCTAGTATTTTTAGTTAACTAAAGATGGTTTTGTTGCTGTGTTTTTTGAGTATGGAAACTATGCCACTGTATTACAGATGTATTATATACACACATATATATACAATCTTATAATAAACTATAACACTGGGGCGATCGTGGCTCAAGAGTCGGCAGTTCGTCTTGTAATCGGAAGGTTGCTGGTTCGAGCCCCGGCTCGGACAGTCTCGGTCGTTGTGTCCTTGGGCAAGACACTTCACCCACTGCCTACTGGTGGTGGTCAGAGGGCCCGGTGGGGCCAGTGTCCAGCAGCCTCGCCTCTGTCAGTGCGCCTCTGTCAGGGTGGCTGTGACTGCAATGTATCTTGCCATCACCAGTGTGTGAATGTGTGTGTGAATGGGTGGATGACTGAATGTGTAAAGCGCTTTGGGGTCCTTAGGGACTAGTAAAGCGCTATACAAATACAGGCCATTTACCACCTTTTCCATAAAATATTACACTGTGTGCGTATATCTGTGTAAAAGACTAGATTGTAAAATACTATTAAAAAAATACTGTTCCATGATAGAAGCAAGCAACTGAACAACACTATCGTGGATAACAACATGCTACACCACAGCATGCTATATAATAGAAATGCACAGCAGTTGTAAACTTTGTCATATTTAATTCCATTGTAGCATACTGATGAGGACTCGCAGTACAAAAAGCAAATACCAGACATTCCATTACAACTTGGACCCAGTAAACCCCACCAAAATATAAAAACAGAACACAACAGCACAACGTTTCTTGGAGTTACAACGTGACATCGACAAGACAAACATCTCGATCTGGGGAAAGCCAAGACCATGGTGGTTACTGAAGAACTGCCTCTTTTCTGAATAAAACTTGTTATATTGTATTTTGATATTACAACACTCAAGAGAAAATAAAATAATACAGAAGATTCACAATGAACCTTAAGCACTGCATGGAGAAACAGCTTTAAAAAGCAAGACCTATGGCACATTTATTTCCTGACATAGATTTGCATGTTTTCACAAAAATATAATCACAAGCTTTGATTTTAAACTGAGTACAGATGGACAGATGGATTCCCATGGATATTGTGAAGTGTAAGAGCAGCAACAGGCTAACGTACAGAGTCTATCAACAGATGGCGCCATAGGCCTTTCCACAATCCGTGCATTTCTTGCACGTGTGAGAGGCTTGTTCCCATTGACTTGTCAATGTTTAAGAAAATAAAATGTGATGATGATTCATAGTCCATCTTCCTATTTAATGCTGAAGTGGCTCCATATAAGCAAATATTACACCTTAAGATGAGAAAATGTGAAATATTTGCCAGCAAATACCCACTTGACTACGACATTTGAGAAGAGTTGGGCAGGTTGGCTGTGGGTGTAGATTATTATAAAAACAGATATTCACAAAGTTGCCTTCAACCTTAATTAGCAACAGCAGTGCCACACAGAAGTGAGAAAACATCACATGAAAGCTTTTTTTCCCCAGCATAACACTTGGATCACAAAAGCATCATAATTTCTTTTTAGGATTCCTGGAAAAACACATCATTGCTAGTAGACGGGAAATTAGTTTATACCTAGCTGGGATATCCAGCTTGTACCAATGACTTTTTGATCATGTTATGATCTAAGCAACACTTTCAGCAGAAATTCAAATCAAATAATACAATAAATTTTAAGTTTTAAGAAAATTTTGGAGAATAAAAAGACAACATCTGCTCTGTAAAACATTTGTAATGATGGCAAATTTCAACACTTCCAGATTCAACCTTCTGATTCTACATGACTAAGAAATTCTCAGAAAGCTCTGACTGACGTGCACAGTTTTTGTATCAGTGAGAAATGTAATAAATATCCACAAAAAGGTTTAAATGTTCATTAATACATAATTCTAATTTAGCAGTTTTAGGAATGGATATATGACAACGAATTCCTGTTTCAGTACCGTAGACTTTTATGAAAGCTTCTGAAATATATGCACAAGTTTCATTTTAATGGCCAACAGGGGGCGATAGTGCTGGATTCAAAATAATTTAAAACTGTATGGAAGTCAGTGGGGAAAACACCCTTCGGCTCATTTGATCTGTGGGCTCGGTAAACACTTTTCTAGTTTATGGGCTCATTTGCTAGTTTCAAGTCATTCTTAATGAAACACGATGCCCAGTTTATTAATTATGGTATAGAGTCAGCCAGTGAGAATGCCCTGTCCCTTTTCTGATGACCTGTCAGTAACGATAACACCTCAGTGAGCGTGTGGTTTCCCTCAGTTTCAGTCAGATCCAATCTTTATTCATAATGTCCAGTTTTGGCAAAAATGCTAACCTGGAGGATTTCAGAGCTAGTGGTTACTTCCATCTATTATTTACAGTTTATGCTTTGTGCTAAAATATGAAATTCTTGATAAAAATGCCAGTAACTTAACTCTTGAGTCTTACAAAAATTAACCAAATGGATGGAATCAACACAACTGAACAACAATGATCCTTTAGTTTAAAAAGAGAGAGAGATACTTTGGCACATTGTTTCTGCAGTGCAGCAGGTGGCGAGAGCACAAGCAAACTTACAGCAGATTGCTTCATAATTAGGTTTAAGCGTCTTACTGCAAGTGAAGCATTTTACATTCAATATCAAAGACAGAAACAGCAGTCTGACAAACACCAACATCTGGACTGCCGATTAAGGGGCTGGCTTACATTTAGGTAGATACTTTTAGGCAAATTATACACTTTACATATAATATTTAAGCACGTATGTCAACAATTTGTGTATTCATGTACATATATATACAGTCAAAGGTAATCTGACATCAAAAAGCAACTCAACATTTGATCTTTTCAGAAAGATGCCGCTGAATTACATCATTAGTATACACACAACAAGTCTGTAATTAGCAGCAGTTACTAACGCGTACATCTTAGTGTGTGGTGACCAATGTAAAAATGATGAAATTAAAATGTAAAAAACTTAAAAAATGTTTTCCTAATATTGAGATATGAAGACTGATGTCGCTCAAAAATAGAAAATCTGAAAATATTCTGAACGGATTTTTTGAGGTATTTCGGGTAGGCATTTTTAAAAAATGCTCCTAACTAAATGTTGACATAATATATGGGCCAGGAAATTGAGCAACTTTTTTAACATCCGAACAGATCAACAAATACTAGTGGCTCCTGGATGTAAAAGTCTGTTGGAGGCAGCAGCTGCACACGTAAACAACAACGCCACGGCGCTAAGTTGCAGGACAGCACATGATGTTCATAGAAAGCAGGAAATCAGTGAGTGAATGGATGAGAGGGCAGCAGAAATAAAAAGGGAAAGGATAGGGATAAGGAGTGATTGTCATTGGAGGGGTTTGATCTTGTCTTTGATTGGCCAGAAGAGGCTGAGACAGAGTACATTGTCTGAAATCACACCAGAGTTTCTGGCAGTGTGTCAGCATTGTCCGAGGATAGCAGTTGCCATATCTGCCACCGGTCCCTCTGCCACTCCTGCCACTCTGGACTCTGTGCGACCACTGGGACTTCTGTTGTTGAAGCCGAGTTGCTCTGTCCTGCGCTCGACCTCCCGTGTGGCTGCTGAGCCGTCGCAAGCTGAGGGGTACTTTGTGAGCTAGCCAGTCGATGGTGCGCATTATAAGGGGGAGGAGAGCGTCCATCGAGGGGGCCGCCTTCTCCGGTGTTTACTCCGGCTTGAGGTCTGAGGGTCGAGTTAACTCCATGTCCCCTTTGCGAAGTCACAGAAGGGTTGATGTTTAGCTGCAGGCGTGGTCGCCCCTTGTCCGCATGAGGGTTGGTGCACACTCTGGTGACCGGTGGGTGGAGTCTGCACTCGGAGATGTCAGGCGTTGTCTGAGTCCGTTGTACTGCTGTCTGATGCCTGCTATCACTATGGAGTCCATCTAGACCTTCCTGTGAGCTGCGGGAGCTTCCTTCTGACATGTTGCTATGGGAACCTAAGAAGACAGCATCACTTCATCAGTAAGATTGTCAACGAATATTGAGGGAGACACACATCTCCATTTAGTGACTGATATAAAATTGTACAAAGAAATGTAAGAAAGGCTTTTATTAATAATTAATTTTTATGTTATTGATAATAAACCAAATACTAATTTACTACATAAACCTATTTTTGGTAGATTGAATCACTAGAATTCTCAGTCATCTTATTATAATCATCATCTGTATATGTATGAATATACATATACATACACATTTATGTACATATGTCTGCATGTGTCCTATCTCCTCCTTAATCTTAACAAAACCACATATACACACATACAGTAAGTAATAACATCTATAAGGTTCTAAAAGCCTTTATTATTTAGTATTATTCTCATATGCGGCATCCCCCTGCAAATGCAATGTTATGTTCACGATTTGCAGTTTTTTCATGTGCCACATTCAGTGTACGTTACCCATTCGTAACTTAACGTGTATCCATGATGAGTCATCAGTAAATACAGAACAAAGCCTTAAAAGCACTGGTTTTGTGATGAAACATGGTTGTGAAAGTACAGCCTTATGCAAAAACGTTTCTGGTTTCTGTAGCTTATTTTAAGTTTATCACAACTGAATCGGGGGATGGGGAGTATAATGTGTCATACTTTGAAAACCATGCCCACTGAAAGAGAAAAAGCCACTCAGCCCTATAACTAGGGGCTGACATGCTAAAAAAAATGCCTTTACTTTACTGAATTTTAGGTGTTAAAAAAGTTGCTGCCTTTACCTAAGGTACTTGCCAACACGGTCAAAAGCTAAACGTCAGCTAAACCTATAAAAACATAGTAACTTGAAAATGACAACTGAATATTTGACCTATTATTATTAAATATCAAAAAGTATATAAAGTGTAGAATTCAAAAATTAGAGTCCCCAGTTTTGCCGTTCTTCCTGCTTCCGGCATCTTATGACTTTTAGGTATTGTTTTTGTTTTTGTTTTTGGCTAGCACATGAGGTATCTTTAACCTAAACAAGTCAATAGAAAGCTATGACTACTCTTCCTCTTCCAGTCTGGGTAAAACTTAATGCCACCACCTTTCTTTCTCTATTAAAGCTAAAAATGTATCAAGGTACATGTAGTTTGTGGATGTAGGTTGCTACGCAAGCATCCAAGGATTAGCTAACTCCAAATTTGGCTAGTTTGGGTACAGTACAGTGATAAACCCAGTGTTTCAAAATGCCAGCCCACAAACGAATAGGTATCATCACAGAGACTCTAGCAATCCTTTTATACAGTCAATGGTTAATTAGCTTTTAACCAGGATCGTATGTGCTGCCTGGCTACACAGATAAAACAAACGGTCTGCAAAAAGTGGCCAATTTAATAATATAGAATGTGCTACGTGCTTCAGATCTGTTCCTGTCATGGTTAATAACTAACACCATGTCTCAAGCGCATAGCGCTCTGGCTCATTAGCCACTTGAAACAAAATTTGCAGCGGGCATGGACTGACTTGAAAATTGTTTACCTGTATATGTTTGATTCTTGAGTGCCGATTTCAGAGTACTGTGCCATGTGCCCCAAATGTTAGCATGTTCTTCTGAAAAAGGCACAAGAGAGGTCAAATTCCTGCCACTTCTGAGTTATACAGAACATTTATTATGAGACATGTTGCTGATACCCAAGAAGAAAGGCCAAAGTGTGATAACATGTGCTAATCACCTATCTCTGTAAATACCAGACATTGTGCATCTCTCACCTTTATAACCCCAAGTGACAGCTCCGCTCTGCCCCACTAGAGAGTACTGTTCTGGGACGCGGTAGAGCTGCTCACTGGCCGGGCTCCCTGGTTCCCCTCTGCGCTCACTCAGGACCGGGGAGTTGTTATCATAAGGGGACACTTCACCACTCGACGCCTTGTTGGAGTCGCTGGACGAATGCCGCTCGCTCAGGACGAAGGGCTCCTCTGGCTGTAACAGGTCCGGACTCCTGCGGGAGGAAAAAAATAATTAAAATGGGTTCAAATAGTCGGAGATTGAAGGAAAGGGAAACACAAGACTAAGCGCTCTATAGGTGTAACTCACTGAGATGCTTTTCTCCTCAGAAGGTAGTCGACCACATCTGGATCGGTCTCCAAAAGGCTCATTAAAACTTCGTTTTGCAGATCAGGAGGAACCTACATAAAACAACGTAAGCAAAATAACTGAATACTTAACATCCACCCACCGATGCTGCATTTATCTTCTAAAGAATGGTCAGATCCTTGTAGTCCTTTCTACTGCAAGGATATCAAAATGTACTGGATTTCTAGTAATGAAAACTTTATTTTTCCCTTTTCCTTGCCTCAGTATGATGGGAAGAAACGATAATAAGTTAATGATGTGCCTTGTTACCTTCATTTCCAGTGGACTTCTTAATCTGATCTTCTAATTAGCTGATTTTTATGCTTATCAGACATGCGGATTAAGATGAAGAGCACCGTCCAAAAACCTAATGTCTGCAAATGACTCCCATCCTGAAATGCTTTGAAAGTAAATGTCGCTCACTAACAAATTCAGACATAAGCAGGTTACAAAACAACTTGCAGATGTCATTCATAGAACTTGAGCTGCCTACAAATCTGTTTTTACTCTCTAAGACGCGCAAGTCAGTCCCAATTCACTTTATGCGATTAATGGCTCTTCATTGGCTTACTGCAGGAATGTAAGCCTCCGTGGCAGATTACGAAACATTAGAGTTTCAAAGTTGCGGACCTGAAATGACCCAAACTGTTTTCCCGTTTGAGGGACAGAAAAGAACAAAAGCAACTGATGAGGCAGTAATCTGTGTAATACTGTGACCTCTTCTGACAGCAAATAAAAGATTTAATGCATGAATGTTCGGCTTTTATTTTGGAAAAACAGGTTCAAGTATCTGGATGAAAACTTTAAGATGTTTTTGATTCGTCTACATATTTGTTTTTTTGCTTTTTTGTTTTTCTAAATTTTTACTTTATCTCATCTTTTCCTTCTCGTCTGTCTCATTACCAAAGGCCAAATTCCATTTTCATCAGCACACAAGACACAACAGAGAAGATTTTCATCCTATCCTGTGCTAGGGCCTTGAGCCACCCCCTCTCTTCTAATGGCCACCACCTTTTTTTTTTTCAACCAGCATGAACTCCCTAGTCGTCAGTAGTCTTCAGGAAGAGTTCTCCAGGCTTTTTGAAGGACATTCAAAGCTCTTCTTTAGATGTTGACTGCCTTTTATGTGATCTCCCCCAAAAGAAATTAGGCACTTGGTGGATCTGTGGTGCCTGATTGGGCATTTAAGAGGGGTTGTGGTCCAGGGTGGCTTGGGCCTCTTCATCATGTGGTGGGGGCTCTGCCAGGGTTTGGGTGGTTCTCCAGGGTCTGTGGCCCCATCTTCGGCTTGTGCTGAGGGAGCCAGCCTCCGGCGGGGTTGGCTGCTCGCTGCCTCTGGTCCCCTGACACCTCCATCCCACCCCAGAGCTTCGTCTGGGGCCTCCCTCTTCTCTAGGCTGGGGTGGATGCATTGTTGTTGTCGGGACGTGTGGCCCTGGATCTTCAGTTCACTTGTGTGCCGTGGACAGCTGGGGCCTCCTGGGTCTTTCCCTATATGCCTCTGCCTCTAAGTCGGGTAGCATTATTGCAGTCTCTCACCCTCATTTTTCAAGCATGGTCTGTGACAAACACTCACACACAGACACTCACAGCCTCTTTCTCTATCTCACGCACATACACACACACAGCAAAATTGTATATTTGTTTGTGTACCCCCCTCTGTTTTGCCTTTTTGGTGCTGTGTATCATATGATTGTGCCTTTAAACAGAAGCAGCAGTTGGACACCCTGTTTACTTCACCCTCAACTTTTTCTCGCCCTTTTCTTTTTCTATTTCTCTGCTTTTTTCTCTTATCTTTCACTAGTCTGGCTTTTATCCTCTGTCTGCTCTAGAATAACATCCACAGGACCTACAGAGCAGGCAACCATACACCGTATGGTTGGTGAGCAGTAGGGCTGGGTTTGAGTCTGACCCGTGGCCCTTTGCTGCATGTCTTCCCCTCTCTCTCTCCCCGCTTTTCCTGTCTATCTACATTATCTGTAGCCAATAAAGGCTAAAAGACCAAAAAAATAAATTTTTTGAGAAAATTGTCAAGTAAAAGGGCTGAACTGAAAATGCGTGGAAAAAGCAGCCGAAGTCCAAATGAAACTCAGGGAACTATTGCTCAAGACCACTTAAAAAAATGACAACAAAGATTGGCGGCTTGGAAGCAAAATAAAAAGAAATGGAGGGTTGCTCAAGACTTTTGCACAGTATTTTATTTTTAGAAATCTTCAGCGACTGACCATGAAGAGTGCTTGGTAGCTGGCGATCATCTTTTCCAGCACGGCGATGACGGCCGTGCTCTCCTCAGCCCTGGCTGAGCTCTGGACAGTGAACTCCTTGTCTGTGCTCTTCTGCTTGTGGAGGAGGTTGGGACCAAAGATGGTGGCAAGGTTTAAAGCTGTCATCTTGTTCCCTGTGATCTGGGACACAAATGTACCAACCTATTAATAATGGCTCACTCAGTAATTCCTCAGGCTCAGTCTTTTACTATTAATTTAAATGAACTGCAACCGTATGGTAGGCCAAACTAATGAAAAAAAACATTTTTTTCAATACAATTCAGTTATATTATATTTATATAGTGCCAAATCACAGTAACAGTTGCCTATGCGCTGTATACTGTAAGGTAAAGACCCGACAACAACAGAGAGAAACTCCAACTATCAAACAAGCCCCTTTGAACAAACACTTGGCGACAGTGGGAATGAAAAACTCCCTTTTACCAGGAAGAAACTTCCAGCAGAACCCGTCTTTTTTTTAATAATAAATTTTAAATACGATTTCATGAACTAGAGACATTTTTGTTTTTCAAAGGGTGAGAAATAACAGAAAAATTCGGAATGCCTATTTATTAGAGTAACAACTTAATGGACAGCATCAAAGTTTACATAGAAGATTAATGATTAGTTGTACTCAATACAACACGGAAGACTCGGAATGGTGTTGAGGTGAGGTCGAGGGGTTGAGTTATGTGCTACTTTAACAACAGTCGCCATGCGTGCATGCCATGTGTTTCCTTTGTGTTCCCCCTTGTGTTCTTGTCTCCTGCCCGTTTTTCCGGTCTATTGGGTTTTTCTCTGGGTCCCCACCACTACTGTGCTGGCGTTTGGCTATGTATCTACTTCAAGTAGACGTAAAAGCTGCGCGCCATTCAAATGCTAAACAAACCAGTTTATATCATCAAACACTCACATATCAAAAGTGCTGACAAACCCAAGTTTTAGCTAGAATATTTCAGTAGATGGGTCTGTGTGTTTGCATATGTGTGTGTTTTACCTGGTGTATTAATGCAGGTATGATTACAATATTTGTGATATTTAATTTCCATCCATTTTCCATTTGTTTTGAAATTCAAAGAGAAAAACAATTTTTAACAGATAAAGGGCAAAGGCCGCATCACAGACACCAGGGACAATTTTCTCATTTCTCTTCCATATTAGGAGATTTTTTTTTTTAATAATTCCAAAAGAACTGCAGAAATTATCTTCTGTAATAACACAGACTTGGGAGTTCTTCCTCCCACTTTCTCCTCCCTCTCACATTACCATCTCTCATCCATTCCTTTGGAAAATCTCCCTTCCAACTTCTGTGCTGTGTTTCTTATCAACCCCCACCCCTCTGCTTTTTGTCACTTTAAGCTGAAGATAGATGAAAAGTAGCATCATGGGGGTTTCTGAACACGAAGCGCAGGCGAGCACGACAGCTGTCTCTGGCTTTCTCTGGGTTGTGTAATAGTGCATGTACTTTTGGACAATTGACATCTAAAATTAAAAGTCATTTAAAGCTTTGACAGCTTTTTAAAAAACAAATTTTCCTTTTTTTTTTTAATATTTCTTGTTGAGTTTCCTCCCTTTTCCACTCCCAGTCCCAGCACAGAGACGAGAACCACAAAGCAGCCAAGGAGTGCTGATATTTTCCTAGATGAGCTTGAAGCAATCCGACTTCCTGTCAGAGTTGCGGACAGAGATACTAGAGCCACGAAGGAGGAATCATACGCATCGATGTTTGGGTTCATTCTCTTGTGTATATAGACACACAGAGACAACAAAACAAAAATCCATCTGTGCGAACGTGTGTGCCAAAAAAGCACTTTTTCACACGTAAACACAGCAACAAACATTCTCCTGCAAAAGATAATGAAAGTATGCATCACCAGAGACAATAAACTTTCTTTCTCAGTGCACATACACAGATGTCTTCAGAAGTTTCCATACAATCATTATGGACATGAATGTCATGGTAATTTGGGGCTTTTAATGATTTCTTTGAACTGTTCTTTTTCCAGGAGGGATTGTTATACATATATCTTGGATTTTCTCTAATCCACACAGGGTCAAAGGTATACATACAGGATCAAATTCACCCCCCCACTAATATTTTGTAAAATGTCTTTTAGCAAGTTGCACTTCAACCAGGTGCTTTTGGTGACCATCAACACGTTTCTAGCACAATTCTCCCAAGGCCTCATCCCAGTATGAAATGTCCAAAACACCTGGCATAGGAGGTGTCCAGGAGGCATCCCAGTCAGATGCTTAACCACTTCAACTCCTTTTGACACGGTGGCGCATCGGTTCTACTTTTTTGCTTTTTCTGTGAAATTTTGTACCGAAACTATTTTGTACCGAAAGTTCACAAAAAGTGTAATAGGGTAAAATTATTTGATGACCTTTTTTCTCCCAACAATCAAGTCTGAACAGACGTACGTACACTGCAACTTTACTGGCCAAGTGTGCTGGAGAAAGATGCTGAAATTTTTACTTTTGCAGACTTCCTCAACTTGGAGTAGTTGGCCCAGTCCAGTCCCCAGCCTAAATTGCAAAATTTGAGCAAATGCAACGGTTGACACTATCCCTGGATGTTACAATCACTACTAAGCTATTTAGTAATCTTACATCAGTGTTTTTGTAGTGCTTGTGCTGTTTCTGGAACATATGTACAGAATCCACCCACGCAAACTGCTTCCTATGACTTCTTTGGTAATTTCTTCCCAATAACCGTCCACAGGCTCTACATTTGGATGTTTCAGCCTGTTGCTCACCTCCTGCCCGTCTTTATCTTGCTGGTCATGGGCATGATCAGCCACAGTGGACAGGAACTCCAGCAGGCGGTGAAGTGTGTCACTATTGCATGCTGGGAGAAGGTAGATCAGCAGCTGAACGACACTCTGCTGCTCATATGAGTCCAACACTGCAGTGCGCAAGGAAAAAAAGGTGTCAACGGGAGGTTAGGAATGAGGAGACAACAGAAGGGAAAGTGGGAGGGGTGCGAAAAGACACTTACATGTGGTGTTAATAAAGGCCGTGTAGAGCTCCTTGGTTAGGAGAGGGTCCGGCAAATCCCTTAGGAACTCCTTCAGCAGAGCAGATACATCGTGAACACTGTACTCCTCGTCTAGCTGCACATCAATGCCACGATCAAACTCTTCTCGCAGCTGAAGGACAACCAAAAACAACAGGCCGAGGGGAAAGAAAGGAAAAGGGGCACTCAGAGACATCCTCTGCACACAACAATGGACATTATTTCTAGGTAGTGCACACACCCACAGAAACTCACTTCCTTCTGGTCCTCCAAGGGACCTGCTCGACTCTCAGCTCAAACTCGTTTTACCAGTACAGATTAAAATCTCTTCCATCTGACCTTTGGATGACTTCTTCAAAATTACAAAGCCTATTTTGTTGCCATGACAATGGGTTGTCTGCACGTTCACTAATGTGGTCGTTTTTACACGAAATATACAGCAAATTAAATTAATAAATCCTTTTGTCTTTTACAGTCTGCTAAAATGTGATTGGTCAATAGCACTCAAACTATAGACAGACTACAAATAGAAATTGAAACACTTCCTACACTAAAAAACCTGTGCATTGCTTAAAGACCCTATAGGTAATGGCAACATACTTTATTTTTTAAAAAGCATATATTTTTTTTCTTTTTTTGTTAGCTGGTCTCCATAACAATGATACCGTCAATTTGAAAAACTCTGATAAAAAAAAAATTATTGTATCACGCGATGAGCCATCATTAGCCATCACGTGACTTGCAGAACAGGTTGCAAAGTGCAACTTAGCTGATGTACAAACTAGCTAATTGTGCTCTAGAGCGTCGAACATCTGCTCATTGTACCTTAAGCTTAACATTTAGCAAAAATTCTTACGACAAAGCTAGCATTTGTTTCATCTCAGTCACCACACCTCTGCTATGATGGAGACCTGAAAGTCACAGATGTTTTCTCAGAGGCTGTCAGTGAATGAGTAACCTCCCCTCCCTAAGTGCCTTTAGTTTTCTGTAACCGCTACAAGTGCAACTACATGCCAACAAAACACGCAACAGATTATATAAAAAATTATACCACCCACACTGATTGCTCCATTTCGTTTAACCCCGATTTATTCATTCTTTCACTGTGTGTTCATTCGAGTCAAAGGTAACGGATAATGAGCGGTGTAGGAGTTTGTAGAATAACTTCATATTTGCTTGAATAATGAGAATAAACTCTGCTGGATCACTGTATTTGTATACTGTGAGGCTGGAAAATTCAGTAGATCAAGCTTTGCTAGCTTAAATGGCACATTTTAGTGCAATGTGCTGGTTTTAACACGTTCTATTCTTGGCAACAACATTTTGTTTGTTGGTGTTGACTCTTGTGAAAGGAAAGAGAAGTGTGAAGAACATTTCACACCAGAAACTTTCACTTTCTACAAAACAGGCCTCTGATTTATTGTTGGGCTTTTTAGCATGGCGCTTTGCATCTTGTTTGTGGATGTCATAAAATGATACTTTCAAATAAAGGACAATGGGTTACTGATGAGTATAAAACAACCCAATTAAGGCCCTGTGAGAGATGTTATACCACATGAAGGAATATATTTTACTACATGGACAGAATACTGACCTGTCGGACTCTCTTCTTGGAGCTTCCAACTCTAAAGATCCCCACAGTGTGCAAACCTGAAGAATTAAAAGTGCAGATATAAGAGAAATCAGACACGGCTTGGTAAATGTAGAGTCCCAATTCTGAAGAGGCAGGGACACAGAAAACGTATCAAATGTTTAAACTGAGACATTTTACTGTTTTATGAAACATATCAGCCCATTTTGAATTTGATGCAGCAACACGTCTCAAAAAAGTTGGAATAGTTGCAAGAAAAGGCTGGAAAAGTAACGCTTTTTCAGCTAATTAGGTTAATTGGCAACAGGCCAGTAACATCATTGGGTGTAAAAAGAGAGAGTTTCTTAGTCTGCATCTATAAATTCTGGAAAGATTAATGTTGCTCAATGTGAAATTGTTAAGACTTAGAATTTGTACAAAACTCTGCATGTAAAAGAACAAGGAAAATTTACTGGATGCTGGATGCCCCTGAACCTTGTGCCCTCAGGTGATACTGCATGTAAAAAACTGTATTATTCTGTGTTGGAGTGCATGAGCTCAGGAACACTTGCAGAAATGCTTATACAGGTTTTAAATCAACACATGCTCCCATTCAGATAACATCTTTTTCAAGGAAGCCCTATTCATAATAAATTCATAATTCAGGAAGAGGATCCATATGCTGTATTTATTACAACAGCATGGCGTCAAAGTAGAAGTGTCTGGATGCTGAACTTGCCTGCCTGAAGTCCAGCTGAAAACATTTAGGGTATCGTAAAACAAAACATACGACAAAGAAGAACCAAGTTTGAACCAGCAACTGGTCTCCTCAGTTCCCAGACATTTACAGACTGTTGTTAAAAGAACAGGTAATGCTACACAGTGGAAAACATGGTCCGGTCCCTACTTTTTTAAGGCATGTTTCTGCCATCCAAGTCAAATTGATGTTGCTTGTTTTCCCCTAAATAGTACATTTTCTCAGTTTAAACATTAAATATGTATGTTCTATCGTGGTTAAAATATGGGTTTATGAGATTTCCTGCGTTCTTTTTTTATTTACATTTCAAACAGGATCCTGATTTTTGGGGGGTTTGTTTAAGCGATTAAGCAGCTGCTCACCATATTTTTCGATGTGCTGACAGCAACTATCGACGACACGTGGCACCTGACGGTAAATGGGATTCAGGCTCAGCCTTTTGTCCCTGTGCTTCTCTTTTTTACTCGGCGTTTCAGCTGGCAGAGAGAGCTGCAGCGCCTCAAGCAAGCGGGACTGGTTGTCGTCTAGGTCTGTGATGGAGTCCACTGACATGCCTCCCTAGAGGATAATCAACAAACCCGGCTGAATAGAAAAAAAAAACCTCCACTTGATCTGTGCGGGCGGCTCAGGCTATGATGAATTTCAATGCCTCACCCTCCTCCGCGCTCGTGGGGCAGCTTCAGGGGTGTTGGGCGATGTTGACTCATTAGCCGTTTCTGATGTGGAACTTAGCGACGAGTTACTGCTGGATAACTCCTTGTTGGACGGCCGCTTGGTGGCAAACTGCAGGACACATGATTTAGGAATTCAGTCTATTCTCTGGAGTGCAAATACATTTGTCCCAAATGTTCCCAAGATTGAAGATGGGAATTACAAGACTGAACACACAGAAGGAGAGCCATACAGACGAGCTGACGGACCTGTAAAATGGACGATACGAGGTCTGAGGAGTCTTTGTGCTCCTCCCGCTGTGGAGGGTCCTGACGAAAAGAATCCTGTCGCTGCCTTTGAGCTCTGTCGTTGGCGATGACCTGGGACAGGGGTATACTAAAGGCCTGGGGTATGAATTCTGTGAAAAAGAGCCAAAAGATGTTGGAGGACGAGAGAGGGAAAAACAGGAAAGAAAACAAAAAAAAAGGTTAGGGTAACTGAACTAATATTAGCTCCATGAAGAAATGGGAAAAAGAAGCTCCTTACCAACATCCAAAAATAGCTCTTCAGCATAAACAGTTAACAGCTTTATCACTTCTGCTGCAGCCTGCCTTTTACACACATGCAATGGAGGCATCTCAAACCACATTAACTATATCAGTAAAACTTTTACGGCACTACTAAAGAACTACATCTGTTTTCCAAAATAAGACATCACAGAAAGTCAACCGACGTAAATCCGGCTACAACAGCCCACTAATTCTAGGGGCCTTTGACAGAAATAACACAACTTTGATGACGCTCACCCACGACGAGGTTAACTTCAGTTGGTGCGCAGCTTTGATACATACTCGATATGAATAATGGTTACTTGTTATTCCTTTGCTCCATTTACCCTAGTCTTACATAAGCCCAGAATTCAGTGATGGTACAACTGCAAAATAGCAACCCTGCATTCACGTGCTCCTCTGATGGTCCAGTTGTAACGCTGCCTCTCGGAATATGTCGTTTGCTGTGACGGATTGTGCCGTTTCTGCAAGCAGAGCTGGCACAGAGAAATGCTTGGTGGTCATGCCGACAGTCAGCATCCGACGAGTCAGGCTAGATTTTCGCTTTAACGTTTTTAAAGTTTAAAACAGTCATCAGCTTCTCATGTACTTCTGATGGATGCACACATGCGAGGGCCCAATTACGTGCAGTGCTGCCTTCAGAGAGGAATTATGTCATACTGGGCTATTGCAGGCTATATATTCCATTTACACACAATCCTAAGGGCTGAGCCAACAGCTGAGGGGGGGAGGAAGAAAAAAAACTTGTCCAGCTGTGCGGTGTGTGTGTGTGAGAGAGAGCCGGAGTGAAGAAAAGAGGCAAAGGAAGACAGAGGAGAGGGAAAGCAAAATGTAGTCCACAACCACAAGTGAAAGGCTGTGGTTTATGAACAACACTGTGGCACAAAGAGTTTGCTCTACAGTCGCTTAAATATCCAACACATACACAAGCACACGTGCTTATATCCAGTCTCTAAACCCCATAACATAGACATGATGAGCAGCTAAACCATGTTCATCAAGCCATGTCAGATCTTTATAAATCTTCCATTTTCAGACCTTTGGCGTCTCAGGAACACACACTTGATTTTCAGCACTTGGTTTTTCACGTCACCAGTGACAACTGGTCTAAGTTCATGCAGGAGTCATCTCACAGCTTCAGGAAGTAGTAAATGCTCAACTCAGCACAATACAGCAAGACATAGTTGAGACCAATTAGTGTGTCTTTTCCTTAGAATGACAAGTTGCTGGATGTTGTCTGAGGTAAAACATCCGCTTTTAACAAAAGAGACTGTAGCAGCTATTAATCCATTTGCAAATGCAGTTTTGGCTGGTGTTTGACCATCACATGTCTACAGATCAGATTACTGCAGCAGCATCACCAGAGAAACAATTTTCTTTTTCCCCCTCTGTTTCTCTCTTGCAGAGAGGACTTAGAATCCTTTTGTGCTTGAAACCATGCATAAGTCAAGCCTTCTGGGCTCAGTTCAAAGCTAAGCCCACCATGCACCACCACCATGATAACAACCGGACTTATAACGCTATATTACTTATAACATCTGACAGACGTTATAAGCAATAAGCGTTGATCGAAGCATGTGCATTATTTACATGCCAACCTAACACTCACTCTCGAAAACCTGGAAAAAATGTACATTTTTGTGTTTTGGCTGCTGTTTTGCATCTTTTAACTATGCACTGCCATGCTGGCTTTAGCAGTTACGAGTAAATTTATTGTGTTTTTTGTTTCTGATTTAAAAAGCTTTATAAACTCAGGTGTGTTTTTCATTCAGGAGGTTGACTCCAAATGCCACCCCATAGACTCCTAGGTTAAAATGTCCAAATTTACAGTGGAAATAAACATGTTTTCTTGCTGCTAGTCACCCTAGTCATTACTAATTAGCTAGTAATTAGCTTTGTTCATATATCACCTTAACAGTAGCACTTTTCCTTATCATTAAGTGTTCTCACACCTTCTGTAACAAGATCCCATTTTCATTTTACAGTTCACTTCGCTCTCCACTTTATTGTCTTAGACTATGTTTTTTGCTCTTCCTGCCAAATATGCAGGGTTTGCTTAGCGCAGCACAGTGGCTGATCCTCAGAGCCAGTCCCCTTACAAGGAGTCGCTCCACTAAAGCTAAATATAAACTGTAGAAGTCCAGTAAACAGAAACTGTTTTTGTAACCTCCCTGTTCACCTGCCCGAGGGGTGGAGACCACAGACTGGACCCCTATGTCTCACTAGTTGGGTGGAGGGAGGGAGGGGGGATGGAGACAGTCGTGACAACACCTGAAGGCAAAGAGACGCAGAGGGAAATGGCAAAATATCAGAGTGGGTGTTAAAAGAAGTTGGCGTACCTTTGTCTTTGTTTTTCTCTTTTGCGAGCGAGTCCAACTTCCTTCTCAGCGACTTTTTCCTCTTCTGTCCATCTGCACATGGGGGGAAAAAGGGCCAAAATAAATCACCTGAAACAAACGATTCCCATATCTGCTCTTTCTTATCTGGATTATTATATTTAATAAGCTTATGTCAGGAATGCAGACATGAATTAACTTCTGTGGTGGGGGAGGGAGGTGAGGTATCCATGCACTCAAATCCATTTAATGGAGCTGTCAGACAAGGTCAGCAACAGTAGTAGTCAGCACAGGAAAAAATGACTGTGAAAACACATTAAATCACTTATAGTTTTTATCTAAATTACCAAGTATATGTAAGGCTTTTCTTACCTCAGACAGCAGTACATGTCACAGCACCATATATGGGCGCATATACACATTCTTAGCCTGGTTTATCTTAATAAAAAACCTTTTCTGCATTAAGAGCACAGCATTGCCCCCATTCACTGCATTTACTTTCATAGTGATCTTTAGAGAAGCAGCTGATGGGCTTTAACTTAACAAAAAAAAAAAAAAATCTCCATCCTAAAAAGGACATCAATGTCCACATGTGAGCTTTCCATCGAGGTATTTCACCGCAATTCTTTGAAAAGAGGAAGCCGTTTTGTCGGCCGTCAACATGATGAATGGCTCCTGAATTTGTTGACTGATGATCAGGAAACTGTGGAAGCTGCGCCACGTGAGACTTGAAAGTCTTGGGATCTTCATCTTGTGGCGAGGAATGTCAGTTTTGTGGAAACCTCAGCAACTTTTAATGTTATCGTTCTGTCACTCTGCTATAAAAACGCAGTCCTTTTAACACGTGAGATCTTTCTGGGCTAATTCGCGGAGCCTCGATCTGCTGGTGTAGCAACCTCGGTTTGAACCGCAGATGTTCCCTTACAGCTGTGTCAAATGAGTCACTTGGAGGGGGGATGAGGGAACTGCATCCAGTGCACATAATGTGCTTGATGGTGGTGCTGGCAGCTTATGTCAGGTTTCTGATCCATTTAACCTGGCCTGAAACTTTAAGCGCAGCAGAAGCACAAAGTCTGGGAGAAAAGTAGGTGAAAACAGTGAGGGGCGTGAGACACCGCGAGAAAGAAAGCAGATGTTGTGATTGAAAGCGGGGGCAGCAAGAGTGAGAAGGGAGAGGAAGACAGAGGAAATGGTTTGGATTTTTGACAGATGATTTCCAAAAGCCTTGCGGAAATCCCCCCGAAAACGGCACACTCCTCTCCTCAGCTCGCAACCAGTTGTGAAGTCGTACGATGAACCTTTGCTGCCTTTTTCTCATCCCATCCCTCCTTGTCTTCCCAGCTTCTGTCCTCCTTTAATCCTCTCCTTGTTCTCGAAGAAACCCTAGAAACACGAGCCCTGCCTCTCGGATAAATATCAGACACAAAACGCACGTTATAGCGGAGCCGAAACAGCGATCGGGTGCGCACACAAAATCTCACACAGTTGAAATATTTCTCTTGCTTCCACATGGCGGCCGTCAGGGGCTCTGGAATTCATAAGCAACGCAGACAAGTACGTATTAAATCATGCTGGGGAGAGGTTTAACCTTCAGCTGGAATGCAAGCCCCGGATAATCCACTCACTGCACTATAGTGCTGCTATGGCACCCACTCAACTGATATAGTGCACAATGCTACCCTCACTGTGCCCCTTTGTGCACCTTAGCTTGTAGCAGAAACAGATTCAAAATTCAGATGTCATATGATATTGTGAGTTTTAGCTGTTATTTTTATTGATTATTACCTTGCAAGACTAAAGTAACTGTAAAGAACAGCAGAATGCAAAAAAAAAAGTGCTAGCTGCCCCAAAAAGAGTCAACTAAGAAATGTGGGGATTGGTCAATTTTAACATGTGTCTTTTGCATGAGTTAATATGCAAGCTGATGAAACTGAAAGACGAATGACTTCTTAATTGGGTAATCGTGGTGCCCGTGATACTAAAAAAAGTTGATAAAGCAGGGTTGAATTTAGGGACTCGCTACTTTGTGGTTTGTAAGACCTTCCGTATACGTGAGTAACACGACTACTTTAAAAACATTAACAGACCAACTGTTAAAAGACATTGCCCAATCTTTCAAGGCGAGCCTTGACGAATTAGTGGGTGAGGTCATGAAAGCTGCGTTCATGTTATGCAGCCATGTGAAAAATAACATTCAGTGTTGTGAAAAACTAAGCCCAACCCATGATCCAGTAGCTTGTAGAACCAACTTCAGCAGCAATAACTTGAATTAATAATTTTTTGTACATTATCAGCATCCCACATCGCTGTGGAAGAATCTTGGATCACTCCTGGCAAAAGACTCTGCTGTAGATTTGGGATCATTGACCTGTTGAATGATTCAATTTCAGTCGAGCTTTAGCCTTCGGACACATGGCCTTTAGAATATGCAGAGAAGTTCATGGTGAGCATAATGACTGCAAGGTGCTCAGAACCCGTGGCTGCAATAGGCAACATAGGATGAATTTGCTTTGATATTCACTCCTGGGAAGATCGTGGCATTATATTAACACATGCTTGAATGCTAAAACTGCTTAAACGTCTGCTTTTATAGAGGGCTTGATGATGATCAGTTAAGCCAGGGGTGTCCAACTCCAGGCCTCGAGGGCCAGTGAGTTTTAGATGTGTCCTTGATCCAACACAGCTGATTTAAAGGCTAAATTACCTCCTCAACATGTCTTGAAGTTCACCAGAAACCTGGTAATGAACTAATCATTTGAATCAGGTGTGTTGACCCAGGGTGATATCTAAAACCTGCAGGACACCAGCCCTTGAGGCCTGGAGTTGGACACCCTTGAGTTAAGAAAATGCATCTAATTAGCAGCACCTGGATGCCACTTCTCCACTTAATTTCTATGGAAACAGTAAAGGTGTACCTAGTTTTAACAGGACTGCATATCTGCGTATTTCTGAACTCCAGACTGATCAACTTCAGGACTACAGAGCTAAAATTACATCACTGACAAGTCCACTTTTAAAAATTCAGTAAGGGTTTACATTTATTAAAATTTGCAAACTTATCTTCCTAAATTGGGTGGGATTATATTTGTTTTCTCTGATATCTAAAAAATGATGCATGTGGACATTTTTAGGCTGGGCGAGGCCAGTGGAAAACCACCAACTCCAGCAGTCTCACTGCAGTCTCACTGCAGTGCTCTGTCTGTGTTCGGAAAATGAGAAAATTTGACAAATTAATCCAAGTTTAGCAAAAGCTTAATTATCTGGTTTACAAGAGCAAAACACGGAACAATAAGGTCAACTATATCACTCTTGTGCACACCCTAAGACTTTTTAAATAGCATTTACAGTGGCTGCACTTGGCCTCTGCCACAGCGGAAAGGGAGTTTCATGTCGTTATGAGGACGGGAGGTCAACAGATACCAAGGCGAACAGGAAGCAACCAATCCCTATGTGAAATAAGGCTTATATCTTTCGTGTGTTGTCACAACTTCTCCAAACATAGACCATACACGACTTCCCTTCAATACACTTGAGGGATGTGGTCAGGGACTTGAGCATTGGCTGTACTTTATGGAACAATTAAAGATATCTGGACAAGCTTGCACTACAAACCCAGGTCAAGCATATCAGTTTGTACTGCATGTAACACAGAAGAGTCCTGGAGGCAATAATACATGCATTTGGTTTGGTAACAGTCATATAACTGTCAGGTTCTCAAAACCCTGATGTTATCCAAAGGACTTTGTGAGCTCTGAATGGATTGGATATACTGATTTAAACATAAAAATGATGTGACGCTGTTTAACTCAAGTCTACAGTATGCATTAAAAAGAACAAAACAATCCCCACCTTTTGGCATGGTTATCTGACATCCCAAGTCATAGTCCTGGTGTAAACGGGAGAAGGCCACTTCCTGTAGCCGGGCCCTCTCCAGCTCTGACAGGCTTTGGATGGCAACTGGCATCAGACGCACGCTCCGCCCCGACAGGCTGCTCCAGGTGAAATCCCCCTGGGAAGAACAAGTGAGACAAAACTTATACCAAAAGGAATATTAACAGTATGGGAACATGGAACCATTTCATGTCATTTTACATTGCATTGCTGATTTTTATCGGTTTTCATATAAAGATGCACCAATTTTCAATTTTTATGTTGCAAGTCCAGGTCAGAGAAGTTACGACATAAGTTATCATATGGTTAGGATTAGGGCTGCGGTTGGGGGTTAAATGCCATCCTGTCAGTATCTACGTGTATCGAATATGGTTCCTCGTCAGGTAACTTGATTGTTGATTGAACCCTCCAGTGACAATCCTGTTCTTAACTTTATTCACTTTCCATATAGTATGTTTTCATATGATAGGAGATACAAGTGAATCAAGCAGTCAGCTCAGTGGCTGCATGCCTTTTCTCCTGTCTTCCTCTCCTCTTTCCTATTAAAAGGGAGTTTTTCCTTCCACCTGTCTTCGAGCGCTTGCTCAAAAGAGGTTGCCCGATTGTTGAAGTTTTCTCTGTATTACTATAGGCTCTTTACCCTACAATATAAAGCACAGATTGTTTTGGTGATTTGGTGCTATATAAATAAAATTGCATCATTAAAATATCTTCTATAATTTTGGTGCGCTCCATGTCTGCTTCCACCTCACTAATCTTGCCAACTAACGCTCACTTCACCGGGTTTTCCTCTCCTGCTTTACAAAGCACACTTTAGCAATGCAAAACAGAGCTGTTCTTCTTTGATGTGGTCAGCCAACTTGTGATGAAGTCGGGCTCACAGACGCAAAGAGCCAGGCAGCAGCAAGCTGCAGAAAAGAAGCAGAGGTGTGAGGTGTGGACTAATTTGTAGATTTACAGAAGGTTTTAATCTATTCGAGGAGAAGGACCTCTAAAACCTTTTTACTTGGGTAAAATGTCTTGATCCCTGATTGCGTATGGAAATAATTAAGTCTTATGGGACTTAGTTTATTTAGCACCAAATGTTTAAAAACTAATGAATGTGAAGCTGATTAAACCTACTGTACTGCTGATGTAGCCTACAAAGACGAATAAAGACACCACGTGCTTTGGAAGACACTCCTCTATTCTAGTTCTAAGGAGCAATTGGGGACATCTTAAGCTGGCCCTATACTGATGGATCTACAATATGTGCCCTGGATTCAAAATGAGCATATTTACCTTCCAGGTTGGGCTTTATCTGCGATCAGGATGAAACTGAACTGATGTAAAACGTAATTAAATACTGGAGATTCTGAGACAGCATTGGTTTTGAACGTTTCAGCCACCTGAATATCAATTCATGCATTCCTCTGTGTCAATTTACCTAATGTCTTAACCAGACTGAGGGCTTAACAGTGTGCAATGTGTCTGCATTTATGCAAGAATGAGCATTTTCTTTTTCTTATTAGATCCCTGTTTAAATTTTCATCTGATTGATGTTTACCCATGGTATGTAGAAGAAAAATGAGACACCATGAAGACTTAACTTTTCATATTTGGGCCTCTATCAACAATATTTTCCTGAAGCCATTCAACCCTCCCTGCTGTCAGCTCGCTTGTTATTTGACCCCAGTCAGTGCAGTGAGGCAACAGAGCCATCATTCAGCCATGGAAGGAAAACATGATGTGGATACAGGCAACCTGGAGAGCCAAATGACTTTGTGTGCGAGTGAGCGAGTGAAGCGAGTTGCATGTTGCCCCCCTTTCAGAAAGCATTTTATCCAGCACAGCTGTTCTGCATATTTTTTGTCAGTGCACGCCTGTGTACCGCCATTCCTTATCGCTGACTGAGGAAACCCTTTTTCAGCCCGCTTCACTTCAGAGGGCACACACATACAACAAAAGAAAAGACAAGCTGTTGGAACGATGTTATAAAAAAAAGTAAAGAAAAAAAAAGAGGTCTGTCCTCGGTCGAGCTGGTTCTGCTCAGCGGGATCTCTGAACAAGACGGATGAGCTTCGGCTCTTAAGTGTCGAAAACTGTGGAATGCTGACAGAAGAGCCGAGGGAGGGAGACCAAGTCCTGCTATCACTGCTGGACTCTGGTTTATACCTTTGAATGAATGACACACAGGCAGTCAGCTCACTGTTACCAAAGTGCCTTGTACAATTCAACTCTTAAATAAGATAATATGTTGTGTATGTGCATTTATAGTAGTAAAAGTACATTATAGGGCTGTATTATCTGCCAATATTAGCGCTATTAGCCAATTCATCGGTATCACGTTTATAATAGGCGATTAGTAAAAAAGAGACAAAAGAAACACCCTTCAGCTTTGTTTTGAGAAAGTCTCTCTAAATTTGTATTTAATATTCGTTGTAGAAAATTAAAATTTTAACTTTAAAACACACACTGGGTTTAGGGAGTTTTGGTCTTCAAACCATGACAGTAGATGTAGTGATCCTAATCAAGAGAATATGTCAGTGAAAGAGGTTTTATTCTTTGCAGAATATGAATTCCACACTGACCACATTTGACCATATTATTTCCTATCAAGCTGAACATGCCAGCACGCCAAAATACGCTCAGAAAATAGCAAAGTTACACAATAGTGTTGTTCAATAGTGTTGCACACAGGACAGGACAATCTGTCTAACACTTTGCTCAAAGAATTCAAGATTGCAGAAGACATGCTTACTTCAGCATAATACGCTAATACTTGTAAGAGTGTAAACGAGTAAGTAAATAACTATAAATAACAAATATAAATCTGTTTGTTTAATGTGTCCAAAAGAAAAAAAAACATAGTAAATGTGCGTTGAATTTTCTTACCATCTACATCATTAAAAAACTTTCTTTTTAACCATAATTCCAACTTGATGCTCTTGCTCATGGTTGGCCACTCTTCTGGCCAACAATGATTGAATATGTCCCAACCAAAACTGGTGCACCAGCATCAATTCTATCTATTTACACTGCATGTTTCTTTAAATTAATAGTAACTTTAAATTATTTTAGTATTTTCCATGCTTAAATAACATTGAGGTAAAGGAATACCAATTCCTTGGTGATGATATTCATCCATCTGATATCCATCTGTAGAATAGTAAGTCCATTCAGGGCACAAAAATCCAAGAAAAAAAAGCTCAATGTTTACGTCAGTTATTACCCCTCCCCGTTGTGCATCAAAGTCTGCTAATTATGGGAAAAAAAATCAGCGGCTGGACACGTGTTGGCAATTTGCCTGAGTTACAGCAGTCAGTCTGAGTCAGACCACAATTGTTTGGAGACAGGTGCCAATCACCCTTTAGTCTAGCATGAGCAGCTTTAGCCTGTGCACAGCTGATGCAAGCCACTTTGCAAGCCACCTCTTACCCCAGCTCCTTCTGTCATGCTGGCTTGTATTGTAAAGCCTCCAATTGGCTGTTTGCTGGAATGGCTGGGCAGATATAATCAGATAATTTAAAGTTTAACGGGTGCTATTTACTACTTTTTTGTTGTTGTTGTTTCAGCAGAAATGACTGAATATATTATGTGAAGGAAGAAGAAAGACAAGGATTAGTATGAGACCAAGCATCAAGAGATTTTTAAGTGTGCAGGCCTTAGTTTAACGCTTCTGTTAAGGACTGGATTCAGCAAATGCTATGCTATCAGTGTTACTGCTGCTTTGTGCTCCCATCTGACAGATTTTACCCTGGAAAGATTAATGACTCTGCTGACTGGGCCAGCACTATGCAGTTAGATGACTAATACCATTTGGACATACACTGAACTGCAGCATGTGGTTTCTGTTCTATTTTAGACAATGGGACAAATGGCGCAAAACCTCAGGCAATAGACTATGTCAGTTTCCTTGGCAACACATACATACAGAACTCAAAAGAGCCAGGAAGTGAGAGAAATATTACTATGGTAACGCACCTGGAAGATACACACACGCATGCACACACTCAGGCACTGGAACACTTGTTGCTATGATGCACTGCATAAATCATTAGATGCCATGACCATGGTGAAACAGTTATGATAACCCTGCAAATGTGCACTCACAATGTGATGTTAATTAAATGCATCATGAAAGTTATGCAGAATGTGTAAAGGTAGGTTTAGTGGCACATAACATAAAGACTGGGGTTATAATAATTGATGCTCTACTGGATTGTTTTTGCATTACTGGATCATTTTGGTCATTATATATTCCTATAATTTACTAAATAATACACAACATGACTTGCTCTTTGCTCTGTCTAGTACCACAACCAAACATCACTTGGACCAGACCACAGGTACTTTTGGTGACTCATTCTAGTTTTTTTGGGGGGGTTTTTTGGGAGGGGGGGGGGGGTTCAAAGAAAATATGTCTCACAGAATTCTGTCATCTGTGATCGATTTACTACAGGACAGGTAATAAGAATTGTGTGTGTCCCTGGATACATGCATGAGTGCATGCAGAATCTGAGCACTGCAACTCCACCTACAATACCACAGAGGCATCAGTGTGACCATTCTTGGCCTCAAGCAAGTGGCATTACAAAAACTGCTGTAGCTTTCTTTTTTTTTCATTGGTTTCCCATTGACTTGTGACCGTGTGTCATCAATGAAATGTATGCATACACATGTCCACAAGGGTTACTGACAGTGTCCTTAGTATAAGAGGCTGAATGTTAAGGACTGAGTGTCTCTCTACATACCCTTGTTCATATTTCAGTTGTGTGGTTTTATTTATTTTATCATGCTAAGTCTTTTTGGATTCAACACACAACTGACAGACAAATAAAGCACGATATTTAAAAACTCACTCATTTCTAAGGATGGGGGGGGGGGGGGGGGGGGGGAGTGTTTAATAAATTAAAACACTCTGGGAATGAGAGGGCTCATCTCATGAATCACCATGCTGAGAGCAAAGATTTAGCCTAGCAAACTTACATTAACCTCCTAGGACCTGGCGTCCACATATGTGGACATCACATTTTGGGTTGCCTAGACCAAAATACTAAATTTTGCTCTACAAGGGCCTGATATCCACTTATGAGAACATTATACTACCACTGTCCTATCAAAATTTAAAGCGAATGTCCTCATATGTGGATCTCATTTTTCTCAGAAACAAAATCAGGTAAAAATAAAAAATCGAGTATTTCTTTGTTTCTACATTCATCAGGTCCCAATCAGCCCAAATAGCAAAGAGACATTAAAAATGCATCCCAAGAAAGAGTTCGGATCTTAGGAGGTTAAATTGGTTCAACTGAAAAACCATCCAGCACTGGACATACTTAGCTTGCGCTGAATTAGGAAGTAACTTTGGATAACATCTCAGTCACACAAGTAAAAATAGGACATTAACTTCCTTGCGTCAAAATAAATAAAAGTCGATGGTTGCCTGGTGATTGTATTTTTTTCCCACATTCTGCGACTGGCTACAGCTTGTGGTGACTGAATGGTTGCCCAGAGTTTAAGGATGTTGCTCACCCACTTTTGATCCGAAGGTGATTGCACAGGTCACCTGAAAGAAGCCAACTTTTCTGCAAATAGTTGGAGTCTGACTTGGAATGACTGCAATCACTATCAAAAATGTCAAAGCTTTGTAGATAATTGCTGCCTAATTGCCAACAGATTGCCAACATGTTGCCATCAGTCTGAATGAGTCCTTGTCAACTAGCACAAGTGAAGAGACTCAACTCGGCTGGTTGCCGGCTGGTTGTATTCCGGTTATATTCATGTAGAACATGAAGGTTGCTGAGTGCAAATGTAATAGTTAATTTTGAATTTCTGTTAAATGTGATTTTTGGTCAATGTAAACAGCAAGAGACATGTGATTTTTGAAAATGTATTACATTTCATTGCTGTACTATCAAAAGCAGATTGCATGTAGTTACTATCTTGGTCCCATCCAATCGCAGACTGATATCAGACTGACTTATTGCAATATTTATGGCAAAATAAATGAATTTAAAAAAACTAAAGTGAGATAACTGTATATTATTAGACAAAACATATACTGATACACTTTGAAGACATAATTTGCAGCTAAAAAAAGGTGATGATTTGCAGTATATGCTATATAATAATATTACATTGTGGGGTGCCTAGTGATTCTCACCTTTGCTCATTTAAACATAATTCTAATAACAACACAGTAGTCTAGAGTATAAAAGGTGGACGTAGCTCCACGGGTTGCAAAATACCAATAGAAATCTATAGAAAGGTTTTCTGATTTGACCTCTAGAAACACTGCAGAGTTTATGGTGTTAGTCACTTATTTTCGGTCATACTGAACAAAGATTAAATCAGCTTTCTAAATCTTGGTCATGCTATGTGTCAGAAAGGAGGGTTATCAGGGGTTTGCTGATTGCAGATGTTGCATCTACTTTTTGAAACATCATCAAGTTGGCAAGGCCGAAAATGCTCATCTCAAGGCTTCAAAACAGCACTTCAGAAACCAGTTAGTGACGTCACGGTAGCCATGTCCATTTGAGTGCGAAGGTCTTTGTGAACATCCGTGGACCAACTGTTCAACAATCACTCTCTCTAATACACAACACCAACACACACACATCTCAAATGTACAAACTATCCTGGACATTTGTGCAAGTTTGTATAAACTGCTATGGTGGAATAAGTGCAGTAATATCCCTTGAAGGCACCAAAGGCCTGTGAGATCACTTAGAGCGAATATAAACACGATAAAGGAACATTCCACAAATGTTCACATCGTGGGCTACTTCAATTTGTTTTCTTTTGCCTCGGTGTTAGTGGCTGGCTTTAAATGACCCTTAAGCAGAGTTTCTGTGCCACAACACCGAACTAGAGGAATGCATGAGTATTTTTCAACAGTCTGATGGTTTATAAGCCTACAGATTGGCTTCAAGCATTGTATTACATTACTTTTGCTGACCTGAATCCCGAAGTTCACATCTGCAGACAATTACCAGACAGCCCAGCTTGTGGATGCCGTTAGTGTGTTTGCGGACATTTTTGCATGTGTACTCATCACACACGGATAATTAAGGGGTTTTTCCACCTGTTTTGGATTGCTTGTGATTTCACCTGAGGGAAAATACCTACTGAATTATTATCACTACACAGTTTACATAGTGCATGGCAAAGGAATTTAGTAGTAGCAGGCTAATCAGCAGTTTTAAAACATTAGATTATAAGCCTCCAGTATGGGGGCTCATGCCGATGGAGTATTATAGTCATAAAAACAGCAAGTTATGGCAGTAAATGCAATTATCATACCATGTAGTCTAGTCCAACGACAGGGTCAGCTGCTGCGATTAGGACATAACTGTCTATATGTAGTTGGAAAAGAACGCAGAAGGTTTGAAAAACAGGTTTTTAAACATGTCAATGAAATTCGGGCTGGGCAATAAGACAATAAAAAGTCTTTTTTTTTTTTTCATTTCATAAGTATTATGAAATAAGCTCGCCTGATTTTTTTGTATATTTCTTGTAAACAATTTCAATTTATTTATCTTATTAGTTTGGCATTAACCAGACTGAAGTTTTCCATTCTGTTTGGGTTCTTCTGTAAAACTTGAAGCTTTTGACTTCTTAAAATTAAGATTTTTATTATGTTGTTTATTTAAAATTCGTTTGTATAATGCATTTATCATGTTGAACTGCTGACTAAAAAAACAAAACACTTTGAATCGAAATTTACCTTAAAGCTTCACTTAGAGGTAAAAAGTAACCTTTAAACTTGAGAGAACTAGTAATTTGACTAACAGTGTGATCTGTATTGAGACTGACTTATATGAGTGATGGGTTTATATTAGCTATTGGGTAATGTGTTGGTATTGGTATTTATAATGGCCATGAGTAGGGATGGGTACCGGTGTCCGGTGCCATGATGGCACCGGTTCTGACATAAACGGTAGTAACCAGACCGAAAAGCAGCGCACATTTCGGTGCTTTATTTCGGTGCTTTTTTTTCCTGAGCTGTGATACACTTTAGATTCTAGCCAATCATTTTACGTTTCCGAGGATAGTAGGCGGGGCCAGGTATGTACGTTCTGTTAGAGCAGAGCTACAGATTAAAAATGTCCAAGGCGAAGCGGTCAAAAGTCTGGCTGTACTTCATAGCAAAATATGCAAACTCAGCAGCCTGCAACAAGTGCTTTAAGCTGATACTGTGATACTGTAAAAGGAGGTAACACCTCAAATCCGATGAAACACCTGGCGATGCATAGCGTTTTTTTTAAAAGCCCAGAAATGCGCCGTATTTGATAGCTTGCTGCGAGACCTCACACCGAACACATCTACTGCGGGTGGGTTGCCTGTTATGCAACATCCCCCAAAAACACGAAGAGGAGAGTCCTGGCCCCTAGCCCTGCCAGTGTAGCAGAAATGATGAGGATGATGATGCAGCAGCAGCCGTTCTTCTCTGCGTGAGTCGCTTAATGTTGTTCGTGTAATTTACGTTGAGTAGGCTAACCACGTTATTACATTAATGCATGTAAGGTGAACTAGCAAACATCATCATAGCTACATGCGGCTGTCTTCTTGTTTGATGGCAGATACTCCCTTCACCCTGGCTAAAAAGGCTAAAATGACCAAAGAAAAAGTGGAAAACAGTTAAACATGAGAGGTTTAGGACAAAGTTTGTGTGTTTTCCATTGTTTAAGCACTGCTTCCAGCCAAGAGTGATACCATATATGCCCCATAGCTGCAGAAAAGGCTAACATTGTTATCTTTTTACAAAAAACAGCTGAACATGAGAGGTTTTTGGACCAATTTTGTGTTCTCCATTCTTTAAGCACCGGTTTGAGCACCGTTTGAGCACCGGCACCGTTTCAAAAGTACCGATTTGGCACCGGTATCGGATAAAACCTAAACGATACCCATCCCTAGCCATGAGTAACAAACACATGTAATGACATTTACATTTTTGGAGTAAATGGGTACATAAATACACATAACAAATGTTAGAGAAATCTCTTCCATATTTTATGTGTCTGGAAGAAAAAGTAAATATTGGCAAACAGATCAGCATATTGGATTTTTAAACTTTTAAATGACCAGATATTGGTATCTAAAAAAAAATCCCACATCATTACATCGACTGATGATTAAACATCATCTAAAATTAAAAGTTCAACAGAGTAAATTGTTCAAAACTGATCTGTCTGTGAAGGTTCTCAGTCATCCAGGTCATCGTAGTCAAAGGAGCTTGCAAAGAAAAGCGTCTGGACTTCTTTAAGTTGCTTGAAGACGTTTCACCTCTCATCCGAGAAGCTTCTTCAGTTCTAAGGTCAAATGGTGGAGAGTCCCAGATATAAACCTAGTGGGAGTGACCCCCCACAGAGGGACAAAAGGACTCCTTGATGATCCTCTAATCGCCTGAGCCAAGGTGGGAAACTGGGCGTTTTGAGATCCCTTCCCAGACGCCTTAACGCCCACTCACATCCTGGGCCATCTGACCTCAGAAATTCGCATGATAAGGTGGGGCCAGGTTTCACAATGAACACACCCGAAACTCTGGCTGATTGGGACCCACGCCCAGTTTCCCACCTTGGCTCAGGCGATTAGAGGATCATCAAGGGGTCCTTTTGTCCCTCTGTGGGGGGTCACTCCCACTAGGTTTATATCTGGGACTCTCCACCATTTGACCTTAGAACTGAAGAAGCTTCTCGGATGAGAGGTGAAATGTCTTCAAGCAACTTAAAGAAGTCCAGACGCTTTTCTTTGCAAGCTCCTTTGACTTCAAAACTGATTATTAACATTTGTTGCAGAAAAGTTCAGATTTTATCATCATTGGGTTTATTGGGTTCTGGCGATAGTTGCAAAGTGTTCCTAATAAAGACAATATGTAAGGGAAAGATTTATCATCCACGTTGCATGTATTTGACCATATTGTTTCTTATTAAGTTGAACTTAATAAGACATGTAATAGATTCTAGTAAAATGCAAGTCCATCAAACCAAAAGAGAACAAAATACACATACTAGCAAAGTTACACAACAGTGTTGTTCTTTTAAAGCACTCACATGACAATCTGTCCAACACTTCCCCCTCAGAGATTTCTTTCTAAAAGGATCCAAAATGGAAAACTTGGCTCAGTTTACCTTTCAAAACAATTTTTGTGTTGACTTTCAACGTTTAATGCACTTGGTATCATGGAAGAACTACACAACACACTCTAGTCCAAAAACGCACAGCTTGAGTTAGTTTACGAACCCTTTTTTCAGTTTAATATGCACTTTAAGGAATTATTCTGGTATTTATGTTTCATATGATATAGGAATCACAGTGTTTTTAAAATAATAACATCCACTGCCAAAAAACAAGCAAGAGCCATAAACTATAGTTTTAATGGTTATCGACATTTTTCTAGCTGTGAGTTGCCACCACACATTAGCAAAAAAATAACAGATTTTGAAAGTGGTTCAAAAGCACTTACATGGGTATCAGCTTTCACTTCATATTGTTTTTTCTGGTCTGCCTTTGCATTTAATGAGGCCTTGCTGGCTCAGCCACAAGAATGAGCAACTTGGAGTGCATGCTCCAAATATTGCCACCAATCACTGGCAAGCACATCTAAAGCCTCGAATGAACTTCAAACATTTTAAAGACAGATTAATATGAAAGGCCTGCAGTAGTAATGAGGCCTGACCTTCAAGACTTAGGTTCTTGCATAATGGTTACATAATCTGCAAAGGAAATCAGGTATTGTATCAACACCACGGTTGATAGTAGAACGAGAAGTTGAGGTAATGTGTGTGTTTATATGAGTGTCTATGCGGTACTCGCTTGTAGAAGGCCAACCTGGTCTCATGGTAAATATGGCAGGAAATGTCATTTATGTTTTTGTCCAAATGGACATCCAGCACTACTTTCAAACTAATGTTTTTTATGGAACGTGTTTTTATGCCTGCCCCTTGCTTTCCCCCCCAATACCTTAGATTTTCTCTGACAAATACGGAGGAAAAACTGGTAGATGAGTGGTTTAAGAAAAAAGAAAATGAAAAAAGTGATAGAGGGCCTTCTGTCAAGTTGCATTTTTGGTCAAGAGGCCACTAAAATAGGGAAATGCTGTTCTGTCAACCTGACTTTTAACTTCATCCTTATGCTAATTCTAACATGATTTGCTAGCTAGCTAGCCACCATGTAGCCTTTCGTGGCATTATCCATTTCTTGTAGACTGCATTTTGAAATCTCACCCTTAGCATTTCAGCCACCGCCACGTTGCTGTTTTGTAGAGAGAAAAAATAATATGGCCCTTAGCTAAGGGTGGAGTTTTTATTCATGATTAATGGTAGTAAGCAAGCTACATTCATTATAACTGTTAATCCATAGTAAGCTATACTACAAATCAAAAAAAGTAAAGCCATACTTTTGGAAGGGCTGTATCGCACAAAAAGAAATATTCGTCCGGTGCCTCAAAAACTGGGCAGGTCCAGTTCAGAGACTATAATTAGCAGAACCCACACTAAAAATGATGATTGAAATCTCAATCAAGGTTTTATGAAGAGGGAAACTGTCCATAGAAGTCAAAAAACTTTTCTGTAAACGTGAGCATTTTAGCACAGCTTTAAGAACCAATTTCATGTGTTTTTCCCACTTTCACATCGCACTCATTTTATAGTCTCACAGTTTATTGCTTGTGTTAAACTATTCATTGTTTTTCATCTAAAGTTGTCTTTTAACAATCGGAGCTTAAACTTCTTGCCAACACAAATGCCTTAAAAATGGCGTTCTGCAATTCCAAATTCATGGTTCATGTTGAGTTATTGCACTGAGACAAAACCCTGGGTCAAAATAGCAATGATGTACTATGTATGTGTCCATGTACACCCAAAGAATCAAAACTTTATCTCCCTGTACATTAATCAGTACACTACATTATTTAATGAAGTGCAATGTTTTGGGTGTTCAGGTGCACCACAGCTATCACTGGCAGACTAGATTATATAAGCAATATTATACTCCCATAGTATTAAATTCTGTTTTTGTACTTGCAGAAATTAAAGTACTTTAGAGAATTCACCCTTTCCCTGAATTCATGTTAAAATTACAATTGCCAGTTATATGACATACGCTTCATGCTTATTTTGTCATTATGGTAAAACTCTTTTTTGCTGTAATGTCGCCTTTTCTATCTCTATAGATGAGACCTGTGCAAAGTGAAATAGCGTTTTTAATAGAATAATTAATATGTTTTATTTATTAAGCCTTTGTTCTGCATGCAATGTCTTAAATCATAGCATACACCATGATCGTTTTTGATAGCAGATTGGTAGCAGCTGTTCTTCAAATGCTAAGAGTAGGTCTTCAACTCTGCTTTGCCTTGCAAACAATTAATTTGTTTGCAGTGTGTGTTGGGAAATCTTCAAATTGCTTGGGACGGTCAAGGAGCCAGACGATAAACAATGGAAAATTTGACTCTTTCCCTTTCTCCATCCTACTTTATCTCCTTTCTTCACTTTCTCTTCCATATCCAAGGTCATATTTTGAGTAAGCAAGTTCAACATCATTATTTTTGCCCCTCTTTTGCTGTAACGTTTCCACTGTGATGCTCTGACTAAAGTCTAAAAATCCTCTTAGTAGGTCTGCAATAAAAATTAAGCAATTTGAGTAAATGAAAAGCTGTTCTTTATTCTTTTTACCCAGGAGATTGCCTGCCAGGTAACTTTTCTGTGTCAGTGTCACCCTGTCTTCACTGTCAGCATTTTGTCTTCTTAGCTGCACACACAGACACACACGCACAGATGCAAATGGAACCTTAGCCGAGGAATGTGTGTAATCCCAACTGTATATGAGTCGGTAAATTCTCCTTCACTCTCTTTAACCAATCTAGCCGGCTGAGCTAATAAAGCTGGTTAATCATTACTAATCCAGTGTGGAGAGTTGAGCATTACAGTGATTGCTCTGTGTGTGTGTGTGTGTGTGTGTGTGTGTGTGTGTGTGTGTGTGTGTGTGTGTGTGTGTGTGTGTGTGTGCGCGTGCACTGAGGGGTAAGGATCATGTGTCTTTTAGCATAAATAAGCGGAAGAAATGCATCGCCCGCTGCATTTCAGATGAGACAAAGTGATTAGAGCCTAATGGCAGCAGAGATGGTCAGAGCAATCAGTACTCGGTCCTTTGCGTGCATGCAGGCGCGTTTGCGAGTTCCACCAGGACTTTATGCGTTCTACTGAGTGATGTGAAACTCAAATTAAGGTCACAACTCAGCGGTAACCTCATCACTGCCAAACAGACCAGTCCAGGCTTTCAGCGACTAAAAGATGATGATTGCGGTCACCAGACACTTACAGTGTGAATTAGGGAGTAGGACAATTTGCAAAAATAAAGCTTTTCATGTTCATTTGAATGATACTGGTATATTATAATTTCCCATCAATCAGTGTTTATTCAGATTAGGGCTGGGCCATATTATACCGTTCATGGTAATACCGGTATAATGTTAGGCAACGATAGGAAAATGAAATATCGCGATAGAATGGGAGTAAAACGCGCATGCGCAGTGCCTTTGTTTTCATACACACGTGGCCGATTGTTGAGTGAAACAGATGAACCAGAATTGGTTTGTAAAAATGGTGCAACTTCAGTGATGTGGAACTGGTTTGGTGTTTGTCTGTCAGATACACGACAAAGCACATTTTTATTGCAGAACATGCAAGCGGCCGTTGTTATTGTCGTATTTGTCGGACTAAGATGCTCTTAAATCTGGGAGTAATCTGGGTCCTAAACTCTGTATTCTTCAGGTCAAACAGCACTGCAGCATTAATGAGAGTTAAAAACTGTCTAAATTCTTTCATCTTTAATAAAACGATCAGCATTGCTGCTTTACTAGGTGTAACTATGAAGTTTAACTTCCAGGCATCCATGAAAACAAAAGTTATTACATTTAGTTAGAAGTTAGCAGGAAGCTAGCGGAAGTTAGCTCGCTAGTTTCGCTAGTTACCTAAGCATGATATTGCATCTTCTGACTGAGAGATTTCTGAAAAAATTCAAACGTCCAGCTCTGTTATCACTTCCAACATAAATGAAGACAGGAAACTAAACAGCAGTGACGTTTGTAAGGTTACTGAAGTTGGGCTAGCTGGTATATAATGATGTGCTACGTGATCGCTAGCGATACAGCTATGTTAGCATAACATAAACAGTGAAGCTGGAGGACGAACACTAACACTTTTCCACTTATAAAAGTTAACGTGAAGGTTCCTCATGGTTAGAGACAAATGCAATCGCATGGCAGGATGCTGTAAACGGACCAAACTTCAGTCAGGAGAACAACTGAGATAATCCATCCACAATACGAGGTTAGTTATTAACTTATTCACTGCCATTGACGTCTATAGCCGTCAATTGCAGTGAATGAGTCAATGGGTTTAACTCATTCACTGCCAATGGCTGGCAGTGAATGAGTTAATATACTGCAACAACATGGGAATAGAGCAGCTGCCAGAGAATTCAACATTAATGAATCAATGGTACAGAAGTGGAGGAAGCAAGAAGATTGAGTTTAATAAAGTTTGATTTATCTGACTGCTTTGTTTCGCTTAATGTGCCTTATAATCCCTTGCACCTTATGGTCCGAAAAATGCGTACTGCACACTGCAGTTTAATGTTGCAAAGCACCTCTTTTTAACTTCAGTGGATATTATACATGGTTATGCTCAGGATATGTCAGCCCATTTCTACTGGAAATGCCTTTTGGTTAAACTTTCAGCAAGGAATTTGCATTTGCACTGTTACATTTTTATAAAGCTTTAATGTACATAAAAACCAGCTTCCTGTTTAAGTGAAAATAAATGGAAGGTTGTCTTTTTGTGCTAGTAATGTTGTGGAGTTGTATTTTGTCTCGCATAAATTATATCGTCAGTTATATCGTTATCGCAAATTTTCAAATATATATCGTGATAAATATTTTTGGCCATATCGCCCTGCTCTAATTCAGATTAATAATTTACAGTTTGTACCATCCTCTACAAAGACACCTTCACCAAACACAGTCACAAGTCTATTAACAAGACCATGATCGCTCACTGGCTTCCTAGATCTGCTCATATCATATCATTCATGCATCTAGCATTTTCACAATGTTTTTTTAATAACTCAAACACACAGGATGGAGACTTAAACGATGGAGATCAAAAATGGGCCATCAACCCAGGCAGGTTCTGCTGTTTTAATGGGGTTTACACCTTGGACAAGAAGTTACAGATTGTGCCCGTATGTGCCTCTATAATTAGCTACTAAATAGAATGATTTTATCCTGATTGATAACTTGGTAAACATATAAAATCCTGAAAGTTTCCAGAAAGTTAGAAAAGACCTATACAATTAGCTTTTGGTTTTATTGGACCAACGTTCCAAAATCTCAAAGATATTCACAAAACTGTCATAAAACACAAGTAAATGAGATTTACACTGGATATAAACTTTTTGAAGCACTTTAATACAAAGGTTAATACATTTTCATAATATTTTTTTAATTAGAATCAAATGAAATAACCAATTAAATAAAATCCCATTAGTGGCATCCCGAGTGTTTTCCTGTTATAGTTTCATGTGTTTCTCAGTATCTTGTTTTTTAACTTTCTAATTCAAGGTTATCAAAAAAATCATGAACTTTAGCAGTGTGGGCTGCACGGTGGCCCTGAGAGGTCAAACACACTGCAACTTGTGAAAATAATCTGCAAGCTCATAAATATGTATATCACAATAATTAACGGGGGTTAGAACAGCTGCGAAAGTGACAAGCTGACGGTAAACAGCTAATAGGGAACACATGCACATACAATATGGGTAATGACCTCATGACCTGTTTCCTCCTGTGTAAGGACATAAAGTTTTATGTTTTGAACTTTAACCCTGCCCAGTGTTTGGATCCTGTCTCCTTACAAATCAAAGAATACTGTTCCAACTATGTTTTTTTTAATATTTTGCTAGTAGGTTTACATCTCAGTTTTGTGGTTACCCACATTATTATAAGCCTGGTCTCACAGGAAAATGTTTAATCACACAGTCACAAATTGTCCTGTTTTCATGAGAATTACTTGTCATCACCCTTAAAATTTTAATAAATACCTTTACAATGTGTCCATGGATGGTACGATGGATTCTTGCCCAGGAATAGAAGTTAAAAGAGCTTTCATGAGACTGAGCTGGTATTTCTGAAACTGTGTTCGGTTGTCCAAAAGTCAGACCCTCTTTGCATATCTCATTTCTATTTATGTCAGCTAATTGCAGTTAAGATAATAACATATGAAGTTATTAAAGAGTTTCTGAATGTGAGTTTGTGCCATTTATCTGTCAATCAAAGCGGTTGCGTAAGTGGCCCCATGGGCATTAGGTTCCCATCGAACTCTGCAATCTAAGCGTTCTACGATGCCAGCACCGTGAGAATTGGCTCCCTCACACACACACACAAACCACTCCCAGAGAAACACTGTGTCATTCCATCAATCCTGGAATGTACTATAAAAAAGAAATCTGAGATTAGAACCGGCATCTGTGCCAAAACGACATAATGTGCCAGGGCCTCAGATGTGAAGTAGGACTCTAGTATTCCCACTATAATTTTTTTGCTACTTCCACTAATGGTTACTCAGGTTTCATCCTCACCTTCTAGGCTGCCAAGGCTTCAATAAAATATCTCGGGAACAAACAAAAATGAATGTGTAGCACCCACAACCAGACAACGATGTCCCCTTTCTTCCCGCAGACGACGACGACTGCGCTCAAAAAATGAGAAGCTTCTCCTTCATGCAGAAAGCCTTATGAGTTTCCCAGAAGCTTTAAGGCATGTGCCAAAGCACAGAATAAATTGTACAAAGAATTTCTGGCAATTAATTTCTAATTCCAAGCTGTTTTTGTCATTAATCTGTCATTTCTGGAACAGATGTTGTCTTTAGGACCATTTCTAATTTTTTTTCCCAAGAGCCCGACATTTTTTTCTCTGCTCGTCTAATTTCACAACAAGCTTGATTTCACCGACCGCACTTCTCGAAGTTTTCATTTGAAGAGTGGTTTTGCAACCATGGCCCTCACCCCCTCCTTGCCCAAGAAGATTTCCTAATTGAATTCTTCCAGGCAAATAAACATTTGCACGTTGGATCCGTTGGTCTTTTGGGTTTTTTTTTTTTAAGGAAGCTGGGGTTACGGCTGCCATTTAAGATGACTGTCTTCTCCCGGAACCATTTCAAAAGCACAGTGTTCAGCTTCCATCTGAATGCCCTTTGCTCTCGTATTTCAGCGTTTTTCCGTGCATGTAAGCAATATTATTATATGTTGATCCTATTACAAAAACGGCTTGTTTATTTTTCACACCAGTGGCGAGAACGTGACCCAACCACACACACAAAAAAGAAAGTACAGAACATTCTCTTGGGTTTTCCCTCTTGATGTTTCTTCCACCGTAACCATTTAACACAGTGGGATCAGAATAAAGTCTCCACTAAGGCTCTTTATTTTCCACATGGGTGCCACGTTAATCCCGCGAGGTAGTTAAAGAGCAGGGATTATACATGCTGCTCAGCTCCTCAGAATCCGGATGATGCTGGCGAAGAAGATGGCAGACTTAAAACAGACCTGCGGTCACTTTATGAGGCACATGCAAGCATTTAGACACAGTGTAATTGTGCGCGCAGCCTCTACGAGGAGGAAAAAGACCCTAAAAAAGTGTGTTCTGCTTGGGGTTATTTTAAACAATACGTACTTGACGCGTAACAACTGCAGTGAAACATGCAACGGTAAAAATAGTCTTGCGATTTCCTGTGACTCATTCATTACGCCTGACCAAAACTGTGCTTTTTTCCCCAGTTTGTTTCCTTTCTATTTTTACCACGTGTGACAGTGTGAACAAATTGTTTATCTTTATCTTTGATTTAAACGTCTTAAGTGCTTCTTTTTTTAAACGCTTTAGGGCTCTTTCCAAGAAAGAGTCGGTTCAGTCTGGACTGCCTTTGCAGTCACACCGATGGAGATTGAAAGCATTCAACAACTGGAGTTAAATGTACAACCGGGCTGAGACAAAGCAGATTTCAGCACCGAAGGCTACTAATGGCTCAACCGCTAGTGAGCGTTTACATTCTTGTAACTGCATACCATGGCTTTAAATACAGCCAAGATATATGTATGTGTTGCATTTTGCTTTCATGTATTTTCTTTTCTTTCAGTCTCAAGTGTGCGTGCACTTCAACACATACATGGAGAAGCAGACAAGGCACAGTGGAATCACTTTAGTCAAGTTACCAAGGAAGACAAGGAAAGCATGATTGATGGATCTTTTTACTTATTTTCAATCTAAGCCCCTGCTGAGACTGCTGACAACTACTGATCATGGGCAAAAAATGAATATTCCCCAGGCGGCTGCAAATGTTTCCTAGAGAATACTGGCAGTCACTGTGAAATTAATTGCTAAAGCATTTAAGAAAGTCTGTGATAGCATATCATACAATCACACACTAGGGAAAAATGTGTTCCCCAACCTGTTGACATGTGGTTACTGGAGGTTACTTATAGTTACAAGGTGCAACTGTTTTCAAAGAAGAAGACAGTGCTACTCTGCAAACCTCTTTGCTGTTTCTCCAAAAGTTGATTCTGTTCATCTGGACGTAGCGTCTTTGCTGTTTCTTTGGATTACCATGGTCACCTACAACTTCTATACTAAACAAACATTTTTCTGCCATTTACTAAGGAAATACACTTTATCTACAGCAGCTGGAGGTTTCCTTGGGGCTGCCTTTAGGCCTATGTGACCGAGGTCTTGTTTGACTGCCGTTTGCAGGTAATTCAAAGCTGCAAACAGCAAATTTATCAACTTAAAATGTAAAATACATCCAAAATTCTGCTAATCTTTGCTGTTTGCCTCCTTCATGCTATGTTAGCCCTCCTTCTAGTAACCAGCACTACTGCTGATGAGCAGCATAACAAATGCAACTGTTTGAGGCAGCACTGGATCTATTTCCAATCCAATTATTAGAACAGCCCTGCAGATAATCAGTTATCCAGAAACCAGTCATTCAGTATAGCTATCCCACTAGGGGCCTTGTTATATAATATGATAGGATGATGCTTTCTAAATGGTGTCATTTCATCCTAAATAAAATTGGGAGCCAGTTTCTTTTCATATGCAGGGAAGAATCAGGGGAACTAATCTAACAATCATTAATACAAAAGTTTACATTTTTAGATTACATATAAGTTACCTGGAATGACAATACAGTCTTGATTGACGCATGTGTTGCCTCGTGTTATTACTTCCTCTTTTGCTATACCCTCAGCTCCCAGGGGATGTGTGTTGGGGATGAATAATAGTGGCTGAGAAAAAGCTTCAGTCAGATACATTATATAATGATATGCTATCCAGATGGAGCTGTTAATGCCTGGTGAAAACAGTGATGTTTAATGATGGTTCACCTACAGAGTGACTTCAGAAATACATCAGAGTAATGGAGTTTATTTTCAGTTCATCATCAAGCCGTGGACTAAATCATTATCATGCCTCTGGTAAAACGAGTACTAACTGACGTTGGATATCCTCGCTTACTTTCTTTGAAGTCTTCAATAGCCATCATCTATCCCTGATGTTTGAGATGTCTGTGATCTTATGTTCCCTTTATGTACTCGTTTATTGTTTAGCTTCTTTGAGCTTTTATATCTTTTACCTTCTGGCCTGCATTTGTCTTTTATATTTGGTGTTACTGTACAGCACTTTGGTCAGCCGTGTTGTTTTTAAAAGTACTTTCTAAATAAAGTGCTATGGCATGGTATGGTAACAGCACCAGAAAGCCAAATTCAATGTGAAAACAGATGGCTGGAAAGAAAAAAAAAAATTCCACTTACAGTGCAAAAGACGTGAAAGTTACCTCCAAGTCTGCTTGAGCATTTATTAGCCATGACTGACTAATATCTGATCTCATTTTGATCGACAAGTAAGCCAAAGAGGACAGAGGACAGAACTCCTTAAAACTAACAAAATCAACACTTAAAGCCCATCAGCCTTGTTTCACTCCAGGAAGTTTTAACCAAGTGTAACTTCCTGGAGACCCAGCGCCACTCCCGTCAATGCCCGGCGATGCTTTGTTCTCTCGGCACAGTGGATGTGACAGTGCATGTGTTTACGTGTGCACGTGTAACACGGGTCATCTCTGGGTCAGCTGGTCTATTATTGATTTCCCAGCGGAAAGAGAATGAACAGCAGTGTTTCGGCGCTGCTGTCCTGCTCTCCAAAGCAGCCGACCTTCAGCTCTCTATAAAATGTGTACAAGCATGTGCCAGTGAACAACGCTATGAAGTGTTAATAATGACGAGGTGCTGAACAATTTAAACAGAGACTGATAAGTGGTAATGGGGTGTTTAACGAACACACTAAACTACTTATCGCCTTCCCGCCTTGACAGCACGCAGTGCTTTGTGAGCACTTTGACGTGTGCAACAGATAAGGGGCTGTGTGAAAATTATTTTTAGGGAATTTAGAGCTGCTTTTTGACTTGCACCTTGACTAAATTATAGGTCTCAATGTTACAACATGAGAACAAAGAAAAAAGTGCCTTTATATAGTTCAGCTCTCTCGCATTTTAAAGTTACGTGGCCCAGAAGTGGTGATTACCAGAATCAACAAGATAAGCAGTGGTACTTTATGTTTACCGGGCAGTTCAGCTGTTTTCTATATTTGAACCAAGAGTTCTTGGGTTGTGCAGCTATACATGGTGGCTGGGGAAACGGAGGTCTGGGTATCTCTGCTTAGACTGCTGCCCCTGTGATACAGACTTGGATGGATGGATGGATTGATAGGAATTCTGTCTGGGCCACATTAGTCAAAACAGGATTGTAAGAGAGAGCAGCAATCTCTCAGACCAGAGCTGTTATGGTTACTGTAACTGAGTAATGTGGTCTTCAAGGCATATGTGTTTAACTTTTTGTAAACTAACTAATTTAGGTGAATGGACTGACGGATTTTTTGTTGGTAAAACCATCATTTTTACACACTCCTGAATTTACCCCCATGAAACATTTCATGGTTAGGGCTGGTGCCAAGGATCTAGTCATTATTCAATGTGGACCCAGGTGTGGCAACACCTTTTTTTTTTTAATCTCCCACCGTTTTCATAAAAGCTGCCATTTAAAAGAAAAATAAATATAACTGGCAAGAAACAGACAGTTTGAAGTTAGTTTGAAGAATGCCACATGCAAGAGCCAACTCTCTGTCAGCGCAGTGTTTCTTTTCTTTTCCCGGCCGCGAAATGGCAATTTTATTTGTCTAAAGCGCCGCTGCATCGCCTTCAGGGACAACACGGGGTAAATAAACAAAGGCTGTGCTTTCAATAAAACCGTCTTGAAGAGAAGTTTTCTCCAGCTTTCAGATGGTTTCAAAATGTGTGGAAATTAATTATTTGCACAAGGATTTTCAGATCCAACAAGTGATGCCACGCTGAGTGAATGATTGAAGATGCAGTCATGCGTAAGTCACCGTGTAAACACTCCAAAAGAGCTACTTCTGCGCTAATCCATCAATCAGCACGTGTAAGTCTCCGCTCACCTGCTTGGATGGCGTCATTTCATTTTTGTGGCAAAGGAAGCTTTTGAATGAAACTAAAGAATTTACGCTGTACACATGACATGTTCTACAGTTGGGAAGCAAAATGTCCATTAATCCTCATTTATATCCACAAGTTGATAAATGAGATAAAAAAAAAATCAGCCACACATTTGCTCATGTCACCAGAGCTTGTTTGCTGAAATCAAATTCCAATTATGTTCCCGGTGTGAAAAGCAAGAGGAAGGAAAGAAAAGCAGGCATATTAATAGAGAGTAATGGGCTGAAAGATAAATAGTGAATGTGCCACGACGGAACGGACGTGTGCGTGTGTTCGACCGTGCACTGCCACAACAGACTTGTTGATCCACGCATTCCAGTGGCAGCCTTGAGAGCAGCTAATCCTGTCTCACTAAAAAAAGCCCCTTGAGCTCCTGGGTCGCACTTCTAACCAGTCTGCACACAAGCTGAAAGCATGGACACGCACATGGCAAGGGTTCGTCCTGTGCATGCATACCAAGCGACACATGGATGCCCACACCCCACGCAAGCATGCGCCAAATGTGCGTTATTAACGTCACAAAAATCTGTGTGTTATTCTTGGCACCATCTTGGCAGATGAAGATGATTTCCTTTAGGGAGAATCTCTGAGATGTCACCAGATTTCCACCTCTCGATTTGATGCTATCAGTCCATCTGACTCAGCATCTGACTGATGACAAAGCTGGTGATGATCAATTGAATGTGCACATGATGGCAGGTCACGTAGACTCACACACTGGTAATATGACAGGCAGCTTTCACCACACGACAGACTGAGAATGAGGCAGCTTACTGTACGTAAAGCTAGGCTGCTTTTCACCTTGAAGCTACTTGTTCACACTCGTTTATAGTAAGATCTTGATGAGCTGTCTTTAAAACAGCCCTTTGCAGCTGCTGCGTATTCTGTACTGTGTTACTATGCAACTGATTGTAATGTACAGATATAGCAAGACATTATCTTGTTTATCCTATCTTGCTTTGACGCTTTAGCAATAGCACATACTATTGAGTTTTTTCATTCTGATGGAAGGTGAATGACTGACTAGTTCCCTCTCATCTAGATTGCCATTATTATCATAAATACATACAATTTTTCCAACCTTGCATTGAACAGAAAAGCAAAAGAATCACCACCTAGTTATAGGTCCCAGTTTTACCTTTTTACATCACCAAGAATGAGGCATTTTGGGTACCACAGTTCTAAATCAGACCTACCTTTGGATTGTGGAGCACCCACAATTTCGTGTTCATGTACAATGACAATAAAGGGCTATTCTATTCTTAGTCTCAAAAACTTAAGGCATTGTTAGCAGTGCAAAGAAAAAGGTTTGCTTGTTTTGTGCACAGCACCTGCCGCTTTTTTTATAAAGATATAGTCAACACTCTGTTTTTACTACCTTGTACTTGGTAAATTAACACAATTTCCAAAATGTCCAAGATTGTTGCTGGTTACATTTTATAGGCTCTTAATGCCTCTAATAGAGTTGGTCAATGTACTTCAGCTGTTTTTATCTGAACTGTGGCTGACTGTGAATATTGCTGGCTGCAGAGTTCATAGCCGTGGGGGACCTGGCACTATATGGTCGATGTTAAGCATCATCTGGAAGCCATCACCTTCGGTTCCTACAAAATTTGTAAGCCAACTATCTATCCTGGAGCCCATGCTAGGCAAGGTTCAGTCATACAGGCCTAGAGATTGGGTGGTGACACCCTTGGCCACCTCCAGTCACTAGGGAAAAATGTGTATTCCCCAACTGGTTGATGAATGGTTGCTGAAGGATGATGGCTGTTGCTTGATAAAAAAGGTCAAAAAGAGAATGCTGCACTAAACACCTCCCAGCAGTTACTTTGGCCTTCAGCAGATCGGTGCAGTTCCTGGTAGTTTGCATGGAAGATTCCAACTTGTGCAAGCAATGGCAAATTATTGGTCGAGTGGTGGTGAAACTTGAAAAAGCTGTGGCACTAAACAGAAAAGTGCTCTGCAAATAGTTGGCAAGTGTTTGCAGACAAGTTGTTATCTTCAATATAAATTACAGCACCGCGCATAAACTAGGGAAAATATATTTTTTCTGTAGCCACTGACTGGTCTACAGGTCTCAAAGACTGAAATCTTTGAAATTGATTGCTAAGGCTCCAAAGCAAATACCAGCAACCACTTGCCAACCCTAGTGACCTGTGGTTACCAAGGGGTCGCCAATTGATCTCTAGATTTCAGTGATTGGGGCGTAAGCTTCACATACATCCGCAGATATATCAGCAATCTTTGGTTGCTGGACCACTTGGAAATTATTTTTCACAATGCCACAAATAACATGGTACACTTAGTAATGCTGGAAAAATGTAAAGAAAAGAAATAGTTGCTGTTGTAGGGACTTATTTGTGTCCTGAAAGAGAACGTGGAGCACAAAAACCTCAGTGAACAACTGTACTGAGGTAGTTAAGACTCAGCTAGACTAAATGTGACATCAGGACTTTGGCTCTCATCAGTAAATGTGATGCTGAGTCGGATGCCCATCATGTGAATGATAATTTGATCTTTTTAATTAATGAACTATGTGACTCATGGAATTTTCTTTTATCTAATCTAAAACTTCCCCTGTGAGGTCATGTTGTATACAGCATGGAACCGATTGGTACATGAGCATTTTTGTCGGAGAAAAGCAGATGTACCTTGTTAAAGGAAAAACACCCACAGACACACTTTCCCCCCATGCCCTTTAACCTTCAGCAACACACTGAAGCAGCAAAACAAGACTTCATGCTCGATAGAATGACTCAACAGTAGCCTTAGTTTTACCTTTATTACTTATTGACTTTAAATTGTATTTTTAACCCCATGTAAGCAGTAAGGGTCACTTTTTTCCATGTAACCTCAAGTCTGCAAGCATTTACTTTTCTCATCAGATTGCTATGCGACACAAATTCACTATTATTGATGCTAGAAAGTGCAAAGCAAGGAGACTTAACAGCTTTTTGGCAGAGCCAACTCCTTTAGGTTATCCGGAGAGCAACAGCTGTCTGAGGTGTTGAAAACATAAGTAGGGATTTCTCAGTGGGGCAGCACAATCTGTTAATATTTAGAATTCAGCTCTGCTTTGTGTGTATGAAAACATCTCAAAACTTGAAACCCAGGATAAGTTCTCCCTTGATTCCAGCTCATTACGCCATCTCGTAGCAACATACTGCTGGGATTCTTTAAAATTCCCAAACTATGATGTAATGCTTCTTCACTTTCACACAGCAACACGATGACGGACAACATACACTGGCGGATTTGTGCGCAAACAACCAGGAAACGTGCCTAACCTTTACTGGAGCCTACTGGCCAAGTCCCTTAGGTCGGGCTGAACAAAGACACACCTCTGGATCAGCTAATGAAAAAGGCAAGCAGGAGTGGTAAATCAAACTCCTTAAAACATCTAGAGCACATATTTTATCCAGCTTCAGAGACAGACTCCTGCCTCTCCGAGCACATCTGCCTCCAAACATTGGATCAGATCTCGCCAGAACTTTCTCCTCTGTGTTTCCTCCACTCTGCTTTCCTCCGCTCAGCCTTCGACGTCTCCATAAAAAGACAAGACTTTTAGTGGAGGGCGGACTTCTCTTTCGCTGTTGATAATAAAACAAGTGCCTTTCCCTGATGGGTCTAGGAAGAAAAACGAGGGACTGACAGTGTTGTCATGACGAGCCAAAAGTGACAGCAATGGAACGCACAGAGGCCATTTTTTTCTTTTTTCTTTTTTGCCTTTGTGGGTTTTCTTTTTCCTGCCACGCTGCAACTGTTCTACACTTGCCATATCCGTGCAAAAGTCCCACAAGGTGCCATGCTATTGAGCATGTGCAGTGTCAACTCATGACTTACTTTACAAGAGGTCAACAAGACCTTCACATAGCTTTGATTGGCAAACTATTGCTTCAAAAGTGCAAATTTAGCCGACGACTCAGTGCATTCTTACCAAGTGCACTCCCGTGAACAAAACCTCCACTCCCGCTAAGTTTTCCGTCTGGATTGGGGTGTGCTTTGGAAAACTTGTGATCAAAGTAAATAGACACACTCTGCTGATGAGTAAGGAGCTGCACGGATAGTTGATGCCATTCGTCCAAACACCCAATCTGCAAAAAAGCCTTTTTATTTTGCAATTGACCTTTTGCAATTGGCATTGTTAAAAGCTTGTGCCTCCCAAGGCTATTTGTACTGGGAGTGGCAGTGGCAGCGGACTAAAGCAAACAAACTTTCCAAGATAGAACAAGGTCACACATCGGCAGGTAAGAAGAGTGCTATAAAAATGTTTGCTCCCAGCATTTCTAAATTAGAGGAGGAGAGGTGGAGGGAGGAGGTGAAAGAAGAATTTCAAGTTCCTGAAAACAATGGCACGCAGGAAAATGAGGAGAGGAGCTGAATACAAAAGAAGAGGGAGGATGTCTAAGCAGTCTGAGGCTGACAAGTATTTCTGGGTGGTTTGAGGAAGATGTAGCGTTTTTTTTTTTTTTATTTGATCAGTGACACAAAGAGTTTAAGACTAAAAAGCTAATGCAGGAGTCTCATCAATCATTTAATCAATGCTTCCTTTGAGTTGTGCTCTGTCTGCCCTTGTACTTCTCAGTGTAACTCAAGAGCTGCTACCTTAAAGTATAGTTAATTAAAATAAAACAAGACTTCCTGGATCTTTCTTCACTATATCAAGACTTCTGACTCTAAAAATACCCCCTCATCTGAATTGTGGCCTTCTTAAAGAGGAAAACTTGTAATCGCTTGCTAACACTTGCAAATACAAAAAAAGATTCAAGACAAAGACAATCATTATTGGACTACTGGCAAACTATTGGCGCTACAACTGGCTGTTGTCCAAGATTAGCTCACTCAAACTCGTGTTCTGACACTTCCTTGTTCCTTCACTTCTCCGTTGCTACGATATGACATCCAGACAACGTAGTGCTTCATGGTGCACATGACCCACAGCTAAACTCACAAGTCATTAACAAAGTTTAATCAGTTAAACCCACCAGTCCTGTAGCTTGTCATGGAATATTGAACTGATAGGGCCAAACCCAACAGAAGTAGGTTAAATAAACCAAAACAGACACTAATCTTCTGATGTGGCACACACGACTTGATTGTCCTGTTTGAGCCTATGTGTTCAATCACTGTGGTTGCTAAATAAATGACTGAACTAGTCTAGTGGACTGAACAAACATTTTGGCTCCAAAAGCTGATTCAGTGACCACTGATTCTTTTATTCAACTTGTTCAACGACATTTAAGAGTGTGAGACAAGAAATAACCAGTTAATTATATTAACTGTTGGATAGAATAGCATTACGGTGTGTTCACACCGAACGCGATGGACGCGAATAGAGCGTCAGGTTTACATGTAAAGTCAATGGAAAGGCGCGATGACGCGCGATTGCGGGTCCCGCGAAAATTCGGAAGCAGATTTGCGTCGCGAAAACGCCAAAACGCGTGAAACGCGCGTCAGTGTAGCGCGTCTGGCGCGTTTGACTCGCGAATAAAACCACGGGCGTGAGTTTTTGTGTTGCATTTTGTGCATACGCGCGTTTCGCGTCTACCGCTCGAGTTGGAAAAATCTGAACTCCAGCGTCAAATCGCGCCGCGACAACCAATCAGGAGCCTGGTGACGTGGCTGTTACCTAGGTCAAAGGGGCAGATCCAGCCAAAGCCTTTCATACTTCAATGGAGGGGAAGGCTAATCAATGCGGTAGCAAACAACTCGGAGCTGTACAACACCAGCTGCTTTCAGTACCGAGACAGGAATAAAAAGGACCGAGCTTGGAGGAAGATATGTGAAGAGATCGGGCAACCTGGTAAGTTCATTCATTTCTCTTTTGAAAGTTTTCACTGACCCGGGGAAGCCACACAAAAGCTAGCAAGCCACCGCTATTTTCCCACTGACGTACAAATACCGTTCTGCTTTTATGCATGTTGTCATTTAGGAATATATTTTATTGTTTATTAATAAACAGCACACAGTGGTCCCGCTGTTCATCCGTCACTGCTTTGCTTTTTCGCTGATTTTTTATTGCACAGTACAGCATTGCATTCTGCAGCCTGATTGACAAATCTCCTGCGCTTGCCAAATTTATCACGTTTGGTTTTGATAACCATCGCGTCCAATAGAAAAAACAGCACAAAAACACCCATAACTATGAGCCTCATTCGGAAATAGACACCTGCACCGTGAGGGAAAAAGGCGCACGAAAGTGGCGGGCAGATGAAGACAAACCGCGGCATAATAATACTTTTATGTTTTGCAATCTACAAAGGTTTGCACTTTGAGAATCAATTGTGAGAACTGTGACCAGGGGCTAGTTATTCTGAGAACCCCTGCAATAAATGAGGGACCACTGTCTACTCTACGATTATTATATCCAACCTGCTAACATTTAATACTGTATTGATAGAACCAACTGATTCTGCAGCAGAGCATCCCCAGTCCCTGAGCTCCTGCTGCTGCACCCACAGATATGTACAGCAAGCACTGATACCTTTTTAGTCAGTGGGATTCCCTTGTGATCACCTTTACTAAATATCTACAACCAATCTGATTATATCCTGTTATTGTTTTTTTTTTTTTTCAATGTTGAAATTAAAATCTAGTAGCAGCCTTCTCATTTCTTTGTGTTTTGTGCTGTTTTACAGGCCCACAGAGGAGGACGGCTCCGAGGCAGATGAGGGACGGGTCCCAGGACGGTCCATCGGCGGTGGAGCTGGCCATCCTGGAGTCCCTGAAGAGGCCACACCAGTCTCCAATGGAGCATTTCCTCCTCAGCCTTGTTCCTGCTCTGGAGAGCAGCTGGTCCTTTTTATTCCTGTCTCTCTGTAAATTCTTATATTTTATATATTTATGTTTAATGTTTTTCTGTTTGAGACTTTTAATATTATTTCAAATAAATGTTTATAATGACTAATGTCTCAGTTCTACTACACAGCAAATGTTGGCACACAACTTGACACATGTAGAATTTATTTCATATTATACTAATGACAAAATATACTGATACAGTGGGATGCAGAAGTTTGGGCAACCTTGTTAATAGACATTATTTTCCTGTATAAATCGTTGGTTGTTACAATAAAAAATGTCAGTTAAATATCATACAGGAGACACACACAGTGATATTTGAGAAGTGAAAAGAAGTTTACTGGATTTACAGAAAGTGTGCAATAATTGTTTAAACAAAATCAAGCAGGTGCATCAATTTGGGCACCACAAAAAAGAAATGAAATGAATATTTAGTGTATATCAGTGTGTGTGTCTCCTATATGATATATGGGGTGCCTTTGTCTGGATGTGCTTCCCATCCAGAGCTGCACAGCACAGAGGGAAGTTCCAGCGCTCCTGGAATCCCTCTGTGATGGACCGCCAGTCTCCAGGTGAAGGCACAGCCATGAAGTCGTCCACTAGACAGTCCCAGATGGACGTCGCTGCCTGGGGGGTGATCTGGCTCACTGTGGACACACAGACTCTGAAACTGAACGCGATGGTCCTGAAGGAGTCCCCGGTGACAAGGAACCTGGACAAAATTGTTCAAAATCAGTATTATGTGTACTGCAGTTACAAAATACATTATTCAAATTCCAAAATACTTTTGTGATGTCAGATATAAATCACAAAACTTAAATCTTACATAAAACATTTTGTAATTATAAGGATAATTACAAAATGTATATTAGATAATATCTAAAACTTTAACATATCATAATTTGATTGGTAGCAACTTTTGCCACTACAGTGAGCCAATCACGCATAATTCCTAAACATGTCAATCAGGTAGGAATGAAGTAAGACATCAATAGAAATAAAGAGTTGTGTGTTGACATGTAGCCCTTTCCTTGCTTAAATCATTAATATTTTTGAAAAATTAATCTGTGATAAGACAGCTTATCAAGATAGAACCATGTAACTAGAGATGAACCAAACTGTTCACAGTTTTATCTAACTCTATTTTAATAAAGGCTGTGACCCCTGCTATAGAGTCTGACAGCTGCAGAGATTATATACAAATATTCAACTATCCCAGAATTAAACCAGGTCTAAATAAAAAGGAGTGAGTATCACTACAAGGTTAACTCAGTGGTCCTAATGCTACAGTTTGATATCAGCAAACCCCGAGCACATACATTGATGTGACACCACAGCCATGCTATCATGCAAACACTGATAACAGCATAAATCGAATTAAATCGGGACTTGATGAGAGCTTCTGAGTATCACTAGAAATATTATAAAGAGTCGTCTCTGTACCACAGTTTGCTTTCAGTAAACACCGACAGCATTCACTGTTAGCATAGCACATCCATGTTAGCAGTGTATAACTGGATGGATTAGCATATTAGCACAGATATCAATAAAGGACTACCGTATTAAATAGTTTTACTAACCTCAGGCAGACGGACAGGCGCTCTGCAGGTGGGATTGAGCGTCTGTAGTTGGTGTCTAGGCGGGCGATGCTGGGACCGACGAGGGAAAGCAGGTCCTCAAACTGGCCGACGGTGATAGCGCTGGAATCGGCCGTCATCCAGGCGCAGCTCCTGGAGCAAGTGGTGAAACTCACCAAACTGCTCATGCCTCTGGAGGACCTGATGGACCCAGGTACGGCGAGGACGTCTTTTACGCTGCTGCTCTGCTCTCCACAGTACATAGAGAAGGGAGACTCTCTCTTCAAGCGCTAGCTCGATAGCTGCCATCTTGCAAAGATACCGGTCTGGCACAACTCCCTCCCACATTCCTCCCACATTTCCGGATTTTTCTTGGACACGCGTTGAGACGCGAATGTACACGCGTCAAATTAGGGGCGTTTGGGGCGTTTTATTCGCGTCCATCGCGTTCGGTGTGAACACACCGTTAGACTGTTAGATCTCACTTACTTTAATCTACTAAAAATGTCCTCGAGTTAGGGGACCACCATAATATGCACTGTAAAAACAATTGTAACATACAAGTATTTTACTGTGTATTTTACAGTTTTGTACTGTTTTTCTAGAATATCATTAAATTCACATAAATAGACTGATTTTACATTTCAAATGTAAATTAACGTAAAATCACTGTAAATGTAATAAAACATAATTTTCTTGTTTTTTACATGTATTTGTCTGTACATATGCATATTTATATTGTTAAAATACATTCACAAATGTATCATAATTTCACAAATATTTGTCCGTTATTTGAAAGATTGAACTGTTAAACTCAAATGTAATGCTATGGAAAAATACATAAAATGATTCTTATAAACTTTTTTTACATCAAATAATTATTGTTGTTGTTGTTGTTTAGGGCAATCGTGGCTCAGGAGTTGGCAGTTTTGCCTTGTAATCAGAAAGTTGCCGGTTCCAGCCCTGGCTCGGACACTCTCGGTAGTTGTGTCCTTAAGCAAGACACTTCACCTACCACCTACTGGTGATGGCCAGAGGGGAATTATAAAGTGGAATTGTTAAGCGCTTTGAGGGTCTCAAAAAGCGCAATATGAATGCAATCCATTATTATTTAAACCAACCGTTAACTGTATATTTCTGTACATTTAAGTATTATTATTCATATTGCTGCATTCATTGACCTTGTTTATAGGTAATTTCATTGTTTAATCACATTAAAATGTTCCTAATTTAATGTTTAAAAGCACTTGAGAAAAGCAAAATCCCATGTAAAATTAGGGCAACAAACTGTATTGTCATTACTGAAAATAACCGTATTTTCATGAGAAAGTTATTTTCTGTTATTTCTGTTCTGGTATTATTTTGGCGCCCCAGCTGCCGGAATATTACTGTTTTTTTAGGATTTTTTTTTTCACGGTGTGGCTGTTGAGTTTAAGGTCAAGATGGTAATTTGTCCAGTGTTTCTTTTAAGGAACTAGGTTAAAAAAAATATCAACAACCTCTACCAATTTCAGTTTTACATAATTTTAATGTTATATAATGACTAGTCTAACTCACTTAGACAAAATAGCATAACTAACTCACAAAATAGCATAATCATAGACTGTTAGCATTGTTGACATGTATCTTAATGTTCCTGCTTCTGTTAATATAATTCCAAATAGTACACTTTGTAAAATATAAATGTAATGTAAATCTAAAATGTATACCTCCTAGTAGGGATGCCACTTGAAATAATATCAACAATACTTTTAACTGCTGAAACACATCCCTACAACTGTTCTAGGTGATTATTAATGCCAAAGAAGGACACTGGAAAAACGACATGGGGAAGATGGCAAAAGTGACAGCTGATATTGTTTTTATAAAATCAACTATGTTTTGTAGGTTAAAATATTTGCAACATTACATGCATGCTTAAACTAGCGTAAAATAACTAATGCTATAACTTCTAACTTTCTGATATCGTGACATGCCTATTAGTGTAGTATGTGAATTCCTATACTTCACACTAGTTAGAAATAAAGATGCATTTTAAACCTGAAACGTTATGCTAGCTGCCGCATTGTGCTACCATTTATAACTTGTTGACCGTCTGACCAAACATCAATCTTCGACAGTTAAGAAGACAATTTAAAATGCATTCCTGACCAAAAAAAATGGTGCTCTTAGCTCATTAGCTAGCATCAGTAGCGTCATGTGGGGTTTATGTTTCTCTTCCTACTGGCTGAAAATTGGTTGGAAGCCCCTTCCTTTACAAACCACAGCGAAACTGGCGACCTCTGCAGGTGTGAAGTATAACACTTCACAAATAAAAAGTCAAGTAATTGTAACACAATACAAATAGCTTAGCAAGCACTGACTGAGAACTTAAGAAAGCCTGGTTATTTTTTTCAACAATTACAACATCAATATTTAATATACATTCATGTTTATCCTGTTATCCGGACTAAAAAATGTTAAGCGATAAGATGGGATCTAGCAGTTTAGTAGTAACACCTAAAAGACAACTAGCAGGGCCGGAAGGAAAGTTAGGAAAGTGCTGTCTTAAAGATAGAAAGCTTTTATGCAGCTCAGCTGTGTATTTAAGCAGCTCAGCTGTGTATTTTTCCTTTTTCAGTGCTGATAAACCATTACATCAAGAGTGATTTGTTCCTCTTAACATTTTTAGAGTCTTTGTGGGTGATGAATCTTGCCTATGTTGACTAAAAGGGTTGCCTGTGTATCATTGTTATAATCCTCATAATACCACGTAAAACCTGTAATCTACATCTACAAAACAATTTCCTCCCATCTATCTAGTCTGGCATGAACAAAAAAAATAACAGATTTGTTTATCAGCAGCACGTAAGAAGCAGCTTGAAGAGGCATAATGCCCCCATTAATACAAGTTCAATTTCATCTGGAATTACTTCTTTGTCATATCATATCATACCAAGCGTTTACAATTTATGAGCCGACAGTGCACATCCTGGCTGAACACTCACTTGTATTTGGTTGTGATGCACTGTCAGGATGTAATTCTTATGCCTTTACCGGCTGCTTTTTGTAATACAGCAATGTCCAAGTTTCCGAATGAAAGACTTAAAATGTTAACAATCAATACATCCTGTCTGAATGAATTTCACTTCAACTTCTTGTGCCCAACTCCGAAACTTGCTTATTTTTGCTTTTATTAAGTGTAGAACATCTAGAGAAACTATGCCAGATGTGTCCATACAGCCTCAGTGAACCCACATACTCATGCACAAGCTGAAGTGAAAAATAAAAATAAAAGAACTGCAACAATGTCGAGGCAAAAGACGAAGCTATGTTTACAAGAAACTCTGACATTCCAGTGCCACTTAGCATTTGTAGTCTTTACCGGACAAACATTTCCTTCAGTGGTGGCTTTTAATTAATGAGAAACTATCATCTACTCTTCTGAGTCAAGGCTTACTGATTACATAGTGCCCCTAACGGTCAAAACCGACAAGAAAACAGGTTAATATGTAGGATTTACATGATTAAGCGCCATTTATTTTAAAAAAATGACACGAAACTTAACTGCTTAAGAATTATCTTTGGGTTTGGGACAACCAACGGGTTGTAACTACCTTTGGAAAATGGTAATGTGCAAGGTTACCATACTGAGTCTAAACACTGAATAAATTTGTATTTCTAAACATAAGCCACAATCTTTAAGTTGCCTTATGGATTTAATAACCTTACTAGCTAGCATTATTAACTTTTCTTACTTGATACCACTTTAGCTTAATGTGATAACTGTCTTAAGTTTACTGTTTGAGTCTAAGTAAAGAAGACTCAGGAGAAACACTCTGCTATATTATGAGTGTTATGTTGTGACGAGCTTCCCTGTGCTCAACATCAAAAATCAAAAAGACATCAAATCTATAGGATAAACATTTCTTCACTTCCTCTTGCTCTGCCTTTGATCTCCTCCCAGTTGTACTCAACTGGAAAACGTCCACAGGGTGGCATTCAGTCGGAATGCAACTTCAATAGGAATGCCACTTACTGAGCTCTTCACCCTGACCCTAAGGGTGGTAGGAAAGTCATGTTAGATGCTTGTACTGTGGATCACATTCTTTTGGGCACTACTATTGTTTTTTTGTTTTTATCCAAACAAGAACTTAAGCCATCAATATGACTTTAAAGATGCTGTCCCCTTATTGTGGCTTTACAATTATTAAAAGCTGTTTGTGTTGCTCCAATCAGAGCAGTCATTCTGAGGGCTTTCGGTATGATTTTCAGCCATTTATTATTGGGCTCACAGATGCAGACCACAATTTCAATAAACAAATACAAATCCAGTTACATCAGATTTCATTTCTCTAGACAGACGGCAGCCACTTTAACTATCTGGTCACTGCACCAAAGCCTCATTGGCCTCTGCTGGGTGAATTTTAGGCACGTAACTGTGGGCCATGTGTTGATGGCATTCACACCACACGGGCCTGCTACAAAGCACCGATCCAGACCACAGCGCGATGGCCAGCCGAGCCAAAGAAAATTGTATTGTTTTCCAATCAGCGCTCTGAGCGTTATGAGGGCTTCTAGCCACAGAAACACTGCTCATAAACGAGCAGGCGGACCGCTGGAGCAGTCAGCGGAGGATTCCTCACCACTTGAGATGAGACAGGGCAGCAGATGGCAGGAGAAAGGGTGGCTGAGGAATCGGTGTCTACAGCAAAAACCGATCCAGTTAAAATGAACCTGTTCTGCAAAGCAACCCAAGTGGCTGCTTCACCAGACCTTCTGGCGATCTTCAGAATTCAGAAATCTGTCAAACACACGTCAAACACAAACTGAGGAACAAAAAAACCGCTGATGGAAACATTTTTGAAGGTGCAGTTCTCACAGCAGCCCACACCGCTCCACACGGCCTTGACCCATATCTGTGTGTTTTGCCTTCATTTGGGCCACGGCTCTTCGAGGTGTAGAATGTCAAACACAACACCTGTGGCTCTCCACAGCGAGCTGGCAACAGGTTTCTGTCTTTCTGACTTGCTTTTCAAAAACCAGGAAGCATGTGTGGTCTTGTGTGCGTGTGTGCATATGTACGCGCTCTGCGCACCACATGCCTCTTAAAAAAGTTCCATCACAGGAAGTTTTTTTTCTTTCTTTTTTTTCTTTGGCATGTTGAGGCCCCTTTGCTCTGCTTAGGTTCAGATTTCTGATTCACACCGACTGAGTGACGTTTATGAGGTGAAAGCTCTAAAAGCTGGTGCAGAATTGGGCTTTAATTTGGCTTTGAGTGGCTGCTGATAAAATAACGGTAATTCTCCGTGGCACTCTTTTTTAATGCATGATCTCAGATATGAGGAAAGAGAGAGAGGCTTCATATCGATACACAACTGCATCGTGCAGGAAATGAACATCTTTATCAGGCATGCGCGCAGAAACTACAAGATGTAAGCCCTCGAGTCTCAGTGCACGCTCCAGTCGCTGTCATTAATCCACGGCTAATAAACCTGAGGGGGGGGGGGGGTACTTACAAGATAGGAATTCTGCCTGTCGAAGAACACGGAGTCTCCCATCGTCCCGAATAATTATCCACATATAGTAAATAATGCAGCTTCAGTAAATGATATCCCAAGTCTCCCCCTCCAAAAAAGAAAAGTGTCTGTGCGCGTCAGGAAATGTGTCCGCAGGTCACTTGTGCGCTCTGCTTCTTCTCACATTAAAAGACAGCGAAAGATGTTGGAAGTTTGGAGACTGCGAGTCACAACAGAACCCCTTTTAAGAATTTCCACAGCAGTGAAAAGCGCGTGTCAGGAAACGCTCTGTGCCAGAAGGGACACCATAGCGCGTAACGCGTAACGGATCCATACTGCGCGCCCCGCAAACTGTTGTGAAGACAGATGCTGAACCAGAGCGAAGAGAAGTGAGACAGCGAGCAGAGACCTACATCAAGCTGGCAACGCTACTGACTGATACTTCCGGCGTAGTTTTTCAAACTAAGACTTAACCCTGGCCTACGGATACTGTATTACCAGAAACAAACTAAACAAACTGCAGTTCATTTGTTGACTGGAGAAACGTGTTTCTATGTTAATCCCTGTCTTAAAGCGAAGTAAACCTACACAGCTTTTTTATGTTTTTATCTTTTGTGTTAAGCACACTGAGTTTGCCCATAATGTTATGTGCTATATAAATAAATCATAACTCCAAATCAAAGGGGGAAAAAAACACAATAACTACACAGGCAAGCTTATACTATACCAGTACATTGACTTTTAACTCATGAGAACCATATATGTGCTTTTATTTTGATCACAAAGTCGCCTCTTTCCGGTCTATTCAGCGTTTTTCTGGGTACTCGATGCTTAAAGCCGGAGAGAGAAAAGCAAAGGATGGGCGGGGCTCTGAAGAAGGAGGACCAGCAGTGCAAAAGCTTTTGATTATCAACAGCAGGGTAGAACAAATGTTTTCATGTCAGTGACCCACAAATGGAGCTCCACAGTTTATAAGATTTGACTGAAGAAACCCCATACTGGGAGGGTTTTCTTTGGATAGCTCATAATATGGAGCTATACGTGCTGTTGCAATCAGGCTGGCAGAATACTCCCCAGCAAAACTTCACTGTTTTTTGATAAAAGTTGAATCATAACAAATAATAATAATAATTTAAAAAAAAATAATCTCCTGACAGCAGATTCATTTCTGCCATCCTCACTGGAAAATTAAAACAAACAAAACAAATCAACTTGTTGGTCAAGCTAAAAACAAACTCCTTTAGGGAAAGTTGGCATGTCAAAGATGCAACATTTCTTCCAGCATTGACAAATAGCTCGCTGTAAGCCTAATTACTAAAAGAAATAAATCACAGAGGCGAGAGTGTAACAGATGGACCGCAGAGCTGAAACTGTGATCGAGTGCTTCCATTGTAACACTTGGTAGTAATTTTTGTTTATGAGCTTTCCCCTTTGCAAATATGCTTTCAAGAGAGACCATGAAAGGCAAGTGCCCCTACGCCCTGCCACCAAACCCCCTCTCCACCCTCCCCGCTGGTGTATTTCAAATAAGTTTGTGAAATACTTAATGTGGAACCAGCGTTGAGCAATCTGTGTCAAAACTACTCCACTTGCATCCTGTAGTATCTGCTGTTATTGTTCCATCAATTCACTTGGTAGACATGTTTAACCAACTCAGTCTACTTTATTAACATTTGTCAGGCCTCTTTGAATCCTCCTGTTTACATGCGTCAGTGTGTAACCCGTTGCTTCCTGTCAGCTTACTTGTAAAATGATGTTACAGGAATACTGCCTCAGACTCTGCATGAACGATAGATGTAGCCACCATGACGTCATCCATTGTTTATAAAGTCCTGTTGTGAAGCACTGGTGTGAGCATTTTGTCCATTGCCAGACTTAGTTTTTGGAAGCCAGATGTGTTTAGGGGAAAATTCTCACTGTTAAATTACAGGAAAGTTATGTCAAGAGTACTGTTTTATTCGGAAAACACAATTTGCAGTATAATAGTGGCAGCTGTTTGATTGCCCTGGTTCTGTTGTAGTATTTCTGCAGCAATATCCACAAATAGCTTACTACTGTAAAATGTAACAGCATATCCTCACCAAGGGTCAACCTCAGATGTGGAAGAGTTACATTATTACGCTCGAGTGGCAACAGTTGCAGTTCCTCTAATGGCCACTTGGGGCTGGTTCCAAAAAGGAGTCAGTCCCCAAAGACTCCCACGTCAAAACGTCCAACTTTACAGCAGTAAAGAGCACAAAACGTATTTTGACATTAAACTGGATTTCTGCACTTTGTGTGTGCACTGTTTGTGCATTTGGAGTATTTTTAGCTGATCATTATAACTAATATGATGGCTTTCTTTGTGCTACAGATCATCCCAGAAGACTGTGCTTCAGTTTTGGTAAATTAAATTCTAGGATTTTATTATACTAAAATTGAACCCATAAGTATTTTGAGTGCAGATCGCTAACCCTGCTAGACAGCGTTAGCTGCTAACTTGGAACTCCAACCGTTCATCTGTCACGGTTTGCCGGGGCAAGCCGTGTGGAATTATTTAGGACCAGGACGCGGCAGCTCTGGTGCAGGTGAGTATTTATTAACAAAGGAAATACAAACAACAAAGGCACTGGGAACATGAAACTTGAACCTAAACTGGGTAAAACTAACAAAACAAACCAGAAACGAAGATGCAGGGAGGTCCAGAGAAATACACATGGAGAGATGCAGGGAGACCGAGGGGAAACAACACAGGCGAACCAGCAACTACTATGACTGAAGACACAACTTAAATACACTCAGAGAACACAGGGAGATTACACACAGGTGGGGAACACAGCTGGGAGTGATTAATGTGACGAGACTAGGGAGGCAAACTGAAAACACTCACATAAGACGCAGACCTTCACAATAAAACAGGAACTTACACATGAAAGGACACAAACTAAGAAACGCGGACTAGATACAGGAACACACGGGCAGAACAGAGTAAACACTAAACAGAGGAAGAACAGAACCAAAATCGCAAGAAGAGAAAACACAAAACGCTGGGTCAAAAGGACCCAGGATCATGACATCATCAGTATAAGGTAACTGCTAGCTTCCAAAAACCAAAATGACAGCATCCAAAACATTAGCATTGCAGCTTCAAAATAGTCCAAAAACAACTTTATGGCTGCCTTTACCATATCTAAGTCCAATTTACTGTATATGGCTCATCCATTCACTGTGAATTTAGGCTGGTGTGTTTTTTTTAAACCACAGCAGTCTATCAGCTTTGATGCAGTTTCAGATTAAACCATTAAAAAATGGAATCTAGCCACTAGAAATGATGCTGGCTGAATGTTAACACTGTTCTCGTCACACATACACTGGAAAGTCCCTCATACATCCTTATCAGAGTCCAAATGAGAAAAATATTAAACCATCAAAAGGTTTAAATCAGTGATTTGTAATAAACGTTCATATTCCCATGAGTCTTTGCACTCACTAATGAAAAAGTATTGTAATCTACCATAGCTATATCCAATAGTGTGCTATTTATATTCATTTTTCCCTCAGTGGCATCAGCACTTACAGCATTAAATTGTCTTAAAACCCTGAAAATTAGTGTATGGAATGTCTGTATTTTTATAGTATTTTTACAATGTAGCTGAAAACTAAAAAGAAAAACAAAGTAACGCAAAATTAAAAAGTCCTTGAAACAATAAATGAAAAAAGTTAACATGCTTGGAAAGGTAATAAAAACACAGTCTTGGAAGCCACAGACGTCTAAGACTCCCTCTCTGCTGGCCATGTAAAGAATGCACAATAAAAGCACTTCTGCACTGGCTTTGCTTTTTAAACCCAACAGCTAACTCCATCTTTTATATACAGTCTATCAAGGCTAGTAATAGATATCAAAGTAAGTAAAGCGAAACAAAAAGAGCACAGTGTGGTTTTATCAAAGCACTCATAAACAAACCCTTAGCAAGAGTTAATAAAACATATTTGCGCTGCTCTGTAGGTGTTATTGAGAAATATCTGTTTTCTAATCTTATATACAGAACGTGTGAACGGGTTGGTAGGAAAAATGAGAAACTGGATTCCTCTCTTATCAGATAGTACCTTTTAAAGAATGCCGAGGAGTTCATAGGAGCACTCACTTTAAAATCAGCAGATAACAGATTCCTTAACTCCCGAAGACTGACTCAGCCTTAAAGCAGGTGCTGTGGTGTACAATATACTTTGTATCTCACACAAGAATCATCAAGACACTGCACTGATATAAAGTTACCAGCTAAAAAAAACACATGCTCTTGCAGACAATAGACTCCTGCTTATCAGATCTTCTCCACAAGGTTTTGAATGAGATGTGTTTATTGTTTACGACAAGTTAATCATCTTTGGATTAAATGAAATCAGCAGTGTGGTTTTTCATTCACATATTTGCACTTTTTTTTTAATGAACTTTATTTTTGCATGTAGCTGATGAAATTTCACCTTATGATTTGTGCTGTGTGTCTTTTTTTGTGACGTGTCCTGAGTCAGAGTTGCAGAGTCGCTGAAGCCTATCCTGGCATGCATAACGCAGGTAGATGCACATTTCTATCTGTAAAATCTCTTGTGTTTGGAATGTTGACGAGCACCAAGAACACAAAAGGAGCACCATAAGTGAATGACTTTTTGATAGGCAAATGTTCTAATTCAAACGTTTGGTCAGGTTTTAGTCATTTAAACTGCAGCTGTAAGTACTCCTGGCAGGAGACTTGCTTACCAAAAATGACTAAACAAGTGACTCAGTGTTTAAAAAAAAAAAAAAAAAGTGTTTTGTTTTGCAAATAAAAGCTCCGACTGCCCCTTTAAGGTTGCTAAAATTAACACTGGATGCTCTCCCTCACTGATAAATCTGTAATACAAATATTTCAAAAGTTGCTATAAACCAAAGGAGAAGTCCCTTAACATTAGCACCACAGTTCCTTTAACGGCTACTTGAGGGCAGCTGCAAAAGTGAGTCAATCAGGAGCTTATGTCTTCTTCTATAATAACGTTACAGGGGAGATATTTTTTTTTTCTTTTAAATGGCCAGTTTGACAGTGCAGATAGTTTGTGTGGTCAGCAAACTGGACTTTTCAGCCATAGCATTTCATGCAACTGTGGGACAAATAATATGGCCTATTATTGTTCTTGGTGTTAGTATTTCATTAGTCTGTTATTTAGTGTCTTCATAGCTTAGCAGTTTAAAGATTTGCCAACGCATGAAAGGTTGTGGTTTTGTCACGAACGGCATCTGATGCAACAATCTGACAAATCAACTATGTGGCATTATCAGGTGTAGCTGAGAGAATCTGCTAGTAGTTAGCACTATTTAGCTTGACATATAGCAGCTATTGAAGCGGCTTGCTAACAAAGATAGATAGCAATAGTTGCTAAATCCACACTCCACCTTCTCGATGAAAATACTGCAATTTCTTGCTCAAATAAATGAATAAATCATGTTACAGCTTAAAAGTGTAGCAGTTGCTATGGCCATGTTTACATTGTTTAGATACAGTCTATGGTCAAACTCTGCCCACGTATTTTTATGTTCATAAATCATCATATCCCCTTTTTTGTTAGTTTAATCTTTATGTAACTTAAGTACACCTAACCTAAACTAGTTAAATTGCTAGTTTATGTAGCGAGCGAAAGCCACCGAGTAACCGCTAAGGGCCTCTATACTACTTGTGCAAACTTTCAGGCCCAAAGCTCTCACAGGAACGAGCCCAGAATAAACAGGACAAGAGGGTCAATATCAGTCAGATATGTTAAAATTTATTATTTTAAAAGAACACAAAGGGTTTGCAAAAGGCCTAAAACATCAAAATGGTAAAAAGGTCACTAACGACCACAAGATAGTGTTATTGGTGCAACCTGCCAGCAATGCAACTATCACCTGAGGGCTTGCTCTCCCTTGGCGGTCCCAGATGCTCGTTGCTTTAAAAGAAACAAATCCACCCCAAATAAATACGAGCCCAACAGAACACTTATCGCATGCACTAAGTGCTAGTTCAGGCAATAATCGGTGGCACTAAAAATCACTCTTAATAAAAACTTATTCACTGCAAATCCACACAGAGCACCTCTAAAGATCCTAATTCCCCTAAGGTAAGAGTCCCACTCAGGGATTGCACATTGCCCGACTAATATTGCACCAGCCCAGTAGAAATAAAAACAAACCCGGCATAAAAAAAACAGTTTTAAAAGGTGACCCTACCAAAACCAAAAACACAACAACAAGGAGAAGGAGGGAAAAAAAAAACAGCGACAAATTCACATGTGCAGCCTGCCCTCCAGCAGACAACTGTGTTTGCTGCACACCTGGCTTATCTTGTGAAAATCACTACTCGAACCTCTGCTGTAGAGGTTTACAACAACTGTTTGTGTAGCAGACAATTAAAACTTCTCAGGCTCTTCACCTACTCACACAACCATTGTTCACAGCCGCTCGTCAGTGGAAAATGAAGAGCACCTGCTGCTACTTCCTCTTTTATACCCTCCATTGGGTCCCCTGGGTCCTAAAGACTTCCCCATTACATTTATATATATATATATATATATATATATACATATTTAGCATTACTACTAAGAATTAGTAACATTGTTGCCTTCTGTCTCTTTTATTTTATTTGTCCATTTTCTTTTGCTTATCCATTTCAGGGTTACTTAAGGTCACAGGGCAAGAGGCGGGGTACACCCTGAACAGGTTACCAGTCTGTCACGCATACACAAAGACAACAATTTACGCACACATTCACACCTTTCGTGAATTTAGTCATTTAGAATGATTACTTAGGCCAATAGTGTGGGAGGAACTCCAAACAGAAAGGCCTTTGATTTGCAAGAAGGCCCTGGTGTATATGTGTGGGTGTGTGTTTAATGTCTTCATCCAGAATGTGTCAGAAAACCCACGCAGGAAGAAAATAAAATTGAATATTTATAAAATATCAGACTAGATTCTTGATAATAATGTACACGATTAAAGGAGGGGCAAAGATTTACAGGTGAACTATACGATCTAACACATTTTAACGAAGGGAAGTTCAGTCTTTAGCACCACAGTTGTGTTTAATGGCCCTGAAGGAGGAGCCTATTATCTCGTAAAATGTTATTTCAGTGGTCCTGTGGCTCACACACAAAAATGCACTGAGCCTGTGATAGATGCTAAAGGAGAGGCAGTGCAAAGGGGAAGAAGAAAAGCGAGGAGAGCAGAAATAGACGGACATTAATGTATGTATGCACAGTGTGAGTTGGTGGGGCTCAGTTTACTGCTGCATGTTAGAACAAGATTAAATTGTTCACGAAGGACACTGTAGAGCAAAGCCTGACTCTACACGTCCCCCCTGAGCCGACCATCGCTCCTCGTATCATCATTAAACTGTTAAAAGGATGCTGAAAATGAGGCTGCAGGTGATTATATATCACCTTCAAAGCACGCTCCAGATTTTCCACTGTTGAATTTGGCTCGGTGTGTTTTTGTTGATGTGTAATGTCTCAGCGATTAAAAGTCAATCTCGAGAAGAAACGGCTTGAAATTTTGGGGTGAGAGAACAGACGGCGAGGATTATTTTCAGTGATTTATACTTATGTTGTGATTTTGTATGCCTATTCTCAAGCAAATTAAACACCAAAACAGTAAAAAAAAAAAAACAACAACCCAAAAAACATTGAATGCAATATGCAATTGAATATTTTACAGAGAGAACATGAGGCCGGACTATAATTCCAGTTCTATATGGTTTATGGCTTTGCAAACTGCAAAAGTTCATGTTTACATTGTTTATTTCAGGAGGAGCAGAGCCCTCCCTCCAAAAGCCTGAATGCCTGAGTTGTGAAATCACTCCATTAAGTGGAAAGTGTTCTGTTAAAGTGCTTTAAGACGATCCAGTATAAGAGAGAGAAAATCCTGTGAGGCCTCGATCTGTTTAATAAACACTCACAAAATAGATGTCACACGATAGAGGCATTTGCATCGCCTCATTCTGTGGATGCTGGGTAAAAACAGGTTTAAAAGCAGAGGATATTTCATGCACGTTATGTATATAAACTGAAGCAAATGAGGAAGGACCTTCAGCCTGCATTCTTTGATTGATCTGCATAAACTGAATGGACTTCAGCTATAAATACAATATCAACTGATTAAAATTTAGTCACAAATAAATATGCCTCTGTGAAGTCTAATAATTTAAATGAATCAAGCCAAAATAATAAAAAAAAACCATGGTTTTTAACAGATCAGGTGTGTGTTAACATGATGTCACAATCTTCCCAAGAGTGGACATCCCGCCAAATTCAGCCAAAGGTCAGACTGTGTAATGCAAAATTTTAAAAACCCCAACAGCTCAGATATCTCAGACTTCTCAGGCCTCAGTTAGCATGTTAGGTGTGGAAGTTCATGATAATGTCGTAATGTACTAGACCAAAGTTAATGTTTGGCACTTATTAAATTCACAACTGGCAAATACCAGACACAACTCTCAAGCACGGTGGTGGAAGTATGATGATTTGGGCTTGTTTTGTAGCCACAGGACTTGAGCAACTTGCAGTCACTGAGTCTTCCATGACCTCCTCTGTATACCAAAGTATTCTACAGTCAAAATGTGAGGCCTTCTGCCCAACAGCTATAACTTGGCTGATATTGGGTCATGCAACAGGCCAATGAATGAAGGTGCTGGAATGCTAAGATTGGCCCTCAAGAGAGCTACACATAAACCAGGGATTTCCGACTCCAGGCCAGCGCCAGTGTCCTGCAGGTTTTAGATATGTCCTTGATCCAACACAGCTGATTTAAATGGTTAAATTACCTCCTCAACATGTCTTGAAGTTCTCCAGAAGCCTAAGGCTGTTAGGGAATTAATCATTTGATTCAGGTGTGTTGACCCAGGGTGATATCGAAAACCTGCAGGATAGCGATATATATATATATATATGTATATATATACTTAGAATTGTACAAGATCAACAGGACCCTAAGAGCCTTCATCAGGAACTCAATGGGGATGTGGCGTACAACACTGGAGGCCAACTCCAAGCCCATAGCACAAGTCACCATCAAGTGCGGGATCTACCAAGGAGATGCTCTGTCCCCACTGCTGTTCTGCATAGGCCTGAACCCCCTCAGAGAGATCAGTAACAAGACTGGCTACGGATACCGACTACGGAATGGAGCAGTTGTCAGCCACCTCCTGTACATGGATGACATCAAGCTGTATGCCAAGAGTGAAAGAGACATCGATTCACTGATCCACACTACCAGGCTATACAGCAATGACATTGGAATGTCGTTCGGACTGGAGAAGTGTAGTCGAATGGTAACAAAGAGAGGGAAGGTAGTCAGAACTGAGGGGATTGAACTACCAGAAGGCAACATTGCAGACATAGAGGACAGTTACAAGTACCTGGTGAATGGGAACCATGAAGAGGCCGCTAGAAAAACTGCAACCACCAAGTACCTGCAGAGGGTCAGGCAAGTCCTGAGGAGTCAGCTGAATGGTAAGAACAAGATCCGGGCCATCAACACGTACGCCCTGCCCGTGATCAGGTACCCTGCTGGGGTAATAGGCTGGCCAAAGGAGGAGATAGAAGCCACTGACATAAAGACAAGAAAGCTCCTTACCATGCATGGAGGGTTTCACCCCAAGTTCAGCACCCTGAGGCTGTACGCTAAGCGGAAGGAAGGGGGCCGGGGACTGGTGAGTGTCAGCACCACAGTCCAGGATGAGACAACGAACATCCAAGAATACATTGGGAAGATGGCCCCAACTGACCGAGTGCTCAGTGAATACCTCAGGCAGCAGAAACCCAAGAAAGAGGAGGGAGACGAGGAACCATCATGGAAGGACAGGCCCCTGCACGGTATGTACCACCGGCAGATAGAGGAGGTGGCTGATATCCAGAAATCCTACCAGTGGCTGGACAAAGCTGGACTGAAAGACAGCACAAAGGCACTAATCATGGCAGCACAAGAACAATCTCTGAGTACAAGATCCATAGAGGCTGGGGTCTATCACACCAGGCTGTGTAATAGTGATGGGTCGTTCGCGAACGAAATGGCTCTTAGAGCCGGCTCTTTGACGTGAACGACGCGAGCCGGCTCCTTATCGCGAGCCGTCACGTGGGTTTTTTTTTTTTTTTTCTTTCTCTCAGCCTCTCTCTCTCGCACTTTTTTTCCGTTTCACTCTGCACACGAGCCTTGTGCTTTACGCTGGGCAGAGGGGGGAGGGGCGGTAGTTACACTCAGTAGCACAGGAACAGAGCCAGAGAGAGAGAAAGAGAGGCAGGGACAACAACATTAGAAAGGTATAGTAATCATCCACAACTATTTTCGGTTGCAGATGATAAAGGATTGAGAAAGTTTATTCATGCAGGTCCATATGACAGAGAATATGCATGTTCTTTTAGTTTTCATATTATAATTTATATTTAATTGTGTTGTGGTTTGCAGTGTTTTGTGTTCTTTTCACTTTAAATTTGTGAAAGGAAAAAGCTGAAAATTTAAATAGTTAAAAGTTGAAATGTGAATAGTTGATTTTTGTATTATATGATTTATTTATTACATTTTATGTGGAGTGAATAAATAAAAGTATATTTACGGTGGCCCCTAGAGACAAAGCACATACAAACTTCAAATCACGTACGAACTCTGAAGCATGTACAAACTCCAAAACACGTAAAAACACGTACAAACTCCAAAACACGTAAAAACTCCAAAAACACGTAAACACGTAAAAACACGTACAAACTCCAAAACACGTAAAAACTCCAAAAACACGTAAAAACACGTAAAAACTCAGAAGCATATAAAAACTCAGAAGCACATAAAAACTCAAAACACGTACAAAAGACAACAGAAGTGCTCCAGGATGCTGGGCGCAGTGTTGAGCCTTTGTTATCTTGTGGCTACACAAGCCAGCAAGTACCAACGACCGGATTTGGTGTGTGGTAATCAGAATCAGAAAGGGGTTTATTGCCAAATGTTGAGCAGGTTTACAACATTAGGAAATTGCTGCGGTGCTTCAGTGCAAACATAGTGTCATAAATAGCACTTAAATAGACATGAAAAAATAAAAGTAGGGATAAGAATTAAAAGTGCTACGTAGAAAATAACAGGTAATAACAGGTAAATGAACTTTTTTTTAAATTATTTGAATATATATATGAGTGCCTGTGTATAAATACACAAACAAATACACACATGCTTTCAATTGTGTAATTTAAGTGATCTAGTAGCTCTGCTTTGGAAGTTCAGTTAATGCTAGAAATGTGTTTTGGAGTTTGTACGTGTTTTGTCTCTAGGGGCCACCGCATATATTTATATATAAACATATATAAATAAAACCACTTGTTTTTACGTTAGTAATTCCTTTTGTGCATAATTTTATATTATTGTTAATAATAAATTATTAAAGCAACAAAACAACCTGAAGAGCCGGTTCGGAGCCGAAAGAGCCGGCTCTTTTTAGTGAGCCGAACCGAAAGAGCCAGATCTCTAAAAAGAGCCGGAAATCCCATCACTACTGTGTAAAGATGCCCCAGAGACAATCCAGCACATAACAGCAGGGTGCAAGATGCTAGCAGGCAAGGCATACATGGAACGCCATAACCAAGTGGCCGGCATAGTGTACAGGAACATCTGTGCCGAGTATAACCTGGAAGTCCCAAGGTCAAAATGGGAGATGCTAGGGCTGGGCGATATGACCCAAAATTCATATCTCGATATTTTTTAGCTGGATGGCGATATAAGATATATATCTCGATTTTTTTTTTTTAAAGCCACAAGTTAAGAACAAAAAGAGAGTTCTTAGTCACACTGTGTCCCAGATGTCACACGGGCACTTTTATTTACATACAGCGTAGATGTACATGAAGAAATTACTCAAAAATAAATTATCAGCATTTATTAAATAATCATGGTCCATAAATAAAAGAAAATAATGTTGTTTTTGTGCATAACAAAAAGCTCACAATTGTGCAGTCAAAATGTAAACTAATAGACGCTGAGCATAATAACAAAGAGACAGATTTCACAGCTGCACCACGTCTCTGAACAGGTGCCATTTGTGGTCCTTATACACACACAGTACGTATCACTCCGCGAGGCTCCTCCTCGGTAGCCGTAATCCTCCGACAATCCATCAAGCGGTGCAGCTCCGTAGCTTAGCAAAGTCATATTAAAACATTTTTTGACAGATTGCTGAGCGCTGTGTACCACATAAAATCGGTTCGCGGTCAGTAAGCACAACCAGAATTAATACATAAGGCGCACTGTCGATTTTTGAGAAAATGATAGGATTTTAGGCCGTGCAGCCCCTCCGGGCTGCATGTCGTTAGCGCGGTTAGCTCGCTAACATGTTGACGCCGTCCAGCCCCACGCACGGTAACTCGCTAACGGAGATTTTCCGCTTTCATCTTGTCATTGCCTGCAGGTGAAGCTATGGGGGAGGCGGAGTTGTGTTCAGTGAAGGAGAGGCGAGGCCGAGTAACGTTGCGTAGAGACAAAAGTGGACAAAAGAGAGGCAAACCTGCGGCTCCACAAGTATAATTATAACATAACATAGACTATATCAATATAAACGATATTGTCACATCTTATATCTCGTATGAAAATATATCGATATTTTTAAAAAACTCGATATATCGCCCAGCCCTAGGAGATGCCCCCAAGGGTGGTGGAGAATGACCGAGCTAAGATCCTGTGGGACTTCCAGATACAGACGGACAAAATGGTGGTGGCTAACCAACCGGACATAGTGGTGGTAGACAAACAGAAGAAGACGGCCATAGTGATCGATGTAGCGGTTCCGAATGACAGCAATATCAGGAAGAAGGAACACGAGAAGCTGGAGAAATACCAAGGGCTCAGAGAAGAGCTCGAGAGGATGTGGAGGGTGAAGGTAACGGTGGTCCCCGTGGTAATCGGAGCACTAGGTGCGGTGACTCCCAAGCTAGGCGAGTGGCTCCAGCAGATCCCGGGAATAACATCGAAGATCTCTGTCCAGAAGAGCGCAGTCCTGGGAACAGCTAAGATACTGCGCAGGACCCTCAAGCTCCCAGGCCTCTGGTAGAGGACCCGAGCTTGAAGGCTAAACCGCCCGCAGGGGCGTGCTGGGTGTTTTTTTTTATTTTTTATATATATGTTAACAAACTATTTATTTCCATATTTCTTAAATTTATCTTTAGTTTTCTTCTCTTTTCATTTTTTACATGTATTATGTTATTAGTTTGCAAATATATGTGTCAGTTACACATCATGCAACACCAGCTGTGTCATTTAAGGTGATTTACTTTACTAAAAGCTCAATTAAGTTCACTTTTATTTATATAACATCAAATCACAACAACAGTTTCCTCAAGGGGCTTTACATTGTAGGGTAAAGACCCTGCAATGATACAAAAAGACAAAAGAAAACACCAACAATCAAATGATTCTCTTTGAGCAAGCACTTTGGCGACAGTGGAAAGGAAAAACTCCCCTTTAACAGGAAGAAACCTCCAGCAAAACCAGGCTAAGGGACCGGCAGCCATTTTCCACGGCTGTTAGAGTGAGTACAAAAGAAAGTTTGAGAAAAACATTTAGCTGAAAATAAAATACAAACATGACTTTAGGAAAAGAAATCAACTAAAATAATACTGCATACTTACAAATCTAGCTAAAATATATACAGGAAATGAAAAAAGTTATCGACTACAACAGCACAAGAAAAAAAAACGTGAAAAACTCAGTCCACAATCACCACTTTGATTGTTAATTACATGTTGTTCTTAAGGTTTTTTCTCTCTTTCTTTCAGATGCTGATCTTTCACCTTTAGTTTCAGCTGCAAGGATGAAGGTGTGAGAGAGAAAGGGGAGCGGGTGGGGGTAAAAACCTGGGCACACATAAACGAATTTACAGCAGGAGTTGCACAAAGAGGCTCCAGGGGATGACCTCAGAACTGGGGAATGTGTGTGTGTGTGAGACAGAAAGAGAAAAAGACAGCACCGTGGATCCCTTCACTCAGGAGGTAAATAGAGAAATCACTTACAAACAAAAACGACTTACAAATTATATCTTGTCAAGGGTTTTCAGACCACATTTAAACTCTAGAGACGATCTTCATCCGGCAGTGAAAAAAAAACACACCAAAAAGTTGTTTTTAAGGGGAATTGATCACTCAACATAGACCAAAACCACACACACACACACACTTGCACACACAAAGTGACGACAGCATGGGTCTGGATTCAATCTAGAGGCCTCTATCAACAGACCAACCCACTTGTCCTAAATCACCATACTCTGTCCTGAGGGCCAATGAGGGGGAGAAAGGAGGGATGTAAAGTATTCTGAGTACTAGCTGTGCATTGCTTTAGCTTTCATCTCCATACCACCTCCATCAGAGCATGCTCAAAGCTACTGGGAGGACAGGACTGTTGTTCCGTGGAAATGTTTGTCCTGACAGGATACATTCAAAATTAGATAATACACACTCCCAGAATATTTCTAGCCAGTGCGGAAGATGTAATTCCTGGGGGGTTTATGGCAATTGCGCAATTTATGCGCAATTTATTTAAAATGAGTTGCAATAATGAATCCAGGCTGCCTTTTTAAGAGAATATTCTACCATTATCTCTCATGAGGAATATATCAATCAACATAGTGCCAGAGCTGCTTGTGCAATCATCACAAAATTTAATCCACTGGTTTGTGTTTGTGACGCTTGTTTGTCTGCATAAGCACAAGAAAACAGCTGGAACACATTAAAAAATGAAAATAAACTTAAACAAGAAAATGCAAACACATAAATAGATTTGTTTAACCTAAAGTTAACAGATTTTATGGAGACAGACTTTCACCTGTGGTGTCCTAGCAATGGAAATCTCCAAACTTGGACAAGTTGTAGTGACCTGAAAATGGTGTCAATGAGAAAAAAGACATAACACAAAGTTTTTTTTGATGGCAGGATATTCACATGAAACCACAGTTTGAGCTTCACTAGTTTTATGGTTCCGTATTATTTTTGCAATTTACTTTCGTTTGCGCTGATTCATTATGTTTCAGCACCAAAGTACTTGGTAAGTTTCAAGAAAAGATCAGGATTTGGTTTTAAATGCAACACAAACACCCTGTTTGAATGCTCATTTTCTAGTGGGCATTAATATTATGTCACTTGCACTATCCCTTAGCCTTCTAGTAGATTAATTTATGGTGTTGTGGAGGTATGTAAGAGATCTCAATTTTCCCCTCCAACTTTAATCACTGCTTTACACTAGTGATGGGTCGTTCGCGAACGAAATGGCTCTTAGAGCCGGCTCCTTATCGCGAGCCGTCACGTGGGTTTTTTTTTTTTTTCTTTCTCTCAGCCTCTCTCTCGCACTTTTTTTCCGCTTCACTCTGCACGCGAGCCTTGTGCTTTATGCTGGGCAGAGGGGGGAGGGGCGGTAGTTACACTCAGTAGCACAGGAACAGAGCCAGAGAGAGAGAAAGAGAGGCAGGGACAACAACATTAGAAAGGTATAGTAATCATCCACAACTATTTTCGGTTGCAGATGATAAAGGATTGAGAAAGTTTATTCATGCAGGTCCATATGACAGAGAATATGCATGTTCTTTTAGTTTTCATATTATAATTTATATTTAATTGTGTTGTGGTTTGCAGTGTTTTGTGTTCTTTTCACTTTAAATTTGTGAAAGGAAAAAGCTGAAAATTTAAATAGTTAAAAGTTGAAATGTGAATAGTTGATTTTTGTATTATATGATTTATTTATTACATTTTATGTGGAGTGAATAAATAAAAGTATATTTACGGTGGCCCCTAGAGACAAAGCACATACAAACTTCAAATCACGTACGAACTCTGAAGCATGTACAAACTCCAAAACACGTAAAAACACGTACAAACTCCAAAAACACGTAAAAACTCAGAAGCATATAAAAACTCAGAAGCACATAAAAACTCAAAACACGTACAAAAGACAACAGAAGTGCTCCAGGATGCTGGGCGCAGTGTTGAGCCTTTGTTATCTTGTGGCTACACAAGCCAGCAAGTACCAACGACCGGATTTGGTGTGTGGTAATAACAGGTAAATGAACTTTTTTTTAAATTATTTGAATATATATATGAGTGCCTGTGTATAAATACACAAACAATACACACATGCTTTCAATTGTGTAATTTAAGTGATCTAGTAGCTCTGCTTTGGAAGTTCAGTTCATGCTAGAAATGTGTTTTGGAGTTTGTACGTGTTTTGTCTCTAGGGGCCACCGCATATATTTATATATAAACATATATAAATAAAACCACTTGTTTTTACGTTAGTAATTCCTTTTGTGCATAATTTTATATTATTGTTAATAATAAATTAATTAAAGCAACAAAACAACCTGAAGAGCCGGTTCGGAGCCGAAAGAGCCGGCTCTTTTTAGTGAGCCGAACCGAAAGAGCCGGATCTCTAAAAAGAGCCGGAAATCCCATCACTACTTTACACAACTGAACATAGAAAACGCCTAAACCTTCACCCCCTCACTTCCCTTCACCCTGGGTGAGAGTGGAGCCACCTGGTGGTCTGCCACAGTGTCAGTTTTAAAAACCTAGGTCACAATTATTGCACAAGATTTCTGGAAAACTTGACTGATAGTCAAAGTCATCGATGAACTTATGGTGTATCTATTGAAATGACCTGCGACATGATTTCCTCCATTGGCTTGTTCTCGAGCTATCATATTCATAAAGTTGGGTGTCCAGCAGTGTCCCAACAATACCCCATTAGCATTTCAGCACTGAGAGGTTAAAAGGACGAAGGGCTGAAGAGACAAATTTTCCACGTTTTTAACAATTTGCCATTAGACTGGACTGAGTGGAATAGTGGTGATCCTTTAAATTCAGTCCACTTATTTAATTCAGTTATTTCTTATATAGTTCCGGTTCACAATAGTGAACCCAACAGCCTCAGAGATATAACACTACCTCAGTTGCTCCATATCTGCAAGTACTTGGCAACAGTGGGGGAGGAAAAACTCTCCTTTAACATGAAGAAACCTCTGGCAGAACAAGCGCATTTGAAGATTGAAAGGCATGTGGACATTTGAAGGTCCTTAATTGAGGTGTATGTTCGTCTACTTTGGACTAGAGATGGACTGATCCGATATTACGTATCGGTATCGGTCCGATACTGACCTAAATTACTGGATCGGATATCGGAGAAAAATAAAAAATGTAATCCGACCCGTTAAATATCACGAAAGCACCTCACAAAACTTGCAACACGCCGTAACTCGCCTCAGAACGTTAGCACGTCGGAGCAGTATGCATCACGTGATAGAGCGGCTGTGGCATGCGGGACCTGTCGGTGGTCTGGATAGCATTTGGAGCTTCGCTAGCAACCCGGCATTTCATCTCCGACAAAGTTATCCCGAGAGAAGTAAAGCAAGTGTGTAAGTCCATCTCTGAATGTTTGTAAAGCATTCCTGCGTTAAGCTTAACAAACGATATATGGAGCGACTGCCTCTTCTTGCTGCTACTTCAATCATGAAACTGCTTAATGATCAGCTGATCGGCTTTTCTGTCGCGACTCCGTCTCTCTTGTTTATTTTTGGCCCACTTTGCACCAGAAAGAGGAAACCAGTGGATAAACAACAGCAGCACGTTTAAGCTTGATAAGCTGTTGTTAGAATTTATTTATTATTACTTTCTACTAGAGGATCTTTTTTCTATGCAGCTGACGGCTGGTAACTGTGCAGGGGCAGATCTAACAAAGTTTAGCCAGGGGGGGCCGATAGGGCATGAACAGGGAAAAGGGGGCACAAAGACATATTTTTCTTTTTTTTTTCTCATTTAAAATGTCTAGCTTTTAATAAATAATTATCTGACACCCAAAGTTTTAATTTGATGTAAAATATATAGAAGTCCATTACTGTATATAGTGACTATTAAGTCTAATATACCCTAGTAAGCTATAGTACTTTTTCCTTTGGGAAGGTACCATCTGTGCAGTCTGCAATTTTGTTGAAGAAAGATGTTGAATCTATTTAATATTTCTTGAAAAATAATTGATTTCTGTGCATTTTTTTTCACACTGCATCAAATTAAGGTTGATTACGTCGATTAAGCATCATGAGGTGGCGCGTGAGGGGTGGTTCCCCATTTTTTATTTATTTATTTTTGTTGTTGCTGGGAGTTGGAACCCTATTAGTTAGGTTGCTTAATATTTACGCTAAGTACTCTTTAAAATACCAGAATAGGGAGGATGGTGTAGGTTTAAGTTTATTAGATTGATCAGTATTGCTGAACTATGAAATATTTTTTTTTTGCATACAGGTATAACAGAATAGCTTTAGTGTAGTTGTTGTTTTAAACTTGAGTATGAACTTTATATAAAATGCAGCAAGATATTTAAAAAAACAGTTTTGTTGATTAAAAACACTATATCGGATTCATATCGGTATCGGCAGATATCCAAATTTATGATATCGGTATCGGTATCGGACATAAAAAAGTGGTATTGTGCCATCTCTACTTTGGACTAGCTTGACTGGCAGGCAGCAAAACAGAGATGTAAGGCAGAGGGATACAACTGGCACTGTTTCTTCAAAGGCACATACCTGAACTATTTTGGTGTTAATATCCCTGAGCCTGGTTCTACTGTAGGTTTCTTCCTGTTAAAGGAGAGTTTTTCCTTCCCACTGTCGCCAAAGTGCTTGCTCAAAAGGGGTCATATGATGGTTGGGGTTTTCTGTGTTTCCTTTGTATTATTGTAGGGTCTTTACATCATAAAGCACCTTCAGGCAACTGTTGTTGTGAGTTGGTGCTATATAAATAAAACTGAATTGAATTAAAAGTATGCTATACTTAGTGTAATACAGGGACAATACAAAGGTTAGACAGTGATTTCACTTACAGTTTTTTTTGCCCATTAAACACTCTTCAAATTGAAAAAAACCCCCCACCATAATATAATGAAAACTTCTTTGTAAATTATTATTAGACTGTCAACGAAACAATATCATCTGGGTGGAAACATAAGACAAGCAATCTACTGTGTACATAAATTAGGTCTGAGTAATCTCACATCATTTGTTTTGGTAGCTACTGATGACTGATTGATTTAAATTAAGTGGTGGGTTCAGATTTAGCTTTTGCACACATTCCAAGCCTCTGTATTCTTTCTTAATGCTGTTTGACTCATAGTTCCTCTTATTACACCAAGCTCTCCAAACACAGGCTCTCACTATCACATGTCAGCATTCCCTCCTTGAAACAGATGCTTTTGGGTTGTTGTTGTTTTTTACTGGGACATTTCCAGTTGTTGGTTTGATGCACACCACATGAATAATTATCCAAACATGCCGGGGATTGCACATGTGTCGACATCTACATGTTAATCTTCTTTATTAGAAAACAGATTAAAAATATCCAAACAATTACAGATGGCCAGTGTGTTTTTGGTCTTGCTCCAGTTAAAATGTTCTCTTTTGCAAACCAGCCATTGTTGATTCTGTCAGCAAGTAAATGGCCTGAGTGGGTTACTACATGCGTATCAGCCTCAGAAATTTTGATTTAAGGCCAGCGCTTGACCTCTAATAGTGCCATTCACAAAAGATTTAAGTAGGAGAAGCAAACATATGTTCATTTGTGATTATCATACACTTTAAGTTTGGCTTTAAGCAAATAAAACTCCTGCAAAACCTTTTTACATCTTGATATCAAAGCATGCTTACATATCAGAGTGCGCACACACTGATTTCAGCACAGGTTTCTATTTTTTGAATGTGTGCATGGCATGTGCTGTTCAAGTCATATGCATTCCTCTAAGCCTGGGTGTTGTAATTGCCCAGCTTTCAGTGGCGTCACCACACTGACAAAATAAATCCGTTTTTCTTCTTGGTGAAGTATGTTCTCTGTCTCAGTCTGTCAGCACATCTCTGTACATGTTTATCTGTGTCTGTCTCTCTCTTGATGTGACCTTCCAACCTTCCATCCATCTGTCCAGCTTTCTACCTGCTGCTCTGTCAGCGTGTTTGTGTCACTTGGTTGACAGCTTGCTCTCTGTGCATCTATAAGTAATACTGGTTAGGTTGTCTATATGCGAGTCAGGTGCTTTAAAGGCATACATACATTATTTTTTGTTATCTTTGAATCCTCAAATTCATTCATCAGGGATCAATGCCAAAAATAGCTGAAATCACCTTAGAAAAATGATCAAGCTAGAACTATGACAGAAGTCCAGTAGATATAAAACAGTGTCAGGGACAGAGCCCAGTTTCATAGCAAATCATGAAGCAGTCACAAAAAAGCAATATATATTTGTTTGCAGTCACATTTTTATTAGTCTGTTTCTTGTAAGCAGTACCTATTTTGTCCAGATAAAGTGGGTATATTTCAGCATGGCAACCAAGAAAAGAGCTACAAAATGTATTTTTGTAAAACTAACACTTCAGTTTTAATGTCTCATCCTAATCAACCTTGATTTAGGTGAACTGGCTGACTGATGATCTGCAGTGAAAGTAGGGAGAAGTTTGAAGAAAGACTGGAGAAGTTGAGGTATGCATGGGAGAGAAGAGGAATCAGGCATGATTTGTGACAGAATGATAGGCTAAAGGGAGCAACCAAAAGTAGAAGACCCTAATCAAGTCATGCCCCCCTGCCCCCAACAAGGTAGCTTTTATAACCTTGCCTAACCAGGTAGTTAGGTGGACGAGGTGGTACCGAACCAAGAAACATGTTTTTCATTAGTAAATATTAAAAAATAGCTTAAACGAAGTGTGAAAATCTAGGATATGTATGAGCGGCGAAATGATTTGCTCCACCACCACCTACTCAAACATCAAAACAATGCTTTGTTCATCCTTTAAAAGTCACGTACATGGACACTAATCAGTACATATGAAAGGGAACAGATGAAAAATAGTGTTAAGAGGCACAAATAATGGTGGGAAATTGATGTTGGGAAAATACCATAAATATTGTGTCCAGAGACAAATAATTTGATTAGGGCCTTGGTACTGAAGATAATAATATTAATCATAAATCATAGGAGTGTATTTAAAATAGATAGTCAGTGTGCATTTAATTTTCAGACACTTAAAGAAAAGGTGGATGGTTTTGAGTACACATATATATATATATACAATTTTTTCTTGTGTATCTAACTGTGCAGTTTATGAGTTCTCTGTAATAGCAGGGTACATTGCAGAGATGCTGCATGCAGTTCCAGTACTTTGAACTTCATTTTCCCCAGATTAAATTAAACTGGCCCACATTTATAGCTGACAGGCTAACTTTTCCCTTTAAACATCTTAGACTTAAATTCAGAAAATAACTCATATGGCCTCCAATCATCGTCGCTTCTTGAACGAAATTAACCGCTGCAGGCAGAAGTAAAGAAAAACAAAAAACTGCATGTGTTCTTAGTACTTTACCACCACACTCAAAATGTGTCATAAAGCAGTGCAACTATTAAAAAAACCCAGATCAGTTAACAAATGTAAAACAGCCCCACAGGAACGTTTGTGGTGGTTTACTCGGCGTAATGAGCTTTTGTAATGATTTGTTGTTCATCGTGAATCATGAATCACTCACAGATTAAGTACAGAGAATTTCAGATGCTGCAACTCAATGTGAGGTTTCAGATTTATTGGCTGGTCAACGTATAAAAACTATTTTCATGTCCTGGTGATCACTGAAATTAAATTTCAATAATACTTCAAAATAAATGACCAAGAGTGCTGCTAAGTGGTGGTGAAATTTCTTACGGATTATGGAAGGCTTATGGATTTCATTTCTGTCAGAATCTCATCTGAGGGTTGTCTTAGTACTACCGGCATCTGCATTGTCTGAACCAGCAGTGGCCATGTCGACATGATTTAATGTTGTTTTTGGCTCTGCTCTCACTCCTCTGAGTGTCACATTCTTTAGATGAAAACACTCTTCCATTCAGTTCACCTTTCAGTGTTACGCGGGTTCATGGAACTCAATCAGGATTTCAGTCGACCTTGTAAGATTGTGTAGCAATGTAAGATTTGAGGACATATTCCTAATTTTCATCCATAGTCCCTGTGCAAGGAGTAAAAAACAGAGTCATACTACATATGTACACTGTCAAAAAAAATAAAAGGAACACTTTGAAAACAAATCCAGTGTTGGAGAGTAACGGAGTACATGTACCGCCGTTACGTATTTAAAATACAAAATATGAGTATCTGTACTCCATTACAGTTACCGTTTAAAAAGGTGGTATTTAGAATACAGTTACTTTGTTGAAATAAATGGATTACACTGCGGTTTTTTCCTGTTTCATATGTTAGGCTTGTCACAGGCTGGGTCTCCGACCCAGCACTCTGAGTTTTCTTTGTATTTTTTGATATGTTATTAGTTTGTGTTATTTCCTATTTTGCCTTTAGTTTAGGCAGTTATTGGTTATTGTTCCTGGGTTTTCTATGTTTTGGGGTTTGGTATTTATTCATCACGTGTTGGGTCTGTTGTGTTGTCATGTTTAGTTGTTAGTATTTCCTGTTTTATTTTGACAATGTCATGTGTTCTTTGTTCATTGTATTTAGCTTTCTCTCCTGGTCCTGTCATTAGGTTTATGTCTGTCAGCTGTTCCCCCATGTGTCCCCACTTCCCCTGATCACCTCATGTCTGTATTTAAGCCTTTTGTTTTCTTCATGCCATTGTCGGTTCGTCTGTTTATCTCACCAGGGTCACAGTTTTAGTCATGGTCTTTGTCTGTTTACCTCACCTCAGTCATAGTTCTAGTTTTCATCTGTTATGTATTATTAGTCTTAGTCATGGTCTTTGTTTATTATTTTTCCACCACAGTCATAGTTTAGGTTTTGGTCTCAGTACCATTTAGTATTTTGTTTCTTAGTGTTTTGCCTGTTTGTTTTTGGTCTCTTGGTTCATTTCCCTGCCGTCATCGCATTAAAGGTTCACCTTTCTGTTAATCATTACAATTCCTCGTCATCATCTGCTTTTGGGTCCTGTTTCCACACACATCGGCGCACCCCGCCGTGACAGAACGAACCGACCAGTATGGACCCAGCAGATGCTGCTCTCACCGAGTGTCTAGAGGAGACTGCTCGGATCCAAGTGATCCTCGACCGCATCTTTACAGCGCCCGATTTAAAGAGCAAGCAGGTAATGGTTAACGTTGCTGAAGCTATTATGGAGAGGGATCCCCGCCTTCTCCAGCTCCCGGACTCACCTGCCATAGTTGCTGCCTTTACCAGGATAAAGGAGATGCTGCAGGCCCAGGCACTGTCGAGTCAGGAAATGGCTTCCAGCACCCACCAGTCACAACAACCCCACAATCAGTCATCTCCATTGCTGCCTCCGGAACCTGAGTGTGTTCGTGTCGGTTCGCTGAGATTCGCCACAGCGTCACCACCTCTCAGCTCACCAGTTTCCACGCCCTCATCACAGTCTCGCCATACTCCTGCCACGGTCCAGCGCGAGGAAGCGCTGGACACCGTTGATTTAGATCACGACGAGCGTCAGTCGATATACTGCGCTCTATTGGAGGAGGAGCTCCGGTGGAAGCCGTGGCTCATTCCGGAGCACGAGCACTCTTTCCGGGGAACTCGACTGGCTCTCGGGGGACCTCGGAGTTACCAGGGACTTCCACCTATTTCACCGCCGTCTTCCACTCCTAAGAAAAAGCGGCGTGCGCGCCGCCGACGCTCCATTACACAAACACAAGTGAGTGACTATATCTTGGCACCTCATGTTTTTTCTCCGGAGGTTATGGAAACTGACACTACTTTTCCGGTTAATGAGCCCGGCTATACAGAGACTGTTTGCCCTGGAAAAGCTAGCCATCAGGCTCAGCTAAGCTGCTGTGGGACTGCTATCCAGGCCGGTTTGGAGACGGAGGTACAGCTGGTGCAGCCAATTTCAGTGTCAGTCGGAGGGCCCGGGGAGCCCGTCCGGCCTCATGTTTCGTTTGCTGGAGGTTCAGGAGAACCCAGCCAGCTTCATGTTTCGTCTGCTGGAGGTTCAGGAGAACCCAGCCAGCCTCATGTTTCGTCTGCTGGAGGTTCAGGAGAACCCAGCCAGCCTCATGTTTCGTCTGCTGGAGGTTCAGGAAAACCCAGCCAGCCTCATGTTTCGTCTGCTGGAGGTTCAGGAGAACCCAGCCAGCCTCATGCCTCGTCAGCTGGGGGGCCCGAGGAGCCCGTCCAGCCTCACGCCTCGTCAGCTGGCGGGCCCGAGGAGCCCGTCCAGCCTCACGCCTCGTCAGCTGGCGGGCCCGAGGAGCCCGTCCAGCCTCACGCCTCGTCAGCTGGCGGGCCCGAGGAGCCCGTCCAGCCTCACGCCTCGTCAGCTGGAGGGCCCGAGGAGCCCGTCTGGCCACCTTCTGCTTCACCACCTGTGGCTGCAGCGCCACCTCCTGCGGCTCCCGTGCCGCCGCCTGCAGGACCACCACCTGCTGCGCTACTGCTTGCTGCTTCTACGCCTCAGCCTGAGGACGACGCCTCACCTGGTTCTGCTACACCTCAGTCTGAGAACTCATACGAACTCATTTCACCCACTATAGACTGTGTGTTGCTGCAACTTGAAAAGCAACCTGCCTCGTCAGCTGGAGGGCCCGAGGAGCCCGTCCAGCCTCATGCCTCGTCAGCTGGAGGGTCCGAGGGGACCGTTCAGCCGCCACCTGCGGCCGCCTCGTCGTCGTCTGGTCCAGCTTCGTCAGAGTCTTCATCCTCGTCTGGTCCAGCTTCGTCAGAGTCTTCATCCTCGTCTGGTCCAGCTTCGTCAGAGTCTTCATCCTCGTCGGGTCCGGCCTCAGCCTCTGCAGCTCCGCCTGGTCCGGCCTCAGCCTCTGCAGCTCCGCCTGGTCTGGCCTCCGAGTGTTCAGCTTCGTCTGCTCCTGCACTTCCCGTCCGGCCTGCTCGTCCTGCTCGTCCTGTCCGGCCTGCACGTCCTGTCCGGCCTGCTCGTCCTGCACGTCCGGCCTGCTCGTCCTGCACATCCTGTCCGGCCTGCTCGTCCTGCACGTTCTGTCCGGCCGATGACTGGACGTCGTTGCCGTCGTGGACAGCCCTCTGAACTACGCCGCCGTCATGGACGGCCCCCTGAACTGCTACGCCACCAGTGCCTCCCGCCCGGCCGGCCTCCTGACCTGCTCGGTCGCCGTCGCTGCCTCCCGCCCGGTCGGCCTCCTGATCTGCTCCGTCGCCTCCGGTGCCTTCTACCTGGCCGGCCTCCTGAACTGTTTTCTGGGCTCTTGGACCGTTGGCCTCCTGGTCGGCCTCCTGAACTTTTGAACTGTCTTTTGTTTTGTTGTCGGCCTCCGGGGCGGCCACCTGAACCGCTTCGCCATTCGCTCCTGTTCTGCCGGGTTCATGGTCGCCCTCCTGAAGTCGGGTCTCGGACTTTTTGTGCCATTGTTGTGTTTGCTCTGTGTGTTTTCGTTTCTTTGTTTTTTTGTGGCCTTGTTTCTGGCCCTCCGTCCTGGGCCCCCGCCGCCCGCCCTTGGTGGGTTGTTGTGGTTTTGTTTTCTGGGTGTTTTCGGGCGTCTAGAATCCGCCCTTGAGGGGGGGGCTCTGTCACAGGCTGGGTCTCCGACCCAGCACTCTGAGTTTTCTTTGTATTTTTTGATATGTTATTAGTTTGTGTTATTTCCTATTTTGCCTTTAGTTTAGGCAGTTATTGGTTATTGTTCCTGGGTTTTCTATGTTTTGGGGTTTGGTATTTATTCATCACGTGTTGGGTCTGTTGTGTTGTCATGTTTAGTTGTTAGTATTTCCTGTTTTATTTTGACAATGTCATGTGTTCTTTGTTCATTGTATTTAGCTTTCTCTCCTGGTCCTGTCATTAGGTTTATGTCTGTCAGCTGTTCCCCCATGTGTCCCCACTTCCCCTGATCACCTCATGTCTGTATTTAAGCCTTTTGTTTTCTTCATGCCATTGTCGGTTCGTCTGTTTATCTCACCAGGGTCACAGTTTTAGTCATGGTCTTTGTCTGTTTACCTCACCTCAGTCATAGTTCTAGTTTTCATCTGTTATGTATTATTAGTCTTAGTCATGGTCTTTGTTTATTATTTTTCCACCACAGTCATAGTTTAGGTTTTGGTCTCAGTACCATTTAGTATTTTGTTTCTTAGTGTTTTGCCTGTTTGTTTTTGGTCTCTTGGTTCATTTCCCTGCCGTCATCGCATTAAAGGTTCACCTTTCTGTTAATCATTACAATTCCTCGTCATCATCTGCTTTTGGGTCCTGTTTCCACACACATCGGCGCACCCCGCCGTGACAAGGCTATGCTCGCTTTATTTTTGGTAATTCCACGCCGGTGGAAACCCAAACAAAACACACATTAAGAGGCTCAAATGCCCGTGTCTCAATCTCGCGTCTCATAATGACGTGAAAAAGTTTTTTTTACAATGATTTAATATGAAGGCAATAGCAGAGTGTTACAGGCATCGCCCTAAAGCAGGGGTGTCAAACTCAAATACAGAGTGGGCCAAAATTCAAAACTGGAACAAAGTCGCGGGCTAACGTTAATATTTATTGAAATATATTTATTCCTCCAGATATAAGAATGAATCTTTTCTTATGGATTCAAACACGTTTTGCTGAAAAACTATATGAAAAACTGTAAAAATATGGAACAAGCAAAGCTTAATACTAAACAATATATATATTAGCTAGTGATGGGATTTCCGGCTCTTTTTAGAGATCCGGCTCTTTCGGTTCGGCTCACTAAAAAGAGCCGGCTCTTTCGGCTCCGAACCGGCTCTTCAGGTTGTTTTGTTGCTTTAATTAATTTATTATTAACAATAATATAAAATTATGCACAAAAGGAATTACTAACGTAAAAACAAGTGGTTTTATTTATATATGTTTATATATAAATATATGCGGTGGCCCCTAGAGACAAAACACGTACAAACTCCAAAACACATTTCTAGCATTAACTGAACTTCCAAAGCAGAGCTACTAGATCACTTAAATTACACAATTGAAAGCATGTGTGTATTTGTTTGTGTATTTATACACAGGCACTCATATATATATTCAAATAATTTAAAAAAAAAGTTCATTTACCTGTTATTACCTGTTATTTTCTATGTAGCACTTTTAATTCTTATCCCTACTTTTATTTTTTCATGTCTATTTAAGTGCTATTTATGACACTATGTTTGCACTGAAGCACCGCAGCAATTTCCTAATGTTGTAAACCTGCTCAACATTTGGCAATAAACCCCTTTCTGATTCTGATTCTGATTACCACACACCAAATCCGGTCGTTGGTACTTGCTGGCTTGTGTAGCCACAAGATAACAAAGGCTCAACACTGCGCCCAGAATCCTGGAGCACTTCTGTTGTCTTTTGTACGTGTTTTGAGTTTTTATGTGCTTCTGAGTTTTTATATGCTTCTGAGTTTTTACGTGCTTTGGAGTTTGTACGTGTTTTGGAGTTTTTACGTGTTTTGGAGTTTGTACGTGTTTTTACGTGTTTTGGAGTTTGTACATGCTTCAGAGTTCGTACGTGATTTGAAGTTTGTATGTGCTTTGTCTCTAGGGGCCACCGTAAATATACTTTTATTTATTCACTCCACATAAAATGTAATAAATAAATCATATAATACAAAAATCAACTATTCACATTTCAACTTTGAAACGGAAAAAAAGTGCGAGAGAGAGAGAGAGGCTGAGAGAAAGAAAAAAAAAAAAAACCCCACGTGATGGCGATAAGGAGCCGGCTCGCCTCGTTCACGTCAAAGAGCCGGCTCTAAGAGCCATTTCGTTCGCGAACGACCCATCACTAATATTAGCTGTATAATACCAGTAGGCCAGCTCTAATAGTAATTTGGTATGGCTTCGCGGGCCAAATGTAATTAGGCTGCGGGCCAAATTTGGCCCACGGGCCAGAGTTTGACACCTATGCCCTAAAGAATGTAGCCTCATGGGTAGGGATGGGTACCGGTGTCCGGTGCCATTGTGGAACCGGTTCTGACATAAACGGTAGTAACCAGACCGAAAAGCAGCGCACAATTCGGTGCTTTTTTTCCCTGAGAAATCTAGCCAATCACTTCCTTTCCCAGGATAGTAGGCGGGCCCAGGTATGTACGGTTTTTTCTTTAGAGCGGAGCTAAAATGCCGAAGGCGAAGCGCTCGAGAGTGTGGCTGTATTTCACAGCAAAAGATATAAACTCAGCAGCCTGCAACAAGTGCTTAAAGGTAATAATGTGCAAAGGAGGTAACACCTCAAATCTAATGAAACACATGGTGTCGCATAGCGTTTTTTTAAAAGCCGAGAAATGCACCGCATTTGATAACTTGCAGCAAGACAGCACACCTAGCACATCTGCTGCGGTGCCTGTTCTCGGAGTTAGCAACATCCAAGAACCCGAAGAGGAGAGTCCGGCCCCTAGCCCTGCCGCCAGCGTAGCGGAAATGATAACTGATGATGATGATGGCAGCAGCACCCATTCTTCTCTGGGTGAGTATCTTAATGTTGTTCGTGTGTAATTTAAGTTGAGTAGGCTAACCACGTTATTACATTAATGCATGTAAGGTGAACTAGCAAACACCGTCGTAGTTACATGCGGCTGTCTTCTTGTTTGATGGCAGATACTCCCTTCATCCTGGCCAAAAAGGCTAAAATGACGAAAGAAAAAGTGGACGAAATTCACAGGGCAGTGACAAAATTTATAGTCAAAGATCTCCATCCATTTTCAACGGTGGAGTCACCATCATTCAGGTGAAAAATGTTGTATTACTCTGACATAAAAAATAGACTGCATAATACTGTAAAGGTTAGTATGTTCATAGCTGCTTAGCTTTGTAAGTCTTCTCTAAATATTATAAGTAAACTATATTTGAATAAAAGGTGAGCTATATGTTTCTTTTTCTTTTTTGTTTTGTTATTTTTCTTCAATTCAGGGAGATGTCCTCTGCCCTTAATCCGAGGTATCAGCCCCCATCCAGGGATGATCTATCCAACACACTTATACCTGCTTGGTATTGTGTGGAGAAAAGCAACCTTGTAGGAGCCATAATTGAATGTATTGAATTCTGATGATCACTGGGTTTTTATTTGCTTGGTTGTTATGGGAGTCACGTGGGTGCTAGCGGTGACATAAATGGGCGTTGTCAGTCTGTCATTCACTGGTTTTGATTTTGACAGAGAGGAGGGCTGGGTAGCCGTAGTTTTTGTTGACCGCTGCACAACATGTTTCGCTTCGTTATATTAGAGCCTGTGACGTTGTAAGAGTCTGAATCAGGAGCCGATGATACTACTCTGTAAAAATCGCAAAGCACTTTAATAAACAAGCAAACAATTCCACCTCTCGCATTATTGCGTAAAGTTGACAGCGCGTCAGGCAAATAGGCAGGCTTCATCCCCGGCCTCTAGCGACTGTGGAAGTCGCTACATCTTTAGTCAACAAAAAACGGCATTCTGGAGAAGCAAGCCGCAAGCAGGATCAAAAGAAATCAGATCAAGGAACCTGAAAGACGCCAAGTAAGTGCAGCGCATCTGAATGAGTGAGCCCAGCAGCACCGACACACCTGACGCAATTCTGAGGAGCGCAGGTAAAAATACCTGTGCATGTCTGGTTGTGGAAAAGGAAGCCACATTGCATTAGCGCTGAGATGTTCAAGAGGAGACACTGAATGGAATGAATGTTGGTTAAATGTGCAACGTTTTTGGCTGCGCCCTTGGAATGATGTCTGCGCTGCGTCTTATTAATTATGCTGCTTGGATGACGTTCAAATGGACAATTAAAGTGCCGTTACGTTGAAAGGATTTTATGGTCAAAGTCTATTGTGGCTTCCAGTGGATATATTTTAATGGATGATCACTGAAGATTAAAATAAATAAATAAAAAAAAATCATGAGTCAAGCAGGTGGTGATGATTGTTCCTCTAATCATTTGGGAGAAAAGAGAAAGAAAAATGACTGGAAAGGCATTGTTGAATAAAATCGAAAAATTACAAAATGAATGCAAAATTTATGTCAATAAAATGAAAGGACTAATACAAAAAATGAAAGCGCTCATACAACACAATGAAAATCTTTCTCAAATTAAGCAGTATTTGGTGGATTTAAAGGCACTGTGTGAAAAGGCTTCAAGTTCACATGTTGAGGTGTCGTCTTTGGTGCCAGAGGAGGAAGTAATAAAACAAGAGGAATGGTTTTCAAGTATCATGAAATACACCAATGTGTTTTTAAATGAAATTCAGAACTGGATAAATCAAAGAGAACAAAATCCTGCTGTTCGTCCAAAGCAAATCAATTTATTGGAAAACAATGTTGCATCAAATACTGAGACAGAAGTGGAGGATGATATCAAGCCAAGTGATAGTGTTTCAAATGTTGAAAGCGACAAAACTACTTTATCAGGATCTTCAACTTCATCTGTTCGTATGAAAGCTGAGGCAGAGTTGGCAGCTTTAATGATAAAGCAGAAATTATTGGATGAGAAACATGTACTGGAAGAAGAGGAGGAACGTCTTCGTAAAAGAAAGGAAAGGCTAAAATTGGACACTGAAATTGCTGAAAAAATGGCTACAATAAATGTCCTTAAAGCTCAAAGTATAACAAGCAAAAAAGGATCTTTAAAAGTTTCAGATGGAATGAATTCATACATTTTCCATGAAAGATCTAAACAAACCCTTAATGTTGATGCATTGGAATTTATACCTCACATTTCTGCAAAACAAAATTCATTGACTAATGCTGAAACTCAAAACAGGAGAAAAGATAAAACCCAGGAATGTGTCATGCAACAAGCCGTGCTGACTGAATCTTCTCAAAATAAGCATCCTCGACAATATTCAGTTATTCCTTCAAACCCATCTGATGCAAATGGACAAAATGACTGTTATACAAATGGTATGGTGGAACCGGAACCACAAAATGATGTTATTGGAATAATGACTAAACAAAATGAAATAACATCACTCTTAATTTTTTGGAACAGTACACAAGAGGCCATGCAAAGGAATTGGTGAGAAGCGGTCAACAAATGAACTCAGATCATGGTTATCGCAAGGCAAAATCACTGTTAAAGGAGCACTATGGTGATGAACAGAAGGTCGCAGCTGCATATCTGGACAAGGCACTTTCATGGCCATCAATTAAAACTACAGTTTGTTCCTCAGGGGATGCTGTAATGCAATGGAGGAGGTGCAGCATCTGAGTGATTTGGACATGCCTTCTAATATGGTGAACATTATTAAAAAATTGCCGTATAAATTTAGGGACAAATGGAGAAGCCATGTTTGTGACCTGCAAGAAAGGCATAAAAGAAGAGCCAAATTTATGGATATTGCAGACTTTTTGGAGAAGCAAATAAGAATATTAACTGATCCTGTATTCGGTAATATACAAGATTCTCCGCTTTCTTTACCAACAAAAGGAATGAGTAAAGCCAAGTATCAAGGCAGACCTGGAAATAAAGGAACAAGCTTTGCCACCACTATGCAAGTTGTGGAGAGTACACCTAAGCCTGCGGAAATGGAAATGAAAAATAATCAGGTTGGAAGGAACGTCTGTATTTGTTGTGGAGGAAGACACATGTTGGACGTCTGTGCACAGTTGGGAAAAATGGCTCATGAGAAGAAGATAACCTTCTTAAAGGAAAATGGCATCTGTTTTGGCTGCTTGTGTATAGGACACATCAGTAAAGACTGCCGTAAGAGGATTTCCTGTTCAAAATGCAGCCGGAAACATCCCACCATCCTGCACAAAGAAAGTTCACCTTCTGAAAAGACTGACAGGAACATGCAACCGCATGTGAACACACTGGTGTCGAGTGGTCTTACAGGGGCTGGAGACCAGGACTGTAAACTGCCCATTGTGCCTGTCCAAGTAAAGTCAAAGAAAGGAAGCAACATTATTACAACATATGCTTTTTTGGACCAAGGGAGCACAGCAGTTTTCTGCACTGAGAGTCTGATGCGCAGACTTCACCTTGAGGGAAGGAAAGGAAACATCCTCCTCAGAACCATGGGCCAGGAAAGAATTGTGAGCAGCAACACTTTATCAGGACTGGAGGTTGCCGCTCTTTGTGGTGACGAATTTCTGGAACTGCCAAAAGTGTACACACAGGAGTCCATGCCTGTACATAAAGGAAATATTACAACACCAGGAGATATTGAAGGATGGGCACATTTAAAACACATAACCTTGCCTCAAATAAATGCAGGAATCGAACTTCTGATTGGAACGAACATTCCCAAAGCCTTGGAACCTCTGGAAGTGGTGTGTAGTGTTGATGGAGGACCGTATGCCGTAAGGACAAGGCTTGGCTGGACCATCAATGGACCACTTTCAGGAAACTGTGAAGCTACAGGTGATCAGAAGCATCCACAAGTTACAGTCAACAGAATTTCTGTTGTCGCGCTGGAGGAGCTTTGGCAGCAACAGTTCAAGAATGACTTTCCTGAGAGCAAAGTTGATGAGCAGGTTGGATTGTCAAGAGAGGATCAGAGATTTCTGGAAATAGTGACTAACTCTGCCAAATATGTGGGTGGTCATATCCAGATAGCATTACCTTTTCGGAATGCCAGTATCAGTATGCCAAACAATAAGAAAGTTGTTCAACAACGTCTGCGCTTTCTACAAAAGAGATTTGAGAGAGACACAGTGTTTCATACTGAGTACAAAGTCTTCATGAATGAGCTTCTGGCTAAAGGTTATGCTGAAAAGGTACCGGAAGAGGAGATGAATCGCAATGATGGCAAGCTGTGGTATATACCACACCATGGTGTTTACCATCCGACCAAGAAGAAACTCAGAGTTGTGTTTGACTGTGGAATGAGTTATCAGGGAACATCTTTAAACTCCCAACTCTTACAAGGACCTGATCTTACAAGCTCTTTAATAGGAGTGATCACAAGATTCAGGAAGGAGCCAGTTGTAGTTATGGGAGATATTGAATCCATGTTCCATCAAGTCATGATTCCAGCTGAAGATAAAGATCTATTGAGATTTCTCTGGTGGCCTAAAGGTGATCTGGAACAACCAACATCTGAATACAGGATGAATGTACATCTCTTCGGGGCAACTTCGTCACCAAGTTGTGCCAACTTTGCACTCAGAAAGTGTGCGGATGACTTCGGACATCTCTACAGTGAGGAAGCTGTGAAGAAGTTGTTGCACTGTTTTTATGTGGACGATTGTCTTGTGTCCGTTGAAACTGATGAGGAAGCAGTGTTAATGTACCACGAGTTGGTTTCTTTGTGTGCCAAAGGAGGATTTCTGCTCAAAAAGTGGATCACCAACAAGCCTGCAGTGCTGGAATCAATTCCTGAAAGTCATAGAGCCACAGGAATGAAAGAGTTGAACATGGAATTGGATTCCTCAATGATCAAGCGAGTTTTGGGCGTGGAGTGGTGTATAAAATCAGACTCTTTTAAGTTCAAGATTGTGCTCAAGGACAGACCGCTCACCAGAAGAGGAATACTTTCAATTGTCAGTTCTATCTATGATCCTCTTGGAATGCTAAGTCCTGTGGTCTTAACTGCTAAGAAAATCCTAAGAGATCTATGCCAGGAAGGAATCGGCTGGGACGATAACGTACCAGAGCTGTTTTCCAAAAGATGGTTAACATGGCTCCAGCAGCTCCAGCTATTGAGCAAGTTTGAAGTGAGTCGTTGTCTGAAACCTGATGGATTTGGAGAAATCACGAGTGCTCAGTTGCACCATTTCTGTGATGCCAGTGAGGATGGGTATGGAACAGTGACCTACCTGCTGATTGAAAACATCTGTTCAGAACGACACTGTGCGTTTGTTATGGGAAAGGCTCGCGTTGCTCCTCTTAAATCCTTTACCATCCCGAGGATGGAGCTCATTGCAGCAACCATGGCCAGTCGATTGGATGTACTCTGGAGGAAAGAGCTGCAGATGGAACTTCTGGATTCTGTGTTTTGGACAGATAGTGCTTCTGTTCTTAAATACATCAGGAGTGAAACTTCAAGATTCAAGGTTTTTGTGGCCAACCGAGTTTCACAAATCTTAAGAGTTTCATCTTCCTCGCAATGGAGATATGTGGACACTGCCAGTAATCCAGCAGATATGGCCTCAAGAGGAGTGAAAGTCGATGTTTTTATGAAGAATACAAAATGGTTGTCTGGGCCTCAGTATCTTCTACAATCTAGGAGTGAATGGCCTGTCTACCCAGATGACATCAGTCTGCTTGCATCTGATGATCCTGAGGTAAAAACAGTTGCCACAGTGAGTGTTGAACAAGCTGGAGAAAATTCTGTTACTCGCTTGTTTAAACATTTTTCTACCTGGAGGTTCACATCACGGAGGAACCTGGGAGCGACTGATAAGACTGGTTCGCAAAGTACTTAATTCCATAATGAAAGTACAAAACCTGGATGAAGAAGGTCTTCATACTGTACTTTGTGAGGTTGAAGCCATCATTAACAGCCGCCCAATTACCAAAGCCTCAATGGATCCTAACGACCTGGAAGCTTTGACCCCTAATCATCTTCTTCTGTTAAAGACCTCACCGATATTACCACCAGGAGTATTCCATTCCACTGATATGTACACACACAGAAGATGGAAACAAGTCCAATACATGTCTGAATTGTTTTGGAAAAGATGGGTGAAGGAATACCTACTACAGCAACAGGAACGTCAGCGATGGATTGGAGTAAAAAGGAACCTCATCGTGGGAGATCTGGTTCTTATCATGGACAGTTCGGCACCTCGAAACTCTTGGCCAATGGGACGTGTGATAAAGACTTTTCCTGACCGAAGAGGATTCGTTCGTCAAGTTCGGATTAAAACTCAGACTAGTTGCCTGGATCGACCTATTACCAAACTGTGTCTACTGCTGGAGGCAGATCACAGTCAAAGACTTCTGGGTCCAATTATCAGACTTGGATTGTATTTGGACATAAAATGTCTCTCATTTTTTTTCTTTAAAGATAGACTTTAAGATTACCTATAGGATTCCTGCGGGTAATATTGAAATACAGTAAATGCTTGACTTTTCTCTGCATGTTTTATGTCTCCTACTTGGTTAATTATGGGTAATTATTAGAAGGGATCCTAATAATTAGGGGCTGGTGTGTAGGAGCCATAATTTAATGTATTGAATTCTGATGATCACTGGGTTTTTATTTGCTTGGTTGTTATGGGAGTCACGTGGGTGCTAGCGGTGACATAAATGGGCGTTGTCAGTCTGTCATTCACTGGTTTTGATTTTGACAGAGAGGAGGGCTGGGTAGCCGTAGTTTTTGTTGACCGCTGCACAACATGTTTCGCTTCGTTATATTAGAGCCTGTGACGTTGTAAGAGTCTGAATCAGGAGCCGATGATACTACTCTGTAAAAATCGCAAAGCACTTTAATAAACAAGCAAACAATTCCACCTCTCGCATTATTGCGTAAAGTTGACAGCGCGTCAGGCAAATAGGCAGGCTTCATCCCCGGCCTCTAGCGACTGTGGAAGTCGCTACAAACCTCATCCAGAATTTGGCACAGGTTAACAAGGTCGCTATCACCTGTGATGGATGGACCAGTATTGCTCAGGACCATTTCCTCACAGTGACTGTTCACTACATCTACAAAGGCAAAATGAAGCAGAATGTGCTCAGCACTGAAGCAGTTTATGAGTCACAAACAGGTCCAGTTGTCGCTAAAGAAATATCAAGCGTTGTGGAGCAATTTCACTTGGGAGGGAAAATAATTGCTGCCACTGTAGATAATGCCTGCAACATGGATGTTGCTTTGAAAAAATTGGACTTTTTAAAAGTGGGATGCTTTGCTCATACCCTCAACCTGGCCGCACAAAAGGTGTATGACATTCCTGCAGTTTCCAGCTGGTGTGCCAAAATCCGTTCAGTTGTGGTGTGGCTCAAACGTTCATCCTTGAGCAAAACTGTGCTCAGAGAAAAGCAGCGAATCCTGAGTAAGTAGCACATGCAGTTACATATCAAGAAGTATTGTTATTCATATTACCTTTTTTATAGTAATTTAAAATATGTTTGTGTCTATCTGTGCTTTAGATTTGCCAGAGCATAATGTAATTCTTGACGTTAAGACGCGCTGGAATTCTCTCTTCCTAATGGTGGAGAGATTTATGGAGCAGTTTGATGCAATCCAGGTAGCTGCTCTGGATCAACGGCTGAGGAAGCCTATGGAGAAGTGAATGACATGAGCATCACTTGCAAGAGCTAAATAACGTCATTTACCTTTAACATTGTGAAAATTTTTCAACAGACTAGAAAGGTTCACGCACACTGATTTAATCAAGGCAGAGGAGTTTATTAAGTGCATGCAAGTCCTGTACACATCAACCATGTGTGTCTCAAGTGACAAGTCACCCACATGCAGCCAAATCATCCCCATCCTGGCCAAGCTGGAGGCACATTTCAGCCGATGTGATGAAGACAGTGTTTTCACCTCTTCAATAAAAGAGAAAGTCTGGGGTAGTCTGCAGAAAAGATATCAGGTATTTGCAGACAATGTCAATGCGCATGGAAAATAGGGTTACCTTTTTTCAGTATCAGCTCCTATGTTATATCTTGTTTTACTTAAAGGATGAAAACCTTCAGAAATTTCTGAAGGAGGCCACGATGATGGACCCACGTTTTAAAGGCAGGCTAGATGGTGAGGCAGCTACTGACATCTGGGACAGGTTGGAGAAGGCAGCAGTTGCAAATGCCACAGTAGCAGTTGCGCAGGTATTTTCATTGTGTGTGTACAATCTTGTCCTTTTGCATCATGATGTAGTTTCTATGTTGAAGGAATGCTCTTTTACTATCTGTGTGTCCATAGCCTCCCACTGAGGACCCCAAAGCACACAGCGAGGTGGATGATGCTGACATGGACAAGCCAGAAAAATATGTAATTTCAGATTTTTTCTAACACAACCACTACATTCTAAAAGTGATCTTTATTTATTTTGCAAACCTCACACATCTTTTTTTGTTGTTTTTCAGCTAAGTAAGGTCCAAAAGTCACCCTTAGAAAAGCTGTTTGAGGATGAAGACAGAGAGCTTCAACAGGCTGCTTCTCAAGCGGGTAGAGTCCCCTCAATCACAGAGCAGGTACAGAAGGAGCTTCAAATATACAAAAGACTGCCAGGAATTACCTCTGGACAAGACCCTGTGGCCTGGTGGTGGAGTAAGAGGGATACACTCCCCAATTTATCTGCCCTATCAGAAAAATACTTGTGTGTCCCAGCCTCATCAACGCCTTCTGAAAGAGTTTTCTCTTGTGCTGGGCATGCCATCAGCCAAGAGCGATGCCGTATAGCTCCAGAAAAGGCTAATATGATTATCTTCTTGCAAAAAAACTGCTAAACATCACAGGTTTCATGACAAAGTTTGTTTTCAATTGTTTAAGCACTGGTTCCAAAGACGTTATGTTTTATTGACAGAAAGGGCTAACTTTGTTATAATTTTGCTTAAAAAAATTACTGGGGAAAATAAAAACACAAGAGGTTTTTGGACGAAGTTTGTGTTCTTTATTCTTTAAGCACCGGTTCGAGCACCGTTTAAGCACCGGCACCGTTTCAAAAGTACCGTTTTGGCACCGGTATCGGATAAAACCTAAACGATACCCATCCCTACTCATGGGCAGTGCAGTCCGTGCTGCAGGGAGAATGGACTGCCATACCTGTTATGTGTCTGTGAGCGAGGGAGGGAGAAAAAAGAGAGTGGAAAAGTACGAGTTGTCACTAGAGCTGGGCGATATAAGATTTTTTCATATCATGATATGTTTTTTTCATTTCAGGCGATAACGATATCTATCACGATATAAGCCAAATAACTATATTTGTAAGATTTAAATGTGCCGTTGCTCACAAGTAAAATGTGAAATAATCAGCAGCTTGTTTTTATTTAAATATTTATTTCCCATAATAAGTTCAACAGGGTAGATGTACTTAAGGAACATGAGACTTTTTCAGATAAATAAAGGCAAATATTGCAAAATACACAAAAGGCAGCCGCTAAAGCGTTTAAGTTTCAAAATAGAACAAACGAAACAGACGACTAAATTGTCAATTCCACTTAGAAACAAAATATTAATTCTAAAAATAAATCTTAGTTTGTTTTACAGAAGAACAGACAAAATTGACTAACTTTTGTCAATATCAAATAAACTGAGAACTAAAAGGAAATTCTCAATCTCTCCTTGTTGTATAGCTTAGCTTTTCAAACAGTTTTAACAGTTACTTTAGTCTGACACAAGCCGAATGACGAATTAGCGCTTCCAGTCAGAGACTGAGGCTACGTCCACACGTACACGGGTATTTTTGAAAACGGAGATTTTCCGTTTTCGTTTTAAAAAATAATCCCGTCCACACGTAAAGGCAGAAATGAAGGAAAACGCTGCTATGAACATGCCAAAGCAGCAGGTGGCGCTAGATTCCTAACCGTGCAGAAATGTTGGCCAATCAGAAGTCTAGAAGCCTCGGTGGGAAAAAGTAAACAAAGCTGGGGCATAGAAGCAGAACCGAGTGGTATGTGTGGAGGGACAGTAACTGTGTGTATATGTAAGCATTTAAACACTGCAGAGAGTAGAATTAACAGTAACAGTATTGTAGAAATTCATTTCACCGAAACAATAACGTGGCGCACAGTGTGACGTCAAAAAATGCGCACACCTTTGACGCTGCGTTTTCTCCGTTTTTCTAGTCCACACGTAAATGCAAAAACGAGTTTTCAAAAATATCCACCCTGGCTGGAGTTTTTAAAAATCTTCGTTTTCAGTGACCAAAAACGCCGTTTACGTGTGGACGAAAGGTGCAAACGCATAGAAAAATCTGCGTTTTCAAAAATACCCGGGTACGTGTGGACGTAGCGCATGCACCAGTTTATTGTATTTCCAGACTTGCTTTCGGCACAATTTACAGTGCACGCTACTCTGTTTTTTGTCAGACTTGAAATAGCCAAAATACCTTCACACTACGGAACTTCTATGGCTCTTCCGTTTGACAATCTCTCCGGCATTGGAACCATCATCTGTTTTCTCTTCGGTAACCTTCGGTCACGCTCGGTTGATTTTTCTAGTCGGCACACTAATTTCCTCCATTACCCGGGCGGTACGGTGGCTGGCTGCTTCCCAAACAAATACACATGTGCGGCTTGGCACTTGTGCTGTACGTAACAAGTCACGTGACGTGATGCTGCGGCTGTGATTGGTTCGGCTCTGCGCTACTTAATTTGGATTGGCTGGTTTTTTTTGGGGGTTTTTTTGTTTTTTTAAGAGGACAAGAGCGGCGAGGTCTATCGCGATAGGTTAATTTTTCTATCGAGAAAAAGTTATATCGCGATACATATCGTTATCGTTCTATCGCCCAGCTCTAGTTGTCACCGAGCAGAAACGGGAGCTGGAAGCATTTAATAACCACTGCAGCCAAAAAGAGTGCCTGACGAGCCCAGTTGTAGGTAAGCTATTAAGACTCGACTGTACACTGTGTTCGTGTTTTCCTCTGAAACAATAAGTTCCGTTGGAGCAGCCTTTCAACGCCTCTCTCTGTCTCTCGCTAGTAAAGTTGACCCAGACAACAAAGTAAAGCTAGTTTTCAGCTACAAGCCTGACACGAACCCGACGTATTAGCCAGAGGTCCCTTTACTACAGTTCGGAGCCGCGGACCTGTTTTATATATACTGAATAGTTTTCTATACGAGATCACTGCAAAAAGTGCAGCCTTACCTAATGTCCACCCTACTGTTACTCATTTTATATTAAGATTTAAAAATCTAGTTGCTACTGGTATGGCGAGTAGCTTTCAGCAATAGTAATAAATCACACAGCAATAGGACATTCATTAGTTGTAAAAAACCATCATAATATATTAGGTAATCCAAAGTATTCAGAATACATTACTCTCATTGAGTAACATATTCTGTAATACGTTACAGAATACATTTTGGGGCATGTATTCTGTAATCTGTAGTGGAATACATTTTAAAAGTAACCTTCCCAACACTGAACAAATCAAATGTGAATGGGAAGAAATCATGCTGGATATCTGCACCAATATGTACTGGGAAAAGATTTCACACTGATGGAAATGATTCAACTTACAGAGGGTGAAAAACGATGTGGTACGCTAGTCCAGTTTGCTAAAATTTCATTGCAGCAACACGAAATGGTGCTTGTTTGCATGTCTGACAACGTCTGCTGCCACCAGTGACACTGACCCCAGCTGAATGTAAAACTAGTGAAAAAACAGTCAGAAAAGATGAGGAGGGCCTTTACCTGTAAAACCATTCCTGTTTTGGAGTTGTGTCAGTGTTGCCTCTCTAGTGGAATTGTTGTTAATTTCATTAACACCAAAGCAGCTGAAACTGATTAACAACCTCTTCTGTTATTTAACTGTCAGATCAGTGTCCCTGATGTTTAACTGACTTATTTTATTTCATTTACCCTAAACCACTGTTCCTTAATAAAGATGTACAGTAGAGTTACTCTTACTGCAGTGAGTCATTTCAATATTAACTTCCCATTGCACAGGAAAGAGAAGCAAAGTAGGTCATAGGATATGATGGATATTTTTACTTATAAAAAATAAACATTATTACTGATCAATTCTGATGTGCATTATGTAGTTGAGGTTTGCAGGGAAGAAGGGAAAACATAATGAAACAGAGTGAGATGTCCACACAAGTTACCTACACAATCTGTTTAGAAGTATGACTCAAATGATTAGCCAGTGCGCTGCACTTTCTACGCTGTTGTTTTACATTCGAGTTATTATTATTTCAGTTTTTCTGATTTTATGTTAACCGGCAGCGGTCACGCAGTGCTCAAATCCGTGACAAAAACACAACCTGTTTGTTCAAGTGCAGAGTATAATCCTTCTCTGTATCATAAAGGCTGCTATCTCACAAACAGATACTTTGTCTTTCAGCTCCTCCACCTTAATTCGCACGTGCACACACGCACGCACGCGGACGCCAGCAGACACGCTGTCCTCCACCTCCCACGCCTCCTTAATGTTTTTTGCCACAACAGTTGCCATGGTGTCTCGGCTCGCCCGCTGCGCTGGACAACAACAGGGACGTGTGTGTTTCTGTGATATCGTCTATACGCATGTGTCAGCATATAATAGGACGCGCTAATGTTGTCTAATAGTGCAGCTTATACCCAATAATGTGCTGTGATTCTTCACAAGGTAATTGTATTTGAATACATTTCTGTAAATTTGTGCTGTGTGATGTATTTGGTGGCTGCAGGAAAGTCAGAAATAGCCTGCACTTGTTGCCATAGCGCCACAGTAGAAGCGTCTGGGTCATTATGGGACGCTGGGAGAGTGACATGACATCAGCATGCTCACATGGGCTGAGATTGGAGATACAAAGTCACAGGGTTGGCGGTGGTTCTTAACCACACATGTGAGCGATGAACACTACGATATCACATATTTTCTCTTTTTTGGGTGTTCGAAAGACTTTCCCACAAATTCAAACATTCTTCTTTTATAGAAGCTGACAGTACGTGAAGAAAACAGCAGCCCCACGCGTGCTATAATACGTCAAGAGAGCCACCATAGCAAAACCTTACTTTGTCTTCTTGCCGCTTGTCGCTGACACAGTTCTGTCTGACGTGGGAGGTTCGGACCGGCTCTTGACTAACAGCCGTTAAGGAGATTTTCTCCGGCGAGCGAATATCCAGAGACGCTCGAGAGGAGGGTTTGGAATAGCTTGAATAGTAGAATAAAATGTTCACTGACTGATGTGACGCAAGTGTGTTTGTTCAAGCCTCTTCCAGCAGAAGGATAGCTTCACTCTCTGCACATTTATCCAAACACATCGGATGGGCCCTTGTGTGTATTTGTGCACCAGCTTTTGTGTGTATGACTCTGCCATCATGGATATCTGAGATCTGTTAGAGCTGAAACACTGGATGTTTGGACAGCGTTTGAACTCGTTTTATATGAATTCACACAAACAAACCTGTCCTGATGCTTTAAAGTATTCTCAAGTCTTCTTGAGTCTCCTCAAATCCCCTGTCATTCCAAAGATCTAAACATTCTTGTAATTGTGTGGTCTTGAGCAACAGTCCTTAGGTTTTATGAAGGTCTTTCAAAGTTTTTCTTTGGACTTTGGCAGCTTTTATACTCATTTTCAGTCCAGTCCTTATACCTGACAATTTTCAGAGGAATGTTCCTTTGTCTGTTACGCCACCGGACACTAATCCATGTGTCATTCAAGGATAAAAAATGTACTTACTTAAGGGATAAAAGTTTTGAATCTATACAATGGGCAGGTTCCTACTTAGTACTTTTCTACTTGTGCACTCAACTGACTTTATACAACTTGTCTCATTTACATGGTTGCATCAAACAGCAACTTGGAGTTCAGCATTTTCACCAAGGATACTTTGGCATGCAGACTGGAAGAACCAAGGATCGTACCTCCAACCTCATAATTAGTAGCTGCCATGCTCTACCTCTTGAGCCAAGGCCACTTATACATTGCAGATAACTAGGCAAAGTCTAAGTGACTAAGCAATCTCTTGCAAAAGCATGCAAAGCATGTTGAATTTACAAAAAATAAGCCATAAAAGAGTATTTCTGCACCAACAAGGTGTTCCAAAACAGCTATTAACTGAAAATTAACAAAATTTCTCTAAACAGTTTCTTTGTCTGACATCTTGCACTCCAAATCTGCAAGTAGAGAGCCATTTCAGCCATCAAAACACAATGAAATCAAATTAAACAGTTTTGTATTTCTTATAATGACTTAGCAGTATACCCTGGGTGTTGGTGGGGTTAACATCCAATCTGATCCTTGCCTGCAAATGTATTTGCTTAATGTTTCCATTTGGTTTTTGAATTACTAATCATACAAGCACCAGGTGCAGAAGCACGGACACAGACAAAAAAGGAGCTGAATGGCTGTTACTAACATACTGTACCTGGCTCCCGTTGCCTGTATTGTTCTGCTTATTTTCACCACTATGATAATCAGCTCAGTCTGGTCACTGCCGCACTTTCCCATGCAAATCAATTTGTCTCATAAATTTGAAGGTATCAGGTGTTTGTTTATGCCAGAATAGGCCAAAGCCTTCTGTGAAGGAGCTAAAACAAGGAGGTATCTTAGAGACTGTTGAGATGAGAAATACTTCCCTCCCTCCTCCCTGGAGTCATATCTCTTTCTCTGTCACGCCTACCATCTTCTTTCTTTGTGTTTAAAGTCATCCATCTCTCTTCTGTGTGCTGTGTTTGCAGTACACCCTGGCCCACATCTTCCGACAGCAGCTTCTTTCATTTGAAGAATGGAAAACAACAGGTAGCATGAAGCAGAGCAATGCCACAAATGCAATTAAAGCCACAAGAAGACAAATTTCTCCAGCTTAATCGAGTCTGCTGCGATGATAAAAGTAGAAGCTGCAGATTTCTCCCTTTGGTTAGGCCTCCTGTGGACTTTGAACTCAGTTTTACTCTTATGTTAATAACAAATTAGCACAAGTGACACTGCTTTAGCATACCCGTCAATTGTGTTTATGAGAGTGTGTGCATTTGCATGTATTTGGATTCTTTGCATTTTTCCAATATTCCCTTTTTACAACTATGTGTGCATTCCTACACTTGCAGGATTGCAGGATCAAAGAACATGCTGATATGACCTGTACAGTATATATTTGCATAGCTGGATACACAGAACATAGACGTGTGTGATCAGAGCAGCATGGAAGTCACCTGGCCTGAAGCATATCAAACGGTTACCAAAGTCAGAGCGAGCGGCCTCAATTCTTCTCAGTTCATGGTATAAATATTTAGCCTGCTGTATAAACACAGCAGCGTTTGAGAAATGTGCTGTTCACAAATGAAAGCAATGCTTTTATCCTTTTACTGATAATATGGGTGAAAGACAAAACTGTTGATTCAACATGTGCAGCTATTAAGTATGTGTCTCTGCTACACTGTTAGCAAATTATCAGGCATTATCAGAGATATTATGCCGTTTTGTTTATGTGCGATCCAAATTCGCCACACAAAGAAAGCTCGGAGTGTTGTAAAATTCTGCCCTAAAGAAATACATCGATTTTCCCCTCAGCATTTCCACTTCAGAAGTACCTGATACGCCTGTCCATGCAGAAAGGCGCCTAGGGTAGCAACAGTGTGCCACTGTGCTGTCTGCAGTCTATAGCTTATTTAAGATGTCCTACAGATGCATACATTTCTGTTAACTATTAAAGAATTACAAGTATCTTTTTAGGAAAAGAACAATAATTTAGGATAGTGCAGTTTGTAGGACGCAGGTCACACAGATACTACTGTGAAGAAGATATGTTGCAGCGTGAGCTATGTCTTATAACGTCCTGTGTGACATTATAAGACATAGCACATTTAATGGATTTGTGCCTCCCGTGCCTCTGATAAGGACAAGCAGAAGAGAATGAATGAATGATGGATGGGGTTGGTTATTATTAATAATAATAATGATGATAATAATAATAATTTAACTAGTCATTCAGATGTGTTTATTGAGCCTTCTCACAAAAAAACATAACAAATTAAATATCAGTTTGTACTGTATATATGAGGTCCTTTTTCTATTTTAATTGATCACTGATGTGTAAAAAATCCCAATTCATGTCCATGAAAATGGAAAAAATTCATTCATTTTCATGACTATTTATCCTAACTGCCAAGATAGCTAACTGCCAGTTATGATAAATAAAAAGTAATTGATATAGAAAGTTTTACCAAATAAATTAAATTGTGTGTTGACAATAATTATGACAGCTCCATAATGTTCAAAATGAATATTACATTTCCACAGATATTTAAATCTTACAGGACTTTAATCTACTGAGTTTTGTTTCTTATCATGAGTTTCCCAACATTACAAAACCATTACAAAAATTTGCCATTTTATATAGAAACAGCTATTTTCAGTTGAGTGATACTATAGTAACATAGGCTGATCTTAGTTTCCTTTAGCCCTGTCCCTGCAGTGGAAAAGAAGTGTGTTTTTGTAGCCAATGCATTGTAGAATTTTTATATTAATTTGCTCTCTTTTCGTCAGCTATGTCTGGCTGAACCTTTGAAGTAAACATGAATACTCTCCTGCACTGGGTTTCTAGGGAACACTTTTTTATATTTTATTTTTGCAGGTATGTAGAAGTACTGGAAAGTGCTGGACTCCATCAGAAATCAAGTGTTTCATAGTGTTGCACTTGCATATACACAAACAATGAGCAGACATTTTTGTCAAAGTTCCATCCCTATTTTTTTTCCAAACTCTGCACTGCTGGATAATCACAGCATGAAACAGACGTGAATCTCATGTGAATGTTTTTTTTCTCTAGTAGAACTAAGCCTTTAACAATGTAAATCTTTACAATATAGTAATAATAATGGATTGCATTTATATAGCGCTTTTCGAGACGCTCAAAGCGCTTTACAATTTCACTATTCATTCACTCTCACATTCACACACTGAATGGAAGCAAGCTGCCCAGGGGCAGACTGATAGAAGCGAGGCTGCCATATCGCACCAACGGCCCCTCTGGCCATCACCAGTAGGCGGTAGGTGAAGTGTCTTGCCCAAGGACACAACAGATAGTGCTGGGGATCAGACGGGTTTCCCAACCCCCTGAACCACGGTTTCCCCACAAACCACGGTCGCCCCACAAATAATGCACAATAAATGCATCTTTTTAATCTGGGAATGGCTGGTATCAAGGTAGGTTGCAAAGTGGCGTGCAGATGTTGCAACATTTGCAGGCAGGCTGCAGCAGTGTATATAATATGTCTAAGGTGTTTATATAAGACAGATCTCAATCAAATGCATAGAAGAGTGTTAACTGAACCATTTAGCAAATGTAACTCAAACATGGATATTTTTCAGGCAATATTTTCAGTTAAAGATCAACATACAGTATGCCTCTAAAGTGTATTTACAGCAGTAGGAATCAAATCTCTAAAGCACATCGGGATAAACATATCAGGCTATCACTGGGTTTGGTCTTTCATGGGATTCATTAACAATAATAAAAATGCAGATTATCACCAGTCTCATCCATCAGCAAGTTGACCTTCCAGTCATCCTCCCAATAACAGGCAATTTAAAGTCTCAGCATTTTCTTCACATTATTCTGGCAGCACATTGGTATGCTCCACTTGTAAATTGTTCAGCTGCTTTAACAATTTGTCCAGTAAGAATGCTTCCAATAGAACTTGTCTACAATGACTTTAAACATTTACTTTGTCTGATTTGGATTTCACCACTGAAACATCTAAATATGGAAGAGCAGAATAAACTTGGGATTTTTTAGGCACATACACCCAAAGACACATGAAGGTTTTATGTTCTGAGAAGGTTAATTTCCTAGACAGTTACTGATATGCGGTTTACCCTGAGCTTCAGCAGGCAGTGACTGTGTGTATGTGTGTTTAGGTGGAGGACGAAGAAAAGTATAAGGAAGACAGGAGGTGGGGTTTGACAGATCCATCTCCCATGTCTTTTTCTCTCTCTGGAATGCAGCTGGAATCTAAGCTAGACTCCCTGGTTGGCTCCACCCACACTCCCACCACCTTGTATCATTGTACACACAGAAACATGCTGGGTTTGCGCTAGCTATAACTTCTGTTGTGTCACTTTAGCCGTAAAATAAGAAATTGAATGTTCCAATCTTTCCAGTTGATGTGGAGCTTAAAGCACGCTCCTTTCCTCCTCCTTTGTGTGTGTGCAAACTGGAAACAGAGCACTTGCCTGACACTGACTGGAAAGTATGTTTGCCAGGTTGTTAGCCAAACTTTAGCTTTTGGTGGACAGATTTCAGTAATTTAGGTAAAACATCAGTGATGACACATGATATTTTGACTATATTACTTAGATGAAAAAAACAGAAACAATTTTCATGGTATTGGTGCTTATTTCATTTACACACAACCAATTTATCATGTACGTATGAAATATTGCTAATAAGCCTTCATACCTGAGGCATATACTCTCTAGCAGAGATGGAGATAGCCATGACTTAACCTGTTGGTCTGTTGGCTTTGTGGCTGTTTATATATTGGTGTTTTGCAATCTTGAGCCAAAAATTTACCTTAGTTGTCTAAGACATTTAACACATCAAAATCAACATTAATACTAATTGTTGGTAAAGTTGCTTATGTTGTACTAACCCAATATGTCCATGGCATGCCACAAAGACTAACACTGAGCAGTGCTGATTTTCTAACACTGGAAAATAACTCAAAATGTTAGAAATATTCCAGTGTTAGAAAATCAGCACTGCTCAGTGTTAGTCTTTGTTAATCTTCAAAACTGACTAGGTTACTTTTAAACATATAACACTGTCAAAAGTGTTAATTTAACACTCAACAGTGTTGTATTTAACACTCAGAGGTGTGGACCCATATAGATACTCTCCAGTGTTAATTTAACACTGGAGATTTTGCTGTGAATCATTATCATATGATTTAGGGGGTTTTTTTCCAAGTAAAGAGAGCACGGGTACAGTTATATGTTAACAACTGGAATAGAAATCATAACCTTGTGCTTGTGCTGTAGTTTGCCGGAAATATAAATATGCGCTTCCTTATGCCTATGCATAGCATTACATTAGATATGAAGGACATTAAAGGTAAATTGCATTTTTCACTTCACATCTCTATTCCTACTTTGATTGTATTTGTTAGTTCGTTCATCTTCCTCTTGTCTGATTTTTCCATTGCTGAGAAGCTGCACTGACTGCGTCAGAGCCTTTGAACATATAAACTATCGCTTAATGCTTACGTTAAAAAATGACGCTTTCTTTGTTCTCACTCCTACAGCCAGGGTCAGCGGCGGTGTTTACATCACTGAGTTGTTGCTGTGGCAACAGACAGAACAGTCAGAAAGGAGAGAGTCTGCAGAGTTGGAGTTTGAAGTCCTTGAAAAGTAAAATGGAAACAAGCAAAAGAGGAACAGAATCTGCACGGTAATTAGTTCTGTGTGCATATTTCTTCTAAGATGCTTTCATATCCTCTTTGAAAGTCCGCTGGCAAATGCTGATGCTCAGATGTTATAGCAAATGATTTAAAGACAGCATAATGTGGTAGAAATGTGAAATATGTGTCACATTTTGTAAGTAAAAAGCATGAGCTGTAGTTCTACAACAGTGACTGTAAATAAAAGATGGAAATCACCAACTGGTTTGTGGTTTGTACTGTTTTGCCTTAAGCTTCACCTTTTTCCTATATCTTGTTTTTTTTTTTTTAGAAACACAAGTCACCTTATAGGTCAAGTTATTTTGGTTAACAAGGAATTTATGGATGCTTCGCACAGCAAATTAACACTAGCATAAGCAAGTAAAATTAGTCACATGTCAAGTCATGCTATCTGTCACATGATTGCTTTGCAATTTTTTTCCAAAAGGCACGAGCTCCAATAACATGTCTGAGAGGTCCGGTAGGGTGAAATTACTCGTCTAACAGACAGCTAGCAACTATGGCAATTTAGTTTAGCATCGACCTAGCTTTCAGGCAAAGCAGGTAGGCTTTTTAATATTGGGCATTTTAACATAATACTCTGTGGGAGTGCCTCACTTGGGGAGACAGTCAAAGTTAAAAGTCCAGTTCAGCTTTGGCTTCATTTTGGATCCCTACCAAAACAAACCAGATGAGAGGCAAACATTCTAAACAAATCTGCCACTTAACTGTATATAAACACTTTGGTTTGACCAATAGTTCTACATGGTAATACATCTAAAAAAAACACCTAAACAATTGGATTAGAGCTGTTTTTCTTAATAAATTGCAGTAAACAATGTCTTATTGTCCTTTTCATTGGGAATGCATCTGTGAATTAAGTAAATAAAATGTAAAGAAGCTAACATAGAGACAGACATCAACCTATAAAAAGCTGAAAATATAGAAAGTATAGAGAAGATGGACATGTGGACATGACTTAAACTTGCATTCTAACTAGTAGCCAGCAGAGGCAACACATGTGGTTGCAAAAAGATATCCGGTTATATAAAAAAAGTCAATAGGAAACAGCTCACGGGTCCCTAGCTCTATGACCTCACATCATCTGCTTTAATGTCTTATTAAAAACAACATGATATTATAAGTTGCTAATGAATGATTATGCAGTATCCCTAATTTTCAGTCAGATCTGCTGCTTAATCTTGATGTCCAGCTTTAAAATGCTGAGATAGAGAAAAAAAGTTCAGCTTGAGGTTTCAAATTAAGAGTTTTGTAACCAGCTGGTGACATCATGTTGGCTATGTCCATCTTTTTTATACAGCCTGTGGTTTAGTCTCCTGTGGCTCAATATAAAATCTAAATTCTGTAAATACAGGCTATCAACCAAATCTAAACATTCAGCTATCTTAGAGCCAGCATACCCCACATTTTCTTTACAATAACTGAGTGTCTACATGTTTAACAGAAATCAAAATGGAAAGATTTACTAACTTCATGAAGCCAAAAAGCATACAGAGAACCTTTAAAGAACACGCAGTGAAGCACACACTGCACGTCTGAACACACACTGTATGACTGCAGTAAGTCATTTCAGAGCCTATTAAATCTCCATTAACACACAGCCTCCCTGCTAGCCAGAGCTAATCCGACACAGGTGTGTGTGTGTTTGTGGTAGGTTTTTTTTTTGGTTTTGTTTTGTTTTTTTGTTTTTACCTCATGTCTTCTTTCCCCCTATTTTCTCTTGGCATGTCTATTATTTTCCTACTTAGTTTCTCTCCATCTCTCACTCTCTAGACATTTCTCAATTTCATATCGGTAATTTAGCAAAAGTCCTCTTTTTCAGCATTCTCGCTTAAAGCTGGCAGCTTGACAACAGCAAACCCTCCTCCAATTAGGTCAAATTAAGGCAAATTGCAGCTCTCAGTGGGAAACCAAGCTGACACACCTCACACTCTTATTAAGCACAGTCATCTCTTCATGCTCAGCTCTAGAGTTTAGCTCTTTGAAATAATTTGTCTGCCTTTGTTTTGAGGCCTCCAAAAGTAAACCCTGCATGCTAATTGACATCTGACCTGCTACTTGAGGTCCCTCCATTAGCTTTTTCTTCTTCAGCCTTTAAGTTTCACTTTAATTATTTTGCAGTGAGAGACAAAAATAGATGCAAGGTTTTCTATTGCTATTGCTTTCTATTGTGTTCTTTACACTTTTGCTAAGTTTTCATCACTTGTCAGTCTTCTGTCTCGTCTTCTGCTTTTTAAAAAAAAATAAAAATTTCTGCTACGGGGAAAGTAAAAATGCAAGAAAGACCAAACAGCAGCCTGCAGGACTGAAAAATGCCAAGCCAAAGAGGTAGTGCCAAAAACTGCAGTTTTTGGAGTGGCCACTTGTGGCATTACAAAAGGCAATATTAAATTCTATTGACAGTTTTCAACTTGCTGTACAATACATAATTTAAAAAATAAATAAAACAAAATTCATCCACTTGGATACTGTTAAAATGTAAAGTAGATTAACAAATGTGCAACATGGACAGCCGTAGCCCATAACTGTCTGCTAGGCCTGAAGTCGCTGAACTGGACGTGGCCACCAGGTAAAAGTTTGTGAAATATGTCCGATACAAGTTGAGTGAACCTCATCAAATGAAGCTGTCCGATAACAACGCTATGGAGGTGTGTTGTTGAGGATTGTGTCAGTAATTGCCACTGGTTAGCCTCTGTTAGCTGCTGTTAGCCACCGCTAACAGAAACAAAAGCATTCTTTTAAGTGACTCTGACGTTGTCACACTCGGACACTTAGCGAATAAATTTTCATTCAATTTGTGAATGTAATCAAACTGTCTCTGAGAGGAAAAGTGTGTGGGTTTTTTTTTTTTTTTTTTTAGGAAACTTGAGTCTTACCTGGCATAATGTTAGCTTATAACTAACTATCATTGTTTAGCCAGCTAAAGCCAGTTAGTTGTTGGAAGGGTTGCATGTCTTATCTGCTGAAAATCAGTAATAACAATATCAGAAAATAAATAATCTATAAGCTAAGCTATTAAATAAGTTATTATATTACTAAAACTAATATAATCAACATTTTAGCTATATTTAGAGATTTTGAATGTTTAGCAGATTTCCTCGTTCTTTTAGAATTCTCATAAATCTGGAAATCTTTTTAATAGAATCCTGTTGGGCTACAGAGGGTTAATTATTTTAGCATGCTAGCTATGTTAGCTAGCATTAGCTTATAACTGAGCATTCCAGCTTCTTTCAAAAGAAGGTAGAGTACACTGGTCACACTGGCCAAAAATAATAAAAATGATTTGAAAATGAGTCAAGAATTTAGAGGGTGATGCCTTGTGGCTACATACAACTTTTTATATTGGCGATTGCTAGTAGGGCTTTTCTAAAGACTGTTCAGAGTAGATAAAGGACTATTTAAATAGGAAAAGTCAGCAAAGTGCAGGGTTAAGCTTCATTTTACAAAAATGAAGTTTTCCTATGATTTTTTCTTCTTCTTTTTTTTGTAAAAGCAAACGTGTTTTTATCATTCCAATCCAAAAGGTAGGTCAACAATTTTTGAATCTTCTGGGACTACTGGACCTCAAAAACTAATATCCCATATATGAGCATGCACACGCACACTCAGATACACACACCAAAATGTTCTGGGAAGGTGCGCTGCAGGAGAGAATAGGATCTCTGCTTGGAAGTGACGCTGTTCCCTACTAAAGCAGTACAAACACACATTGTTATGTTTGTGTGTGTGTGGATGTGTGTGGATAATGTGTGTGCTGGTGACAGTACAAACAACTCCATTCGGCTGCAGTTACCTTATGAGCATACTAAGCTAGTGTGTAATAAGAACAACACATACCCACATTTACCAGAAGATTTTATTGCTCAGATAGCTTTAACAGCAGGGGACGTGATTGTATCAGTGCTCTGCAGCCCACAACCAATCAAGAAAACATCATCTATATAAATAAGGCTTAAATGTTTGAGGGCTGTAAAACATTCTTATGGAGTTAACATGTTTCGGGAACTCAGATCAAATCGCTGGATTTTTCCTCCTTGTCCAGTGCATTTATTAAAGGTTTTATTTGGCCCCAGTGCTGTGAAATACACTCTGCCTGCAGCCGTTATCAGCTATTGTCATGTATTTATAAGATACTTATGACACAGAAATGCTGAAGAGACAGATGTGTGCAGCTGTGACTGGCCACAACACAGCCCACCCACATTTTTACAGTGATTCATCTTGTGTGTGTGTGTGTGTCCATGTTTGCATGTGAGACAGTCAGGAGACAGCTCAGTGTTCCCCAAGTTTGTCCACAAACCAAAAGGGTTATTAGAAGCTTGCTGGTGCCCTCTGCTGGCTAAAAAAATTTCTACATTTAATTTAAACATGGCCGCATTTTACTGAATTACATTAGATGATAATGGCATTTCTATATCCTCAGAAAGGCAGGTTCAGGGCTTAAAAATATTGCCCTAATGATATTGGTTAAACCCCCAGTCTTCAGCTGATGCTGTTTTTTCTGATGTCATGAATTTTTAATTGAGTTTACATGTTGTGTGTTATCCATCACTCCCATGTGTGTCTGTTTCTTTCTTCGTTCCTGTTTTTTGAATCGCCATTGTTTCCTATCATGCATAGATTGAAACACTCAACTCTACTTAGTTCCTTGCTTTTACACCCCCTGCCTGTTGCTTGTGTTTACATATCGGGCCCTCTTTCCTAACAAACCATGACAGGAAATTTCTTGTTTTAAAGCTCAAGCTCTAGCTAAGTCTTTTTTTAACTGACTAAATTTATTAATATTTGTTTTAGTAATGAGTAATAAGGAACTCAGGGGTCTCTCATTAACTGGAGGTGGAGACGTGTTGATAGAAAATCTACGGCACAGAACAAGTTTAAATGCACTGGTTCAGTGTTGGTATCATGCAGCTGCTACTCATAGATCCTCCAGAATTACTCCAACTGTGTGCAATGAACTTGCGGTCTTGTTGCCTTTGAAATGGTGGCTTAAAAGATGGGAACCACTTGAAGTCTGTCTTCAAAGCAACTTTGGTGCGTCAAGATGGTGCTAAAATAGCCAGAAGATGGCGCAGTGGCTGACAGTCGCATGGCAAGCAAAATGTTGCTGGTTTGATTCCAGCCAGTTGTGTCAGGAAGGGAATCTGGCATAAAACCGTCGAATCAAAACCAGTGGTTCTACCTGTTGTAGCGACCCCTTGTCCCAAGGGAGTAGCTGAATTACAGAATTACATAGGTGCTTGGCAATCTTGCTTTCATATAATCAGATTACAACCAGATGGCTTCTACTCATCAGCACAGACTGACTAAGACTGACTGAAACATAAATTAATAAATGATTATTTGCAAACCTTCACAAGTCTATCTGAGAGCAATTACAGTCACTTCAGGTCGGACTGCAATTGTGTAGATACAGGTTGCAGAGAAATTTCAGTGGCTGCAACTACTTGCAATTGGTTGCTGACTGCGAAAAACTTCCATGCAATCACCAATCACTCGTTACAAGGAGGCTGCTGCCCTGGTTTAACTGTAGCGTGACTGAGCCATCACAACATGATTTTTATCTCCGCACGTTTTTCTCTTTCTTGGCTTTTTGTGGAAACCTGCACTAAGAGAAAGTTTGACTTTCAGTAGGTAACAAAAATAGAGATGATTCAGGTTTGTGGGATTGTACATTTCTACCTGTACTTGCACCCCAACAAGCCATATGTATGGTGGCCTGGAGAGGTCAAACGCACTGCAACTCAAGAAAACACCAGCAAAAAGAAAATTGCTGTAAAAACACACAAAACACAACAGAAGTTGAATAAAACACAATGGAAAGAGAAAAAACTAAAGTGTTTTTGCTGAGAAGACAATGCGATGGAACTGCTCCGGAAACAATGAGCTGACAGTAACAATAGCAACTCATGACTAGCTAATAGCAAACACGTATCTACATTATGTATCTACAGTATTATATGTCTCATGCGATTAAAACACACATTAGAATTCTTTTTTTTTCTATTCTTTTTCATCTCCGTGCAGTTCTTCACATGTTTTGGTTTCCGTCACTTCCTCAGCTGGTCCGTCACATTATTGTTGCTCCAGAAACACTTCTGCTGAATTTTCTGTGATTTTATTTTTATTTTCTACTTCTATGGTTTTTATTTAACTTTCATTGTTTTTTGTGTGCTGATTCTGTGTTTTTCTATTTGTTGGTGTTTTATTAAGTTGGAGTCTATTTGACTTTGCTGTTGTTTTTTTGTTTTGTTTTTTAATAAAAAGGAATATGAAATATATTACAACTCCAATAGTGTGTACGTGTGTGAGAACACAATATCCACAAACAGAAGTTTGTGCTATAGACCAGCAGTGTCAAACATATGGCTCTGGAGGCCAGAAAACAGCCTGAAGGATCCAGCCAAATTTTCACTGTGGTTTGTCCTTAAGTGTGGACCACATGGAGTGAGTCTATAATATAAATAGTGTTTCAATTGCTTTAATCTGTCACAGCTCAGACACTTTTAACTTTTAGTGAGCATTTTTTAGGATTTCAATGTCTTTTCAGTGTTTATATGAGTAGACTTTAACATAAGCAAGCACTGAAAAAATTTGTCTGGGTACCATGTGTGTGGGTTAGGGGTGAACGGCTTGTGTTTTAATAACAAAAGTGCCCACTAGATGGCATTTTGATGCAGATTCTCAGTCAGCATTGCCATTACATTACCTTTCTGATAAACTAACTTACAATATTAGTTTCCTCGCCAGAAACTCTGCATTATAAAGTCTGAGTTTAAGAATATCCACACCGTTGTTTAACTGGAGATATATGCTGCGCCTCGACCCATTCCTCTGCTGAGCTGTTTTTCTATTTATAGCCGCAGAGCTCCGGCTGTGTCAAAAAAAAATGCCCGCTGCCTCGTTCTGTTTTGCTTCCCTACTGTTTGACAGATTTGTGGCTTGATGGGGTGAAGGGGGTCATCTGGTTTAAATCACTTTGCTTTTCAGGCACTGCAACCATTGATTTGCACCCTTGGATGATAAGGAGTTGCGTAGAGGTTGATCAGCTGGGCAGGAAAAAAAGGGTTCAGCCTATAATAGATCTGTTAGTAAGATGATCTGTGGGTGTCACTTGAGTATTTGCCTCAATGTGACTTCATTTCTAGTGCTTACACCCTACTGACCTATTGGCCCCAAAAAGAAACTTGCAGCAGATGTATGCAGCAAACTCAGTGCTCAGTTCATCAGCAGCATGGATATTTCTCATCTGTATTTTATGCATGAAAAGAAAAAGAATGAGTAAATGTTTATGCTATGCTTAGTGACACAAGTGAGGGACAAATCAACATTGCTTGAGAGAAAGTCCCTAAGACGTTCCCAATTGAATTAAGTGTTCAGCCAATTGTTGAGTGTACTCCCAGCAGATAACCGAGGTGGCCAAGAGATGTGCGGAAAGCAGGGAGACGATAAGCTGCTGGAAAGAAGATGGCTGACTGTGTAGTGAGCAGTGTTTTGTGACGATAGCCAACACTGTGGGAAAATCACAAAAGGAAAACACCCAGAGATTAGTTTTAGGGTTTTTTTTTTTCCATCATTGACTTGTAAAACATAAGTAAACAATACAATGTGCATGTCACAGTTTTAGGTTCAGACCAAAAGCCAAACAGTTCTTAAATGAATCACAAAAACAATTAGAAATATGCCCTTACTATCAGGGGTTTACTGGTTATGGCTGAAAGGAGGGTGATATTTTTTTCTTCTTTTGTTATTTGGGAACTGGAAAGTGCACATCAGATTTTATAAGCAAAGGCAGATGTCACAATAGAGGCTTTTTTTTTTATTAGCTCATGATATCATCGAAGTCCTTCTAGAGGCAACTCATCAGCAATGAAGGAACGTGTAAATGAGTGGGAAGCGAGCCACAATTTTCAGTTTCAGTAGGAGATAAAAGCTGGCACAGTCTCATTTCTCCATGTTGGTTTTGTTCCTACATTGTCATAACGGTGTTGGTCCAGGATCAGTATTGCAGGTGACCAATCGTCTGAGCATTTACTTAGCATTAGGCAAGAAGGTAGCAAATGCTATAAAAAATATCACTTGCAAACCAACATGATTTGAATCAGAATATAGTTTTGTATGAACAAAGCTATGACATCATTGCAAAATGACTGGTCAGTTTCAGTGTTTATACACGGCCAACATTAATTATAATGATGCAGGAACAACACCAACACGGGGATATCAGATACAATAAAAAGCTGCAAATGTGCAATCTGATATCTGATCAGGGTGGGGTCAGGGTTAGGACAGGGTTCTGGTTAAGCCTGAATTATACTCAGCAGCAGACATGGACATGGTCAACTAGAGACCCAATGGCCAAGTAGTCATTCCTGTTATACTTCTTTGAAGTCTGCTTGAAATCTGGTATCTGGGTGCAAATTCTCTGCTGACTAGTCATAGCTACAAAAACAGGCAGTTATGTGGACATCTATGCGAACCCTCACACTTCCAAATTTACATCACAAGAGGACTCGCAGATGCATAAAATCTACTTTAGGGTTAGGGTGTGCTGTATGATGGAATGTGTGGGTCCACATTGAAAATCCATAGCAATGAAGAAATGACGTGCTAACTCACCTAATGGATATAATAAGACACAAAAGAGTTTTTTAAAAAAGCATCCTAATACATGTTTTTTCTAAGACAGCAAATTAAATGCCAGCGACCACACACAGTGGAAACAGTGTACACGTGTCAGTTCAAAAAACATGATTTGCTAATTGTTTCCCTTTTTGACTTGGAGGCAATGCCAGGAGGTCTGCCTCTGTTAGCATTTTAGAATTATCCCATACATTTCTATCCAGGTTTCTTTGAGTGCTTTGTCTACTCATGTCAATGTCATTACCAGCTTTGATGCTGTAACCAAGCAACATCACCCACACATCTTTAGACTCAACACTGCACTTTCTCTGGTTCCTCTGGTAGACTGAATGTATCATAGTGACGATACAGTAGGCAAAGAACAGAGTGAGACATACAGAGATTCCTCAATTTGTTGGTAAGATATATCCTTTCAGATTAATAGAGCGAAATGGTCCAAAAGACAAATGTAGGTGCTTATTTTGCACATCTATGCGAATGAGTGCATGCAAGATTTAATATGCAGTTAGTACAGTGGGGCAAAAAAGTATTTAGTCAGCCACCGATTGTGCAAGTTCCCCCACTTAAAATGATGACAGAGGTCAGTAATTTGCACCAGAGGTACACTTCAACTGTGAGAGACAGAATGTGTAAAAAAAAATCCATGAATTCACATGGTAGGATTTGTAAAGAATTTATTCATAAATTAGGGTGGAAAATAAGTATTTGGTCACCTCAAACAAGGAAAATCTCTGGCTCTCACAGACCTGTAACGTCTTCTGTAAGACGCTTTTCTGTCCCCCACTCGTTACCTGTATGAATGGCACCTTTTTGAACTCATCATCTGTATAAAAGACACCTGTCCACAGCCTCAAACAGTCAGATTCCAAACTCCGCCATGGCCAAGACCAAAGAGCTTTCGAAGGACACCAGGAAAAGTATTGTAGACCTGCACCAGACTGGGAAGAGTGAATCTACAATAGGCAAGCAGCTTGGTGTGAAAAAATCAACTGTGGGAGCAATCATCAGAAAATGGAAGACATACAAGACCACTGATAATCTCCCTCGATCTGGGGCTCCACGCAAGATCTCATCCCGTGGGGTCAAAATGATCATGAGAACGGTGAGCAAAGATCCCAGAACCACACGGGGGGACCTGGTGAATGACCTGCAGAGAGCTGGGACCAAAGTAACAAAGGTCACCATCAGTAACACACTACAACGGCAGGGAATCAAATCCCGCAGTGCCAGACGTGTTCCGCTGCTGAAGCCAGTGCATGTCCAGGCCCGTCTGAAGTTTGCCAGAGAGCACATGGATGATACAGCAGAGGATTGGGAGAATGTCATGTGGTCAGATGAAACCAAAGTAGAACTTTTTGGTATAAACTCAGCTCGTCGTGTTTGGAGGAAGAAGAATACTGAGTTGCATCCCAAGAAGGCCATACCTACTGTGAAGCATGGGGGTGGAAACATCATGCTATGGGGCTGTTTTTCTGCCAAGGGGACAGGACGACTGATCCGTGTTAAGGACAGAATGAATGGGGCCATGTATCGTGAGATTTTGAGCCAAAACTTCCTTCCATCAGTGAGAACTTTGAAGACGAAACGAGGCTGGGTCTTCCAACATGACAATGATCCAAAACACACCGCCCGGGCAACAAAGGAGTGGCTCCGTAAGAAGCATTTGAAAGTCCTGGAGTGGCCTAGCCAGTCTCCAGACCTCAACCCCATAGAAAATCTGTGGCGGGAGTTGAAAGTCCGTGTTGCTCGGCGACAGCCCCAAAACATCACTGCTCTCGAGAAGATCTGCATGGAGGAATGGGCCAAAATACCAGCTACTGTGTGTGCAAACCTGGTAAAGACCTATAGTAAACGTTTGACCTCTGTTATTGCCAACAAAGTATTGAGTTGTATTTGTGTTATTGACCAAATACTTATTTTCCACCCTGATTTACGAATAAATTCTTTACAAATCCTACCATGTGGATTCATGGATTTTTTTTTCACATTCTGTCTCTCACAGTTGAAGTGTACCTCTGGTGCAAATTACTGACCTCTGTCATCATTTTAGGTGGGGGAACTTGCACAATCGGTGGCTGACTAAATACTTTTTTGCCCCACTGTATATGTAAAAACAAAGTTTCACAGAAACTTTAAATGTAAATATTTAAATGTAATGTCTCCCAGAAAAGATGTTGAGCAACTACTGAATTAAGTGAACTTTCGTTTGTTTTGACCCTGGTGGTACAGCTAGATTCAAAGTTACAAGGGGATCAGGAAGAGTGAGTCATCCTCTGGGAACCATAAAAGTCAGCACAGTCATTTATGGCAGCTAGCTTTTGACACAGATGAGTCAGCAAAGGTAGACACAAACTTGACAGAGAACTGCAAACGAAATGTGCAGATATCTGAAAAACGACACTGAATCTTTATGTCAGAGAACAAATTGCTGCATGGCGTCACTCTAGTACTTGGAAAGGTGAAACTGGACCTATCCAACAAACTCAGGCTGCCATCCCAGATTGGTTCTCAAAACTAAACTCAAACTGGTGTGATCTCATCTTTGTTTCCTTCAGTGGCTCCATGTAGCTTAGGTTGCAGATTGGAAAGCAGAGGGGTTTGTAGGCATGTCCATAAAAGTGAGTCAATAAAACAAAGAATGGATGGGAGTGAGCTTCTCTGAAGAAAAATAAAACCAGGGAAAAAGAGAGAGAGAGAAAGTGAAGAGCAGTAGAGAGGAAGTCGGGGGTCACTCAGTCAGCCGCCAGCCCTATTTCAGTAGGAGCCCCGGGGCCTCGGCATGAAGCTCTGACCTGGAATTCCAAATAAATAATTCCCTAAACCTCCCCACTGAGAGAGACTCACGCACACAAGCACACACACACACACACGTACGAGAACGGGGTACACCCAGCAAAATTCACATTTTCTCTAAATCCACGGCTTATTTAAACTACTTTAACAAGTATTTGATTTATTTGATATGGGGAAACTGGATAAGGCTACAAGGTAAAATACGTACACGAACACACATGCGCACACACGCGAATACATAAAAATGCACACAATCACAAGTACTAATTCTCAAAGCTTAGCCCTCGGAGCAGCCTGAATCCTCCATGAGTGTGAGTGAGAACAGAAGTTAATCTGGACTAAACACGGCACCAAAACGATTTTATTCTGTAATAAATAGACATGAAAAATGATGCACACAGCTGCTGTACAAACATAAGAGTTGTAACAAAGACAAATTCTACTGAAAATACTTGTGAGGCTATAAGCAAGATGCCCTCCGTACAACTCAAGTTTCAAATCAAGTCTCGTTCCTGTTTTTTTTTTAAAAGCAAAACAAAGCAGCAGAGCTTGATCAAATTTAAAATTTTAAAAATGGATTTTATTCCTTTGGGCTCATTTTTCAGCAGTAGGACAGGAAATGAACTTGGAGTGTCCTTTTGATATGCTTTATGAGGATGATGCACACATAGAAGACAGATATTTAGGCTATATGCAGACAGATGACATGACAGAAAAACACAGTCTGCTAAGCTTTACTAAACTCAATCTGTAACTGGAAATGTTTTATATCAAAGACAACTCTAGAAAAAAATGTGTACCCTTGTGAAATATATGGGGTTTATGCTTTCTTAGCCTCCTCTATATTGTACCACAGGTACTGGACTTTGATTATTGTCTCATATTGCATACTCTTAAACTTGCTATTTTGAAGTGGATTACGCTAATGAATATCATAGTTTCATACAGTATCATGTGTCCAGATGCTGTACTGGACACAACAGTGGAGAAAAATGAGCGTGGAACTCTGTAAACTCGTCTTCCAGAATGATCACCACTTTGTTTGGTGGTTGCTAGCTTTCCTCTGTGTAATCAGTCTCCAGCCAGTAGAAGAAGTGCACTGTCACTACCCGATCCGTACCGGAAACCCGATCGGTACCCCGCATGCGCGAAAGGTTTCTACTTCCGGTCGTAGCGTTTTACGATAGTTATGGGTCAGAGTATCTGTTAAGATGTTAAGAATAACAAGTATATCTTAAAATGTTTGCAATAATGAAGCATTTCAGTACAATGTAGACAAAAACGAAAAATAAAAATAAAGTTACGGATCAGGACTCTCCGATCCTTACTGCGCATGTGTAAAGTCTGACCGTACAAATCGGGTCTACCCGATCCGTACCGCGCATGTGCAGATGTTTTCTTCTTCTGTTCGTTTAATGGCAGTTTACTCCCCAGTGTACGAGGATACCGCCACCTGCTGACCGAGCAAATAAACCCTATTATAAACTGAATTAGCGTCATTACAAACGCGTGTTAAATTTGATTTAGCAATAGTCGAGTGTGTTTATGCTTGTCTGTGAGGAGAGGATTGTTGGAATAGTGATGATGATGTGCGCTATCACTGTCAATTGTCAGTAAACACTTAAACACTCCTGACCCAGTATGAACCTTCCAGATCCCTCAGGTCATCTGGATCCGGTCTTTTATCAGTTCCCAGAGTCAGAACCAGACACGGAGAAGCTGCATTCAGCTTTTATGCTCCTTATATCTGGAACAAACTCCCAGAAAGCCTCAGATCAGCTGAAACACTCAGTTCATTTAAATCCAGGTTGAAGACTCACCTGTTCTCAGCTGCATTTGAATAAAGCACCAAATCCACACTTTTAAGCTTAAATTTCAAAACTTACATTTAACTACTGATTTTATCTACTGTTCTGATTTTATCTGTTTTGATTTTATATACTGTTTTGTTTGTTTGTTTGTTTGTTTGTTAATTAGTTAGTTAGTTTATTTGCTTGTTTTAATCAATTTTAAATCATGCTTTTTATTTGTTCTTGTTTCTAATGTCTCTGTAAAGCACTTTGAATCACCTTGTTGTTGAATTGTGCTATACAAATAAACTTGCCTTGCCTTGCCTTGCCTTAATCTGGCTGATGAATCTACACGTGAGATATTACAAAGTCTGCATTATTAACTCTGTAATTAGGCGCCATTCTTCTTATTTTACGGCGCTGTTGCTCAATTGGGGGACACTCTCTGTTGAGGAGAAAAGCATGAATTTCTTTGTATACGGATTATCCATTGTTTAAATGTCCCGGGCAGTCGAAAAGGAGGCAGAGCTGTTGAGAAATGCTAGGAGCTAACTGGGCGCTAACCGTATCATTCAAATATATTGAATGTCGCACTGTTGGCAAAGAGAGGAAGTGACGTAGGATTTGCGCATGCGGGGTACCGATCGGGTTTCCGGTACGGATCGGGTAGTGACATGCACCTTATCAGGACATAGCTAATGCTAAGCTAATACTAGCTAGCTAACAGCAATCCGGTCGTTAAGTGATGACGTGACGAATACTTCCGGGCCTAAAGTAGTCTGCATTTAATATGGCTTTTGTGTTGTTAACATGTTTAATGTTTTGTATTTTCTTCTATTAAATCTCAAAAAGCTCCTAAAATAGTCAGTGATCACTGTTGACCTCCCTCGGCTTTTATTACCGCTAATCATTTATTTAAGCTCAGTTTTTAAAACTTTAGGATTAGGGATGGGTACCGGTGTCCGGTGCCATGATGGCACCGGTTCTGACATAAACGGTAGTAACCAGACCGAAAAGCAGCGCACATTTCGGTGCTTTATTTCGGTGCTTTTTTTTCCTGAGCTGTGATACACTTCTAGCCAATCATTTTACGTTTCCGAGGATAGTAGGCGGGGCCAGGTACGTACGTTCTTTTAGAGCAGAGCTACAGATTAAAATGTCCAAGGCGAAGCGGTCAAAAGTCTGGCTGTACTTCACAGCAAAATATGCAAACTCAGCAGCAACAAGTGCTTTAAGCTGATACTGTGATACTGTTAAAGGAGGTAACTCCTCAAATCCGATGAAACACCTGGCGACGCATAGCGTTTTTTTTTAAAGCCCAGAAATGCGCCGTATTTGATAGCTTGCTGCGAGACCTCACACCGAGCACATCTACTGCGGGTGGGTTGCCTGTTATGCAACATCCCCCAAAAACACGAAGAGTAGAGTCCTGGCCCAAAGCCCTGCCAGTGTAGCAGAAATGATGAGGATGATGATGCAGCATCAGCCGTTCTTCTCTGCGTGAGTAGCTTAATGTTGTTCGTGTGTAATTTACGTTGAGTAGGCTAACCACGTTATTACATTAATGCATGTAAGGTGAACTAGCAAACATCATCATATCTACATGCGGCTGTCTTCTTGTTTGATGGCAGATACTCCCTTCACCCTGGCCAAAAAGGCTAAAATGACCAAAGAAAAAGTGGGAAACAGTTAAACATGAGAGGTTTTTGGACAAAGTTTGTGTTTTTTCCATTGTTTAAGCACTGCTTCCAGCCAAGAGTGATACCATATATGCCCCATAGCTGCAGAAAAGGCTAACATTGTTATCTTTTTACAAAAAACAGCTGAACATGAGAGGTTTTTGGACCAATTTTGTGTTCTCCATTCTTTAAGCACCAGTTTGAGCACCGTTTGAGCACCGGCACCGTTTCAAAAGTACCGATTTGGCACCGGTATCGGATAAAACCTAAACGATACCCATCCCTACTTAGGATGTAACTACAGCCCAGCCCATGCAGCAGTGTATGAATGACTAACCCCATATTGTGGATGGATTATCTCAGTTGTTCTCCTGGCTGAAGTTGGTCCTTTAACAGCATCCTGCCATGCGATTACATTTGTTCCTGACCACCGAGAACACTCACGTTAACTTTTATCGAGTGGAAAAAGAGTTAGCTTGTTTATATTATGCTAACATAGCTGTGTCGCTAGCGGTCACGTAGCACATCATTATATACTAGCTAGCCAAACTTCAGTAACCCTACAAACGTCACTGCTGTTTAGTTTTCTGTCTTCATTTATGTTGGAAGTGATAACAGAGCTGTACGTTTTAATTTGTTTCCAAAACCCCGCAGTCAGGACATGCTATATTGTATTTAGATAGAAGCTAGCGAGCTAACTTCCTGCTAACTTCTAACTCCGTTAAATGTCATAAATTCCGTTTTCACGGATGCCTGGATGTTAAACTCAATTGTTACACCTGGTAGAGCAGAACGCTAATCATTTTATTAAAGATGAAAGACTTTAGACAGTTTTTCAACTCTCAGTAATACCATGATCGTTTGATATATGGACCTGCAGCGGAGTTTAGGCCCAGACACGGTTAGTGACGTCAGACTTAATGACCAGATAGATTCTTTTATTGGTTCAGTGTTTATGTTAAACTGACACTTTATTATAGCAGACCTTAATGCCAATGAGTGCATGCATGAGGCCAGAGGGGCCGATGGCGCGATATGGCAGCCTCGCTTCTGTCAGTCTGCCCCAGGGCAGCTGTGGCTACAACTGTAGCTTGCCTCCACCAGTGTGTGAATGTGAGAGTGAATGAATAGTGGCATTGTAAAGTATGAGGTGCCGTAAGGGACATTATTACTGAAACGCTCTCACACACACTACTGAAATTTTAGCTCTCACACACACTACTGAAACGCTCTCACACACACTACTGAAACGCTCTCACACACACTACTGAAATTTTAGCTCTCACACACACTACTGAAACGCTCTCACACACACTACTGAAACGCTCTCACACACACTACTGAAACGCTCTCACACACTACTGAAACGCTCTCACACACACCACTGAAACCAGAGGCATTTCCGCTGAACAGGAAGTTGTTTCCTGACAAGGAAACTGATGGAAAAAGTGGTATATTTCAAAACACTACAAGGATGTCTACTCAGCAACCTGCTAGTACAGCAGTCCCCAACCTTTTTTGCGCCACGTAAACGATATAAAAATAAAAAAACGATAAATACCATGAAAACCATAAATAGAAATGTGTTCGAATTTTTGTGGAGGAATAAAACCCATTACATAGAAAGATCTCAGCTTGTGAAGGGATACAATAAAGGTGGTATCAAAACTCCAGAATTAGAATTTATGGTTGGCACCCTTAGAATTAAATGGTTAAAATCTTGTCTGTCACAGCCAGACTCTACGGGACTGCACACACCCAGGACACCGGGTGTTTAAGCTGCTGCCGTCTGGCAGGAGGTTCAGGCTGCTGAGGTCCCGAACAAATAGACTCAAGGACAGCTTTTACAACAGGGCAATAGCCCTGATCAATGTAAATAGCTGACCTGACTGGATACCTCCCTGGACTTTTTAGGGGGAGGTAACAATGTTTAAAACGATAACAATAATATTTATATTTATAACAAGGTGCAATAATAATTAATGTGCAATAATAACAGTGTGCAATACACATACACTTATTCTTCTTTTTTATACTAAGTTAATATACTGTGTTGTGTTGTTTGTTACGTTGTGATGTGTCATATCGTCATATCGTGTCGTGTTGTGTTATATGTAGTGCCGACGTAGGACAGTTTTTCCAATTTCATTGTACTACTGTACTATGTATGACTGTGCAATGACAATAAAGAGTTATCTTATCTTATCTTATCTACTTAGCTCCACATCCCATGATTCTTGTTTAATAAAATAGTATACAGGATTAGACTTTATTTTGAAATGTGATTTTGCGGCAAATAAAATCCCCATAAAGATATCAAACTTTCCAAAACAGACGTTGCATTTTTGGGAAAATGAGATTTACCCACAACTTCTCCCCATAATTCAACCTTATGGAATAATAGGGTAATAACACTTAATCAAAAATCAATTTTCAAGAGTGACTGGTTTGAACAAAAATATTATATTCACAACAGATTTGTTGGATGATAACGGTGTCATTCTAAGTTACACAGACTTTTCAGAAAAATATTGTCTAAACTGTTCTCAAAGAGAATATAACAAATTTTGTGAACTGGTCCCACTGCCTCTGCTTCATTTGATTAAAATTTTTATGATATACAATAATTTCTCATCAGTGCTCCCAAATTTATTGCTAGGGCAATGTCAGCTGTTTGATAAAAATGCAATAAGAAATTTGTTAGTAGTTTCTTCAAAGACAAAATATTTCATAGTTACAACAGAATGGTTACATGGCATGGTTCTAATTTAGTTATTTCATATACACTGGATAAAGCATACTAAAAATTTATGAAATAGCCTATTCTACCTAAAGTTAAAGAAACACACTTTAAACAAAACTAATACTGTGGAGGAATTTCTAAAAAAAAGAGATTTGGCTTTGAGGTGGATCAGTGTTCTTTTTGTACTGATGAAAATGAAACCCTAGAACATCTTTTTTTTTCTATGCCCTATCACACAATGTATTTGGTGCAACTTAAAAAATTGGATTTCCCTAAATATTAATGATGTGCCACTGTTTGAATTACATCATAATTTTTTTTATATGGATCATCTAGCATTGGATGTCTCAGACATTATTAACATTATTTTGAGTAAATATCATATCCATTGTGCTAAATGGAGGAACGCTAAGCCTTCTCTCCCTGGTTTTATTGATGATTTTAAGATATTTTTTTCTTTGCTAAAAAAGACAAAAAGCACATATGCCAAAAAAATAGCCAGGATAATGCACGTCTCGCGCTATTCTAAATTTTGACTTATGCTGAGGCTAATATATTGTTAAGTAATGCAGCTGTCTCACTAAGGTCCAGAATCAATTTGTTCCACGATTCGATTCAATTCAATTCGATTTGATTATGGGGAATTTTGACAGTCAGAAGTATTATAATTCAGATCAGTACATTTACATATTTTTGTATTTAAAAAAAAGGAAGCTGACACACGCAAGACTTTGTCAAAGGTGTGAGCATCACAGCATGTCACGGCGGGGTGCGCCGGTGTGTTTTTGAAACAGGACCCAAAAGCAGATGTGGACGAGGTGTTGCAGGTTTAAACAGAAAGCGATCCTTTATTTGGATGATTGCAGGAGTAAACCAGGAAACCAAAGTAAACTGACAAGACACTAAGAAACAAAATACTAAACGGTACTGAGACCAAAACCTAAACTATAACTATGACTGAGGTGGAAATAAACAGGCTAAGACTATGACTAACGTGGAAATAACAGCCGAAAACTAGACCTATGACTGAGGTGCGGTAAACAGACGAACCGACAATGGCATGCAGAAAACAAAGGGCTTAAATACATACAAGAGGTGATCAGGGGAAGTAGAGACACATGAGGGGAACAGCTGACTAACATAAACCTAATGACAGGACCAGGAGAGGAAAGCTAAATACAATAAACAAAGAACACATGACACTGTCAGAATAAAACAGGAAACACTAAAACTAGACATGACAGCACAAACTAACAGACCTAATACATAATGAATAAATACAAGAACCCAAAACATAGAAAACCAGAGGAACAATAAACAAAAGCTGCCCAAACTAAAGACAGAGAGGAAATGACACAAAACTAATCACATAACAAAATGAGACAAATACAAACATGAACTCAGAGCGCTGGGTCAGAGACCCAGCCTGTGACACAGCAGATGCCTTTGTGTCAAAGTAGCTGAAGATAAAACACATAAAAACATGAAGGTGGTTTTCCTGGCCTGGGATTTTATAAAAAATATTCTGCAGTACATCAAAAACGAAAGAAAACCATTAATCAACATATGAACGTTACCTCTGACGTTACAGTGGTTTTATTAGAGACACGGCTAACGTTTTGCATTTTGCATAATTTTAAAAAGTTTAAATTTGTTCAGTATTGAACGGCAGAAATTAGGTTTTCTTTTCGGAAGTATGTAAAATGAAAAAAAAAAAAAACAGCGGCCGACTGCGCTGTAAACAACAGTAGACTTGTGCCTAACAAGCAAGCGAATAATGCAGAAAACAAATTTTTAGACGGGAAACTGTTCTTGAAGTACAGAGAGAGAGAAAGAGAGAGAGAGGGCTGTGCATTGCGTGCGATTTTATCGTGGTGGAAGCAAAACAGTGAGGGAATTCATGACGATGTTTATGTGAAGCGCAGTTTGGATCTTCTTTTGCTGCTGGTTCAGTCAATATTGTTTGGAGAGAGATAAAACTAACAGCTTTAGAATCGGCGCAAAAACGGCGTGAAAACAAAGCGCGGACCTGCCGACAGATCAGAGTCAGCGAGCTGTCGGCTTTCAGCCTCGACCGTGTCCGTGCTGTCGGGTGAGAAAGGCGACATCTCACTGATTCTGATCCGCGGGTCCGCGCTGTGTGTTTACGTGTACCTGCTCTCATTTACTGTCTTAGCTGTTTGGTGGTTGTTGAAATTTTGTGAGGTTTCACCAGAGATTCTGGCATTTCGGGCAAAATAAATTTATATTAAAAAATCGATTCAGGATTTTAATGAATCGATTTCACGTTATCCAAGCCAGAATCAATTTTAATCAATAAATCGATTATAAAAACCCACCCCTAACTAACACGTTGCTGAGTAGACGTCTGTGTAGTGGTTTGTTTGAAATCTAACACTTTTTCCTTCAGTTTCCTTGTCAAGAATTAACTTCCTGTTTAACTGAAATGCCTTCGTGTTCAACTGAAACGCCTTCCTGTTCAACTGAAATGCCTTCCTGTTTAACTGAAATGCCTTCCTGTTTAACTGAAATGCCTTCCTGTTTAACTGAAACACCTTCCTGTTCAACTGAAATGCCTTCCTGTTTAACTGAAACGCCTTCCTGTTTAACTGAAATGCCTTCCTGTTCAACTGAAATGCCTTCCTGTTTAACTGAAACGCCTTCCTGTTCAACTGAAATGCCTTCCTGTTTAACTGAAATGCCTTCCTGTTCAACTGAAATGCCTTCCTGTTTAACTGAAATGCCTTCCTGTTCAACTGAAATGCCTTCCTGTTTAACTGAAACGCCTTCCTGTTTAACTGAAATGTCTTGGTTTTTCAGTTGTGTGTGTGAGAGCGTTTCAGTAGTGTGTATGAGAGCGTTTCAGTAGTGTGCGTGAGAGCGTTTCAGTAGTGTGCGTGAGAGCGTTTCAGTAGTGTGTGTGAGAGCTAAAATTTCAGTAGTGTGTAAGAGAGCGTTTCAGTAGTGTGCGTGAGAGCGTTTCAGTAGTGTGCGTGAGAGCGTTTCAGTTGTGTGTGTGAGAGCTAAAATTTCAGTAGTGTGTAAGAGAGCGTTTCAGTAGTGTGCGTGAGAGCGTTTCAGTAGTGTGCGTGAGAGCGTTTCAGTAGTGTGTATGAGAGCGTTTCAGTAGTGTGCGTGAGAGCGTTTCAGTAGTGTGTATGAGAGCGTTTCAGTTGTGTGTGTGAGAGCTAAAATTTCAGTAGTGTGTAAGAGAGCGTTTCAGTAGTGTGCGTGAGAGCGTTTCAGTAGTGTGCGTGAGAGCGTTTCAGTAGTGTGTATGAGAGCGTTTCAGTTGTGTGTGTGAGAGCGTTTCAGTTGTGTGTGTGAGAGCGTTTCAGTATGTCCCTTACGGCACCTCATAGCAAAGCGCTTTGGGTGCCTTGAAAAGTGCTATATAAATCCAATCCATTATTATTATTATTATTAATATTCTCAACATCCAGCAGATAGCGGAACTAGCGATTTAAAACAACGCTATCCTTTAAATATTCATGTGAAATAATCATTCAATTTCATAACGCTATATATATTTTTTAAGTAATGGACATAGAAGCTTGCTGTAAATTTTAAAATACATGGCTTAATATAAACTTTTACGTACAAAAATTACAATGTTCAGTGCTCAATGTGCCCCTCTCCGTTTGCACACCATATGTCCATATGATAATCAGACTCGTCCCATACTTTTGCCAGCACGCTATGGAGTCACTGCAGCCACACCCATTGTTATGTTACTTACTACCAGCCTGGAATTCACATTTGCGTTTTGATCACTACTGGTGGATAGCTGCAGAAATACGCACTTTCACATCAGATGTTTCTTTTTGATATGCCCTTGATTTGATACTCCGAACCAAGCACATTGGTTTTTAACCATTTTTTTGTTGAATGTTCCTTAGCACTGCTTAGTAACTGTCGCTCTAGCCAATCCTCCAAATATTTACATGATAACAATGACCAGTTAACAATGATCTTTTGTACACAGTCTCTGGAGTCACAGACTGTCCTTGAACATGGTACAGGTTTAGTTAGGTGGTTTTTTAGTGGTTGGTAATTCGATTCACTACAATTTAGTGCTGTCAGCGTTAATCTCGTTAAAATGACGTTAACGCCATAACTGCATTAACGGGGCAAATCTCCGTTAGCTAGTTGGGGCTGCACAGAGTCAAAGCTTTAGCTCTGTTAGGTCATTAACGAGTTAGCGCCGTGCAGCCCCACGCATGGGGTAATCCGCGGTTATGGCGTTAACGTCATTTTAACGAGATTAATGCTGACAGCACTAAATTGTAGTGAATCGAATTACCAACCACTAAAAACCCACCTAACTAAACCTGTACCATGTTCAAGGACAGTCTGTGACTCCAGAGACTGTATACAAAAGATCATTGTTAACTAGTCTTTGTTATCATGTAAATAATTGGAGGATTGGCTAGAGCGACAGTTACTAAGCAGTGCTAAGGAACATTCAAAAAAAAAAAAGGTTAAAAACCAATGTGCTTGGTTCGGAGTATCAAATCAAGGGCATATCAAAAAGAAACATCTGATATGAAAGTGCGTATATCTGCAGCTATCCACCAGTAGTGATCAAAACGCAAATGTGAATTCCAGGCTGGTAGTAAGTAGCATAACAGTGAGATTAACGCTTTCCTCATAGCAAATTTTCTGCAAGAACCTAAACTAACTATAAATAACTCTGAGATCATAAAAAAAACTACAGTTAAAAATTCTTTCAGCCTCTATCTCCCTGTAACTGTTCCAAGATTAGGCAGAGGCCAGCTGTGTTTTGAGATGTTGTGAAATGTTTTCATCCACTGTGAGGGTCATATCACCAGAGTATACAGTGATTGAAATGAATACATAAATGGGAAGTTGTAAACTTAACACACCGTGGCCTATGTGAGACTTATCCGTGCTTCCTCTCTGGCCTGTGACAAACCACATTAGAGAGAAAGTTAGCGGACATGGGGGTCACCGTAATACACACACAGAGTAAAAGAGGGGACAGACATTACTGCCGTCAGACTTGAAAGTCCGCAATTAGATCATCGACCCTACTTTTGGATTCTCTCCCACACACATGCACAAAATCCTCTGTACAAAAAAAAGTAACTCAACACTGCTGGTTTCTCACTAAAGGAGAGTTTTAATCTGCAACAGACAGGGAGATTCTGGCTACGGAAATTAATGTTTTCTTTTCAGTCGTCTCTATTTCAAGCCGCCTTCGTCTCCCTCTCTATTGAGAAACGTCCCAAAGGAGATGTGAGAATGCTAAACCAAAATACTACCAAACAAACCCCATAGCCTTGTGTGTTTCTTTTCAACTGAATATCGTGGAAACTTGTCAAAAAAGATTGCTCGGTGCGGTTTCGTGTTTCTGTTCACATTTTCTTAAACACGTTGTATTTTATACCATCTCCTCTTGGCTTCTAAGTTGTATTTCTTATGTTGTGATCTGCTGGTTAGGTTTGTCTGATTACTTTATGGTGCAAAAGGAAGATATTACGTTACAGCAGAATGAAGAAAAACGGGCTACTGAGCGAAAAAGGATTTGTCAACTGTACTCATGCTTTATAGTGGGAAAATTTGGCTTGTTTGAAAATATATTGTCCTGATTACACAGAGAACAATGTACCTCCTTGACAGATCTTGTCTTAAACCAGTAGTTCAAACCTCCAAATTGTTTCAATTATCAAATAAAGAAAAGCCTCAGATTTAAAAAGCTGACCTGTGTTTTAAAACTCTAACTTAGTTTCTAATCAATTTCTTACAGTCCTGACATGTTCGTGTACACTTGCTTGGGTATGTACAGTTGAATCTAACCCTTCATATTCTATAAATGTTAACATTTGATAAACTGACATAAAAATATGATATGATACAGCAAAACTTGCATTATTCCTCCTAACATGTAGTGGCGTATAAGAAATAAATGTAAATATACTAAGTTTGATGATGCCACTACCTGTGCTGTATGTCTTGCAGAACTAATGAAGCTAGAAAATATAAATCCAGCACTACACTGAAGTGAATTAGACTAACTTACTTCAGCATAAAAGTTTTACTTTTAACTTGTACAGTATTGTGCAAAAGTCTTGAGCTACCCCTTATTTCTTCATATTTTGCCAGTAAAATGGGGAATAGGTGCAGCAATTTACTGAATGAAGTGCAAACTAACAATTCAAAAACAGAGTTTGCACAATTGTAATGAGCTTTAAAGTAAATATTTAGTACGATGACCAGCCTGAACTCTCTTAGGCAGCTTTCTTGTCAATTCTTTAAGTAGTCTTCAGGAATAGTTCTTCATATTTCTCAAAGGACAATCAAAGCTCTTCTTTGGATATTGGCTGCCTTTTTTCTGTTTTCTGTAAATACGATCCAGCATTGCTTCAACAATGTGAAGATCTTGGCTCTGGGGAGGCTAATCCATGATCGATAGTGCTCCAATGTGTTTTTTTCTATCCACTTTTTTCTGCTTTTTCTGTATTGGCAGTCTGTTTGGGATCATTGTCATGCTAAAAAAAAATGAAGCTGTTGCCGCTTTTGCTTTCTACGTGCTATTGTATGCTGGATCTAAATCTGATGGTACTTTTTTGTACTCATAATACCATCAACCAAGATCTCCAACACCACTGGCTGAAATGCAACCCAAGACCATGACAGACCCTCCTCCATGTTTGCTAGATCAGCGGTCCTCAACGCAGTCCGTGAGTCGTTTGGTACCGGGCCAAGAGAGTTGAGGCTCGGGTGTGAAATTTAGGGTTTTCAGGGTTTTTATAGTTTTTTTTATCGTTATTTTCTTACTGTTTTAATCATTAACTCGGTTTCCCTGGATCTTTTCCCGTGTGTTATGAATAAATCTTCTTTTTATTTTGTTGTATTTACCTGCGCCACCTTAAAGGCCAGTCCGTGAAAATATTGTCAGACATAAACCGGTCTGTGGCGCAAAAAAGGTTGTGGACCGCTGTTCCAGATGGCTGTAGAGACTTACTGTTGTTGTACTTCTCGCCTGATCATTTTTGGACCTATTAATGACAGTTTTAATCAAATGTTTCATCACTCAATCGGACCTGTTGCCACTGATTTTCAGTCCAGTTTTTGTGTAATTTGGGATACTTTATCCTTTTCTGTTTCCCTACATTAAGAATGGCTTTTTGACAGCGACCCTTCCCACTGAGACCATTTCTGATGAGGTTTCAGTGAACAGCAGATGTAAAAGAAAGACCTTCAGAAAGCCTGGAGAACCACTGATCAAGGCCACTTTCAAATTACAAGAAACTCTGGGTGCTTGGAGGCAAAATATCAAGAAATGAAGGGTCACTTAAAACAGTTCCACAGCAATGTAAGTCTGTGTAATTCAAAGTGCAATAAAAGCAATCCATTTTTAGGGAGACTAATCCTGCCATACTGCTCAGAAAGTAGAATTTCATTATAGAAGAATGATGCGATGGTATGATGCAAGTATTGCAGCTGCAAAAGCTGACATGTTTAACATTACTTACAGGGTTTCTATTACTCCCCTGTGTACAAAAATCTTGGCCCATCAGTTTAATGCTGACAACCAGGCCTATTAAATTGAATAAGAATCATAATCAGACTAATACCCCTTGCAGGCCCACATGCATACATGCAGACCTCCTCTCAAGAGGGGAGACTGTAGGAGAGAATGCTGCAGAGGTCATTATAACCAGGAATGTATGTAAGTAATACGAAACAGGTCTTTTATTTTGAAGGGCATCTTAATTTATTCTGTTATAAGCACAGATTGTAGTCTTCGAAGTGAAAACATGATTTCAGTTGGTTAAAGTAAAACAAAAATCCACCGTAAAATCATCATTTCATTTCTGTCACTGTGTTTATTTTGTAGTGTCTCTACCAATTAGAATTGACTGAATAAAAACTTTATCACTTTCTTAAACACTGCGCTATACAAACTACCTTTGCATTTTATACAGACAATGACTAGGACGCCCTTTTATCGCAGTTCAGGGTGATGGGAGGTCCGACTACAACTTTAACACAGCTGTGACTCGCTCCAGGACCTTCTGTTTCGAGCCAAGAAAAATCCACATGCATTTCATCACACTTTCAATGTTTTCATCAAGGCTCTTGCAAGACTGTGACAACATCGTCTGTTTCACTCCTTCACTCTGTTTCACATTATGAACCGATAGCACTGTTCTCTTAAAACACTGATACAGCAAAAATTTGTTTAGTTTTTTTCTGTGCGGGCGTTTGTGCATGCGCAATTTTCGTATGAGCATTCCAAAGATGTCCAAACATCAAAGTCTTTTTCCTCCAATGCAGCTTCATCAGTCGGAGGGAACTTAGGGAGGAAATCAGGGAGTAAGAAGGGAAAAATGGATGGCAGGAAGGTTCACAAGTTCAAACCTCTCTGTTTGCTGGAGCATGTAAAAGAATCAACTGCGAACAAATAGATGGCTGAACCGCCACTATTATAAACTGTTTGTTATTATTTTAAATTGTTATTGGGGTTGGTGTGTAACAAACTGATGTAAAAATACTGTAAATTTTATAAGATATTACTCTTTGTCAATACAGTTGAAGGCTGTACATGTTGACAGCTTTCAGAAAAGAAATGAAAGTTAATTCAGGGCACAAGAAGCTGCAGACTGGGATCCCATTTAACCTGAAAAAATATGCAGTTTGTAAATATACATCATATTGTGTATGTCTGTTACCTAACTCCTCTTAATCAGTTGGGATTAAACCTATTATATAAACTGCCTAGGGTCCCACGATTATCATCAATACAGCTTTAGGGAATTATTTATATAACACTCAGATCTTTACAAATTATATTTATTAAAAAGGCGACATCATGAGTACTTTCCTGTGCATCTATTAACAGTCCTTTTACAGATAGAAATCTATACATTAGATAGAAATGTGTACCACTACTGTATTGCCCCATAACACCACAACAAATTCATCATTTGTGTACAAATTTGGAAATAAAAGTGATTGTGGTTCTGATTGTGAACACTGTTTCGATCATCACAGCACCGATGTGTTAACTTTGTTACTAACGTGACTTAACTGTCTGTGGCTCTGGCTGCTCTCTTGCACTTTTCCCAATTAAAAAAATGTATCGTACAATCTGTCTTACTATTTTAGCTGTAAATGTTGTTAATATTACATCTGCATTACATGTGCCTTGATGTTCGTAAGCACATTTTGGTAAACTATTTTTTATTCAGTTGCATGTTGGGGGTCACTGAAATGTGTTAAATGAATATCTATAATTAACTATTCGTCAAACAGTGACATGCTTATACTGCCAGTTACTTATTACTTTGCCTCATACAATCAATATGTAGCTGTCAAAGAAGAATATGAATATATATATATATATATATATATATATATATGTATATATATATATATATATATATATATATATGTATATATATTTCTTTGTGTGTGTTTATGAACAGCGATTTTGCCATCTTACTACATAGTGATTTCATAAAGATAAAAAGAATAACATGACAAAACAACTTATATGTGTGTGTTTTCATACAGATTATGGTAGCAGCACCACACCAACAGTATAATGGCAGCTAAACAGCTGACAGTATTATACTTTAGAGCTTACATTTCATACACCACAACTGTCATATTTTATATAATGAATGCTGTTTAGCATGTACACAGTAAAATAATGGGTACTTGCATATAAGTGTGAAGTTCTTTGTGTCTAATCCTGACCTTATGATTGATCATGCAGTTGTTAATCATAATGTAGCAAATGTATTTTATTCTGAATCATGATATTCAGCTAAAATGGGCTCCATGTGGGTCGAATACCCCAAGCACTGGTGAAGTAATCATTTTAGGAACATGGATAGCCTGTTCTCTTAGTCTTGGAGTGCTGACGGCAAAGGTATGATTGCCTTCAGTTCTCAGTCTAGAGTGTCCTGCACAAGAATTTCAGGGATGCAACCCAAAAGTAATTTGAACAGTTTGCATCATTAAGGTAAAAGAAAAAACACTTGTCTTGTCCTTTACTTAAAGCTTTGGAGCAAAAGCCCCGAAGAGTTATTGTTGTTATAAACACTACAGCGTGGAACCCATTTGGTAGAAAAGAACAAGAACTGCTGCCTCCTGGCTCGGAGCCATGACCCGTGTCAACTCCCCACCTTGTATGGTTCACAGCGTAAGCAATGGCAAACATGTGCAGCAGTTTAAATGCTTCAGAAAACATGCAACACAAAGGCTTTTTAATTAGATATTTCACATACCTTGTGGGCGATTCTATCACAGTACATCACAGTAATGTAAAAAGGGAAATTTTACCAAGTAGCCAGCAAAATGTTGGGATCCTAATAACAGTTGTATTTCATCTTTAACATTATTAACATTACATATTGTGTCCTTTAAAGGAAACATTTTCACTCTTCCTCTACCTTTTGCTTCACAATACTTTAATAGGTGACTATTAATTGAAGTATAGCTCTCATTGTTGTCGAGTTGATATTTCTGTATCTGCCTAAACACCTTTTCATATTGTATTTTACAGCTGTGAAAAGTCAATTTTCACAGCACTCTATGCAGTCCTGCAATAAACTAACTGCACCCAATAACAGAATGATGCAGAAATCCATTTCTGTATGACTTTATCAGTCTCTCACACCATTGTGGAGGAATTTTGGCCCACCCTTCTTTACAATGCCCAAGTTCATTAAGGTTTGTGGGTATTTGCTCTCTTAAAGTCCTGCCACAGCATTTCGATTTAGTTAAGGCCTGGACTGGGCCATCGCAACACCTTGATTCTTTTCTTTCCCGGCCATTCTGTTGTAGATTTTTAAGTAAAGGTTAAGCTGTTGTACTGATGGCCTCACATTTGACTCTAGAATACTTTGGTATACAGAGGACTACATGGACAACTGAATGATTGCAAGTTTTGTGGTTGTGTTGCTACAAAACAAACTCATAGTACCCTTCTACCACTGTGCTTGGCGTAAGGTGTTTGCACTGATATGCTGTATTTTGTTATCACTTTGGTCTCACCTGTCCAAAGGACATAAATTCAGAAGCCTGGTGGTTTGTTCAGATGCCACTTTGCAAACTAAATCATACTGCAGCGCTCTTCTTACAGAATAAAAGGCTTTCTCCTGGTACCTGTCCATGCTAAGTAGGCTCGTAGGGTCTGAGACTGACCTCTTTTTAAACTTTTCTCTTCTGTATTTTGCTGATCATTGCTCAGTCTGACCTTGGGGTGAATTTCCTGGGGCACTCCTAGGAAAATCGTGGCCTTGTGTTAACATACACTTGAATGTCCCAGACCAGAAAAATGCCAAAACTTGTGCTTCCATAGAGGTGCGCAGACTCGTTGATGATCAGTAAATCAAGTGCATTTGATTAGCAGCAGCTGGCTACTACTTACCCTCTTAATTTCAACTGAAGCATTAAGGTTGTACTCAGTTTTCAACGGGACTGAACAGTTTCCTATTAAATCTTCTTTTTCACAAGACTGTATATCAGGAATGGCTTAAGAGATACAAAACAATTCCCACAGACATATATATATATATATATATATATATTAGGGGTGCAACGATATTCGTATCGATATTGAACCGTTCGATACAGTGCTTTCGGTTCGGTACGCATATGTATCGAACAATACAACATTTGTAATTTATTTTATCAACTTTCCTTCTGACGATGCTGTCTGTGTGGAGCGCTCAGTGAATCTGCGTTCGACTACTCCGCCTAGGCTGTACTGTCGAGCGCAGATCCACTGAGCGCTCAACACAGACAGCATAGTCAGAAGGAAGAGCGCAGGGCAAGCTAGCGAGACAGAAGTTAAGCTCTCCTTGCAACATGGACCTCCCCCACCCTCATTCAGATCTGGCGTTTGGAATTATTTTGGTTTTCATGTGATGTATGACCCTGAAGGTAAGCAAGTCATGGACTAAAGTAAAACAGTATGTTGGATGTGCCACGCAATGCTCAATTACATGGGTGGGAGCTAGTGTGTTAGCGCAGTTAGCTCGTTAACGTGTTGGCCGTCTAGCCCCATGCACGGGGCGATCAGGGGTAGCTCGTTAACGGAGATTTGCCGTGTTGTGGCGTTAAGGTCATTTCAACGAGATTAACCTGAAAGCACTAGTGGGAACACAACGAATATGACTGCACATTTACGCCGACATCATCCTAGTGCAAAGACAAAAACAACAAGCATGCTACTAACTTTACCCGAGTCATTTAGACAGCCGTTAGCACATAATTCTCCTTATGGGGACCTGATATGTTTAATATGCTGCTGAGAATATAGCCCAGAAGAAGCGGATAGTATAGCTTTTATTTTGGAAAGAGCCATTTCTCTGTAATAAACTCTCTTTTCCAAAGATGAGTGATTCCTCAATCAGATACAGGGCTCGCAAAATCGGTAGCCCGACGTCCCGGGGCTAGCGATTTTTCCAGTTGGGCTACCAAAATCTATCTCTGCCCTGCCCGTCCGGCTATTGTAGGAAGGAAAAATATATGTCAATGCTTTTGCATTCTTTCAGAAATGTAGCTGGGTAATTATGTCATTGGCATCGGTGAGCCACTGTCAATATGTGACATATTGAAATCGCGTTTGAATTTGCGCTTGTTTTTTTGCTTTCACTTTGCAATCGCGTGAACTGTGTATAGAGAGCGACAGTACTGATTGGTGAGTGATGATAATTTGTGCACCAATTCCTCTGACATTGTCTTATTAATCGTTAGCTTACTATGCAAACATGACAAGTGAAATCTCCCGCAGCAAGCTCAAACATGTGAGAGGTTGATCGCGCAGAGAATCGCTGAGCTTATGTGAGTCCGTGTGTAAAAGCATTTCAGTTCTGCTGAGCCAAATAAGACAGGTCAGGGTGAAGAAGTGACAGCCAAAGAAAAGCTTACCACAAAACGGAAAAGTTATGACAAATCAGACTATAAGGCAAAAAGAAAGTGCAGCTTTATGGTTTCATGGACAAAAGAATTTCTGTGGCTGCGATATGATGAGCTAAATAACCAGGGCTGCACATAAGTGGTCCGCAGGTGCGCATTCGCTGTCAAAATAAAAAACACGCACAAGGGTTAGGGTTAAATTTAAAAACTGTACTTTTGAGTTAAAATATATATTTATAATTTTAATAAATGACAAATTAAAAAGGCATGAACATTTTATTTTATATATAGATATAGATATATATATATATCTTAGGGGTGCAACGATACACAAAATTCATGGTTCGGTTTGGTTTGATATTTTGGTGTCACGGTTCAATATTTTTTCGATACAAAAAAAAATGTTCATGCCTTTTTAATTTGTCATTTATTAAAATTATAAATATATATTTTAACTCAAAAGTACAGTTTTTAAATTTAATGTTGCTGAAACAACAAAGTAATAAAAAAATAAATCTATCTGATGGAGAAATCACTCATCTTTGGAAAACAGAGTTTATTACAGAGAAATGGCTCTTTCCAAAATAAAAGCTATACTATACGCTTCTTCTGGGCTATATTCTCAGCAGCATATTAAACATATCAGGTCCCCATAATGAGAATCATGTGCTAACGGCTGTCTAAATGACTCGGGTAAAGTTTGTAGCATGTGTGCTTGTTGTTTTTGTCTGCTTCCACTTGTCTTTGCACTAGGATGATGTCAGAGTAAATGTGCAGTCATATTCGTTGTGTTCCCACTAGTGCTGTCAGCGTTAATCTAGTTAAAATGACGTTAACGCCGCAACACCTCAAATCTCTGTTAATGAGCTACCGCGGATTGCCCCGTGTGTGGGGCTGGACGACGTCAACACGTTAACGAGCTAACTGCGCTAACACACTAGTTCCCACCCATGTAATTGAGCATTGCGTGGCACATCCAACATACTGTTTTACTTTTGTCCATGACTCGCTTACGTTCAGGGTCATACGTCACATGAAAACCAAAATAGTTCCAAACGCCAGATCTGAATGAGGGTGGGGGAGGTTCAATTTGCCATGTTGCAAGGAGAGCTTAACTTCTGTCTCGCTAGCTTGCCCTGCGCTCAGTGAATCTGCGTTCGACTACTCCGCCTAGGCTGCACTGTCGAGCGCAGATCCACTGAGTGCTCAACAAAGACAGCATCATCAGAAGAAAAGTTGATAAAATAAATTAAAAATGTTGTATTGTGATTATCATTATCATTTTGCTTCTAGTTTAGAACTACCAGTTCTCGCTATCTGTATCTTCTACCTTACCAAGCATGCTAGCTAGAGTTAATTGATCATTTAGCACTCTAAATGAAAAGAAATGTCCAAAAAGCAAGGGGTCAAATTTTAGTGATTAGTGACACGATTACCGGTTATCTGTGTCAGTGTTTAAAATGCAGCTTACCAAGGATGCATACTGAGCATGCCTTAGCTGATAACTCCAGCTGCTTGTCTAAATGTAGTCTTCTGGTTCCAAAAAGACAAGATGGTGACAGCCAAAAAGCTACAGTGCATATGTCAGATTTAAGTCCATAAAGTACTGAGAGAGTTCACTGGGGCTATGTACATCTTTTATATACAATCTGTGATATAAACTTAATGTATGAATTTGTTAGGGTCACTTTCAGAGGATGGGGACAAATGACCTATATGTTTATCCAGGTTACATAGGCAACTTGGATATGAGCCCACGTAAATTAAAACCTACAGTTCCAAGGTCTCATCTTCCAGGGCCTTTAAATGTCATGGGTACGGTATTTAATGGCAACATCCTGCTGAGACACTGTATTCCACACCAATGTGTGCCACCCTAAATGACCAGCAAAGAAAACGAGACAAATTGACTTATTCTAAGAAGACAAACAAATGACTGGTTCTCGTTGTGTTATTCTACTTATTCGGTGAGCGCTCAGCACCCTGACATAGTTTGATGATGTTGCATAAACACATGGGCCTTTCGAGAATTTTAAGAATGGTAACAACTAGATGCAAGCAGCAGTAATTTTTCCAGAAGATAATCAAGAGATAAAATACAATGATAGACTAATAAACACTAATACAGAGCCATTTCCTAACTTCGCATTCCTTTGGGGGAGATCATAAGGCATGCCAACTTTGTTTTTTACCTTGCATATCTGAGAGCTTATATAAAACTTTCATGCCTCAGATTTTGTTAAAATTCATAAGCACAAGCGGAAGTAGAATATTCAAATGGGAATTCTCCTTATCTGAAGTTCTCATGCCAAGGGATTCAGTAATGCTGTAAGGAAACAAAAACACAAAAACTGTGGTTACTTTTGTGCAAATGTAAGCAACCACAATTGTGTATCGTCACTTTTGGAAGCTAATAACACGTGAGACATTACAGCAAAAATCACCTTTTATTGTCTCTTTATTTAGATTAGTCTGCCCCTCCCCACCCCACGTTCCTTCACTTTGCCTCTAACACTGCTATTACTTAGGAGCTCAGTGTGTAATTGTGCATGTAACATTTTGATTACAGTTACGAATGTTAATCACCAAAAAGGCAAAGCTTTTACCTCAAAGACCCAGCGCTAACTTTCTCAAAGTCATCTGTTATCAATCATTTAGTAACATTTCTTTTCATACTAAGTCTCCTCTGTAAAGCATTTGAGTAAGTGGTTCTAAAAATAGGATCTACAATGTCAACAATCTGGAGCCCCATAAACAAGCAAGATTAAATTAGCCGACTGCTGTTTCCTCTCCGAGCCTTTGCGCGTGTGCGTCTCTGTGCGCGTACCTGGAAATACAGCGGCGCACGTGTAGGTTCAGCGTATGCTTCAAATGCTAAACTTTCAAATACCAATGTCTGAATGTGCCTATAAAAACCTACATTGTTTTTATACTCGTGCTATTTTGCAAGAACATGTGTTGATACGGTGTCCAATTTTGGAGCCCGTAACTCCACGAGAAGGACCACATCCAGTCACTGACACCCCCCACCTCCCCCCGCTCCCCCACCCCCCTCTCCTACTGTAATAACACAGAGGGTACTGCCTGATGAATTTTTCTTTTTCTTTTTGCATCTCTTTTTGCTCTTTCAGCATCAACAACCTGGCCGTGGAAAAATTTAGCTGTTAAGCAATCGTGGCCAATATAACTGTCAGGCTTTGCTTCACTCCGTCTATGTTTCACCCTTTCATTCTTCCTCTCTGTCCATATCTCCCTCCTTAAAAAGGCATAGCATGAGACCATTCTGCACAGGTTGCCCTGTTCACATGCATACACACTCAGTAGTACACGTGCAAATGATCTCTATCTGGGCAAATGTCTGAACTTTGACTAGATAGTGATGCATGAACTGGCACCTGCATTTACATCACTGATATTGCAGTGCTGGTCTACCTTTATCTTTAAACATTTATTATGTTATTAATACATACAATAAAACAACACAAATATGCCCTCGTTAGATACAGGAGCTATTACTTCGTTATAAATAGTTGAGCTAAACCATCAGAGGTAATGCGATAATATTAATGCAGTGCATTTGCATCAGCAGCAACCTCGCAGTTCTTCTCGTAGACTGTACACGAAAGATCAATGTAACCATCTGGATGTCACCAGTTGTTCTGTAAAGTCTCATTATGAAGGCTTAATTCGACTATTCTGGCCATCTCTATCTTCTTTTTTAAAACAGACATCACAACAGAGGGGTACATCGACAACATAGGTCCACCCTAAAAAGAACACCCCTCTTTATTGTGTATTTAACTCTAAATACAATAATATTTTACAAAATTAACAAGAGAGCTTTCTCCTGATGATGTCATAGTGATGTCATTTCAAGGTTATCTGATTTATCAGTTAAATATTAAAAAGAAAATTGAGCGTCTAAATTGCGTCATTCAAAATCAGGATTCAGTGTGTTATGAACTTATCTGAGGCATACGAAAGACGAAAGGTCAGGGTTATCTCAGCCTACTATTTCTTATTTTTATTACTGAAGGTATATTTTCATTTTGAACTTACGTGTGACAAAGAAGATTTTCATGGGAATCTATGCAGTCCTGAGAATAACCAAATAAACATTTTACCATATGCCCTTTTAGTATCATTCACATCGTTATGGAGGAATTTTGATCCACTCTTTTTTTACAGTATTGCTTCATTTTATTGAGGTGTGCAGATGTTTGTTTATGCACAGCACTCTTAATGTCCTGCCACACCATTTGAATAAGGTTGAAGCTGACTGGTGCACACTTCAACCTTAAAAGGTGATTCTTTTCTCTTTAAGCCATACTATTGTAGATTTACTGCTGTGCTTGGAATCATTTTTCTGCTGCATGACCCAATTCCATCCAAGTTTTAGCAACCAGACAGATGGCCTGACATTAAACTCTACAATACTTTGGTATACAGACGGGTTCAAGGTTGACTCAATGACTGTAAGATGGCCAGGTCCCATGGCTGGAAACAAAGCCCAAATCATCACGCCTCCACCACTGTGCTTGACAATTGTTATGATGAGTTTTGTAAAAACCAAACACAGTATGTCAGTGCAAACATGGTGCTGTGTGTTATGGCCAAACATCTCCACTGTGGTCTTGTATGTCCATGGACATTGATCCAGAAGACTTTGAAAAATTAATCTGTGCTGCCATGTTCTTTTAAGAGAGTAGAGGCTTTCTCCTGGCAACCCGTCAAGACAAGCCATGTTCAGTCTTTTTAAATGTTTATCTTTTTAAAACTGCAATTTTTTAAGTGAAACAAGTTGTAAGTGCTTTTTAAAAAACATCCAGAGGAATTGAGATTGACAGGTTGATGACTCATTCTTTTGCTATTTCTCTGAATTGGAAGTTCCTCTGGTGATTGGGTATTTAAAAACCATGTGTTATTGATTTCATTAAGCTGTGATGATTACACTTGTCATGATTTGAAATGAAATCATGCGAATTTCATAGTTTGGCTCTCCTCAGTATTAATCCTAAGTATACAGGTTTCTCACATGACATCATGCGCACATTGTTCAAACGCTGTCTGATGACCCCTTGGCAACCACCGGTCACTAAGCCGAAATATTGGTGAGTGGTTATTGGCTGTTGCTAGGCTGCAAAGAGGGTGCTGCACCAAAATCCTTCTTGCAATCCTTGCCTGTAGTTTGCACTGAAGTTGCTCGGTGCTGCAGCCAACATTCTTCAAAAGCCACAACTTTTATTTTGAAGGCAAGCAGTCTCCGTGTCCGGTTTGTGTCACACTTCTCACAGCCTGACTAGCACTCGGAGAGTAGTTGTCAAGTGTTCGCAGACCAGTTGGCATCTTCTGTGCAAACTACAGGCCACTGTGGCAATCTGCTACCAACCAAGGCAATCTGAAGTTGTTTTCCACATTTTTCCCTTGTGGTTGCCAGATGGTTGCCCAATGGCTTCTAACTCTTTGTGACTAGGCCCTTATCCACGTGCCCCATAAGTTAACATGTTCAACACCCCCGGTCATGTCAACCTTGGAAAGAAATTAACTAATTGCATCTTAACTAATGTTAAAAGCAAAATTCTTTCGATTCCCACTATTAAATACATGCTTACACTTCATTTCAGAGTTTTACTTCACACCCATAGGTGTTTGACACATCGCAGTAGACCAGTAACACTTTCTTGGCTCCGTAATTTTACAAACACTCCGAGGTGCAATAACTTCGGTCCAGATTGCACTAATGACTCCATACCGATGGCCTCATGTTGGCCCCAATCGGGGGGTGGAAACTGCAACTTAAACAGGCTTACAGTGATGGGAAACGCCACTCTCTGAGAACCTCAAGACATCTCGCAGAAGAAGAGAGGGAGGAAAATGCGAGTATGGACGCCTGCATGTGTGCGTGCGAGTGTGAGAAAGAAAGAAGAGGCGTGCTGCAAGAAAGTAAAACAGAGAGCGGCGCTGGAGCCGTTCCTTTTAATGGGAAATGATGGGGGAGCTGTTTGATGGCTGCGTGCTTTTGACCCTGTGACTGCTTGCAGTCGTGAGAACCAAGTCCCCGGCCATGTGTCCTTAAGCCCCTCATATCAACACACACACACACATACCGCCACATATACACACACACTTCCAATCAAATACAAGAAAAATATGCAGAAAAGGAGACTAAGTGTTTAAAGAAGCAGGAAAATTATACCTTTCCAGACAGAGTACAGGTGGACTCGTGTCAACTATGCACCCCCCCCCCCACACACACACACACACTTAAAAGAAGTCCCCCAAGGATGTTTTGGTAAGGATTTCATCTACTGCCTGCCCCATATTCACACTCAGTTTGACATCTATATGAAGACAAAAGCCAAAGCAGCCCAATGATGACAACAGTAGGAGGGAAAAATCTATCGACACTTCATTGCACCTTTTGTTGGAGTGATTTAATCCTCAAAGTGCTGTAAGATTTTCTTTTGCTTTCCCAGGATAAGGTGTGACTCCCACAAAGACTGAAAACACAGTAATGACCATGCAGCCAAGGGAGAAACAAAAATCCAGGTGGGGGAGGTGGACCAGAGCTATCCCTTCCCCCTGAGTTAATTACCCATGTGCCCTTGGGCCAGACTAGGAAAAAAAAGCACTTTCCAGGCTGAAATGGGCTGACTGCTTTGGTACTGTAGGGCTTTCAGTTGCAGATGTCAAACATTCCCTGTCTTTTAAAACCCATAAATCTTTTAGGTAAAGCTCCAACATCTCGCTACCTCAGGTCATGGTCGAATTTCAGATAGCATTGTGCAATTTTGGTATCGATCTGATATCAAGCAAATGCAGGGCCAGGACTGCTGATACCAATACTTTAACCTTATAAAAGCACATTCTGAATGAGTAATCAGTCGCTGTGATATTTACTTTTCACAATAATTACATAATGAAATTAGAAAACACACATCTTTTAGCTTTTCATCTTTTTTAAACTGCGTTTTTGGAAACCTTGAATTTACATTGTCTGTCTCTAAAGCACTTTGGGTCAATTTCTGTTGTTTAAATGTGCTACAGGCTACAAATAAAATATACAGTCAACACAAGAGGTTCAGATATTTTTGATAGAGCGTGTTTGAGGTATATTTTTTCATTTACGAAGTTAATATGAATATTTTCTTTTTAAATTATGCATTTAACACAAGTCAGCAGGCTACACACTAAACTTAAGAGGCTAGAAACAAAGTATCGATCCTATCACCCCCCCCCCCCCCCCCCCCCCCCCCCCGAAGCACACAGACGCTCAAGAATGCACTTCAAGGAAAGCGATGGGGTTGGAGGGCACATAACTCTCACAAATATGTATCATATGCATTCATGTAAGAAAACTAATTAGCGAGCTGAACGATAAGAGTGGGATTTCGTTTTAATCTGTTCCTTTTGGCCACCAAAAGAAAAAAAAAACTGTCACCCTGGGAAGGGAGTTTACCTCTGACTTCCACACGACGTAAGAGTGAGAGCTGGAAGGCTGCACTTTCTTCTGTAGCCACCTCCGCGGGGAAAACAGCGTGCCGGTGCTCCCTGAGGGAGCGGCACCAGCTCCCCTCACCATAAACGGTAAATCCCCGGCGGTATTCCTTTTGGCACGCTTAACCACGTCATAGTCAAAGTGGAAGTTGGAGGACGGGGAAACATCCAGAGGTATGGAAGGAGAGGAGATGGAAGGGGTTATAGGTTCCTTCAGGGTCGGGATCTTGGTGCGTAAAGCCGGCTTCACAGCCAAGCGCTCGGCGGACGCACCTGTGTCTGCGGCCGCTCCATCGCTCCCGGTGCCGCAGTGTCTGATGATGGCGGGGTCCAGGCTCCGGGTCTGGCGTAGCCTGCGTTTGGTTATGGCTTTGGAGGCAGGGGACGAGCAGGAAAAGACGCTGTTTAGAAGTCCTTGAGCGGCTGACATTGTGTTCAGAACTCACATTAGCGCACTTCGGAGAAGCTTCCCCGCGAACTTAAAAGTTCAGCGCTGCCCCATTAAAAGAGCCGGGCGGTGATGCATCTGAGTGGAGACACCGTGGACAAAGTCTTCTTTTCCTCCGCCGTGCTCCTCTGCTTATTCCTGTGCTGGAGCTGGAGCGAGAATCCTAGAAAGGTGGGGTGGGGGAGAGTGCGCTTAGGGGTGGGGTTCAGAAAAAGTAAGACGAATGCCTCCTCGCTTGTTTTTATTTTTTGCTTAATAGTCAATTGAATGTTTGGTGATGGTTTAATAAATACATTGGGCTTGGCTGGTTTTCTCCACAAGATAACCAGCTGGTGAGCACTGTTCCTCCTCTACCAAAGTCCACCCTGTTACGCCCCTAGTCCAGGCGTGTAGAGACGCACATAAGGTTGGAGGAGAGAGAGACAAATACCCGCCCTGGTTCCCAAGCCAAACATCCAAAACCAGTTGTGAGTAAAAAAGGTGATTTTATTGAAGATAATGAAGCATAGCTCCAGGGTGAACTCAGGCCAAAATAATAAACAAAACCAACTAAGTCCCACCAGAAAACTAACTCAACCCTAAGAAAGAAACAGAACAAACAAATGACAATACTAACCCTCGCTCCCTAACCCGGAAAACAGGAGAAAACTGTTCCAAAGAAAAAGGCGGCTCACCCCTTCCGCTTCAGCCTAAGAGTGCCTATAAGCGGCTCTCACAGATCACGCTCACACAAATACACACAGCCGTAACACACCCAGAAAAATATCATTTTAAGGTCAGTCTTAGTTAAGTTACATCACTTTTTTTTTTTAATAAAATAAAATAAGGGTAAGATGACTTTCTGTAATTATAAAGCCCATTTCCATAAGAGGTAATTAAGACAAGGACAGACAATCAGCAGCCAGGAAGGAGGTCATGCATAGAGGTAGATGTGATTTAGCTGGGGATGAGTATTAATCCCAGCTTCCTATTAATCCACCTTGCTGTCTGGGAATAATAGACCTATCAGCAAAAGGCTGCTGCGCGCTATTATTAGCCAAACAATAAGTAAGCCAGGATTAATAGACCCATTCCTTTCTTTATACACCTGTGCATGAGACATTTGTTTACACAGATGCCCAAAAAGGGGGGAGTTAAGCTGGCTGTGTGTGCACAAGGAGTGCATGTGTGTGTGTGTGTGTGTGTGTGTGTAATAGAGAGAGAGAGAAAGCAGAAGCATGTGTGGCCCCGTGTGTGTGAAAGTATGGGAAAAATGAAAAGAGACAGCGGGAGTCTGGGGAGGAGGGTGTCTCCCGGCTGATAAAGGAGCTTATGAAGCTGCACAGCATGACACACAGATACACATATGCGCACACACAGATACCCACAGAACAGCGTGACATGACACTGATAACAGCTGAGATAGATTTGACCCTTCTAAAAACAGTCTGAGGGGGGAAAGAATGGGACGCGGGCCGAACAAAAACACCCCAGTCCCAATTAGAAGAAGACAGTTCATGAATCTGTTTCATGATTAGAGATTTTTTCTTCACCTTTCTCGACAATCTTTCATTCAGTCCACTACAAAGTTGGTGGGTACACTCCCAGGGATGCTGGTAAGCACACTGAATAGTCTGATGTCATTCAGATTACAGTCATTCTCACATATTGGTTAAAAGCGTTCTCTGTCACTACCGTTCCAGTACACCGACTGCTGCCTGCTCCACTCTGTGTGTAGGGGGAGGGGCACATGGCACCTTTGTGAGGACAGATAGCCATAATACTGCATTCCCGAGTCTCTCATCCCTAGGTTTAACCACTAACCCCAATCACTAAGCACAATCATAAACATTTAATTCAATCTATTTATACAGCACCAAATCACAACAGCAGTCATCTCAAGTGGATCACCTATGAGTAAGGAAGGATAATCTCCCTTTTAAGAGGAAGAAACCTCCACTGCGACCAGCTGGGGATGGAGGAAGACAGGACAAAAGACACATTGTGGAAGAGAAGACGAGTTATTATTAATAACCATATGCTCTGTCAAAAAGAAAAGTTTAAGCTGAATCTTAAAAGTAGAGAGGGTGTCCGTCTTTTAACTCCAAATTGGGAGCTGGACCCACCTGGAAGCTGAAGGCTCTGCCTCCCATTCTACTTTTAAATATCCTAGGAACCACAAGTAAGCCTGTAGTCTGAGCAAGAAGCGGTCTGTTGGAGTGATATGGTACTGTAGGGTCTTTAAGATAAGATGGACCCTGATTATTCATGTGAGGAGAAGGATTTTAAATGTGATTCTGGATTTACAAGGGAGCCAATGAAGAGAAGCTAGTATTAGGGAAATATGCTCTCTCTTTATAGTCCCTGTCTGTACTCTTGGTGCAGCATTTTGGATCAACTGAAAGCTTCTCAGGGAGTTTTCAGGAACACTTAATAATAAAGAATTACAGTAGTCATTAGTTTGTAAGATTTTTAGAGCTGAGTACAGTGAATTTATCCTTATAACTTCTTATGACATCAACTTCTGAAATGCCTTGGGGGCAACTGTCAACTGTAGCTGCAAAAACAGCAAAAATAAAAAAATCAATTTCGGGAGCTCCAAAGACTGCAATTGCTCTAGTAGCCACTTGAGGCTGTTTTCAAAAGTGAGTCAAACCCAAAGACTCCCATGCTAAAATGCATAACTTCAAAAAGCATCACCTCAGGATGTTTACAGCCTGGTACAAAAACTGTTTTGGCCTCCATGTAAATAAATATTTCGAGTTTTCTCCTATGATACTGTGGTTTATAATAACTAGAGGTGGGCGGAACAATCCAAAAATCGATAGTAAGCATACCAACATCGGTATTGGTACTGATCGACACAATCATGTTGTAAAAGTGAAACTACAAATCACATTGATTTTGTGGTCATCAGTTTTGTTAGTTGATTTATTCAGAATTAGCAAAATGACAGTGACTCATCAAATAAGTCACAACACACTTATCCTCCCTATATAAGCTGCCTACACAAAGTTAAAAGTGTCAGTATCTGGTACTGGTATCAGGTCGATACCAAAACTTTTCAATAACTACTGCAATCACACGGGTAAGGCCTAAAGTTTAGGGCCTTGGTGGCTTTGATTGGCAGGTGGGCCAACACAGGATGCTGCAGCCTGTAGGCGCTCGCTAGGCCTCAATTCCACTATTTCCAGTCAGTGACCTGGATCTCCCCACTGTGTTTTTCTTGAATTTTCTGTGTGGTATAGCCCACCCAAGAAGTTTTCTGTTGTATAGAGTGAAATTCTAGTATTTTATTTGTCTGTTGCTTAGCACTAATAATCAGATATGGGTGTCTGTGGGCTGGCTGTGTCCACTTTTATACAGAAATAAGAAGCACCTGCTCTGAACACACCCCTCATCTGCCAAATGTAACAGGAATTTATGCATCACTGAAACATTTACACCAATCTTTGACTTTTTAATGTTTTGCTGTCTTCCAGCTCTTCATCTGTGAATTAGTGAGCTCGTGTTACAAACATGTAATCCTAGAAAGCATTTCATTTGAAACTGATTTGACACATCTGTTAAAATATATCACGTGCAGTCAGGGTAAAAGGCAATGAGCGGAAATTAGCAGCGCTGCACATTGGTCGGTAATGTTCAGCGTTATATGCACGCTGTCCATATTTGGTCCACAGTAGTAGACCAGCATTGCCTGAAACCATTTTAAGCAAAATGAGTGCAGATTTAGCAGCAGAGACATGGTTTCCTGTGCCAGGGATCAGTTCACATTTCATTGTTCAAGGCTCTTAGAGAGAGATAAGCCTCAGTGAAAAGGTTACAAGGTCAGGAAAAAAAACCCTGCTGAAATATGTACCACGAGTAAATATCTGTCTAGACCTACAAATAAATCACGTTTTTAAATGATGTCTGCAGATTGATACACTAGTTAGTGTACGTAAGCGATAACACATTGGTTCAGTTAAGGGAAATTTAGCATTATTGAGACATGCAAAGTTTTCATTTAGTCTACTCTAAGTGATCTTCCAAAACTGCAAATAAGAAAAACTACATGTGCTGCACCCCTGGAAGGCTGTACCATCCTCAGCTTGCTTAATTTGTACTTAAAAGTACATTTAACCTTAGCAAATTGTCCATAATATAGCTGTGCTTTTTATATGCTACGTGGTTTTAGTCTGTTCAGAACTTAATTAATACATGGATGGCTTTCATCTTTGAGATCTCATCCGTGGGATTTTTTTCATAATGAAAAATCCTACTTTCTCTCCGTGCCCTCGAGCATGGGTGCGGGACTTAGCCTCAACTCAATTAGTTCAAACCAATGACATTTTTTGTATTGGACCAATACCAAGTAACTATAGGGCCAATGTTGCATACCAATACCAAAGCAATATTAATACTTTTAACATGTAAAGGTAGGTTATGTAGGGGAAAGCAGTGCATCATTATTTATGAGATGATCGAAATTAATTTGTAAATTCTGAACACTAAATCACTGTATGTTTTTACTTTTCACAATAATAGGTTAATATAATAAAACACACCTTTTACCTTTTCAAGTAGTTGGACACTGTTTTTTTTACAACAAAAAACCCCAACATTTATTTCATATAATTCAGTGGGCCACATACTGAACTTAGCAGATAGAAACAAAGTATTGAGTTGCGCTAGCATCGATCTGATATCAGTACCAGCCTCGAGATCCGATGCTATTTGGATCCGCCCACACCTGCTTGTCCACACCTGGATTAATGGGAGACAGCTCAGGTCGAGTTCAGGTGTTTTCGTTTGGATTTCTACAGCATGTGTATCTTATGTGTAGCATTTTTAGTTCCTGAAGTCGATTGTACATTGGAGGAATTATTCAAGTGAGTGATATTTGTTTCAGGTATTGCCTTTGTTTTTCATTTGCTTTAAAGCCTCCCAATCATGTGTATCAGTCAGCTGAGTGGGCACCCTATAAAAAGGCATTTAAGTTAATACATTGTACCCTATTTCCTTAAACTGCTGTGCTAATCCTGAAGCTTTCTGAGGGATGCAGCTACAACAACGCCATTCTTTTACACTAACAAAGTCCGTTTCGTTGGGATTTTTTTTTAAAGTTCAAATACTGACATCTTCTGGTGAATCTTTGAAACTACACCATCTGTACGGTGTCCCCGAAAGCTCATTTCAAAAGCTCATTGCGCTTTTAAATGCTACCTTCACTGTGATTGTAGTTACAAGGCTGCGGCAATTCACGTGCAAGAGCCATAGTTTCCAGCTTCAGTTTGTAATGAAAGTACGTGGAGGGGGGTTTATAAATGCATTTGACTCGCCGCCTCTGCACTTGTTATCCACAAGTAACCACAAGTAAGCGCGTGACCCACAGTGGTCCCACGCTGTGTCGACTAGAGAAATTACGAGCGGTCCATGAAAGCAGCCAGAGCATCAGCAGCAGTAAGACTAGCAGCATCTCATCCCACAACAGCGCCATCCTTCCACAGTGTGTTTTGGTGGAAGAGCCTTCACAGGGAAGAGTCTGGCAACGAAAGGGTTAAGGGGTTTACAGGGTTCAGATCGATGCCTCCTCTCCCACACGTCGCCATGAACAAATGAATTCGCGGGGAATTAAATATCAATTTCACAAAGGAGAGCGAGTCCTGTGCTTCGAACCCGACCCCACCAAGGCTAAAGTGTTGTATGACGCTAAGGTAAATGTTTTGCGCAGAAAGATGCAGACTGGTCGGATTTTCGACTTTGTATAAACGTGTAATTCATTCTAAGGGGGAAGCAGCGTTGATTCTTTAAGGTGTGGGGCTCTAAATGTAGCTTGGGATGGCTGCTTAGGCCACAGGAAAATACGCTTGCACAAATAACGCCCAGGCTAGGTTCTCTTGATGTTTTTCGAGTGGTTTCCGGGTGTGTTTGATTAGCTGTGTGTCGCTCGCGGGTCACAATTTAGAAAAAAAAAAGTCAACACAACCTTGACGTTTTGTAATGTTACCGGTTTGTTTGTGTGGAGGAGGCTGCTGAAAGGGGAATTTCACATGAAAATTCTGTTGCAGTCAGTTAGCATTAGAAGCATCTTTAAACAGCAGTAAGGGAGTTATTACCCGGGCGGCTTGCCGTGCAAAGCAGATTAATGTCAACACACCAACCAACAAGCGCACCACGACAGCAGGGCTGCTAACTTTGCACACACAGTTGTCTGCCTATTTCAGTTTAGTTGTTTGCTGGCTTTTTTTTAAGCGGGCTAAAATTGTCCAGCAGACTGGTGGCTATTCTGCTGCCTGACTAGCTGGTAAGCTAACGCTCCAAAAAAGCTACAGTCTTTACTCCACTCTAGCATGGCTGTTGCTAACCTGCGCTAGCTAGTGGTTAGCATAAACACTTATTTGCAGTTGTCTTAGTATATTATATTAAATGATCATTCTTAGTGTCAGAATGTAGCTGATTTACGTGGATATTTTTTTTTATCCTGATAAACCTTTAAGTATTTAGCTTTAGTTATAAGTTGGGTAATTACTGTTTTATTATGAGAGGTTCAAGGGTAAAGGGTTTATCTACACTTGTTTGTACTTTCTATGGTCTAATCCTTTCATAGCTTTATGATTGATACTGATTGCATTAACATCAAGATTTTGCTGAGTCTAGATGTTGCAAGTGTCAAATTCTGATTTGCAAAGTAATAACAGTCAGAGTAACAAGTGCAAGAGATTTTTTTTAAATTATAATAGACTGAGTATTACACATAACTTAGCTTCATATGCAGGTAATAACTAAGCAAATGGAGTTTTTGCATCATGTCTTGGGGTGTGATAGTATTCTCATATATTGCGTGGCGGTATCTGGTGTGCCTGTATCGCTACAATATCAATATTTTGTTAAATAAATTAAAATACCCTGGGAAAAGAACAAGAGTACACCACCATCCGGTTATGTTGTTAGCCATGATATTGGGTGAGCCAATTTAATGTAAGTTAACAAACAAAACGACCAACACTGGACACACTTTGCTTGCTCTGAATTAGGAGGTAGCTTTGTCAAGCTAACGGCTCAGTCACACAAGTAAAACTAAGACAGAAATCTCTTTACAGCTATAATAATAGTGGTTTCTGATGATTGTATTGTATTTTTTTACATTCTGCAAGCGCAACTTATGGTGACTAAATGGTTGCTCAGAGCTTGAGGATGTTGTGCTCGGGGCCACTTTTGATCTGAAGGTCGCCTGAATGCCAATGCCGTGCCACCTGCAGACCACAACAATGTACACTGTGCTTGCCACAAATAAGTGATACAAAATCTCTTTGTTGGTCTGCTAGTTATGCTAATATGCAAATTCCTTATTTTTCTTCTTGTACTTGAACCCTTTATTGATTATTGACCCTTTATTAAAACTGGAAATGAATGATTACCCCAGAAAATGGTGGTGTTGGGTACTTGCTAAGATATGAATAGATGTTTAGCAGGACTGCGCTAACTGTGTGTTCATGTTGCAGGTCCTTGATGTCTTGATAGGTACAGATGAACATGGAAGACGAATCCCGAAGTACCTGATTCATTTCAATGGTTGGAACAGAAGGTAAAATTCTCCTTTCATCAGCTTTTGTATGAAGCAGTAATGTAGCACTGCTGTCAAGGCCACACACTTTTAATTATTGATATATTTTGCATATATGGCTGTTTTTGTAGCTGGGATCGTTGGGCCGCAGAGGATCATGTCCTAAGGGACACCGAGGAAAACCGAAAATTACAACGTAAACTGGCTCGCAAAGCTCTAGGTCGCATGTAAGTTCACGTTCTAATCGTCTACTGATGATGATCAGCAATTACATGATGATGAAGTTCTGAAAAATTTTGATTTAAAAAGTCCAGTGTGGTGTATTTCATTTCATTGCCTGCAAGTTTTGGATTTGACCTTTTGGAATGTCTGTCTGTAGAAAAGTCTGAGACAGTTTTTTTTTTTTCTTTTTGTTTCTCGGTGATAGGAAGAGAAAGGGATGGGTAAAGAGGCGCCGTCGTCAGTCTGGTACTAAATCTTCTCTGAAGACTCTCCCAAAGGAGGACGACAGCGATGACGCGTGTGAGAAATCTCTCTGCATCTCTTTGTCTTTTGCTCCCCGTCTCCCTCAGCAATCAAGTTAAGCCCCACGTGTTCTTTCTCCAGGCTTAATTTCAACTTCGGAAAGCAGCGACGGGGACGATTCTGACCCCGAGTCTTCAAATAGCGGGGACAGCACCTTCTCTGAGGACATCAACAAAATGGTAAAAGTTGATCGGCACAGGTTCAAGGGCATGTAGATCACTAGTTGCATTGCAGGCCTTTAGATAACATCACTGTCAGGCTTAACTTGAAGTAAATGACCTTGATATGTGTAATATGTGGCTGATAAATTCAACTGTGGTTGTGGGAGGGATTTCTGGCCACGGAAAATCTACGCGATTGTTTTTATTGATCCTCCATTTGTACATTTGTTTTTGTATCAGAGGGTTGAGGCAGACGTGAATGTCAAGAGGGAATATGAGGAGAAGGTCATTCATGTTGACATCAACATCCCCGATGTTCTGAAGAAGAAACTGGAAGATGACTGCTTCTACATCAACAAGAGGAAGAAGGTGCGGGCAGCAGATCCTGGGCACACACCGCTTTCTAAAGCCTATATACAAAATGTCAACAGCTCATTGGTTGTTTTTGTTCTACAAATCCATCATAATTTAGCTTGGCAGCTAAAGGACGGGTGGGCACGACTCAAAGATTTCTGACACTGGTTTGTGTTTGGAAAGAATTGTAGGATATGGAACTGAAGCGTGTCAGTATTTAACCTCGTGTTGTTTTACCTCTCTCAGCTCGTGATGGTTCCCTGTCAGACAAACGTTGTGCACATCCTGGAGTCCTACGTCAAGCACTTTGCGATCAACAAAGCATTCATGGCCAACGAGCGGTACAGGCGTCAGCAGAGCACCACGCAGAGCGGCAGTCCACAGCCAATCCCTCCAGAGAAAAGGTTAGTATTGATGTTCTTTAAACAGGAGGGGAAAAAAGGCGATCCAAGCACGCAAACCACTTAGTCTTCATTTCCAAGTGTCCAATAGAAAATGGTTAATGGGAATTAAAACTGAAACATGCTCTAATACATACAAATTTGTCCACTCAGTGGCCACTTTATTAGGTACATATTTGATCCCCTTTTGCCTTCAGCGCTGCCTTAATTCGTCATGTAAAGATGGCATTTGGTTCTTGTTGATATGATGGCGTCACAGAGATGCTGCAGATTTGACCTTCTGAAAGTCATGGCAGAAATGGAGACTTGGATCAGACAGTAATCAATTCAATTTTATTTATATAGCGCCAACTCACAATAACAGTCGCTTCAAGACGCTTTATATTGTACAGTAGATCGTACAATCATAGATACAGAGAAAAACCCAACAGTCATATGACCCCCTATGAGCAAGCACTTTGGAAACAGTGGGAAGGAAAAACTCCCTTTTAACAGGAAGAAACCTCCGGCAGAACCAGGCTCAGGGAGGGGCGGCCATCTGCTGCGACCGGTTGGGGTGAGAGAAGGAAGACAGGATAAAGACATGCTGTGGAAGAGAGACAGAGGTTAATAACAGATATGATTTAATGCAGAGAGGTCTATTAACACACAGTGAGTGAGAAAGGTGACTGAAAAAGAAAAACTCAATGCATCATGGGAATCCCCCGGCAGCCTACGTCTATTGCAGCATAACTAAGGGAGGATTCAGGGTCACCTGGTCCAGCCCTAACTATATGCTTTAGCAAAAAGGAAAGTTTTAAGCCTAATCTTGAAAGTAGAGATAGTGTCTGTCTCCTGAATCCAAACTGGAAGCTGGTTCCACAGAAGAGGGGCCTGAAAACTGAAGGCTCTCCCTCCCATTCTACTTTTAAATACTCTAGGAACAACAAGTAGGCCTGCAGAGCGAGAGCGAAGTGCTCTAATAGGGTGATATGGTACTACAAGGTCATTAAGATAAGATGGGGCCTGATTATTTAAGACCTTGTATGTGAGGAGCAGGATTTTGAATTCAATTCTGAATTTAACAGGAAGCCAATGAAGGGAAGCCAAAACAGGAGAAATATGCTCTCTCTTTCTAGTCCCTGTCAGGACTCTTGCTGCAGCATTTTGGATTAGCTGAAGGCTTTTCAGTGAGTTTTTTGGACTTCCTGATAATAATGAATTGCAGTAGTCCAGCCTGGAAGTAATAAATGCATGAACTAGTTTTTCAGCGTCACTCTGAGACAGGATATTTGTAACTTTAGAGATGTTGTGCAAGTGGAAGAACGCAGTCTTACATATTTGTTTAATATGTGCATTGAAGGACATCCCCCTCCCCCAACCAGATTTGGTGAGCCCTTCCAAACGTTAGCCTCAATTTTTTTCTTAGCTGACAGGAGTGGCACCAGGTGTGGTCCTCTGGACATGCAACATGTTAAAAATTGAAGTGGATGAGCTACAGAAGCAGAGATGCTCTTCTTTGCACCTTGGTTGCAATGAGTGGTTATTTGTCTTTTCTTCTGACCGTTCTCTGTAAACCACAGTAACATTTATCTTGTTGAAATTATACTGAAACAGGGCACTCGAATAGCTTCCCTTCACTGGGGCCTGTATAATCAACGCACACTTGTTACATCTCTTATTCCTTCCTGTTTTTTAATAAAGTGAGGAGCTGTGTAAGGAAATGGTCGACGGCCTGAGGATTACGTTTGACTTCACCTTACCCATGATCCTTCTCTACCCCTGTGAGCAAGCCCAGTTTAAGAAGGTCAGCTCCTCGAGGCTCTTCCTGGCCATGAATGAAAGCTCCCCCTGCTCAAGCAAGTAAGTGTGCTGCGATGAATCCCTTGTGCCGCATCAGAAAGCACTGCGTTCAACTGCTGTGCTGTTTATTTTATTTTTTATGCATTTGCCTTTGCTTCCAAAGCACCCAAAGAGAACGCAGTCCAAGCCCACTGGGGCACAACCCGCCTACCCCTCAGTCCACAGACAGCCAGCCAGCCCTAAGTGACATCTCTACTACCACCCCCACCACTCCAGCCCCAACCCCAAAGCGCCGGCGCCACCCCGATATGGACTGCATTTCCTACCAGTCGCAATCACTGAGGCGCTCTACCAGGAACACGTCCGGAGGTGACCGTCCAGCTGAGGGAAGCAGCGGCGGTAATGAGTTTAAGTTCCTCCTGGATTTGATGTAGCTTTGTGTTTACACAAACTCAACTTAGAAATGCAACATATGTCATGATATAGGTGGAGGCAGCGCCACGGCGTCACCGCAGCTCAAACGGCGAGTGGTCGACACCTCATCGCAGCCCAAGTTCTTCCTTAACCTTGACAAAAGTAAGCTCCGCATCTCTGAAAGTACTCTGTGTGATTGTAAGTTTGTGAAAATCACTATCATGTCGTAGCTGCAAACCTCTTTGAAACCCTACAGCGTAACCTGACGTGCACCTCCCCAAAATTCCCTGCAAGTCTAAATCTAATTTGACTCATGATTTAACTCATTAGAATCCTTAATTTGTCCACATAAGTAGACAAATCAGAACGGAATCAACTTTTGGAGATTTACTTTCCTGGATGATTGAGAATGCTTCAAGACAGAAGTAGATAAGTATTCACCTGGTTCTTCGTTCTGCTTTTAAACTTTCTGAAGCAGGTTTTATGTGTAAAATGGCAATAGTAGCAACTCTCTGCTAAACGATTGCTCTACTAGGCTTGTATTGTCACAGGTCACGGCATGCTCAAGTACCAAGGAATGAGACCAAGCATTTATCTGTAACCGTATTCTTTGATCTAGTCGCCTGTGCAGATAAAACCTCCCCAAAATTGACAAACACAGCTGCCGTCAAGAAATTTAAAAGCTATGTAATTCTAAACAAAATGAAAACCAACAAGAAGAGTTTGCAAGAGTAGAATGAGAGGTTTCGGCTCTCGGGCTCCTGTGGAAGCAGCTCCCAGTTGGGTTCAACAGCTCGCTCATAAGGGATCGTTGGTGTTCTCTATCAAATTTGGTGTAGTTTGGAAACTTTGTCTTTCCCTCAGAGATGCAGATTCATTTATTTTTATGTTCTTAGGGGAATGTTTGCATAATTACACTCACTTCCAGAAGGGGGAGACATGAGCTCCTCACTGCAGGCTTTATTGTAGCCATGTTTCCTGATTGGGTGAAGATCAGAATAACGCACTTCCTGTAAACGCACAGTGATTGTGTTTGAGTGCTAACTTTGATTTTGTAGTAAGCAGTTTAGCCCAGTAGGTGGTGTTATCTCACTTCTGTCCTCCCACATTCTTCCCCTCTTCAAAGTCAGCGAGCTGCTCTCTGCCAATAAAGTTATTACAGTGAACTCAAGTTAAATGTAAAGAAACATTTTAGTTAACAAAATGAAAATAAAAAACAACTATTTTGTGAACTTTACATTTTATTTTAGTTCGTTTTTAATGATTTTATTATTATTCCTAAATCGTACCTCTGACACACACCGTAATAATTAAAGACTAAAACTAGCAGTGAAATTAATTTAAAAAACTAAACATTTTCAAACTAAGCTGTAATGAGAAAATCCACACTGGAAACTAACTGAAACTAAACTGAATTTAACAGGTCCAAATGAAATGAAAACAATAACTAAGCTCTAACAGTTTGAATCGTTTCCTTTGAATGTTTTTGTTGATCATCGATAGCGTGCTGTGAAAATGTGAATAATTAACAGAATCAGCTGATCTGTCTTTCTGGCAGTGATCTTTCCTTTTATTTTCCCCGTCCCGCAGAGACTCCAGTGCACAGCGGCTCCTCTTCCCCGTTGCCTTTGACCCCGAGCAAAGAGCGCAGCGGCCCTTTCTACGGCCTGGAGAGCCGCAGAAACAACGAGCTCAATGAGGTGATGAAACTGTGTGATTATCTGGAATGTGGGAATTGCTCAAAGGCACTAGGATCATTTTATGTATTGTAATGTGCTGCTGTAGATTTGTATACACCACCCAGTTGACAGGAGGTTGAAACATTGCACTCACAACTCCACTAAACTGTGCTGTTCTGTTTGCTCTGCCCAGCAGGTTTTGAGTTGGAAGCTGACTCCTGATAACTACCCTCTGAATGACCAGCCTCCTCCGCCATCCTACCTGTATGGGTCACAGCACCTTTTGCGACTCTTCGGTCAGTTTCAGTCCAGACACGGTTTATGCTACTAGCCTTTTCCCCACACTGAAACACTCCCATAATCCCTGTTTTTGGCTTTTAGTGAAGCTTCCTGAAATCCTGGGAAAAATGCAGCTGCCTGAGAGGAGTCTCCGAGCCCTGATTAAACATCTGGAACAGTTCCTCAGGTAATCGGTTGTTAGTTAGGAGACTTAGATCAGCAAACCTGATTCACGCTCATTTCTGCTTGGTTCACAAAAGCAAGAGTTTAAAAGGATGGACAAATCACTAGTACGCCCAAAATAACTGAGAATCACGAGAACAAAAAGGAAAAGGAGGAGCAAGTAAATGAGAACATGGAGGGGAAAGCTGGAGTGAGAGGGAGCACGTGCTGGAGGGAGGGAGATGAGTGGGCGTTACACAAGCGCGGGAGTCTAATCTTTAAATCCTCCCGAGTGATCTTCAATTCAGCTGCTCCCAAACCTGAGGGGATTTAGGTCCTCTGGTTCTGTAATCAAACGCATGCAGTGCCGCCTTCTGCCATCAAGCAGCGTTGTGGAGCCAGTGAGCAGAGCTCGGCATGGAGCGGGAACAGATCTCTGCTCTGAGAGCCGGCGTTGCCTCTTTCATCACCTAAGTGGTAAGTGTTTATAAATGGATGTCATTAAAGGGTCGTCAGGGAGACGGTCAGTTTGTCAGGACAAGGTGAGGAGAGGGGGGCGTGCAGCAGGAAAGGATGGGATGCATCACTTTTTTTGTTTGTTTTTGTTTGTGCCCCTTTTCTTGTCTCAAACATCATTGTCATAGTGTGACTATTACACTGTTACCTCAAACATTAGCAGTGCCTCTTGGCAAGGCTATCCCATCAGCAGTGGGGTAAACATGTGCAGAAGGTTCTCTTAATTCACTCGACTGCTGATCGCTTCTTTCTTTTTCTGAAGGATCATCGTTGTGTTAAAGGGCACGGAGCTGTTCCAGGATCAGTGTTGCTCTCTGATGTTTCCTTCATGTCTAATTAATATGTTCACCATGTTGCAGTTAGTGAGACCCTGAACACAAACTAACATAGTGGAATATTTTTTTTCTTCTTCTGTTTTTATCTGTAATCAGCCTTGTGGCAGATTGTGCCGAGCGGGCAAAAACTGATTGATGTCGCAGGGACTGATGTGCATTGCATTCTGGGATTTGGCCACAGTTGATCTCTCACTCTCTCTTTCTCCGCTAGTGCGAATACGATTAAGTGTGGGGCGCACGTGTGGGGCACGTCATGGCATATGTACCTGTGTCGTTTCTGATCCAGCGCCAACGATGACAACGAGGCCTAAATTTCTGGCACAAAAGAGGCCCCACACTTTTCAGAGCAACAAATAGCTGCTTTTTAATACTGATTTTATTCTTTTTATTTAAAGTTTTTAAGACAAAAGAGTCTTTGATTGCTCGTCACGCTTTCCCATCAATGTCCCATTAGTTTGTTTGTTGTTTCTTAAGTTCTGCTCTGATGAGGATAATTTGTTTGCATTGAGATTAGGAAGGCCGGTGGAGCTAAGATGAGATGGCAAGATTTAGAGGATTTGGCCGAGTGGCGGATACTAAGAAGATTCCAGATTAGTTTTCCCCGCTACTGATTAGATGGGAGGGTGGGGTGGGGGTGGGGGGATTTTTCACTCTTTCCCTCTCTGGCTGTCCGTCAGTCGTCTTCTTGGTCTTTCTGTCACATTGATTGGTTATAGGGATTGATTGGTGGGGTGTGGGCTTTGTCTCCAAAATGTCCACTCCAAGCTGAGGGCAGAAGGCGACAGAGTGTAGGATTTATGTGCAACACAGCCAGGGATATCTAGGAAAACACAGGCTGATGTCAGCTAAGACTAGGGGTGGGTTTAAAAAATCGATTTTCTGATTCAAATCTATTTTAGCTTGAATAAAGCGATATCAATTCATTAAATCCTGAATGGATTTTTAAATGTATTTTGCTAGAAAAATGCCAGAATCTCAGGTTAAAGCTCACAAAACTATTTCACTAGCAACCAAACAGCTAAAACTGCAAATGAGAGCAGGTAAATTGATTTCTCACAAAGACATAAACACAAAGTGTGGATCGTTCACCCGACGACACGTACATGCCATCGGGGCTGAAAGCCGACATCTCACAGATTCTGATGCTGCAGGTTTTGTCACTCTGATTAAAATTCACTGAACTAGCAACAAAAGAAGATCCAAACTACGCTTCACGTTTGATAAACATTGTCATTAATTCCCTCTTACTTTCGCTGTTTTGCTTCCACCACGATAAAATCACACTTCCTGCGCAGCTCTCACTCTCTGTGTACTTCAAGAACAGTTTCCCATCTAAAATCTCTGTTTTCTGCATTATATGCTTGCTTATTGTACACCAGTCTACCTTTGTGTACAGCGCTGTTGGCCGCGGTTTTGTTTTGTTTTTTCAAAAATGACTTCCGACAAAGTCTCATTTCTGCTGTTCAATATTGAGGAAATGTAGACTTTTTAAATATCAAAACGGTTAGCTGTGTATATATTAAAACCTGTGCTCTGCTTCACTTCAGCAGCATCAGGTGATGTTGATTCATGGTTTTCTTCAGTTTGTGATCTACTGCAGAATATTTCTAAGGTTATCTGCTATAAAAATATTTTATCCTCAGTTACTTTGACACAAAGGCACATGCTATGATGCTTACACCTCTGAACTCTCACAAGTGTCAGCTTTGTTTTTATACATATAAAAATATGGATATGTACTGATAAATGATCAGAATTATATTTCTGACTGAGTCAAAATTTGGACCTTGTAAATCAGAATTGAATCGATTATAGAAATCAGTGACTATACTAAGCCCTAGCCAACACCATCCTTGCACTGTTGTCGTGTAAGCCTGTCATGTCATCTTCATCTGAAAAAAATGGCTCATTCTGAGTATTTATTTGTTCTCCTTTTTGCTCTTTTTCAGGTTTCTGGCCGAGTTCCATGAGGATTTTTTTCCAGAGTCTGCATACGTGTCGGCATCTGAGGCTCACTACAGCATGAAACAACCGAGGCCGGTTTACTGAAGGAGACATGGGTCGCCCACTTCTTCCTTTGCTCGTCTCTTCCCTGACCTCTAACCACCCCCCTCAGCTTGTCTAGCGCTGACCTGTCTGAGCTCGTGTTTACTGGACTAAATGTCAGCTTTCTCTGGATTTCCGATTTCTTCGCCTCTGGCCCAACATTAGCTTTCTGGGTGTTGTACTGTGGAACATTTGCTTCTACTGTCCCCACTAACCCTCGCCTATGCTCTGTGTGTGGCAATGTCACGCGCGCGAGGCCACGCCTGTGCCGCTTTGCTGTGGTTCATGTCGAGGGCAGCTTTCTGTAACCCTTGGTAAGACTGAAATCTTAGAAAACTGCTAACCATCAAAGCCTCGCTTTCTTCACTCTAGTTCAGAGCTGCGACCACATTGCGGTGCTCTGCTTGTCTGCCTTCCCGATGAACCCATTTGGGATACTCGCAAGGGCTTTGTATGCAGATTTGCTTGTTTTTTTTGTTTGTTTGTTTTTTGTCTTTAAGCTTAGCCCCGTCCTATTTGTGGCAACGCTGCCACCAACCTTCTGTATACAGTTTCCCTGAGGCTGCATTAGGACTCTCTCTCCCTGTCCTCAATGTTTTCCTGCTTTCACTGAGCTGATCAAATTCACAGACTGTTCAAGAACTTTGATTCAGGACTGATTTCTTTAGGTTCTTGACAGTTTTATGGTCTGTTCAGTGTCCTGAGGTCTGCTTTCCTGCTTTGTTTTGCATGTCTGATAACTGTCAGTCATCTGATTTTTATCGTTTCTTCCCTCCTGTCAGTAAGAATCGGGTGCAATTTGTCCTAAAGCTCATCTTCAGTTAACGGGTAGTCTTAATGCACAGTTCTTCTAGACCCTGAAGCTTTTTTTGGACCAGTTCAGTTTTGAATTTTATGTACAAATGTAAAATTTTTAATGCAGCAAAAGAAACGACGTGCTTTACTCGTGAAATTGTGAACATGTAAATAAATGCTAAACGCCTGTTCATCAGCATGTTATATTTCTTTGTACACCACTGGCTCACTCCAATAATACCTCAGTTTGTTTTGGCCGCACACGCTATGTACAGGATGTCTGAATTTTTCTGTTTCATTTGAGCGCTTTTGTTTCCTTCCAGCTCTGTTCATAGTTCAAATAAAGACGTTTTCTGAAGGCTTGCAGCTTATTTACATAAGCGCGAGGCAGCGAGACGACTTGGTGCCCCTGCCAGTTTTGTGTATGCGCTTCTTGCACCTTGGTGCCTTTTTCACTATAAGATGAATTGGCAGGAAGCATGCGAGTGGATTGTGATGGAGCACTTTAAATTTGGACACAGACAGGAGAATTTTATCAGCTGCCTCGACCTTGCTTGTCAGCACGCAGCAGATGATTTAAAATTGAGGCGGTGGAAGTTGCTGCCACAGCTTGACATTTTGATTCCGCCGTCTTTGTCAACAGGACTCTTCTGTCTTGCAGCAACTTAAAAGCAACCCTTATTGAAACTCCTGGTGCTCGTTTATACTGTTTAAGTGTGGCACCACTGGCAGTCATCCAAGGTGATAAAATGACTGAGAGAATAAAATGACTACAGTAGCGGGAAGATATGTTTAACTGATGGTGTACGATACTGCCACAGCCAGCTGGACTGTTGGTCCGATCGATGTCTGCTGAATGTGGATGAGGCTCTGAGTGCTCGTCTCAAGAGGTGGCCATGTTTTTGGCACTTAGTTAGATCGGGTTCTGAAACAGCACTTGATTTAATGTGTAGGGAAAAGTTGGAAATACTTGTCATAGTGAAGTCAGGAATGTCACCACATCATTCAGTGGATTTTAGGAATGAGGTCAGAAGACTGTAGTCCGCAAGGCTTTTTGTCTTGGGATTGGAGTGAGCTTACAGGGGCCACTGTGTCTGTAAGAGCAGAAAAATTCCCATCAAGCCATTTTTTTCTGCTTGTCAAATTCAGGATCACATCTGGGCTCTCACAGGGAGGAGATACAGGCGGGATGCACCCTGGAGGTAGCTGAAGGGTCTACTTCAACGGGGATGCGTGGGTTAGTAAGCCATGCCAAACCGAAAGGTGTTTTTTTTTTTTTTTTTTTTGTGTGTTACAAAACCAAACGAAGTCGCCGTGGTAACTTATCCTGAACACGTAACTTGCTCCTAGTTAGGAGCAAGTGAAAGATTGTAAATATAATGAAAACCTTGTGCTTCTACCTAGTCTGTTTTAAGTCCTGTGAATCTACACATTACACCCCTGTTGTGCTAATGTGCTTTTTTTATGTGCCTTATCAACATCACAAATGTCAGATTGTTGCTGGAATTTACATTCAGCTTGGGATAATTGTTTTGTTTTTTGTTTTTTTTTATCTGCCCTTCCACTGCTGATATTGAACATGGATTAGAAAACTGGTCGGGCTATTTATCACCAACAGCTGCTCAATCAATTAAAACAACAGACATATAATTTAAACATTTCAGTTTGCTTTAGTTTATCAGTGGATCAATGTCAACATTTCCTTTAGTCACCATTAATGTTTCAGGGCTGTAATCTGCAGCACAGGGAGTGCATTCACTGTTACAAAAACACATTTTGATTAGTTTTTGTAACACTAATGTTTGAAGAAGCAGCAGCATGTTAGCACTTTACTGGTATGTATATTCTTTATAAACTTGGCACAAAAAGGAACACAAGCTTTAAGTTGCACTGTGGCACGAGCCAAAGCAGATCAGTCAAACACGGCATGCTTGTAGACACCAACTGACCGCTAAAAGAGTCAATAGCAGAATACGCTGTTTGACAGAAGAGTGCTCAACTCTGCTGCTCAACCCACAAATCCATTTTTTTTTCTCACAAATGTGGAATTCCTATTAAAGTAATTATTACATGAATAAGTGAAGTCAAAGTTGTATTGCTCTGGACCAACCAACACAACTCCAGTTTCTCTCTGATAATCAGTTTGATTACATTCTTGCAACATTATGGGGATAAAACTTTGAGGTGGATCTAATGCCAGCTAACAAAGGCTAACAGAGGCAAAAAACACACCGCATACTGAGAGAATAGCAAGACATCCTGAACAAGTCACCTCAGTATCGCTGTCATCAAACAGAAGTGTGACTCATAACAGACTTCCTTCGCAAAGGAAAGGACATCTAGCGGCTTCTCCACCGGCATTTTGACAGCTGAGGTAAACACCGGACTGACAGCCTACACTTTTCAAAGATGGCTAAAAGAGACTAAAACATGTTTGTCCTACACTGGCCACCATAGCTAAGATTATGCACTCAAACTAGGAGGAGTAAGAAAACAGAATTAAGTTGACTGTCATACATCAGAAAAATGAGGTCTGGCAACTCTTGTTCTCTGGAAATTGTTAGCAAGTGTTGATGTCTTTGCTGAACCCACACAATCAATGGATGTAGCTAGATTAGCTGATAATTTGCCTTTCTTTATAGGAATAAGAGTGGTATTGATCCTTTCTTCTTTATCTCATACAAAGAAAATTGTTTCCTCTGTAATTGTTTTTGCTGTTATAAAGCAGAATATTAACATATTATTATTTAGACAAGTGAAAACACAAGCCTTATTCTAATCTAAAGCTTTAGATGTCTTTCTGATGAAAAAGTTTTATACATACATCATTTTTAGACTATTATTGTTATATAGATCTTTAGAAAACTGACAGTGTATATGCTTACTCAGTACTTATCCTAGAAATGCTAAATATTGGGTGATTTAGGGTTTGGCTGATACAAATGTTTTTACCAGGCAAGTTTCTTCTTCTTGTGTAATCTACAGTTGCAAAACAACACGAGAGTTAAATAAAAATGAGAATTTGTTCGTCTCTTTGATACATTACACATCTTTACTGCCTGCAGAGTTATGCTCTTTACTTCTAGTGCACCTATGGGAAACTGGCTATGCTGGCTTCCCCGTATCAGAGTTCTAATGGGTTTCAGTGGCGAACCTTAATTGTATTTGGACTGGGTCAGACTTCTTGTAATGAACCGCTTATCAGTGCAACCTGATACGGCACTCTCTGCCTGCTGCTATCACGTAGCCACAGAAGCCACCAGTTCAAGCATCTCAATTCGATTTCCCATCCATCGTTGTCTCTATCAGCTTACCACATGATTCAATTGTTAGTGGAGGAAATGGGGCATAATGAGATGTGAGCTATCACCTTGTAAGTGCTGCTGCCGGCACCTTTCACCTGAATGTGCTTCTTTTTTTCTTTTTCCTTTTTCCATTTGGAAAAGCCAGCCTCTGCTTTTCCATCCCACTCTCCTATCTCTCTATCTCACTCCTTCTTATGTCCCCAAGTTTCTTTTCTTCACTTCACATCTGTATCCTCGTCTCGTTTGTCTAATGTTCGCTTTGACAAGTCTTTTGACTTTCTGCTCATCTCTTCATTGACTTCAGTACTTAACTGCAGCCAGAGAGAAGACAGTGAGACGCTTTTGGCCAATAGGAGTTCGCGGAAGTATCTCTTTCTATTCTCTTATCTAATTTAGGAGAGCTTTCCACCACATTTCCACTTTTCACCCATTCCAAACCTTTGTCTTATTGACACATCATACATGATGCATACGTCTTCTCGCCAGCCGTTATCAAAGTCTTCCAGTTTTCCTCTTCATTCTCTTCTTTCTTGCTTCTCTCCATCCACCGCTTTCCATCTTCATTCTAGCGTCATGGATCTAAGGCACGCATTGAGAGGGGAGACGGTGGACATCAGCCCCTCTTTGTCCACCGTATCCTCTTGGACATCATTTGACATTAGCAGTGACATCACATCACTGAGCTCTGACCAAATCTTGACTCCAGTAACAGCTGAGAGCGGCTTCAAACCCTTCGAGGACTCGCTTCCAAAGAAGTCTTCTTCAGTCACGGCCTTGTGTAAAGTGCGAACTGTGGCGTGGAGAGAGACATCTTTTCTTGGAAACGACGAGTAAGTACTTGACTGCAGTTAATGGATCAGGCAGTTTAGTCAGGCAACAGTTAAAAATGACTGAGAGGCAATTTCATGTTAAAGCTAGAAGAGCCAATTTGAACTATTTCACTGTATTTGTCTTTGTTTAAGGAGAGTAGTGCTAATATAAGGAGATGTATATATTGTACCATAACTAGTGGAGTGATTTGTCACGTTTTTAAATATGGGACATGATGTAGGGCTGAAAAATGTTAGCAACTTTGCTTTATGACAATATCAGTACGCTAATATGTGATTTTAGCATGTTTCATCTGCATTTATATAGCTGTAGACTGTAATGGAAAGTCACGATGATGACCAAGGTTAGAACCCACGGCTTTGTTTTAGAAATGTCACACCAGACCAAAGTCGTCAACCTTGACTCGTAAACCGTTGTACCATTTCAGGCCATCACTCTGAGATACGTCATCACATTTTATTCCATCCAGTGATTTTGCAATGTCTATTTATTAGACTGAAATTAATTATACTCTTACATATGACAACTTTGATTAAAAACACAAGGTCTAATCAATGTTTTTTCCTCGAGGCCAGCAATATCAATACGTGGTTGTGTATTTTTTTCAGCTTGGGATGGGATTTCATTGACATTTTCATAAAACCATTGCACGAGTTGATTGAATGTTTAAAAAAAAAAGAGGTTTTCTTTGGTAAGGCAAGGGCCAAATAACAGTAACGACGCAGGAGAGAAGAGGCTTAGACCAATAGCACACGGTCACAAGTGTGTGTGTGTGTGTGTGTGAGAGTCTTTGCTTTCAGCCTACAGTGGCAATCATGAGCTGTTTCATCTGGCTTTAATCACGAGCGGTTCTATAATGGGAGTCTGATTCCCAGTAGCAGGACTGCGAGAGCAGATAAAATAAACCCTGCATTACTTCGGATAGAAACCATAAATCACCTTTTCTCCTTGAATTCTACTGAGAGTCTCTGGCAAGTAAGAAAAAACCAGGGTGTTGTGCATCAAGTGTTACTTTTCTTATTCCTTTCTTGTTTCACTTCCTTCTTTCCACTCTCCATCACTCCGCCATGCCCTGGTATATATAATTAGCCTTCCACATGCAGACAAATGTCTGAACTTACTCACTGGCTGACACTCTTGCCGTGTCTTTAAATCACCCCAAACTCCCCGCAGAGTGTTCAGTATCTTTGCATGAAGACTGATTAAACTTTGGCTGAGGAGTGTTTCTGAGCCAGCTGACGAATGTAAATGCATTCATGCTTTTGCTGTCTTTGTCAGCAGCTTTTTTTTCATCTTTCAAATCGGGTAGCTGAGCAGGAATGGCAAATGTCTATTTGACTTTATATTTTTCACAGTCAGGTGGGAAGAAATCCAAATTGGACTGTAAATCTTGTTGACAACAGTAGCTCTTTGAAATGCCCCGCTGTTCTTGAGCATATAATAAGGCAGCCGTCTGGAATTACCAGGATTTATTCGTTGATTACTTGCAATTATAGAAAAAAATGTCATCTGATTAAACTAATAGTAAACACACATTCCAGAAAAGGAGTTTATGAATGCCTGTGCCTGACAAACAATGACCATCCCAGAATCTATGTCGAGACAAAGGTTGGAATTAATAGAAGTTTGGGTTGTAAAGAAGCATTGCACAAAGAATCGCACAAAGCTGCAAACCGTTTCTAAAGAAATAGGTGCTTATCAGTGCATACATACACAGTAAGTGGGTGCTCTGCTAATATCAAAGCAACAGGACACAGTCCAGTTCGGAAAGTGGTAGGCACGGGAAGGGCGTCATAAAGGTTGACTACAAATGTTAACATTTGGTATCACCTCTGGGATAATGATGGATGGATGAGACAAAGGCTGAACCTCTTTGGCCAAAATACACAACACTATGAGAGAATAAAGGCATTTCACACCAATTATCATGGTAGGGAGAGAATCATGATTTGGGTCTGTTTTGCAACCTCTTGTAATTGTTTATTATTATTATTTATTAACCTTTATTTAACCAGGAAAAGTCCCATTGAGATTAAAAACCTCTTTTGCAAGGGAGTCCTGGCCAAGAGGCGACAACACGTTGAAATTACAAAGTTACATACATATTATAAATAACAATTACATTTTAAAAACATTTTTCTCTGGCTCTCTCAATCTGGACTTAAAAGCATTTAATGAAATAAGATCTGCTATCTTCCAGTCTTTTTGCATCATGTTCCATGTGAAAGGGGCAGCATAAGTAAAAGCCCTCTTTCCCAGTTCAGTTCTGGCAAATGGAACATTGAGCAATAAAAGATCGCTTGAACGCAGGCTGTAAGAAACAGTACTTCTCCGTGTGAGCAGATCGCAAATGTAGGTGGGCATTTGTCCAAGCAGGGCCTTATAAATAAAGATGCACCAGTGAGCAAACCTCCTGGAGGACAACGAAGGCCATCCCACTCGAGCGTACAGATCACAACAATGGGTCAAGGCCCTACAGTTTGTAATAAACCGTAAGGAGGCATGATAAACTGAGTCAATCTTATGAAGACACTGGGCGGAAGCATTCATGTACAGCAGATCACCATAATCTAAAACAGATAAAAATGTAGCATTTACAAGACGCTTTTTTGTCTCAAAAGAAAAGCAAAATTTGTTTCGAAAGAAAAGTCCCAATTTTAGTTTGTTAAGGCAAAAGTTAATTGTGTTGAGATATTTTATAAGGCATTGTCAGCCCACCTCACTCCACTGCTATGGAAATGCTGTGGTATGACCTGAAGGCGTTTTCAATCAAGACATTGACTGAACAAAAAATATTTATGAACTCAAATCATTCAGGCAGCATGGTTCTGAATTCCTGCTAATCAGCGTGTGAGTCTCCTAACAAGCTACGACGGCTGCTAGAAAAGAGCCCACTTATAATTTTCCAGCCTTCACTGAGATGGCGTTCAGTATAGATATCAAAGATGCAACATTATGTGAATCCACAGGAATTAAGAGGTAAGTAGCAGCCAGCTGCTGATGATTGTGTTATTATTTATTTATTTATTAACCTTTATTTAACCAGGAAGATCCCATTGAGATTAAAAACCTCTTTTTCAAGGGAGACCTGGCCGAGATAGGCAGCAGCAGATGTCTCACAGTTACAGAAATTACTCAAACACAGGCAGCAACAACACACATGCAACAATAAGTGAAAGAATACAAATAAAATAAAAATAAAATTCAATAAAATTCAAATAAAATAAAAAGTCAGTTAAAATGACAATCAATCTAATTGAAACAGTTGCATGTTATGGACTTGGCCTCAAGGATTCGTAGTTTAGATTTAAAATCACTTAATGAAATGAATTCAGTCATTTTCCATTCCTTCTGCAGTTTGTTCCAGGCCGAGGGTGCTAAATGGACAAAAGCTCTTTTACCAAGTTCAGTTCGGGCAAATGGAACAGAAAGCAACAAGTAACCATGCGGACGAAGAGAATACCGACCAGCATGTTTCATTACAAGCAGGGAACATATATAAGAAGGCAGCAACCCAAGTATCGCCTTATATATAAAACTGTATAAATGAGAGTTCCTCCGACTTACCAAAGCAGGCCATCCTACCTGAGAGTATAACTCACAGTGGTGAGTCTGAAATTTACAGTTAGTGATGAACCTCAGACAAGCATGATACACAGAATCAACCATTCGAAGACATTGAGCAGAAGCATTCATATATAGAATATCACCATAATCCAGCACAGGCAAGAATGTTGCAGCAACAAGCCGCTTCTTTGTATTAAAAGAGAAACACAACTTATTTTGAAAATAAAATCTCAGTTTTAACTTCAGGTTTTTCACAAGATTCTCTACATGTGGTTTGAAGGTAAGCGAGTCATCAATTAAGATTCCCAGATATTTATAGGTGTGAACCAACTCTATTTTATTACCTTCAAGAGTGGTTACTGATGGGATTGTTTGGGCTCGTCTCCTTGATTTAGAAAACAACATGAGCTTTGTTTTGTCTGCGTTGAGAACAAGTTTAAGCTGATGTAATGAGTGCTGGACAGCAGAAAAGGCTTTCTGCAAGGAGTCGATGGCTTGGACAAGAGTTGAACCACAGCTGTAAATAACTGTATCATCAGCATAGAAGTGCAAGTTTGCATCTGGCACATGTAGACTAAGATTGTTTACGTAAATGATAAATAGAAGGGGACCTAATACAGAACCCTGTGGCACTCCGCTGTGCACTGTAACAAAGTCAGAACATAGACCGTCAGATTTAATGCACTGAGTCCTGTTACTGAGGTAGTTTGAGAACCATGCCACTGCTCTCTCAGAGAGTCCTGACTGGAAGAGTCTAAGTTTTAAAATACAATGATCAACAGTGTCAAATGCTTTTGACAAATCAATAAAAAGGGATGCACAGTGTTGTTTTTTATCAAGTGCAATAGTAATATCATTTACCACTCTAATTGCAGCTGTGATAGTACTGTGATTCTTCCTAAAGCCTGATTGATATTCAGATAAAATGGCATTGATGTGCAAAAACTCCTTTAACTGCTCACACACAAGAGCTTCAAGAACTTTGGCCAGCACAGATAGATTAGATATTGGTCTGTAATTAAACCTGAATGCTCTAGACCAACACACTCCCAAAACCTCTATTTTTACCAAAGTCTTCCATCCAAGCTGATTCACCCCAAGGTCAGACTGTGCACAAAAAAAAATGGCAAAAAACCCAAGAGTTATATCTCAGATTCTACAAGCATGATGTTAAAGTTAATGAAAAAAACTGAGCAAGTACTGCTTGTTTGATGAAAGCCTTTTCCGTCTAAAAGAACATGGTAGCATGGATTATGTTTGTAAAGTTGTATCTGAACAATTCACAAGACTTATGCAACTATGTCCTCTGGATGGACCAAAGTGGAGATGCTTACCCATAATGCACAGCACCACATTTGGTGAAAACCAAGCACAGCATATCAGCACTAACGCCTCACGCCCACTGTTAAGCACAGTGGTGGAAGGGTGAGGATTTGGGCTTTTGTTTTGTAGCCACAAGACCTGGGCACCTTGCAGTGAGTTGACTATGAACTCCTCTCTATACCAAAGTGTAACAAATGTGAGGCCATATGTATGACAGCAAAGGCCGGGACCAAATTGTGTCTTGAAACAGGACAATGAGCCCAAGAATAACATCAAACAGAAAACAACTGAAATGACTGAAAAAGAAAAAACCTTATTTTTTCAACCTTATTTAAATGCTGTGGTGGGACCTTAAAAGAGTTCTGCATGAACAAATGCCTGCAAACCTCAGGCATGATGTGAGGGATTGATAAATTCATACCAAAAACTCTTATCCTTACTTTAAGTTATCGTTGCCAAAGGTGGCTCTACAACAGGGGTGGGGAACTCCAGGCCTCAATGGAGCCGTGTCCTAGGGTTTCAGATCTCACCCTGGGCCAACACACCTGAATCAAATGATTAGTTCATTACCAGGTCTCTGGAGTGTTCAAGACATGTTGAGGGGGTCATTTAGCCATTTAAATCAGCTGTGTTTGATCAAGGACACATCTAAAACCTGCAGGACACTGGCCCCTGAGGCCTGGAGTTCCCCCACCCCTGCTCTTTTTCGTACGGTTGTACACATATTTTGTATAATAACAAATTTGACAACAAATGTAAACACTGGCCAAAAGTTTGTTTTCACCACAATACTGTCAATCACATTGGCCCATTGCTAGCTGAACATATTGATTCAGTTTAGTTCAGTTTAATTTTATTTATATAGTAGTATGGAAAGTGGGAATTAAAAATCCCTTTGAAAAGAAGGAAACTTCTGGCAGACCCAGCTTGTCATCTGATTTATGGATTGATAAAGCTGGGTATATGGCATAGCAGGGAAATGAATTTACATGAACAAATTGAAGTCTATAGACATGCATGATTCAAACTAGTGCAGTACAGTATGTTTAATACTAACGGCATGCTCTAATCTCTGTAATAAAATATTATGGTCAGCAGTATTGAGGTTTAGCAGGATAATCACAAAGAGGAGTCCACTGTCGGACAATTTAAATTTCATTGACTAATAATAATAACTTCATCATATTTTTCTTCATTTACTCTTCTTCATTTTTTTTCTGACAAAAACAAGATGATAACTACATATAAACTAATGCACAAGGACAAAAGCGATGATGGAGACTTTTGTCAGCGAATAAAATTGAGAGGGAAATATTCTGGAGAGACAAGATCCAATCAGAATTGATTAAGTTGTGCAGAAAGAGTGGAGGAAATTGGAAGTTATCCAGTCAGAAGTAATCTCCACGTGCAGTAAGGTTAGATATACACATTTGATCTGGTCCTGGAAAACGGTCCAACGAGCTCCCATGATCCCTGTTTCTCATGAAAATGTGATAAAAATGTCGACTCTTAGGAGGAAGAGAAGAGTAGACATATTGACACATTTCACAGCTGGTGTCAAGGAAAAGAAGACCCAGTAATAACACTGCTAATTCTCCTATTTATATATGAACATTAAATTCCCATGAGTCTTTGCGTTGTAGTGTTGCAAAACCTTTAAGAAATTGCTAAGATATGTTACTGAGTCCTTGTTAAGGTGTCGCTGTAGCTTTAAGCCTTTGCAGTGTTGGTCCAATTTCTGCAGTTCTGCTCCTGGTCTTTTCCTCTTGCCATAGTTTTACCTCTTCTTTTAAATTTTTTGTTTCATATTGCTGAAGAAAGATCAATCTTTTTGCTAAGCCAAGCCATTTGCCTTACTCAGCTGCTCCACAGCAATCATTCGTTTAGGTAAAGCTACTTATTCACATTGAATCAGTGGTATTTTAGCATTTAAAAAGTTACCCCAAAAATGTCATTGGCATTTTTTTAATGTAAGGTGAAGATCCTATAATAATACAGAGAAAAACCCCAAAATTAGATGATCCGAAGAGCTTTGGTGACAGTGGGAAGGAAAAACTCCCTTTTAACAGGAAGAAACCTCCAGCAGAAGCAGGCTCAGGGAGGGGCGGGGCCATCTGCCGTGACCGGTTGGGGTTGAGGGGAGGAAGTGGCTGGAAGTGACAGTAATGACAATTGCTGAAAACAATTAAGGTGAGACTTTCTAATGCACATTATTACCCTCACAATAGTATTAACATAACATAAATACAAGAATATGATTACCTTTTCTAAACATAAGCAACTGTTTCTGTGTTAATGTCTTTGCCCTCGTTCAGATTTTTTCCCGAGCAAAAGTAATAATCACATCCCCAGATGTTTAGCGAGAGCAAGCGAGAGAGGGAGGGTGAGGGGGAAAAAGGAGAGGCAGCCTGATGATAATCATAGCAGAGACGGAGAGAGCTTCAGAGATGTAAGGAAAGAAAGCAGATAAAGAGATTTTCCACTTGCCGTTGAATCACCTGACCCCATCAGCACTCTTCTGGACCCTCTGCCCTCGACTCCCAGCTTCCTCCAATCCTAATCACGTCTGTTTCTTCTCAGCTCACTTTTCTCCTTCACTTCCTTGCATCCCATCTGCTCCTCAACTTTGAACATCTTGTTTTTCTTTTCCACACCACCCCCACTGACCCTGAACATAAAGTAATTTTGCTGCAGTTCAGGTTATTGTTTTTGCTGGGACCTGCTGGGTGGCAGCCTGAGGATTAGGAGACAGTCGGGCAGAGAGCTGCAAAAAGATGGCACATTAAGCCATGAGGTAAGATATGATATAGTGTTTAGTGCCATTTCATCCTTTTATGTCTCCCGTATATATTTTTAAGAGGTGGAATGCGGTGAACCTGCGGTGCTTGTGATGGGTAAAGTATTTCTATTTTAGCCACGTATGGCACAGCACAGATATTCAAATATCGCAGTGTGTTTCCGTGTCCCCATGCACTTTGCACCTCATTTCATCTGAGCAGAAGCTGGAGAATTTTGAAGAAAGTTGTTTCTATCTCTCCAGGCAAGCGCAGTGTGTGGCAAACAGACATTTTCACAGTTGGGTGGAGACACTCTGATTGGAGCCCTCCTCCTTATCTTACTGTAGCAACTGCATTTTCTACTCCTTTCAAGCTCTGTGATTTTTTTGGCATAAAATGCGAGTCTGACTTTAGTGTGAGGCTGTGCTTTGCTTTGTAGGATGGTGGCAGGCTTACCTATATGTGTTAAAAATAGGGAAATATGAACATATGCAATTTATGTTTCATGTAAATTATCCAAGTAAATGGATAATTAAGCATTTAATGTGGCAGTAAGCAGACCTGCTAGCAGGTCAACACTATAATAATGTCTGTCCCAATGCAATTCAAAACCAAACTTACAAACAACAATAATAATAATAATACTAATAATGGATTGCATTTATATAGCGCTTTTCTAAACACTCAAAGCGCTTTACAATTCCACGATTTATTTTCTCTCACATTCACACACTGGTGGAGGCAAGCTACAAACCACTCATAATCCTCTAGCTGCCCATAACCCTAACCCAATGTTTTTATAGAACCAGTCACCTTCCACCTCCATTATGAACACAGTACTGGTACTGGATTGTGAATTGTGTTTTGCCTTCTGAGCCATCCTGATTCAGCAAAATGCTGGAAACATTCCTTTGGGCTATACCGATATGATAGTGTTGCACAGTTTCTGCAGATTTGTTGGCTGCATAATCTCCTGTTCCACCACATCCCAAAGGTGCTCTCTCTGTTGGACTGAGATCTGATGACAGGGTAGGCCAGCTGAGTTGTTCTATAAACCATATAACTTAGTGTGTTATCCTGCTGAAAGCAACCATCAGACAATGGGTACAGTTTGGTCATAATGGGATGGACATGACTAACAACAAGGCTGTGGTGCTTCAACAATGCTCAGTTGGTACTAAGGAGCCTAAATCTCCAAAAGGTGATTCTGTTCATCTGGACGTAACGTTTTGTGGGAGAAACGTTTCGTCACTTATCCAAGTGACTTCTTCAGTCTCAGCTGACTGCAGGTTTCCCCAATCTTATAAACAGAATCAACGTTTGGAGATTTACTTACCTGGACGATTGAGCATGAATTAAGGAGCCTAAAGTGTGCTAAGAAAATATCCCCCATACCATGAACTACCATCCACCTGTTAATACAAGGATTCATGTTGTTTACACCAAATTCTAACCCTACCATTCAAATTTCACAGCAGAAATCAAGACGCATCAGACCAAATATGAATTTTTTAATCCTCTGTTGTTCAATATTGGCGAGCCTGTGCAAATTCTGCCTTCAGCTCCCTGTTCTTAGCTGGCAGGAGTGGCACCTGTTGCGGTGATCTGCTTCGGTGTTCAACGTGTTGTGCATTCATAGATGCTTTTCTGCATAACTTGGTTGTAATGAGGGGTTATTCAAGTTGTAGTTGTCTTCCTGTCAGCTCGAAGCAGTCTGGCCATTCTCCCCTGACACCAACAAGGCATTTCTGCCCAGGCATCTGCAGCTCGCTGGATATTTTCTCTTTTTTTAGCCCAATCTCTGTAAACTCCATAGACGACTGTGTAAATCAGCAGTTTCCGAAAAACTCGGAGCAGCCAGTCTGGTACCAGCAACCATGCCATGTTCTAATCTAACTTAACTTTCTTTCCCATTCTGATGCTCAGCTTGAACTTCAGACAGTTGACCATGTTTACAAGACAAGTTGCACTGAGTTGCTGCCATGTGATTGGCTAGTTGAATATTTGTGTTAATAAGCAGTTGAACTGGTGTACCTCATAAAGTGGCTGTTGACTGTGACTTGGTTATTTCTAACATGAAAGGTATCACTCAAAGTAACAAGCCCACACAATATTGTGATCATACTCTTTAAACACCATTTTATCAGCTTTCAGCTCATTGTTTTGGTATTACAGCTCACAACTCTGCTGTCCTTGTTGACCCCGACCTCGCCAAATAAACTCCATGTTAGGCACATGCTGTCTAAATGAATAAGACATTTCCATTAGAAGATCAGGGTTATGAGGAGAGTTAATTGCATTCATGGCTCAAGAGTTGGCAGTTCGTCTTGTAATCGGAAGGTTGCCGGTTTGAGCCCTGGCTCAGACAGTCTCGGTCGTTGTGTCCTTGGGCAAGACACTTCACCCGTTGCCTACTGGTGGTGGTCAGAGGGCCCAGTGGCACCAGTGTCTGGCAGCCTTGCCTCTGTCAGTGCGCCCCAGGGTGGCTGTGGCTACAATGTAACTTGCCATCACCAGTGTGTGAATGGGTGAATGACTGAATGTAGTGTAAAGTGCTTTGGGGTCCTTAGGGACTAAGTAAAGCGCTATACAAATACAGGCCATTTACCATTCATGTACAAATGTTCAACAGCATTTTCTATCTGAATTTGTTTGTAATTGGGGCTGAAAGGAACTTGGCTGAAGGTTTAGTTTAATATACCTACCCATCTAAAACAACATATTTTAACGGTTACAAAATCTAAGCAAGAACAAAAGAAAATATGTCCCAAACAGTTCATACAGTCATTCCTGGCACGGATGTTTGTCAAATCATCGTGGTGAGTCTCTCATTTTTAATACTGGATGTAGTGAGCAGAGAGAAAATAGTTCCTATGTGAAACTGCCCTCAGCGAGATTTGCGGCTTTGTGGAGATTTTCAAATGTCATTTTCTTTTTTTCTTTTTGTTGCTTTGAGCATCACAACCTAAGTGCCATCTGGTTCCGTTGCATTTACGACAATGCTGACATTTCTCTGGGCGATATATATTTAAAACTGAGGAACTGACACCAAAACAATCTGGATGGATAAATATCATTATATACCAGAGGAATTGTGTGTGAACCTGATTTTTTGTGGACTCTTGCTTTAAAGGCTTCGCTTTCCCCATAAAAAGTTGTCTATGGTTGCCGTGGCACCATGAGTCAACCCAAAATGTAAACAAGTAGGGGACCAGACTGCGGTCCAGCCTTAATACAAAGGAAATGTGAAGAGAGAAAATGGGGATTCAGGGTAATGTGATGCAGAGATTCATTATAAATTTATTCTTTTTACAAGTTTCAATTTCCTCCTTTAATCGGGCTGTGGCAAGGACTGATGGATTTAAATCTAAGCGGGTTTTCAAATACAGAATTGATCAGACTTAGTCCTGCCATAATACAAAGGAGACATCTAATGAAACTGACTAAAAAATACAGCAGAAAGATGCGAGGCCGATTTAAAATTCAACTGCGTCCTGCCTCCATCTGGTTGGTTTGGTACTTTTTTGAACACAAGATCACAGCGCTGAGATGTCCAAATCACTCCAACAGTGCATAACATTCGAGTTTAAAATTCTGACCTTTGATTTAGTGCCCTCACTGCAGCAGCAGATGAATTTGTAAGCACGACTGGATGTGAGTTGCATACAAATTTTTTTCTTTGGTATAAAACACAAGATAAATGCCAATCGTGTACTTTTTAAAAGGTGTTTTTTTTTTGTCCCAGATTGATGTGTTGGTTAGTTAGTGGTGTTTTATGACTGATTGGAGAGGGCGTGATTAAATTCTTTTTAAAATGAAAAAGTAATATGGCACCCAGGACTGAGCTCTGTGTCACGTCAACTCTTCTACGACACCATGAATGAGATGTGAATGAAGAGAACTGATGACAGCTTATTACTTTTGATTCTGAATTGGGATTGTCATTAATGTATTTTTTCCAATTATTACTCCCCTAAAGACGAAATGAGATCACTCATCCTGTAATTTGCTTCATGAGTCATCTCTGAATTGCTTCTCCTTCCGCATATCTCCCTTCTTCCTTCCGTCTTCCCCTAATTTTGTCCTCTTTGCGTCTCCCGCTGCACTACCTTCCCCCGTCATCTGCTCTCCCATGACAATCCACATAATATTGCATAAAACAGAGCTCATGACAGTGAGTGGATAAAAAAGTAAAGTGCCTTTACTCAGGGGACGCTTTTCTCAGTAAACAGGCAGGGTTACATAAAGTCTACAAAGCCTCCAGATGGACAAGGCTGAGGTCTTTCGACCAGGAGATGCTTCCAGTATAATTTGTACATACATACACACCTGTATGTGTGTTTAGGGTTACTTTCATTTACTAATTAAAGGATCCTGCCATATCTGTAGTGAAAAATGCTAGCTGGCTGATATTTCATATTTCATATCAATGCAATACACTGCATAAGCAGATATTTATGTTAGGTGTAAAATTAGACCAACAGGGTCATGGCTGCATACAAATCAGTAGTGACATCCCTGTAGTGTTGGCTATAGATATCCTTGGCCAAGAGTCAGGAGCAGGTGGCATCTCAAGAGGCAGCAAACGGAGCTGGTCTTCACTGGACTGGAATGTGCAGAGATGGCATCATATCTTGGAATAATGTGCAGAACAGTCATCACAGTGCCAAAACTGTCCTGCCACATCCTTAAAAGGCAGCTTAAGCTGACTTCATTGTCCTTTGATAATGACATATCGATGATTTTCTGTCACTGCCAACTTGTTTAACAGTTATTTGCATATTGCGATACACAGAAATTGATGTTGCAGTGTACCGAAGCCAAATTCAGCTGTTAAACGAATGATTTACTCGGCCACAAAGTGTGACCGCAGAGGACATCACGACATGCGATTATAAATCTACAGGATTATCAGACTGGTAACACTTCAAAGAGGCTGTTAGATGTCACAAAGTAGAAGACTGTAGTTCCTATTTATCACTTAGGTTATCAAGGTAGTGCTTGTTATAACAGGTTTTGACATATAAAGCCACCAGTTGTTTCTCCTAGAGCCTGTGTCTTGGGCGCTATACACTTTTTGAAAAGCCAGTACTGTTTACCAGTGTGTCAGGATGTCCACAGGTAGCGCCGTGGCAAAGTCCTGGAACAACTTGTGCCTTGATTATCCTCTTTAAATACAAAAACAGTTGGAGACATGATGACCAGGTAGTCATTCCTGTATACTTTTTTGAAGTCTGCCACCTGGGGCTCATGTGAAGTCACTGCATTGTAATATAGTCAATGTCCAATGACAATGATGTTTTCGACTCCAGTTTCCCATTAAATGTGATTTTATCCTGACCACTACATCATTCTACATCAATCTGGTGAGAGAGGACTTATGCACTTCTTATTTGATAGTATTCGGCAAGAATGCTGTATAATGAATACTTTATGTTTAAATAAACTGAAAGCTAAAATTGCATCTACAACATCCAGCTCACTAAGTAACACAAAGTTTCTCAGTATCTCAAACATCTCAGAAGTTTGAATGGACTGGTACTTATATAATGCTTTTCAGCTCACAGGACACCTAGTATTTGGTGGCTGTCAACATCATAGACAGCCTAAAACATGGATGTAGTGAACAAAAAAAAGTGCATTAGTTCCTTGAACCTGCATTCCATCTGAAGACCACCAGATGGCGATAGCTCTGGTTGCAAAATGACTTCCTGTCCTATAAAAGTCTATGGGAAAACATATTTTGGTTGTTAGCGCTGAGTTTAAGGGCTCAATTGCTTATTTCTGATCTTACTGAATAAAAAATTAAGTCTATTCTGAAACACTGATTGACCAAGATTTACAAAATAGAGGATTATCTGTCGGATCTGCAGCAGGGGTGTCAAACTCCCTCAGCTGTGGCCAAATACACTTTTAATTTAAGTGGGCCTCCAGTGACACTCCCTTTTCTATTAGTATAAAGAAGTTTAGCAGCACACTTAATCCCTGAGATATGTTAGTATTAGAAATATAAAGTGTAAAATGATGGACTGGCCTGTAATTATAAAACAGAAAGTTTGCCCTGTTAAAAAAACATCAGAGACTCACACTCATGCTGAAGATCAGCCCGTGTTAACTTTACAGGAGATTTTATACACATCTGCCTCAAAGAGAAAAAGAAGAAACAGCACTTGATGGTGCCCCCGAAATAATCTTGTCTCTCACTTTACACGATCAGGTTTTATTATCATCAGGCCCTGCTTCTCCTCTGTAGCGAGTCAGCAAGGACGAGCTTGCTATTATGTTTTGTCCTTATTGTATACATCATTGTTGTGTTAATCGCACACTGTCTGCTGCATGCCCACAGGCACAGCTGACCTCCGTCTGCTCTGACCACAGAGGATTGTATCATGGCCACTGATTCTCACACAAACACATAAATGTAGTGAGGTGCCTACTATATGTCCCACGCATCTTTTCCCAGGAGCAGCAAGGTTTAAGAGATACGCACACATGCACATGTGTAAGTACAGCTGCTGATGTCTGCGCTTAGTGGCAGCTCTGAAGTTGGCACACATCTGTTCATGCATTGATCCAGCGGCTCTGTGCGGATGCTCTGCGAGTGCAAAAGTAGTGTGTGGGTCTGTGTGTGTGTGTCTTTACTGTAAAGCTCACATCTTGTGATCTTACTGTTGAGGTTTTGTGAGGGGGGGTCTCAACATTGTCCGCTGCTATTTCGCATGACACTCATGTGCATGCCATGTGTGTGTGGGTGTCCGTGCATTTGTGTGTGTGTGTGAGAATGGAGTTTATCCCTGGCCCAGATGCCCCGGCTAAATCCATCACCAGCGGTGCTGCACAGCAGCACTAAGCTGGAACATTTGGCACCAAGCTAGGAATGAGGAAAAAAACACAGGAACACACAAAGATATACACATATGCAAACACACATACACACACACAGAAAATTGAGTTTGGGGATTTTTTTCTAAAGAGATTCAGAGGAAGTAGATTTTTTTAGAGGAGGACTTGGACTCAGGGAGCGGGATAGGAGCTCTTTTTTTTCTAAGCCTGTTGGTGGTGGAGGTGGTGGTGGTGGTGGGGCTGGGAGAACCATTCCGCTCACTCCACCCGATCTTTCCTTCATCTGTCCAGCTGACAGGATGGAGCCGTGTGATGATGACGACGAACTGGGAATGTTAGCAGCTTTCCAGTAAGTTCTGGTGCCCCTAGACGCCGCTTGTACCGTACATGCTTTTGTTGTTCTTTGATTTGAAGTAATCCCTTTTCAGCCTCTGGCGTGTTAAAGCTCTTCAGTGAAGGCTTTGTTGATGAAGCTCCGGGGGAGGTTTTCATAGAGATTGTGGCTGGTAGTGAAGCCAGTTATGGGCCTCTGGCTCAGGGCCACTGACTTTTAATGTATACTCCTGCAATTTTTCAAGACCCATTTTCAATCTTTGAGCTTTTGATGGCATCTCATCGCTATGTGCTTTTATCTGAAGCATATGAGCATTAAGTGCACTGCGAATAAAGTTTATATTTGTTTTGCATGCCAAAGTCACCTCTGTGTTGATCCTGCTTATGCAGAGGTGACTATTATCTGTACATCTAATCCAGTGAAATGTTTTAAAGAAGAAACGTCGATCAAAGCAGGGATCAAATTCAGGCTATAGCTGTTATAATTATGAGGCATCAAAAATCTGCCTACACGACTTTAGCTTAAATACAGTATGTGCTTGACATAGATGCATATTGTTTTAAAGTTTGCTTGTGCCATTTTGCATCCCTAGCCAAACAATCTCAAAGTTTATTTTGATTTCTCTTATGAATGAGAGTTTATACATGTTTTTAGCTTTCTTCATCATCTGCTGACTAGCAAGGAGCTGGATGCAATACTGGACCGTCCCACAGCAGGCTTTAGAACAACCATATTGTAATCTCGCTCACTGAATTAACGGCACGTGAATCTTAAGTTACATAAGGCTGAGGTGGCTCCAAGCACCCGAGACCTTGTAATTACTGAACACACTTAGAGATTACATCATGGATTGAAGGGTTTAGCTATATGGTTGCTGGGAAGTGTGCGTGCGTGTGTGCATGTATTTGTGGGTTGTGGTCACTTAAAATGTGGTTTTGCACATAAATTTTGAACACAAGTTATGTAGTTACTGTAGAGAGTAAAAAAAGCTCAGGAGGAGGTTGTTTTAATGTTGTCTATTCAATAGCCTGGTGAAGTTTTTACTTGGACTGATAACAAATTTGCTTCTGATCCTTCCATGAATATGTAATACGATGTGACATTCACCTGCTAGATTTGTACACCTCAAGGTACTTTTGTTGTCAAGGTTCACATTAAAATATTATCTGGTAGGTCAGCTAGTATGAAAAAATTGCTAATTTTGTCAGTTGTAACGCTGAATACTAGGTGCATGGGAATTAATTAGCAATCGAGCAGAGTCAAAATGGTGAAAATAAATAGTATGAACAAGCTTAAGTAACGACTGGTCAAACAAATCTTAATCTATTGGCTAAAGGGTTAAATTAGTTAAAAGTAAGGCTCTGTGGTTAAAAGAAGTCAAATGTACTGGGTAAATCGTTTAACTTATTAGCTAAGGCTAGCAATCAAATGGTTAAAACTGTTAGGCTACAAGGGTAAATTATCTAAAAGCTAAAAAAAAAGAAGGTCAAAATGTAACTAAAAGCTGTAACTTTCTGTAACTAAATAAATTTAGGTCAAAGTAATGCTAAATGGTTACAATTTTTAGCAGCTATTATGAAATGGACAACAATAATGGGTAAATGTTTGAAACTGTTAGTTAAAGTTAAATAGCTAAATAGCTAAACGTGGGGCTAGCATGGTTAAAATCGACCACACTGATAGATTGGCTGAAAATGTAAACATTAAAAGATTAATATTAATAAAAGCTTAACTGAAGTAGATGAAAATTAGGGTTTAATGGCTGATTTAAAAAAACGTAATTATGTTAATAATTTAGAAGTATTATTTTATGAAAAGTAAAGGGTATATAGTTAAAATAGTTCAAATTAGTGTATAAATAGTTGAAATTTTTACTAGCAATGGCTAGTGAAGGTAGTATGAAGCTAGTAAGAAACCGGTGACCTATGGTAGACACAGTTATTGCTATATTAAACCTAATATATGGCAAGTTGTGTTAAATAATATCCAGGTAATTAAAATGAACACATTTGAATATGAGCCAAATCAATTTGAGTGATATTTTTTGATTTCACAACACTGTTATTTATTTATTTATCTTTAAGCTACAACAGCTGTGAGAAAAGCTAAAAGAAGAGAAGATGTGAGTTTGCAGGGTCTGTGTAATTTTTTTTTCCTACATAAAGATAAACCCATGCAGCTGTTGGTCAGCAGTGGACTGTAGGATTGAGGAAGCACCAGATCGCAGCATCATTGTTGAAGGATTACAGCAACAAGGTGATAGGTCATTGGCTTGGAAACATGTGGCCCAGAAAGCAGACAAATGAAATTTGATTCAGACTTGGCTCTGCTGTGTCAGGCAGACAGACATGCATGAACTGATTTTCTTTCAATCTCTCCACCTGCTGTTCGTGGTTTTCTGACCACCGATATTGCAAATATTTGAATGTTGACTCAGCAGCTGCAGAAAGAGTGAGACAAGTAAAGCCAAGGGAATCTGCTGTGCTTTTTCTCCACTACCCCCTTACTGCAGTATAAAGGGTTTTCCTCGGATGTAGGGCTAGGTTCTACAGGCCCAGTTCCAAACCTAAAATCAGTTAAGGTGCGTGTGAAATTATTGTGGTGCAAAGGGCAGACACCTAAAAGTGATCGCGGCCTGCCAAAAACAGATTATCACCTAGTTTATAGCCATCTACAGCTGCTTTTATCTAGATTAAAAACGCAAATACAGAAACTTTATGTTCATCCATGTGGCAAGCTCTAAAATATAATGCCTTTTTTAAAAATTATTTTTTGAATATAAATTTGGAGGTTAAAAATGTGGTTTCATATGTGCGCTTTCTTAGCATCCCTTTTTGTTTCTCTGCTTTCCAGAACATTCCAGAGGCTCTCTCTTTTCTTGTCTCTTCATCTTCCATGTAATATTTATACTGTTGATTTTTCTGCCCACCCTTTTCTACTCAATACTCTCTTTCTCCCTCTGTATTCACTACCGATCCCTTTCTCTGAAAGTCGCACTTTTTCTTTTCTGCCAAAGTAATAAAAATACATCTGGATGAAAAACGTTGTATTGCAACCACAAAGCAGAGCTATTGCCATAATAAACAGCCACCATGACATCAACGATTTTAAAGCGTCAGGTTGGCACTTTGAGTGCCGCCATATTGTTTTTTTTTTTCCTTTTGTTTGTTTTGTAGCTCGAAATTAGCTTATATGAAATGCAGAGTGGAGTGCTAATTCATTAGCCAGTGTTATCAAGCTTGGCTAGCAAGATACATTCAAACTGTACGGCGCAATGCTAAGTTGCCTAGTAGTAGCAGTAAATGGCCTAATCATTTAATAAAATATCAGAATTATACTGATCAAAAATTAAGCACAAAGGTCTAGGATGTGCTGTATAGAAAAGCAAGCCATAATATTACGCAGATAAGCCCCTTGAAATGCTCCAAATGGAACAGGCAGAGAGTGAACTGACCCAAATTATTGTGTTGGGACAGCTACCAACCAACAGTGGATGAACGTTGATAAGTTATAAAGAACTAAGAGTTATTGTCACAGATTAGTAGGCAGAGGACTCACTCGCAGGACTCTGAAGTTTAGAGAGAAGGTGAGGGTTTATTTGCAATGTGACACCAAGTGAGAATATATACATATATACAGTGGAACAGATAACACGGGGCTCCAGGGAGTAGGGCGGGGTCCGAAGGGAAGGTCCAAGACGGGGGTACACACACGCTCTTCTTCCACTTGATCCGTAACTCAAAAATGTCCACACTAAGAAGCTCACGCTCACTCACACACATCCACAGAAATCCAGACGGCAGGGAAGACGGGCAGGGAGTCTAGAAGGCCTGTACACAGAGGAAAAAACAAAGTCAGGAGGAAACTCTAGGGGATCAAAGGAACACTTTCATAGGCAATGCTACACTGACACTTGGTAATGTGACGATCCAGCGAGGAAGCAGCCTCTCTTGCCATCTTAAGTAGTCTGCCAGGATCAGTGTGAATGAGCCACAGGTGTGTGTTCAGGGTGGGTTCAGAGGCGGGGAACCAAGGTCCAGTTCCGCCCTGGTGGGAGAGGTTAAGACAAAAAATACACACACCACGACCTCTCCAGATCTTGAGAACCATGACAGTTATTGTGAAGGGTGAAACTTTATATAGAGGCCAAAACGGTATTTTATACCAGGAAATAAATATGCTTTTAAATGGTGTAAAGCTGGGACTCTATGGAGATTGATTCCCTTTTGTCACCTTGTGGTCATTAGTGGAACTGCAGTTTTTTTTGCCTCTTCTGCATTGGCCTAATTTTTCATCACCAGAGGTTGACCATTGCTTATTAGGTTGCAATTATTTTATGTTATACTTCACAAAAGACCACGTCCTTGGTATAATTAATGGCATGTCTTTGCGGCACATTTGCTATTAATATTTCAGCAGAGGTTCTAATATATTAAACCAAGGCTGTAATCGGTGCCTTTGCACCCTGATAGAACTGGGCCTGACACTGTGCATTTGGAAGGGAAATCTTAAACCCGATATAACAGGTAATTAGATAACAGTTTCCCTTTCCTTTGCTGCTGTTAGTTCATATGCAAAAGCAAGAGAGTGCATATTTAGTGGAATACTCCCAAACAAATTACATTTAAGACTGCAGCTTTAACCTGTAATTCTATAAAGGCGCATAACTAGGATATAAGCATTGGAAATGAGAGGCATTGTTCATTTCTTGACTGTGATTATTCATCTGAGGTTGAAAGTGCACCTACGTTTCCTGAAAATCCCTTGGGTGATCTCTTTTTTCCATTTGTTCTGCAATTTCAATCTCATTGGACTTGTACATAACAAGGAAATTAGATCCTGAGGTATTACAAACTTTCTATAATAAGATTTGAATGTGATGAAATTCAGTGGTTTCCTGTCGACACCATAGTTTTTCCATCTGAGTGAAACAAGACGCTTCAGCTGTTTTGCTGAAAGCCAAATCAAATTCTCCCATTCTCAAACACAGGAAGAAAAGTTGCGAGCTGTTCTTCCCCTGGTTTTAAAACATGGCCGCTCGGCCTGCGTCTCCCGCCGCACTGCAGGGTGTTTGTGCTCGAATAGGTTGGGTCAGGCAGGACGGGCCTCGAGGCCAAATCGGTCATAGGCCGATTAGTTTGCTGGCAGGTGCTCAATGTCTAGTCCTCTTCCAACTCTTCTTCCGCCTGTCAGATGGAAAATTCATGTAAATTTCTGTTGGCTGGAAAAAGGAAACGGAGCTATGGTTTTGGAAGGCATCGTGAAACACACAGTCGAAGCCCGGCTTCTATTATTCCAAACCCTCAGCATGTGTGGAATAAAACATACACACAAAAGTGAGTTTCATGTATTGCAGTTCCTGAAATGCACACTGCAGGACTGCAAATCAGACCACCAGCAGAAACTGGGTGTCAGTTTCTAGCTTTCATCTTATAGGTAATATCTTGGAAAGTACCTGCTGCCAAATGTTGCATCCTAAATTGGCTGAACTTGTGATGGATATTCTAATGTAAGTATGTATTAAGAAGATCATTTAATGTTTAACCATAGTTAATATGCAAATTCTGAGGTTATTTATTGGTCTTGGTTTTGCTCCAGAGAAGCAAAGAAATGCGATATTACTGAGAACAGCATTTGTAATATAAACCTGGATGTGTGGTGTCGGACCAGCCGTGCGCTAACTGGGGATTTGTGCCGTAAATCCGTCATCTGTTTCCAAACAGTGAGATATCATTCCCAAATATCAAATGAGTTAATGTATAAAGCCACAAATCCCTTAATGACTTAATGCAGACATGGCAGCGACTCAACCAGTTAAGGAACATTTATATTCGTCACAGGATTTCTGTCTCTACATGTGGAGGAACAGTTAGAACCCATATGCCACCCACAGTTGCATATGCTTTGAGCTGCGCCTGTTAAACGAAGTTTTATCAGATGGATGAGATTTGGATCATCAGGTTTTTTAAATTCCCCTTAATAGCTGTTTATTAGATTACACTCTCTGATGCTTGATGCCCAAATAGTTGGGGGGGGAAAAAAAACCCAACTTGTTTTTCTGAAGTGAAGTTGCACTTTAAATTGGATTGCAGGCTGAAGTTTCAATTAGTTTTTATTAGCCTGTCCCTGAACCAGCAGCAACCAGCAGCAATAGCTTTTAAAGCTGATGTAGGCAACATGCGTTTTGCTGCCACTGGACAAAAGATGAATAATAACCTTTTATGATGCTGTAATTCAAGCGGTCTGAAAGGGAACCCAACTCCCACACATGTGTACACACTTAAAAAAACAAAAAAAACCAACTAATTACTTAAATGATTAAGTAAAGGACTTTCAACTGGGAAAACTGTGTTATAACCCTGCATGAAAGCAAAAGTCAGCATCTACTCATTTTTAGCGCACATAAACTTCCTGGGTAAGTCTATCGGCTCTCTATTTTCTTTTGCTTTTGCATTGTCTGCCTAATAAACATTTAAGGTGTCTGACAGCCATGTCAAAAAGAAAGACCTACACAGAGTCATGTTATCGCCTGCTATGTCTTCACTTAACAGTCACTGCAGTGTGCAGTATTAAAACTAATCACAGCCTGTGATTAAGTAGCCTGTAGAACCACCTTTAGCAGCAACAGCTTAAAGTAACTGTTTTCTGACAGACTCTCACATAGTTGTGGCCGAATCCAGTTCTTCTTTAAAACTGTGCTTCAGTTTCAGTTCTGCTTCAGAGGTCTGTCCTTTGGATCTGGATTTTTTTTTCTTTCTCACCCGTTCTATTGTGGATTTGTTGCTCTGTTTGGGATCATTGCCCTGCTGCATGACCTAATTTTGGCCAAGTTTGGCCACACTACAGCCACTGCATTGGTTGTAGCTTGTGCTGCTGTAATGTCATTGCCACTTCTATTTATGCTCATCATTAAGACGCAAGTAGCCGCTGCAGTATTCTCCCGAACTCTAGGTGTCGCCACTCAGAAAATACCACCACATCAGGACTGTGGAAAATTTCACACTCATGTCTTCACCTAGTTAGGCGGCAACAGCAGAATGCTTAGAGTTACAAAAATTGAGAAATTACACCAGTGTCATTGCACGGCACCATGCGACGTGGTAAATATAAAAGCACCATTAACTGTTAGGCAGAAGGCCTCACATATCTTTCAACGTAGCACTCTTAATTCTTATTCTCATGTATATATCTCATGTATATCTCATGCACATATCTTCCCACGTAGCACTTTTAATTCTTATCCCTACTTTTATTTTTTTCCATGTCTATTTAAGTGCTATTTATGACACTATGTTTGCACTGAAGCACCGCAGCAATTTCCTAATGTTGTAAACCTGCTCAACATTTGGCAATAAACCCCATTCTGATTCTGATTCTGATTCTGATTTGACTCTAGAATACAAAGCATGGTATACAGAGGAGTTCATAGTTGACCGAACGAGTGCACGGCACCCTGGTGTGTGGCTGCAAAACAAGCCCAAATCATTACCCCTCCACCACCGTGCTTCACAGTTAGCAAGAGGTGTTTGGTTTTTCTCAAAAAAGGTGGTTTGCATTATAGCCAGACATCTGAACTTTGGTCTCTTCTGTGCAAAAGCGATTGTTCCAGAAGTCCTGTAGTTTGTTCAGATGCAACTTTGCAAACCTGAGATGTTTTTTTGCCAAAACTGCATATTTCTGTGGGTTAGAGACTGCTATTTATTTTTAAACAGCATGAAGACTAGTGAGCGAGTAGTCTCTGAAAGAGAATTTTTAATTTCTTGGCTACGATGATGTTTAATTAATCTTTATTTTTAGTTCCGTCATGTGTGCTGTCACAACGTAGCTCTCCACGTTAACACTCCTAATTTGTTTGAACATGCAAAATTGCTTTAAAAATTGCTGTATTTTTCTTTTTGCAATGTGCCCTCTCGACTTCTGTTCCAGGAAAAGCTGTTATTTATTATGTCCTCTTCTGCCCAAAACTTTACAGTGACACTTTTTTTTTTCCATCTCTTCACTGGGAGCATTGCCCAGTTATGTTTAGCAATACTGGGATTATTGCCCATGTCAAAAAAAGAAAGAAAACACACATAAAAAACCCCTTGAGTCCTTTTCTCATCATCAATTATTGGTCCTTGGCCTGGAAAGCACACTTTTAGTCCCTACATTCACCAAGCAGTAGTTCTTAACTAATAAATGAGTCGTCCCCAGTTGAAAATGACTGAAATCAATGATTTAGTTTCCTTTTAACTGAACTGCTTTGCTTTGTTTTGTGTTGTCATGGGCTTTTATTTCCTGTCACAATTTTCTATGGTGTTACTATATATAGCTGATTAAAAAATATAGTGTTCTAACGATCTCCCTAAAAATACAAGCCTGTATACAGTGTGTGTGTGTGTGTGTGTGTGTGTGTGTGTGTGTGTGTGTGTGTGTGTGTGAGACTGTGTTTGGCTTTCAGACAATTAGCTTTGTTGGCTGCCTCAAAACCCAGTACATCGCTCGTCAGCATTCATACTCAGTCAGTGTGTGTGTAATTAAATGTCAGGGTAGGCTTGGAGAATAGCTAATAGCATTTAATCAATTTTTTCAGTCTACTTAACTATGGGTGTCCATTTATGTGCGTGCACACCAGGCATTATGGGAATATGTGCATGGTATCGATGTACCCTCCAGAGGAAGATGGGTTTTTTTTCTATGGGCTTTGCAGCCGATGCAGGCCTATGTGGAAGCGACCCCTTCTAAAAGCTCAGGCGCAGTCGGCAGCTTGCTAATATGCTGAGAGGTGACAAATGGCTTCTGCTGTTCCCAGTTTTCCTTATCTCCTAAATGTCTATGACAAGCCCAATTATCGAAGAGGGATGTTTAGTAAGCTGACAGCAGGAGTTGTGGGGAAAGAGGGGGAAGATGGAGAGGTAGAAGGAAGAAAGCATACTTGAGCCAAATGTTTTATTTGTCTAAGCCCACATGGAGCAATCAGTGCTCCCTATGTAATGCGCCAGAAAGGTTCTATTGGCTTCCAGGTACGTAAGATGTGCCAGGTGGATTAAAAACTCTGCCTCTTTGGGAAAATGTTGGGCTCAAACTTTAATATACAGCACAGAGTCCTCACATGCCTAAGAAATAAATCTACAGCAGGTGTTAATGGTAGGTATGTTTCTTTCTGTAGATGTTCTATTTTTAATGTCATTAATAGTTTGTCAGTTTATCTTTAGTTTAAATTGTCCATCTTTGTTGGGAAGTACTGGCACTTAAGGCTGACAAGCTCATTAATCATGTCGTCTGGTTTAAACACTTCATCCAGTTTAGAAAACCTCGTCAGCTAATCTGCTGATTTAGCCTTTGGATCAACAGTCAGTAATGCACATAGTGAAAGCGCCCAATGAGATTTCATCCAATGTCATCCTTATTTTGCAATCAATTTCTTGTTCTTTGATTACTTTGCATGTTTATATTAATATATTTTCGGATATAAATTAATTGGCAAGTCATTGCAAACAAGGTGTGAGGAAAGGCTTAATTCTCATCGCAGGTCCCAGATAAGTAAAGATACAATTGCAGTACTAGAGCATGACCAATATATCAGCTGATAGCTGAAATTTGCTGATGTATTGTTGCACGCACTTATAATGACTGATACTTGAAAAATTAAAAGAGGAAACAGGAGAAACACCCTTTTTTCTGTTGATGTTGCATAGTTTGTCCACCAGAGGGTGCTCTGCAAACTTCACTGTCGGTAATTCACGTGTTTGGAACGTTATGAGCGCAACAACCAGATAATCCGAGCAGAGTCAGGTAGAGCGTACACCGGTAAATTAGATCTACATCATAAATTACGCCCTAACCAGAAACCCTGATCCTTACGCTGTAACCTTCCAAGTCATTCAGTCATATCAGGCTGCATCGACCTTTATGTAATGCCATTTCATGTCAGGTTACGTGGAAGGTTACTGCATAAGGTTAACAGGGGTTCCTGGTTTGGTTGTAATTTACGATATGGATTTCTCACTGAAGTAGAAATGGAGCATCAGCCATGACTTGTTATGGCAAAAAGCAAGATTATTTTTAAACAGTATATAGTATCATATAATACTGCAACATCAGCTGATGCTGATCAGGTGATCTCATTGGTACTGAGATCCCCCGATCGACCAGGCATGTGCCTGAAATAATGCTATGCTTGATTATTTTATCATTTATCATTCATTCTACACCATAATAAATGTGTCATTTTTTTTAAACTGGATAAAACCAGATGTTTCTGGTACCAGATGTAATTTGTGACTTTAATGATTTACAAACCAAACTGTTTATTGATTACCCAAGAAAATAATTGACAGATTAATCTGTAAAGAACCAATAGCAGCAACCGGCACTTACTTCATATAAATGTAGATCAAACTGCTGACTCGAACCCGTTGGTGCTCTCCTGCTGGAAACTAAGGCTGGCCTATCTAGCAAGATCTAATGAAACTTCCAACTCCACAAGGACTGAATCCACATACTGTGGCTGAAACAAATTTATTTTTGATGTTCTTTGCATAAAATACCGGCTTTGCTTGTTGACCCTCTTTCATGCCTTGTCACTAAATCTCTAAATAAACGTCCCCACTGGATCTTGACCTGCATTACATTATGTATATTAAAAGTATAAGCCTTTTTTTCTCTCCTCATCTTTTCTTCTCTCTCATCACCTTCACTTATAATCCTTTCTCCCGTTTGCCCCCACTTGACCCTTTCCTTTCCTGTTTGCTCGTCTCCTTCTCATTCAATCCATCTTCAACTCTAGCATCACACCTTTGTCTTACAACCTTTCTCCCAGTATCCATCATTTATCCTCCTGACCTTTCTCTCTCGCTGCCTGTCACACACTCCCTGGTTCCCACTTTGTTTTATAATGTTAGTCCATTTCTCCTCCCTCGAACTGTCCCTTCCCTCTCTTTCGGGTTGTCTGCGCTATCAGATTAGGCCTGTGTCATAAGAAAAAGAGAGAAACAGTGAGATTGCCGGCTGGATTAAAGGGGTACGGGAATGAAATTCTATGATCTCATTGTTTAGACGAGTCCCATAAAGTTGGTGTATGTGTGTGCATGCAAAGCGTGGAGTCTGCTTTATCCCTTGTAATGACAGGGAGCTGGCCAGGAACGCCTGGCTCTGCAGTGTTGAATGCTGGGAAATCTTGCCTGTGTTTAGTAGGTCAAAAGAAAAACAGTTTAACAAATGATGATTTGACTTTTTTGTAGTATTATTGTATTCATCTATCACTATGATGTCGTGTAGCTGTCACAGCATGTTAAGGCACTGTGTGTTCCTGTGTATTACGCTATACATTCAAACAAAATAGTTAAAGTGAAGAACGTTACAATGTTAGGACTGAATGGCTCACGCCGCGCTGTGACCTTATAAACCACCGCATGACATGACAATCTATTTGAAAGAAAACAATGCTTATAAAAGTGAAGCACACACATGGATTACAGTTCTCTGCCGCTGCAACAGATTTTGATCTATTGGATTGCAGAGAGACCACATATGAAATCAGTTTAGATCCCAAAGAGCGAAAAAGTGATGAAAAAGGTTTTATTTTTTTTAAGGCTCATACTATCAGGTTATTCAGATTAGTTAGCACTGGTGCACTTTTACTGAAAAAAGAATTCAATGCATCAGATACAGAGAGGTAACACTGAAATATAAAAAAGTATTTATATATATTTAAAAAAACACAGAATTAATGCAAGAACTACAGTTAAATGTAGCAAGCAGCAGTCATAACCTGTATCTAAATTATGGACGGAACCTCTGTGACCCATTGGTTTGAAACTTTTTTGCTTTGAAAATGTATTTTGGCCATTGCTTATGCAGTAGACATACAATATAAGTCATCATCGTGATACATACAGAGAAAAACCCAACCATCATGTGACCCCTATGAGCAAACACTTTGGCAACATTGGGAAGGAAAAATTCACTTTTAACAGGGAGAAACCTCCGGCAGAACCAGGCTCAGGGAGGGGCAGCTATCTCCATAAAAGACCACTCCTATCCACCAGGAGTGGTGAAGTAATTTTCTGAAGAGGAGAACGGAAACAATGCAGTGCAACCAGAAAGTATTACCATCAAAATGCAACTGAAGAAGCAAAACAGGTAGTAGATAACCATCTTTTCAGCAGATATGATAGGCTCTGTGTGGATTTGTCAGTGTTCTGCAGAACAGAAAACAGTAAGGTGACAGTGATTAATGGACGAACACTGCCGCTCAGACTCAAGGAAGCGTCAAAGTCGTCAAGGTCCAGAGTGTGCTTGAAGATGCGACATAACTTTCATTATCTATCATCACTGGATTTACAGCATGATGGATATGCTTCGGCACAAAGCATTTCGTCTCTGTGACTTTTTTGTTCCTGAAGCAACTTCTAGTGAAAATCTCATCACGCTGTACTGTTATAAAGCTTATTTTGTTTGATGTGATGTGCTCTGCTATTTTACAGGAGACAAAAGATATATCTAGATATAAATGCGCACAAACAGACACGGGTTAATGATTAACTGAAGGTGTGCTGAACGCCGGCGTGGCGTTAATAATGCAGCACACACATTTTGCCTTTTCCAGTTTTCGCTCACACACTCACTCACAGTGGAATGGTGACCTTGGGCTATATTGTTATTCATTGGTTGACAGAGGTGGGCAGACTGTCTTTCCTTCTCTTATCTCTATGGGACACAAACCAGCAGTGGGATGCCAGTGGCTTTGCTATCTGTCCTCACTGTAGTAAGCATCGCTGTTTTAAATCAGCCGAGATTACACGTTTGCCTCGAGCGAAAAGTCCCGCCATCCTGTCTGTCAGGTGTCACATTAAAATACATTTTTGAACTCTTTTTAATTAATTTTCTTTTCTGTTCAGACTGCGAGGGAAACAAAAAATATTTGACATACATACAAAAACTCCATGGATTATTGTCTGCTGCTTTTCAAAACTATTGTTTGCAGAGTTACAAACGGATATCAGAGCCGATAATCATGTTGGGACCAGAGGTGGGACAAAGTCAGGGCCCATTCAAAAAGCATCTGTTCAGTAGTTTGATAGTCTTGTTAAATGCTAAGAAGTCTATGTCACTAAAAGACTTTACACTGCAAAACTTTAAGTTCATGTAAGGAAATTTGTGACCAAAATGACAACTTTTGCAATGTCATATATTTGTCTTTGTGAAGAAAAGAGGACCATGAGTGACATTATCTCCATGTAGTATTTTCATGCCGTCACTGGAAGCAACACAAGGCTTCAGTGCATGAACGATTAACTTATTCAACAGTAATAATCCTGTAATAGACAGTAATAACTAGTTATATTTGATTGCTCATTATCCAAATGTTTCGAAGCATCACTGAGGATTTTTTTTGGCTCACTTTAAGCCCCGGTCATACCAAATATTGACTTTGGAGTTTGTTAGAATTGTATCGAGTCTGTTTCTGCTCTATATACTAAATCCATATGTTTCAAAGACTTGCACACAGTATGTTTCTCAAAAAAAACAAACAAACATTACATGTACACGTATTTTACCCTCCATTGTTTTCGTGATCCTAAGAGCTTTTCTGTCTGCAATATTAAATACACCCTTGTTCATGTGAACATGATTTGCTGTTATCAAAACAGGTCGAGAGAAGTGTTGCATCGGTATACTGAAGATGTGTTAGAAGCCTTTTTGATTATGTTTTTTTTTTTAATATTATTTTTTGTCACTTTGCCTTTATTGGATAGTGAAGATAGGAAAGCAGAGAGAGAGAGTGGGGAAGACGTGCAGCAAAGGGCTGCGGGTCGGACTCGAATCCAGGCCGCTGATTTCTGGCCATGCGGCATGTGGTTGCCTGCTCGCCCACTGAGCTAAACTGGCACCCTTGAGTTACTTTTTTTTAATGCTTAATAATCAGACTTATAACACTGATTACTGTACAAGATGTCAAGATACAATAACTGGTTTACAAGACAGGCAGAAAGAAAACACTGAGTTTTCTTTTGTTTTGTTTCTTGAGGTAAGAAAGCTTACTTTTCATATAGCACTTATCAAAGTTTGCACTCAGAGTCCCTCTGAGATGGAACAGCTTTGAAAGTTGTATGGCTCTGCAAGCCACTGGAGGTGGAATCAGTGAAGTGCGGAAGCAAATTACAAGTTTGGATGTAAAACGTCTTGCATGACCCTCAAAGAACCCCACTCAAAAAGTTAAGAATGCAGACTTATTTACTAAACCATCTTTTTCATCCTTTTGCATATTTATAACCTGTTTCTGCCCCAGAGTGTGAGCTTTGGTGAACTAAATTGTTCGTTTTCCCTTTTAGGATGATGCACAAAATCAGAATCATTTTGGCTCTAAATTAAGTTTGCTGAATAAATTGAATTTCCCTGTATTCTAAACCTTTTCAAACTTCATGAGGGTTACTTTTGTAAGATTTTCTTTTTTTATGGCAGGCAGTGCCACACTTTTTTATTAATAGAAGTTAGTGAAAAAAACAACATCTCCTTAGAACAAGTCAAAATGATAAAATAGAAATTTGAAGACCTTGGCAAAGTTGTATCACTTTCCCAAACTTCCTTAGTCATTCCTTCTCTCTCAGTCCTTGAACCTCTTGGCTCCTTTCCATTCTCTTGAATCCCTTCATCTTTTATAATCCTGTCAATTTAAAGTTAGGCAGCTCCCTCATCAATTACTTCAACCAATCTTTTAAGCCTAAAGGTACCACTTGTCTTGCTTATCCACTCAAGAACCAATTGTTTGTCACAAGCTTCTGCAAGTTTCAATCCAATTAGCTTTTCTTGTAAAGTATGTTTTTTTTCCAACTTCTAAAACTGACAAGAACACCCAACCAGCACCTCATACAACAACATCTGAACTCCATTATCTGCAATGCCTTGTCTTCATTGGATGGCTTTGCATGGACAGAAACTTTGTCTACTGCTATAGAAGTCCTAAGAGACTTATCATTATATTGCAAGATAACAACAGGTTCTGGTATCTGTCATGCTGTTAAAAGCAAAGAAGCCCTATTAAGAACATGTGCCCTGCTCTAGTGGTTGTTCTTTTGTCTCATTGGGGCAAATCACACATCACCACTTTCATCACCGTTAGAAAGACAGCAACCCACTTGGGTTGCTTATTCACAAAAAAAAGTCCCATTATTTCAAAACTAGTATGATTGATTTCTGAAATTGTTATCTGAAAGTACCTAGAGATACACAACACCAAATACCTCTCAAAATAGCTTCTAGTTTTTAATAAAATGCAGCCAGGAAATTGAATCTACCAACCGATAAAGAGGGTTTTCATTTGTGTCGTTCCTGGCCCAAGATGGGTTTGTGCCTAAACCAGTATGAAATTATGAAAGGGTAACGAAAACCGTTTGTATCTTGCCACCCATAAAAGTATGTTTGATGTGTATGCATGCATGTGCTTCAGTGTGTGCCTAAGGGACAGAGAAGGCTATCAAAGAGCCTTTGCATCAAAGCTGCTTGATGAAAAAAGCCTGCTTTATGTCTTTGGTGCTTCACACTCCGAGCAAGAGAGGCGACATGTGATGCCTTTAATTCACAGACACACCAGTGAACAGCACATTGATAAAGGGTAGAAGTTCATTTTAACATAAAAATGTATGTGTTTGCATTGTGCAAGAATGTTGGCATTGTTATAAAAGCCTTGTGGAAGTTGAAGTTGAATGAATATTTGCCTTCCAAAAGATGCCATCAAGTGTATCGTTATCCGTGTCCTTTCTGTGTCAGCTATAGAGACTCCCATTGATATTTGATATGATAAGTATTTACAAATATCCCAGGAGAAATTTTGGTGAGCTGCTGACTTTTCTTTCATCGCTCTGGATAGATTTCTATTAACAGTTATATAAATGTAAAGATACCACAGCCCACCTGAGAATACAGTGGTGTTTAAAACTGTTTGCCCCCTTCCTGATTTCCTGTTTTTGTGTCAAATGTTTCAGATCATCAAACAAAGTCAAATATTAGACAAAGATAACACAAGAAAACACAAAATGCAGTTTCTGAATGAAGGTGTTTATGATTTAGAGGGGAAAAAGCAAACCGACAGGGCCCTGTGTACACTGCCCATCCCGTTATAACATAAATTAACTGTAAGGTATCACGTGTTTGGAAAGCTGAGTTCAATTTCTCTAGCCTCACCCAGGCCTGAGTACTGCCACACCTGTTCTCAATTAACCCTTTAAAACCGGTCAGAGCGGGCATGCTCCGTTTTGCGTAACTATTTTTAAATATCTGTAGAACTGGAACCACGTAAGGTAGTGCAATATTTCTTTTTGCATATGAAACTGGAGGAGTTGTACTTACATGTTACGCCATTAGCTTGTCCTAGGTCACAGTTTCCTTCCACATAAAGCTTTGCAAAAATTGCATAAAAAGCGCTTGCAGCAAAATAACCATTATATTCCATAAACACGCTTTGCCGATCCGATCAGCTGTTCGCAACACTTCCTACATTGGAATAGATACGATAGTTCAGCGCGAACTATCGTATGTCCACCATTACCTGGCCGAAACCGGAAGTGATGTCATTTTCGTGGAAAATGTAGGGTTTTTTTTTTTTTACCTTCAGGGCCTTAAAAGCCTATACGGGTGTTTTAAAAAGTCATATTTGGCTTTATTCTTTTCTGAATAGTTTCTGGGATGCTTAGAACTCAAATTACACTGCTGGAAATAGTTTATTTTGATGCACGTGCTGTTTTCTTTGCAAATTTGCATTATAATATTTATTTTTGTTTTTCCTGCAGTATATAAAAATTGGTGTATCTCAAAAATAAAACTATGAAGACACAAAATAGATTTCCTGTGATTGGAAACTATTTTGTGCAACTTTTTTGTATTTACAGTTTTGAGCAATCAACCTCTTCAATTTCTCTAACTAGAAATATATGTAAAAAAACCCAAAATGATTTTCAATTTTTTTGTAGTTTAATGCACTTTTTTTGCAATTTATGTAGTTTGTTTGGACTTAATGCATACATATTATTAAAATTTGGGCTATAATGGTTGTATTGATGTATAGAAACTTGAAATGCTCCCAAAAATGGCTCCACAGCATGTAAGAATATAAAGATAAGCTCTGGCGGACTTGGTTCTATGGTAGGTCTTAAAGGGTTAAGAAATCACTTAAATACGACCAGCCTGAAGGTGGAGTAGAGTAGCCCCAGCGAACCACAGTGAGAGCCGTTATCCACAAATGAGGAAAACATGGAAAAGTGGTGAACCTTCCCTGGAGTGACAGGCCAACCAAAATCCTCCAAGAGGGCATCGATGACTCATCCAGTAGGTCACAAAAGACCCCCAGAAAAACAGAACTGCTGGTCTCACTTGCATCAAGGTCAGTGTTCATGACTCCACCATATGAAACAGACTGAGCAAAAATGGCATCCATGGCAAAATTCCAAGGCAAGACCACTACTGAGCAAAAGGAACATGAAGGCTTGCCTCAGTTTTTCCAGAAAATATCTTGATAATCTCTAAGACTTTTGAGAAAATACTTTTTTAGATTTTTTGAGTCCCATTACATCACACGTACAGTGGGGCAAAAATGTATTTAGTCAGCCACCGATTGTGCAAGTTCCCCCACCTAAAATGATGACAGAGGTCAGTAATTTGCACCAGAGGTACACTTCAACTGTGAGAGACAGAATGTGAAAAAAAAATCCATGAATCCACATGGTAGGATTTGTAAAGAATTTATTCGTAAATCAGGGTGGAAAATAAGTATTTGGTCAGTAACAAAAATACAACTCAATACTTTGTAACATAACCTTTGTTGGCAATAACAGAGGTCAAACGTTTACTATAGGTCTTTACCAGGTTTGCACACACAGTAGCTGGTATTTTGGCCCATTCCTCCATGCAGATCTTCTCGAGAGCAGTGATGTTTTGGGGCTGTCGCCGAGCAACAAGGACTTTCAACTCCCGCCACAGATTTTCTATGGGGTTGAGGTCTGGAGACTGGCTAGGCATGTTGGAAGACCCAGCCTCGTTTCATCTTCAAAGTTCTCACTGATGGAAGGAGGTTTTGGCTCAAAATCTCACGATACACGGCCCCATTCATTCTGTCCTTAACACGGATCAGTCGTCCTGTCCCCTTGGCAGAAAAACAGCCCCATAGCATGATGTTTCCACCCCCATGCTTCACAGTAGGTATGGTGTTCTTGGGATGCAACTCAGTATTCGTCTTCCTCCAAACACGACGAGTTGAGTTTATACCAAAAAGTTCTACTTTGGTTTCATCTGACCACATGACATTCTCCCAATCCTCTGCTGTATCATCCATGTGCTCTCTGGCAAACTTCAGACGGGCCTGGACATGCACTGGCTTCAGCAGCGGAACACGTCTGGCACTGCGGGATTTGATTCCCTGCCGTTGTAGTGTGTTACTGATGGTGACCTTTGTTACTTTGGTCCCAGCTCTCTGCAGGTCATTCACCAGGTCCCCCCGTGTGGTTCTGGGATCTTTGCTCACCGTTCTCATGATCATTTTGACCCCACGGGATGAGATCTTGCGTGGAGCCCCAGATCGAGGGAGATTATCAGTGGTCTTGTATGTCTTCCATTTTCTGATGATTGTATTGTATTGTATTGTATTGTATTGTATTGTATCTTTATTTGTTTCAGACATATAAAACAAAAAACAATATATACACACTACATATATTTTCATTTACAGATACGAATATATATGTAGATATACACACACACACACACGTATGTGTTCAGATAAACAAAAAATATATAATGAAATAAAACAAAATCGTCTGACATAATGTAACAATGTTTGGTCTGAAAAGGAGTAGGAAGAAGTATGAACATACTTATTAATTCCTACCCCTGCTCAACATCTTATTGATCCCACATAATTCACCTAATTCCCATCATCACATACTCCACACGATACACGAGGAGAACCTATATAAACTTGGCTACCGTGACTGATATAATTTGGATATAATTTGATATTTTTATACATACAATGGGTGATCATCTTTATCGGTATCATATTCTTCCAAAATCAGTTTTCGAAGTATTTTCATGAACTTACTAATTCCTGAGCATTGCTGTAGATCTATAGTAAAACTATTCCACAGTTTTACCCCATAAATAGTGACACAAAAGGTTTTAACCTTTGACCGTGCTTTAAGAATCCTTAGATTCAATTTCCCCCTCAATTCATAGTCTCCTTCTCTGTCATAGAACATCCTCTGTATATTTCCTGGTAACATATTGTATCTGGCCTTGTACATAATTTTTGCAGTTTTATATTTTATAAGATCCATAAACTTCAGTATTTTTAATTTCAAAAACATGATGTTAGTATGGTCTCTAAATCCTGCTTTATTAATCATCCTGATTGCTTTTTTTTGAATTTTACATATTGGTTGAAGTGCAGTTTTATATGTGTTTCCCCAAATTTCCACACAGTATTCCAAATATGGCAATATAAGTGAACAATAAAGTACCCGGAGTGATTTGGAAGGCAAAAAATATTTAACTTTACTTAGTACGGAGATGCTTCTTGACAGTTTGGCTTGTATATGCTTTATGTGAGGTTTCCAGCAGATTTTGTTATCTATTATCACACCCAGAAATTTTGTATCCGAAACTTGCTCTATTTCAACATTGTTTACTAATAATTTTGCTCCTGCATCTTTTTTACAATTGCCGAATAACATAAATGTAGTTTTTTCCAAATTTAATGATAGCTTATTTCTATCAAACCATGATTGCTCCCACAGTTGATTTTTTCACACCAAGCTGCTTGCCTATTGTAGATTCACTCTTCCCAGTCTGGTGCAGGTCTACAATACTTTTCCTGGTGTCCTTCGAAAGCTCTTTGGTCTTGGCCATGGCGGCGTTTGGAGTGTGACTGTTTGAGGCTGTGGACAGGTGTCTTTTATACAGATGATGAGTTCAAACAGGTGCCATTCATACAGGTAACGAGTGGGGGACAGAAAAGCTTCTTACAGAAGACGTTACAGGTCTGTGAGAGCCAGAGATTTTCCTTGTTTGAGGTGACCAAATACTTATTTTCCACCCTAATTTACGAATAAATTCTTTACAAATCCTACCATGTGAATTCATGGATTTTTTTTTCACATTCTGTCTCTCACAGTTGACGTGTACCTCTGGTGCAAATTACTGACCTCTGTCATCATTTTAAGTGGGGGAACTTGCACAATCGGTGGCTGACTAAATACTTTTTTGCCCCACTGTAAAAGTAACAGAGCATTTCAGAGAAGGAACATCATACTAACAGTAAAATATGGTGATGATCGAGTGATGGTCTGAAGGAGAATGTCCAGCCATCAGTTCATGACCTCAAAAGGAAAAACTCCCTTTTAACAGTACCAGGCTCAGGAAGGGGCGGGGCCATCTGCTGCGACCGGTTGGGGCGAGAGAAGGAAGACAGGATAAAGACATGCTGTGGAAGAGAGACAGAGGTTAATAACAGATATGATTCAATGCAGAGAGGTCTATTAACACATACTGAGTGAGAAAGGTGACTGGAAAGGAGAAACTCAATGCATCATGGGAATCCCCCGGCAGCCTACGTCTATTGCAGCATAACTAAGGGAGGATTCAGGGTCACCTGGTCCAGCCCTAACTATATGCTTTAGCAAAAAGGAAAGTTTTAATCCTAATCTTGAAAGTAGAGATAGTGTCTGCCTCCCGAATCCAAACTGGAAGCTGGTTCCACAGAAGAGGGGCCTGAAAACTGAAGGCTCTGCCTCCCATTCTACTTTTAAATACTCTAGGAACAGCAAGTAGGCCTGCAGAGCGAGAGTGAAGTGCTCTAATGGGGTGATATGGTACTACAAGGTCATTAAGATAAGATGGGGCCTGATTATTTAAGACCTTGTATTCAATTCTGGATTTAACAGGAAGCCAATGAAGGGAAGCCAAAACAGGAGAAATATGCTCTCTCTTTCTAGTCCCTGTCAGGACTCTTGCTGCAGCATTTTGGATTAGCTGAAGGCTTTTCAGTGAGTTTTTTGGACATCCTGATAATAATGAATTACAGTAGTCCAGCCTGCAAGTAATAAATGCATGAACTAGTTTTTCAGCATCACTCTGAGACAGGATATTTCTAATTTTAGAGATGTTGCGCAAATGGAAGAAAGCAGTCTTACATATTTGTTTAATATGTGAGTTGAAGGACATGTCCTGGTCAAAAATGACTCCAAGGTTCCTCACAGCGTTACTGGAGGCCAAGGTAATGCCATCCAGAGTAAGAATCTGGTTAGATACCATATTTCTAAGATTTCCAGGGCCGAGTACAAAAACCTCAGTTTGATCTGAATTAAGAAGCAGAAAGTTAGCGGCCATCCAGGTCTTTATGTCTTTAAGACATTCCTGCAGTTTAACTAATTGGTGTGTGTTATCTGGCTTCATGGATAGATAGAGCTCGGTGTCATCTGCATAGCAGTGAAAATTTATGCTATGTCTTCTAATGATGCTGCCTAAGGGAAGCATGTATAATGTAAACATAATTGGTCCTAGCACTGAACCCTGTGGAACTCCATAATTGACCTTAGTGTGTGAAGAGGACTCTCCATTTGCATGTACAAATTGGAGTCTATTAGACAGATATGATACAAACCACTGCAGTGCAGGACCTGTAATACCTACAGCATGTTCTAATCGCTCTAATAGGATATTATGGTCAACTGTATCGGATAATAATCATCAATAATCATCCGGCTGCAACCAGGTTTCTGTAAGGTAAAGTAAATCAATTTGTTGATCAATTATTAAGTCATGTACTAACAGAGACTTGGAGGAGAGAGGCCTAATATTTAATAATCCACATTTCACTGTTTTACTCTTTGGTTCAGATGTGGATACTGTATTGTTCGTTCTTTGTGATTTTTTATGTTTAAGTAGTTTATTGCTGGCTTTTAGTTTGTTTTTTGTCTGTTTGGGAGCTGACACAGTCTCTATGGAGATGGGTTTTTGGGGGGGTAGCAGGAGGAGAGAAGCTGCAGAGAGGCGTGTAAGACTGCAACTCTGCTTCCTGGTCCCAACTCAGTCATATTTGGGGGGGTTTAATAAATTTGTCCATATTTCTAGAAATGAGAGCTGCTCCATCCAAAGTGGGATGGATGCCGTCTCTCCTAACAAGACCAGGTTTCCTCCAGAAGGTTTGCCAATTATCTATGAAGCCCACATCGTTTCTGGGACACCACTCAGACAGCCAGCAATTTAAGGAGAACATGCGGCTAAACATGTCACTCCTGGTCTGATTGGGGAGGGGACCAGAGAAAACTACAGAGTCCGACATTGTTTTGGCAAAGTTACACACCGATTCAATATTGATTTTAGTGACCTGCGATTGGCGTATCCTGGTGTCATTACTGCCGACGTGGATTATGATTTTACTGTATTTACGTTTACCCTTAGCCAGCAGTTTTAAATTCACCTCTGACTGGCTGAAGGAAAAACACAATGAATACTTTAGAGTGGCCCAGTCAAAGTCCTGATCTGAATCTGATTGAGATGCTGTGGCATGACCTTCAAAAGGTGGTTCATGGTCAAACTCTCCAATGTGGCTGAATTACAGCAATTCTGCAAAGATAAGTGTGCCAAAATTCCTCCATAGTGCTGTAGAAGACTCACAACTGCAAGCAAGTGTTTGCAACACCTGGCAGTAACTGCTAAGAGTGGCCCAACCACTTACTAGGTTTAGGGGACAATCACTTTTTCACAAAGGGCCATGTAGGCTTTGATTTTTTCTCTGCCCTTAATAATTGTGTTTACTTGTGTTATCTTTGTGTAATATTTAAATGTATGTAATGATCTGAAACACAAAACAAGCATGACAAACACAAAGACATAGGAAATCAGGAAAGCAGCAAGCACTTTTTCACACTTCTTGCGCTTTTCAGGATGGTACTTGTGAACTACTTGAGCCTCAAAGCTGAGTAGTGAATTCAAAGAACCCATTAAAAGAAAAGACTAGCACCCAAGTAGATGAAGAAGAGCAGAAGAAATGAAAAAGAAATGAAAAAAAATGAAAAAGAAATGAGAAGTTGGTCACCAGCTGACGTAGTGACTTCCGCCTTATCTTTGCAAGTCTTACTACAGTCGGCACAGAGAGAAATAATGGTCTGAAAGAACCGTTTCCTTATTATCTTCAACTAAACAAAAAACATGCATGTTATACTGCATATGATGCTAAAAAGTCTCCCCCCCCGGCACTTGTTTGCATTCAGCTCATTCGTCACTATCTCACTTGTTTGTTCTTTCACCTCTTGTGACGTGGGGCCATCAGGTCGAGCATCTTGTTAAAACTGAGCCATCTGTGTGCGTTTAACACACACACACACACACACACACACTTGTTAGACCTGACTCGATTTTCATTTCAGGTTTTCATTACATGATGCGATGTAACGTAACAAGAGCCTTTTATTGTTCCTGTCAGAGACAATCAATGATCGACTAACTTTTCCACATAATTTGCATTCTTTTAATAAAAAAGGCTAAATTGAAAAACATTTTGCGACACGCCTTAAAATCGATGGAAAGCCAAATGTTTAATCTGATGAGTAACCAGGAAGCCGTCTGTGTTCTGCGTCATGGTGATGGCGCTCCGGATGAGAGTGCCCATGCATTAACTCACATTGTGAAACCTAACAGGCAAACCGTGAGCGATGGGGTCCCGCTCCCATCAGCGTCCTGTTCTGCAGAGTCAGCTTTCCTCTGCCCGTCACCACTCTAGCCCCCCTTCTTCTGTCTCCATCACTTGTTTTCTCTTTACAACCAATGCACTTTAACTCTCCTTTCTGTCCCGCCTCCATCTCTCATCTTGTTTTCCTCCTCTTGTACCCCCCCATGCGTCCTCTGCTTTGCCTGGCGAAGAGACGCACAGCCCCGATGAACGGGGGGGCAAAACCAGAACCAGAGAGGCTCCATCATCCATTTGCTCTCTCCCTCCCTCTCATCTCCCTCTCCTGTTCTCTCTCCCTCCCTCGCCGCGGTTACGATCACTGCACTCCTGCGTGCGCTGAGATGGGAAGCACACACAGAGGGCTCATTGCAGCCCAACCGATCCAGGTGGAAAGCTGCAGAACGGACTGACTCGTCCTAAAGAGAGCAGGAGAGAGGTGCAGGGTGACCCTTGCTGTCTCTGCAGTCACTTAAGACTCTACCCCGGATGGGGCATTCAGCAAGGGTGATACTTGCTGCCGCTTGTTTCCTGTAACTGCGAGGTATTCAACAGACTTTTGCCGACTCCGGACATGGATCCAGGTTGACGCTGGATTGTCCTGGTTTTAACTGTGAGGGGAATTGGGTGTGGATTAGAATACTGATGTGGAGCACCTGAGCTTTGGGACGTAAACCTTCTGGGACATGTTTGGTTTCTCCAAGATGCCAAAGCTGTCTGGGTGAGTGCGCGTTTGGAGTTTTACACCTGGAATTCACACGTTTGCTTTCACATGGCTGCAGGTTATCATACAAATAGCCTTTTTTCAAATTTTGTGAAAGATGGACTTCTTCAAAAAAGCATGTCTCCGTTCTTATTCAAGTTTGCACCTAAAAAAGTCAGCCTTGCATTCAATTTTTGGTTTGTTTAGAAAAAACTTTCTGGACCTTTACAGTGAAGTACAGCTTGGTATCAAAGCTAAAAACAAGAGGGGATAACTAATGGAGGTTGCTGTGTCTTTGAGAGAGGTCTTTTTTTCTCCTTCTTCTGTTCTTCTATTATTTGAGTTTGAGTGACTAAGCAGTCCTTATTTGGGACTCTCCAAGGTAGCCTCTGACTTGTTTTAATATTCAGTGATAAAAAAAAAAAAGGTTTGGGGAAATGTGGAAAATGAGAGCAGGAATAGGATCACAGACTACAGTACAAGGAGTCACCGGATGTTTGAAAGGATTAGGGAAGAGATAAGCAAGAGAGGACAGACACTTACTAAAAAGGAAGGATGGTGAGCCAGGTGTGTGAGGCAAAGAAAGAGCTGAAACGAGACTGGCAAGTACTTAAAAAAGAAGCACGGGTTTTGGATCCCCTTAAATGTGCATACTTGCTGCATGTATTTGGGAGTTCACAGGTAGAAGAGTCAGACCTCATATGGGAAATCTGTTTGGAAAAAGGTTTCATGCAGTCTCACATTTTGATCTTACTAACAGGAGGATGAATTTGCAGTGTCTGCAAATGCAATGACTTTTATCAATTAAAAAAGAAAGAAAGCATTAAGTTGTTTTAAAAGTTCCACCTTAAGGCAAATATATCTTTGGTCTTTGATGTGAGTGATATTTGAACTGAGTATCTGCAGGTATCAAGCTGTTTGAATTGAGCTAATGTGTGAGGAAACATTAGAAAGCCAACTCTTTGCTTAATGTGACTCACTGTGTGTCCGTTGCTCACACTCACTGATACACATGATCCTTGATTCATGTGTCGTCACATCACTAAGTCCACCAAATGTGGCTTATGACCAGTCTTTTCAACTAATATGCAAAGTTTTTCTGTGTTTAGCATCAGAAGTACATGAATGATGGAAAAGATCTTACATCTAGAGAAGCTGGAGTATAAACTTAAGGAAAAGTTGTTGTTTTTTTTAAATATGCTGCTAAGTCATTTGGTAAACAAACACTTGCTAAGATACTTGCTAAGTCTACTTTAGCAAGTGTCTGAAAGGAAATACTACACACTGCTAGCTACTGTTCTAAAGCATTGCAAGGTAACATTAAATCTTTGACACTTTGTACAAGAAATATACCAAAGGTTTAAAATCTAAGGCTTCAGTCACACAGGTGTAGAGACTGGTCAGCAACCCTGTGGCAAACTCTGGTCACAAGGTAAAGATGTAAACCCCTTTTTGATTGCTTCAGTAGATGTGGTTGCCTGTAGTGTTTTGACATCTTGTACAAATGTTTTAACATATTTTAAAATGTACAACTTTTCCCTGTTTACATCGGTAACTGGTGTTTTAATTGCATGATTCTCAAAATGCTGTAGTAAAATGTTTCATACGTTTACCGTTAGCTCGTCCCTTCTGCAGCTGGTCCATCATGTTATTTTTTCTCCAAAAACACTTCTGTTGTCTTTTACGTCTTTTTTCCATGAGCTACTGTGCAATTTTAAAAAACATTTCCACTGCTGTGTTTTGTGTGCTTTTGCAGCATTTTTCTCAAGTTGCAGTGTATTTGACCTCTCAGGGCCACTGCAACTCACTTGTTACACTATATAGTTGGCAAGTGTTTGCAGACAAATCTGTGTCTTCCATACAAACTATGGGAGACAGCGGCAATTTACTAGCAACCAATTCAATCCAAACCAAAAGGTTGATTCTGTTCATCTGGACGTAGCCTTTTCGGTGGGATAAATGTTTCATCACTCATCCAAGTGACTTCTTCAGTCTCAGCTGACTGCAGGTTTCCCCAATCTTATAAACAGTACATTTGCACAATAACTGAAACTAGCCCACTTAATGAGCAATGGCCTGTGAGGTCAGTTCCTTGATCATTTATATGCAAATTGTCTTGACCATTGATCAACAACTACTGATCAAAGCCCACTGATCAAAGAACACTGATCAATGGCCATGAGTACCATTCACAGAGAGTTGGGGAATGGCTGCAATCACAGCATTGTAAGATGGTGAAAGATGTACCCTTTAAGTGAAGGCACCGTGCTCCTGCAGACTTTTCCAAAACACAGTATTAAACTATCCTTGTAAATCCTGAGAGCTCAACACATTCAAAATGTGCTTTTTATAAATAAAATGAAAAACATATATTTGGCGCATTTATATGAATGGATGCAATGCAGAAGCAACTGTCTACAGAGTGCATGTTTTGCACGCCATTGCATTTTCATCTTAATATGGTGTCTAATTTAAATAAATAGCTTCAATTTCCCCTCCCCGTGTTTTTCACCAGAGCAGCCAATTGCACAACTCCTTATGTTTGACTGTTTTGTCAGCCAGTCGCAATGTATGGCACATCTATTTTTACACATTGGGCTCATATATTGTAGACAGAAGGTAAAATAGCAAGAAATTAATAAAAGCATAACACTAACAGGCATCAAGAGAGTGCTGCACTTTGCGTATACCCAGATGGCTGGTGTGTATCCATGATCTGCCACAATACAGTGTCAGACCGTTCTGTTTGCAGATGGCGCACAAGCTAAATTTGCTCCATAAACTTTAATGAGTCGTGGATCTTTCATCACCTTTGAATGCTTGTTATAAATCATTCATTGTAAGACAGGCAGTAAAACAGCTGCAGCAGGTGAGGGGATCGGAGATCTTTCTGTTTCTGTTTGTTGTCTTCATTCTAATTAGGAACTAATGAGAGTTTTGTCGTCACACATCTGGCTCTATCTCAGGAACATTAACCCAGTCTGTCTTATCAAATCCAATGCATGCATTGTGAAGACAAACACAGGACCTTTATCAGTGTTTATAGGGTGGGAAAATCTTGGCTTTAGTGTGTTGGAATTTGGCAGTGAAACTAGCCAGCAGTGCTTGTTTGTGCTCTGAATATCAGATTACAGTTATCCGTGCCAAATTGCCGTCTGCTTTATGCCAGTACATGCTGCTTCTTCAGAGGGCATAGTTCCATTGTACAGAGAGCCATCTGACAAGTCATGGCACCCTAATTGTTTATTCATTTTTCAGTAATTCAAGGGCTTCATTACATAAAATGACCCATAATCCTTTAACTATTAACAATCTCGATTGCATCTTTGGAATTTCTGTTTATAATTCCACTCATTCACCCACACATAGTTGTCTGCATATGAAATATTGTCTTATTTAGTATCAGCCTTATTCCTTTGTATGGTACTGTGCAAAAGTCTCGAGCCATGCCTCATCTCTTTATGTTTAGCTTCCAAGAGGCCAGACTTTTTCTTGCTGAAAAGTACAATTAGATTTTGATCCACTATGTAATAACAAATGGAAAGTGTGTGGCTTGGGCAGAGATCGATGGTTTTCGGTATGACAACAATTCCAAAACACTGCCTATGAGGTAAAAGTATAACTGGATAGAAAAACACACAGTGGGGCACTATCAGTCCTGGATTGGCCTCCCCAGAGCCCGACTGTCAGCATTACTGAGCAGTGTGTTTCAGACTCCAAGCACATATAAATTGGAAAAAAAAGTTGAAATGTTTATTATATGTATAACATATATGCAACATTTCTTTTCTGAGAGATATTGGGGCAAAAAATAAACTAAAATCATGAAAATATAGCTTAGTTTAGCATAAAGACTAGAAACTGGTAGCACGACTTAGTTCATGACAGTGTGGGCTGACATATTTTCAAACATCCACTATGTTGCCAAAATTATTTGCTTGTCTACCCAAGCTCACATATGAACTTAACCACTTCAACTCTTCTGGTAAAGCTTGTTTTGTGGACTGGAGAGCAGTCATGCTGGAGCTATAAAAAGCCAATGCACACCAGCCCTGAACCGTTTCTGTTGACCAGAAGGGCACAAGTCCTGTGATTGCAAAAAGACTTATGGCTATATATTAATCATAAAATAATGATAAAAATAAAGTTTATTTGTGCAGCACTTAAAAAGCTAATCCATAGAAAGAAAAAAGATAAAATATCATGGAGTAAGAGATTATTGATTTGGATTTTATGTCATTGTCCTTAAAAAAAGTATAGAATGTGAAGGCATTTCCTACTTGCTGCCATAATCTGATTTTAACATACAGGATTTAGAAGAGAATCCACTGTGAGCTTGTGGCTGTGCTTATCAGAATGAATTCAAGTTGAGAAAATTAGTTGGTCCTTTCCTCTTTAACCTGTTCATTGAAAGCATTACCGGTTTCAGTTTTTAATCATTTGTTTTCTTCCACCTCCTTCCTGCCCTCCAGCATTGTCTTATTAATTCGAGGTAACGGCTGAGTACCATGTCTAGTCCTTGGCTTAAAAGGTGCAGATGAATCTAAAGTGGATTTACAAAGCAGGTTAAAATACTCATCAGTTTTTCTGTGTCTGAGTTCCAGCCGTAGAATGTTATGCTGTCTTAGTCGCAGAATGCAAAAAACTCTTATTTATTTTTACTTCTGTGTGATTGAGGCACAAAGCTTACAGTGTTTGCTTCCTAAAATTCAGAGGTGTTTGTTGGATGGCACAGAGCACATACTGTACAGTATCTCACACAAAAAAATCAAATACTGGAGAAGGAAAAATAACACCAAACTACAGGGCAACCACCCCCACTCAATTTCTCCCTTTCTCACTCTCTGCCTATAACCCTTAAAGTTGCACGTTTTTCTTGATTTGAGTCTGGATAATCCTCCTAAGGGATTTGGTCGGTGATCACTGCGTGGGGTGGGGGTGGTGAGGGGCTGTGCCACATATCTCTCTCTTTCTCTTACCTCTCTGTCTGCTTCATATCGCAGCCCATCCATCCACTTATCCATGTACTTTACCAGCTTGTAATTTAAACCAGGCACAGGTCGGCTTCGCAGGTGACCTGCACCTTTCAAATTGAAAGTGAGGTTGTTTCTGAGTTTATCAGTGTGTTGACATCTACTTTAAGATGTTTTTTGTTTATCTTAACATGTGATGTTGTGATGTTTTTCTTTTCCCCCTATTTCAGACGTTTAATTTCATCCCGGTCTATTACACATTAGTTATCTGTCAGTGCTTATTTGATAAAAGATACAAGCTCTGAAATGAAATGCTTTAATCAGTCCTGCATTCCGAACAGTGTCTTCTGCAGGGATTCATTTCCTGGTGAACACTAATGTTCTCTTGTGCCGTGATTACCACATTTTCTTTCCCATAATTCCATTCATTTCTCACAGCAGATAATACTGAATGGCTGTAGTGATGCGCGTCAGCTTCCGCCCCTCTTTGACGTGAGCCCCCAAATTCGATCTGTTATGCAAATGAAGTTTAACTCTCTCTCTCTTTTTTTTCAGATTGTAATTTCCCCCGTCTCTGCCTCACAAAAACAAATGGTTTTCAGAGCAAGCAGTTACACTTTTATTTTCAAATCACATTGAAACTGAAAAATAACATGCAGCGCGCATCAGTGACGCAAAAAGTGACGTTTTCATTGAGTTTCGCCCAGAGATGTGCGTCATGCATTTTGCAGATGTGATGCAGAAGCATCTGTTTCTCTTTTAGCTCTTTCATGTGTTATGTGTTCTGCATGGAAGCCTTGATAAGGATGCTTGGCGTGTTATTTAATGACACATGGGCACATAGGTCTCTGCTGTATCAGTGGATAACGGCCTTTTTGCCAGCCTATTTGCTGAGACCACCTTCTCATTTCCCTAACGCCAGTTTGCAATACTCAGGTGATAAGTGAGGTGTGTTAGGTGAATAATAAACTCTTAACCATAGTTAAACATTAGTTAGAAATATGCAAAGATTGGTCATCACAGTTGAAACAGAAATGTGCACAATGATTACACATCTTGGCATTATTTTAAGTGTAGCTATGAAAAACATTTAGCATAAAACCACTCCACATTATCTTAAAATCAGCCTATATGCCAATGATATCTTGTTATATATAGCAAGTCGACCATTTGTATACTACCTAATCATAACAATAACCATACAACCCAATCCATTTATTTATCTCAGAATCTATATTTTAACATGACCAAAAGTAAAAATTTAAACTCAGTTTAACTCAGTTTACTTTACCGTCACTCCCTTTAAACTGACTCCACCGTTTGTTAATCCACCAGGACATAAACTGCATTGAAAAGACAAACAATCTACGATTAAAATAACTACACTCTAAAACAGTATGACACTGAATTTTTACTACTTTCCTGTCCACCAACTTAACTACATTTCCCACTGGATAAACATCTCTATTACTCCTTGGATTGACATTGAACACACCATCTGCAAGTGTCTCTCCATTCAGCATAATGCATTTCTGTATTAATCAATTAACTCCCACAGCTGCTTCAGATTTACACTATAAACACACCCTTCACTGCCTGCTGGAAGCAAATTGCATACTTAACCTGAAAGTATGGCCTTCTACTTATGCTTTCTGTTTAAAATCAATAAAGAGCTCATTAACGTCCCTGCATGGAAATGGAGGGGGGTGACCATTATAGGCCCCCTTTCCAGTGCTAGCTCTGTCGTGACCTTTGACCTTACTTAAGCATGCATACAGCATAGCCCAATATTGTCACTTTTAGATCTACTATTTTAAGAAGAAAATGTGTTTTTTAAATACACTTCTCAGCAAGTCATTTTAACCCTTATAATAAACCCAGATATATTCTGTGAATAGTTCTCAATCTTCAAGCTGATTGGGTTTATTCAGTGGCCATACTGGTTCTTTGTTTCTTCTTCTTTTTCTTCTTTTCTCAGCAGCTTCCTTTCATGGTCACCTGAATCATCTGCCTCCATCTCACCCCATCTCTTGAATCCCTCAGCCATGTGCTCCTTCACTACATCCATGAATCTTCTCTGTGGTCATGCACTTTTCCTTCTTCCTGGGAGCTCCTTTGTCCAATATAGCCTTCGTTTGCACATCTGTAAACCACTGGAAACTAAACCATCCTCTTTAGCTTTGTCTCCAAAACAACTCAACCCGAGCTGTCTCTCTGATGTACTGGTTTCTAATCTTGTCCATCCTGCTCACTCCCAATTAAAATCTTAGTGTCTTCAACTTTGTCACCTCCAGCTCAGCTTCCTGTCTTTTTGTCAGTGTAAATCCAACCTATCCACCATAGTGGGTCTCACCACGATCTTTTAAACCATCCCTGCTGCTATCCTGTCACAAATTACTCCCAAAACTCATCCACCCGACTTCCTTGTACAGCACCGCAGTTCATCTCCTGGCACCCCATCATATGCGTTCTCTAGATCCACAAAGACACAAAGCAGCTCCTTCTGACCTTTACCAAACACAAATGAACTCACTTGTACACCTCAGAATTGCTTCTGAGCTTCTGAGCATTTACTCTATTCTTAAGCCTGTGGCCTTTGAACCTACACACACAAAAAAACAGTGTATGCACATTGTGACCATCAGTGCCTCACGCCAACTTGATAATGGCGTGTGTGTCCTTGCATGTCTATGAGAGCAACAGGAATGACTGCTTGCATCACGTAAATACAGATATTGTTCTTCTATAAAAATCTATTTTAAGCTATATAAAACAAAAACTTTGACTAGTATATTTTTGCTTCACTCCTCTCTGACAACCAGAAACTAAAGCAGTCATGAGTCATGTTGTGAGTTGTAAGCTTCTGAGCTTCATAGACCACAGCACTTGTACAGAATGTTCCACTGCAGTGGACTACTGCTACTACTGCTTCCATGCATTCTGGCTCTGCACATGCTTAGTATTCCCCTCTCACCTTCAGTCTTCCTTTCAGTCAATATTTCCTCATTTACAATCCCACAGCATCTACAAATCTTCAACTTCAGCTTCAGCAGTGGCCGAGGGAAAAAACAAACAAACCCCAAAACATATTACTCAACTGGAAAGACAGAACAAAGTTATCTATAAGCTACCGCCCTGATATGTTTACAGGCCGTACACATAGCTCTCGTCAGCTCTAAAGGACAATCTCCCACCTGATCTCCATCCTGGCAGCTGATTTCTCTCCACGCCGCTTCGCTCAGGCAGATACGTCAACTCAAAACAACAAATAATCCCACCTCAGACACACAGATATACACCAGCACACAACACAGTTTTCACAATCTTAATAACTTATCTTTCTGTTCTTTTTCCATAAATTCTCTTTTTGCAAATACATTTTTAAAAAGTAGAACAACACATCCTTTTTTCCGAGCGGACGGTTAATAATTCATCACTTTGGCTTTGGTTTTACTCCGTGCACTGAGCGATTCTGAGGCCCTAGCAGGAAAAGCAAAGTGCAAAACATCTTGTATGTTGCATGTTTTCAAATTCCTGTCTCAGTCAAGCACCGGGAAACAAATAAATCAAACATGACAGCAAAATGTGCACTTGACGAGTGCTTGTCGTTTATCTTTAACGTCAAATGTACAAGTGGGGAAATGTTTTTATGAAGTTACATAAACTTGTTATGCACTTGCATTGAGCGTGTCGTTTCCTATTATGATGAGGGGTTTCCTACGTCAGTGTCACATACTGTAATTTGACTCAATTCGTTCATCTGCTAATTCATTTAGTCAAAGAATCCGATTCAGTGAAGGTTAAATGGAATTTTAAAAAATCCTGTTACAGTCAGTGAGTAAAACAGAAGCTAAAGATAAACCAAACCCTGAGTTCAGCCAGTTGTTTGTTTGCTAATACGTGTGTTTTCAAAAAAGAGGCTAGTGGAAGCATTAGTTCTGCTCCAAATACTGACACATAATACATAAGTGCCAATGTGTACTCTCAGAGCAGCACACCAAATGTACTGTAAGCCTGCCGTACAGTTCGCACACATGAGCCCTCACATCACACAGCCTCGTGTGATGGTATAAACACACAGTCCTTTCCCTACTGACTGAGCACCGCTATTATTTCCCCTAATTAGCTTTAAATGAATTGACTAATTGAATTTCAGGTAAATTGAAAAACCGAACCAAACATTTTAATCGTGTCAGTGCGAGGCTGGTTGAAAATGTATCAAAGTTACTGTGGAGTTAAATTTTTTCACGTGTCCCTGCAACAAACTGGAAGCCGAGGAAAACTCCATAATGTTGGGTTCAGAACAGCTGACACGTGAAACCCGAAACAAACCGCAAAGCAAACTCCTAGCAAGGCACTCAATCAAAATCTGTGGTGTTATAAGGTATTACAGACCCTCTTTTACCCCTTTTTATGGGTCAACTATCACAAATGGCAACTGTTATGAAAAATGATTCCACATAAGACCAGACTGGTGCTTCAATTCAGTTTTATTTATATAGAAACCAAATCACAACAACAGTTGCCTCGAGGCGCAAACTGATATTACTGAGTTTATTGTATTTTTTGTTGCTTACACTTCTATGACTTCTGCATATACATTATAAAATACGCACACAGTTTCTGTAGTCATCAGAAATAGTTGTCCAGGCTTCTTGAGGACATTTAAAGCTCTTTTTTAGATGTTGGCTGGCGTTCTCTCTCAAGATGATTCCACACCGCTGCAATAATGTTGACGCCCAAGCTCTTGGGAGCCCAATCCATGACTGATAGTGTTTTTTTTCTATCCAGGTATGCTTTAATACATTTTAAGATTATTTTCAGACAGAAAAATTGCTAGATGCTGGATCAATATCTGATGGTACTTTTCTGTGTTCATTATTCCATCCATTTTCATAAGATCCCAAGCACTACTGGCTGAAATGCGGCCCCAAAATGTGTTTCCTTTCTCAAGAATGGCTTCATGACAGCCACCCTTCCACTGAGACATTACTGATGAAGTATAAACAGTAGATGGATCAACTGAAAGGTCACATGTGACACAGATCCTGTGTCAAATCTTTGCTGGATTATTTCCTATTTCTTAAGGAAAGGACTTTCAGGTACTGCTCATCTGCTGTAGATAGCTTTTAGGCCTGTCACTTCTTCTTTTGTCTCTCATTTGTTCAGTGCCCTCAAATTTATTTAAGGGCACACTGCACACAGTGCCGAGATATGCCAAGTTTTCGGCTAGTAGCTCTCTGGGACTCACCTGTCAAACTAGGCTGTCTTTGGCATCAATTAGAAATGGGGAAACATCTGTTCTGTGACAGGCTGATAGTAACAAAGTGCCTAAAGATACAATTTAAAATTGGTTCATTGCTAAGTCGCCTGCTGTGTGTAACCACAACACTGGTTCATCCCTTTAGTTAGGTGGCTTTTTATGCTTGAGTGATTTGTAGGTCAGACATTACAAAGAAAAAACAGTCCTCTGAAAATAGTCAGGTACACGCTGGAGACTGGAAATGAGTTAAACAGAGATCAAGTAGCTTTATCGTCATTTGTGACTTGACATGTCGTCATGTGTGAAATATATAAGTTGCCGTTTCATCAGACAGTCATGTTCTCCAGGTCCTTTGTTCCACCTGGCACAATAATAAGCGCATGGTTTTCTGGGCATTGTGTTCCCAGTTGACCAGAAAAGCATGTAACACTCCAACAGCATCTGGATTTAAGAGAAGAATGAAAGCTCACTGCACCTCATTACACAGCAGATTCTCAATATGTGGAGTTAGAATTCTTTCAACATAGTTTAGCATTAGATCATAAATATAGGGGAGCAACTCTTTTGTCTGTAAAAACTTGTTGCATTTTTGCCATTTTTGTTAAGAAAAGATTTTTGATGGGAGCACTTGTGGCTTCATCACTGTGATGGGATTCATCCGTTACGTTATTATCAACGGCATAAACTACTTGATTGCAGTTTTTATTTTCTGTCTCTGTCTGGGGGGTTTTTTTGTGCCATTTTTTTTGTGTAAATACAATCTGAGAGTGGAGAGAGATTTTCTTTCGGAAATTATGATTCAAGAAGCGAGACATGACCATAAGTGTTCCTTATTCATCCTAATGATCCCCATTCTCCCGAGTAATCTTATTTAGGGAGCGTTCGAGGGTATTTTTAGCCTGTGGAATTATGCTTCATTGTTGGGTGCAGATGTTCCAGTCAGATATAATGTTTTGCAGCCCGCGTGTGTTTTGACGTGGACTGAATGCACCCGGTGACGAACGGCTTTGCTCGATCGTATTTAGCGCCGTACATTTGCACATTCTGCAGCTATGGATTCTTTTCACACACGCTCCCTCGCTCGCTCTCCCTCTAACCTTTCCAATTGACTTGAACCAAATAGACGGAGAGTAGTCGAGGCTTTGCATCACGCGAGAGCCGCCAACCAACCAGAAACATAGTGATAGTGAAACTCCCCACAGGCATGGCCTCAGTTAAGAGCATAAAGAGCTCTGACACAGGGCGGAATGGATTTTAAGAAGATCTAGAACAAATACAAATGATTAAAACCAATTTTAGGAAATGCATACTTACAGAAATGATGCAGTTATTACAATTACAGAAACGTACATAATTATTTCATACGTGTGGTTTTCTGAGAATCTAAGAGCAAACCAGTTTCACTTGACTTTTAATTTCCAGAATATTCAATTGTTTTAAATGTGGAGTATTTCTTGAACCTTCTGCCATAGCAAAAAGAAACATTAAAAATGTATTTTTATATATGAGTTTTAAATTGTATCATATTTACAAATTTTTTGCTTAAAAATATATTGTCCAATCTGGGAGGAATCAGACTGGTCATCTAGAAGTCTCAAAAACCGAATAACATTGATATACTAAGGCTTATAAAACATTTCAAGGGCTTTGGTCGTCACAAAGTGTGAAAATAAGCTGACTGGTGAGTATAATTACCTCTGCCCCAGTGTTTAAGCATCTTCTTACTCTTGGTTCGGCAGCCATAAGGGTGCAAACTGCCATCAAAATGCTGAATCTCATTACAGGTTTTGGTTTTCTCTTCTAGCTCAACACATACAGTAAAGTTAAAGCAATTAAAGTTAAATTAAGGCTTTGGCAATTATTCTAACTTCAGACAACACCGGCGCTTTGTGATGTGGAATAAAATCTCTGTAATCATCCTAGTTTTGCCCTCGGTGAGTTCAAGTGATACTCCAGAGGGTGTTTCGGCCAAATGCAGAAATCATTGATCCACCGGCAGAAATATCAGGAGGGGGAGATACAGGAGAGGTGGAGGAAGATCTCAGCCTGGGCGTTTACCGTCTTATGTAGTCTGGAAGATGTGTGGATGGTGGGGTGGGTGCAGTTTTCTCTGTGGTGGGGTTGGGTGGACTGTCCAGGGCTCTGTGGAGCCGGAGGGCGCTACTGCACTGGGCCCCGGTCTGATGGGCCTGGGCCCCCCTTCCCTGGCGGGTCGCGAAGGGTGGGAGTGCCTACTGGGGTCAGCGGGGGAGCTGGCCCCAGGGAGGGGTTACCTGCCCCTCCCTTCCTTCCCTCCCCATCTCCAGCTGCCTCCCTCTTCCCGCTCCTCCACAACCACCCACACATGCAGGGCCTTGGAGTGGGGGTATGTCCCCCCCCCCCCCCCCTTCTGGCTGCCTCTGCCTCAATTTTATCCCACAACTTAGACATTCACATTACTCACACTCTCATTACACATACATATAGGATCTTGGGGGTGGGCACAATCACGGAGTCCAAATTACCATCAGGGTGTATACCTCACCCCTGACGTCGTTGCCCACCTCTCAATTTTAAATACACTTAGTCATTGAGGGCTAGCAGGAGGGACTATGCGCTTACCTGCTGCTCCTTGGCAGGTAGCTCCATGCCCTCCTGGGTTTTAATTGCACCTTAGAACACATATGCATCAACACTACAATGAGCGGGTGGAGGGAGGTTTGGAGTCTTCTCTCACCCCCATTCTCTGCGGCCTGCTGGAGCGGGAGGGCTAGTAGGAGGAGTTGGCCGTCCGACTGCGGTCTGGGGTGTGGGGCCTCCCTGCTGCTGCGGAGTCGGGGTGGTCTGCCTCTCCCCACCGCAGGGAAAAGGGTAACACCACCTGGGTCTGGGTGCAATTCCCCCCTCCAGGGGCAAGGGTACCTAGACCCGGTTTGTAGAGTACGCTTGGGGAGTGTGATTGTGTGTACAACGTCTCTTTATGTCTGTCTCCACGTTGGTTGAGTGTGGAGTAAGTGCATATGAGAGCATGAGGGTGGGAATGGATGTTTGTGTCTGTGTGTGCCTGTATGTCTGTGTCTATATGTCAGGTTGGGTATCAGACGCCACCTCTCTGGGGACACCTCAGGCCCTCCAAGGTTTGGAGGCCTATCTCCACCCACCACCACTTCCCCTGCCGGTGGCGGACTCCCTCAGGTGTCGGTGTGTTGGTGGTTCTTTGTGTCTGGGGGTGGGCGTCCGGGTACACACCGGCTCACTCCTTGGCGGCCGCTTGTCGGGGCCTGGGGCCTGGGGCTCGCTCGGGCCCCTTTGGAGGTGGGGTGCCCCCGGCCTCTCGGCCTGGGGCTCGGTCACTCAGGCACAGCTGGGGGCCGGCGGAGCTCACGGGTGCGTCACTGCAGCTCCCCCTGACTTCTGCTCCGCGGCTGCTGGGCGAGCCCTCATCTGGGACTCTCCTCAGCTCTTACTGGAACAGTGGCGCGGCTGCCCCTCTGTTGGTCTTCCATGGTCTCTTGTGTTCTGGGGGCCTCTGGATGTCTGGAGTTTTGATCTCCTCCATACCCGCTTCACACCCTGGAGGACAGGGCTGTGGCCCCCCCACACTCCCTAGCAGATCATTACATGGAGAAACCTTTGGAATGCAAGCATGCTGATCCACACAGGTATGCACACATGGGTATTCACAGACGCGGACTAAAGCTTTCTTGGCTGCTGCCTCAAAGCACACTGTGCGCTGTCTATCTTGCGTGCTGCACAATATCGTTTATTATTTAGTAAATATTGATATCTATGACTAGCTAGTTTATTGTGATGGTGCTTTGTTTTCTCTATTATTATGTTGCTCTTTGTTGTTTGCTGTCTCCTCTGTTTGTTTGTTTTTGTTTGTTTTTTTTTTTTTCTCCATACAGGTGACCCAGGAGTTCTTTTTTTTTTTTTCTCTCTCTTCCCCCCCCCCTTCTCACCGTCTCTTCTCCCCTTTGGTTTTCTTTCTTTCTCTCATTCATTCCCCCTGTCCTATTTATTAAAAAAAAAAAAAAAGACAAAGGATGAACTGAAGCTCTGCCATCACGTAATGCCGCATACTGCTGTTTCTGATGTCATTTAGAAAAAAAAAAAAAAAAAGAAATATCATGTTAAAAACTATCATTTCTAACTTGCTCTGCTACCCTTTTGTATTTTCTGCCCCTTGATTCCACAGAGCTCTACGTGACATTTACAGAGAATCAATGAGGTGTTGTGTTGTGGACTCTGTTGTCCAACAGAGACGCACCGCTGTGCCGCAAAGGTTGAAAAGCGACGCTGTAAAGTGTTTTGGGTCTGCTGCTGATACAGAGGACGCTATCTGCGTGCCACACTTTGACACAGTGTAGACACAAGAACAAGCATCACCGTTATCTTGTCCAGAAACAACTTAAGGCATTACACTTGTTCTCTGTTGTCCTTGTAGTTGCTCTGTTTTTGTTCTTCAGACTTATTACTGAAGAACAGTAATAAGTCTTTCCTAATCACAGTTTTACTTATTGACTACTGACTTTATTTGGTCCAGAATGAGTGGTTAATGAATAAAGGGGAACCATCTATATCGGAACATTTGAGGTAATATATGATCTAAAGCTATACTTGTTGCTAAACAGGCATTCAATTCAATTCAATTTTATTTATATAGCGCCAAATCACAACATAAGTCGCCTCAAGGCGCTTCATAGATACAGAGAAAAACCCAACAATCATATGACCCCCTATGAGCAGGCACTTTGGCAACAGTGGGAAGGAAAAACTCCCTTTTAACAGGAAGAAACCTCCGGCAGAACCAGGCTCAGGGAGGGGCGGCCATCTGCTGCGACCGGTTGGGGTGAGAGAAGGAAGACCTCCTGTTGAGCTGTAGGAGTCATGCTGCCTATTGATCTTTGTTTCAGCTCCCATTTTCAACACACTAAGATGACCCTGTTAGCTCATCAAGCTTTGGCTTACACAGAGCCCATAGTGCAGATGCCCTTTTACATTTATATTACTTCGCAAGAATTCAAAATGTATATTTACACAGGTATGGGGTTGGCATGTTAAAACCAAGCAAACTTCATGTTTTATTTACAGCACTTCCTGTGTAAGTGTTGTACATGGAGTAGACGCATTAAAATCCAATAAAAGAATCATTAACACAACGCAAAAATATAAAAATTCTCATGGGACCCTGAGGGGGAACATTATAGGGCATGTTTTGTTAAAACGTAAAGAAAAGCCCAGGTGAGCTTTCAGCCCCTTTTTAGAAACTAAAGCTTTACGTCCTGTCTTATCTTACTTCTGTTTAATAAGACAGCAACTGATTTGTGATTCTCAAGTATTCATTATAGCTCATTGCTGTATTACCACAGATTGCCAACTTTCAGCAGACTGATGGCTCTGAGTTGTTCTCATTTGAAGATGGCAACTGACTGTGAGTGGTTGCAGACTTGGTCCCCATTTTTCAAAACAATCATCTCACTGGAAACAATGTTTCAATTTCAATAATTACTGTGATCATGCTGTGGTCTTCAACCACTGTTGTCCTGAGTGTGACTCTGTCATCAGAGAACTGTTAGGGCAGGATGACAAACCCATTTTACAGCATGGGCCACATACAGCCCACTTTGATCTTAAGTGGGCTGAACGACCAGCAGAACTCCACCTTCCTTGTTTATTCATCATCAACTACTTTGGTATAGTATTAATGACAATGAGTGAGGTCTTTATCAACAGGAAAAGCTGCAAAACTTGTGAAAATATAGTTAAAAGTCTAAAAAATCTATGCCCTCCTTCACATTTTCGAAAACTGTCCAGTGGGCCAGACTTTGCCAGGTCATTTAAGGACCTTACGTTTGATACTCATATCTAGGAGGATGCTAGTAAGGCATCCTCCTAGATATGAGTAACTAAAAAGTGCACATGGGTGTTCACCCACCATATGCTTTCCATCTTAACTCCCTCACTGGGATCTTGAGCTTTCATCAGTGATCTCCTCATGTCTTATAACTGGACACTCCCTTGTAGAAATGTGACATTTCCACAAACTGACGCTTGCCAAATGCTGTAAAATGACATTTGGCAGTGCAGTTAAAGGCAGTCCCTGAGCAGAGATCTGTGTATAAATGCGTGTTTTTTATTGCAGTTAATCTTTACACAGGGAGAGGACGGGGCGTCCTCGCTTTGACTAAAGCTGCAAAGACGCAGAAAAGATAAAGAATGAGCAAACAAATAGCCGTGAAGCCCTTAAAAAGAGTTTACCCAATGTGGCATTTGTTGAGGCTGCTGTCACGCTTTCTGAGGTGATACCCGTGGCCTGCTTTCCAGCACAAGCTTCATTGTTAAATGAGGCAGCCGGACAGCTGTGATTGATGCAGCTGACTGTGTACATATTGACATAACCCTGACATCTCTGTCTGCTTATACAACGCGTATGTGCATCGACTTGAACGGCGAGCATTCACATTCTGTAGGCGCCGTGGAATAAGACGGGAGCTGTCCCTGGTCCTGAAGTTGTCTGAGTGGCAAGCCTGAATAGGAGCAGCTCCCCCGCCTGCCTGCTTTGATGTCTTTGTTTGGAGTAGCATTTTTTTATGGCGAGCTATTAATTGATTCCATCATCACAGGCTGTTGGCATGTTTCCACATCAGTGAGACTAATGAGGGTTTGTAACGAGCCCGGTTTCATCTCCGAAGGACAGAATGATGCGAATCAAACTGATAACTGCAAGTAAAGTTCAGCATTTATTATGATCGGCGGGGACAATTTGTTTGCAGAGGGATGGCTTTATTGTGCACCACTGCGGCACGGCATGGCACCCGAAATCCAATGGTCACCCGCAACCATAAAACAGCAGAAGAGCAGTGACTCACTGCTTCGGCAGTTAGTGCGGCTAGGCTACAGACCGAGCAGCTTGGTTGGCTGACGGGGAAATACAAATGATTGTATCTGGTCGTTTAGAGTCATGGCAGCCTGAGAGGACATGGTCAAAACGAAATAAATCACCTTATTGTTAGAGAAAAAAACATTTTGATAAATGGCTTTAACACCAGCCTCTTCCAGTCCACTGAAAATTGCTGCAGATTATTTTTCAGTGATTTATGTAGCTCTGGTGTTGTTGCTCACAAACAGCAAAACAGTCATATTATAGCTTATTTGTTTGTGTAACTGCAAATTGTGACAGCAGCTTCCTGTTCCAGACACTGGTATGAAAGGTAGTAGCAACCAACGTGTAAAGGTGACAGGTCTAGGCCAGGTTGGGCTGTTCTAAGCGAGATGCACAAAAACATGGTCAGGCTACAGTTTATCTGGGGATAGATGATAAGCATGATTGGGAGGTTGTGATGTTGGATGGTTGTAAAGTTGTTGGTTGGAAGGTAAGCAGGGATCATCTGGATGTATTAATTCATTAACCGTGGAGTTGATGAGTCAATAAAATACTTCTTCCTGCATTCATTGAATTTGCATATGTGTAACTTCTATGAGTTTCCAAAGCCTTTGCTGCAAATTAGCAACTTTGTGAAACTCTTGCAGTGTTTTGTGTGTCTGTGTGCTTTGTTTTTTTTTTATTTTTATTTCTGTTATGCTTGTTTAAGCAAACTCTGAAAGATACTGGGGGAGCTTTCTGAATGGAGATTTAATATTCAACGGCTCACACAAAAAGAAGGCATTTGTGTGCGCACGTGTGTGGAAAATGCGCTGAGAGCCGAAGCATGTCGTGTTCAGATAGTAAAGCTGTATAAAGTGAGAGCACTTCTAGGGCAACTTTTAACAGCGTTCATCAATGTTTCATTTATGAACAGCGGGAAGACCGAATAAGTAGGAGAGATGAGGGGAAAGGCAGCAAATGGAATGAGAGAGGAGAGGGGGGTGAGGACGGCGCGGGAGGACATTCAGGAGCTGGAGTTATCTGGTTAGGACCCGAGACTGTGCAAACTCAGAGTTTTAATGAGTACAATCAGGAAGAGGGAGAAGCCATATTAGCAAGCCAATTAAGAAATTTCAAGTGACAGATCGATGCCAGATCAATGGACGCTCCTGTTTTACTGACAGTAGTGCAAATCCAGTTAATTTAGATGAGATGTTAACTTGACTGCAGTGTGCAAAGCGTGACTGCAGCTAACGATTATTTTGATAGTGGTCTAATCTGCCTAATTTTTCTTCGATTAGTCGATTGGTCAACTATTATTTCAATAACTCTCATCTCCGCTTCCTGTGGGCAAACTTCCTGTTCTAGGCTCCAGCCTGCCCACCTGTGAATATCACCCTGTTACCTCATCCCACACCAAATGAAAATAATAACCCGGGAATTTGAAAATAAGCAAATGCATTTTTAACTTTATTCAATGGGACTGTCAGGATAAAAATGAAACAAGTCAAAATATTAGGTAATACGGTTCAGTTCATGAATCCAAGATTGCAGTGGACATGCTCTGGAGTGAGGCTTGCTCTTATTTTTTGGATGATGATCCCAGCAGCTGGTAGCCATGGTAAAGATGCTCTCTGTCATGACTTCAGCCCTTTGAGAGGTTCATGAGCAGGTCAAACTCATCTATACGCTCATTGTTAACACTAGTAAAACAGAACAAAACAAAATTAGAGAAGACTGTTACTAATCAACTACCTAATGTTAAGTGGCAGAGGTTTACTATTCAGAATAAACACTAATATTAATGCGAGGAAAAAAACACCTAGGAAGCAGTGTAGCTACTCCTCTTTAATGGTTGTAATGGACGTCACAGCTCCAGGGTGCCGGCATTTAAATACTCATGCACTGCAGTAGTGCTGTCGTGGAAGGAAAGCTTCGCCTTACACAGTCTGCATTTAACTTTGTTTGTTTTGTGAGGAATGCTTTTAACAGTTTTTCAAATCTTCATTTCCATATTTTTCCATTCTTCTGTTTTGCCGTTCTCGCTACACTCTGCTTCGTTAGTAGCAGAATGTAGCGAGAGTGCAGTCTTGGTAGACCATATAGGCATTGCTGCCAACATAACTTCCTGTAGTCTATTGCAGTTTACAAAAACACATTTACGTGACGTGCCGACAATAAAATTCCACATCGACGAATGCGGAATTTTATGAGATGATGTGTTTGCAGCCCTCGTGCAAACACATCATCTTTGATGAGACTGGCAGCTCTCACCAGACTTACACTGTATATTGTGCAATAGCATCTTAGATCAGGAGGTTAAGTTTTCTGCTTTGCACTAAAGGTAGATATGATATAATGCAACGAACGAGGGTACAGCTATCGGGGATAAAATGTTACCTGTGGTTCCTCAAATGGCCACTTGAGGCTGCCTTCAAAAGCCACTCAATCCTCATATGCTCCTATGTTGAAATACACATTTTCTAAATTCAAGTTACATGGTTACTGCCTGATTGTCATCTCTGTAGCTATTTCATCTGTTTAGAACAAAAGTATGGGGGGTGAATTTCATGACAACTACCTCATTTAGATGGTTTAAGGCTTAAAAGTAGACCTAACTAATGGAACAACAAGTGGGAGCAGAAACAGGGAGTGATTACTCACAGCTAATTCAAATCACTGACCTGGACCTTTTTCTGTGTTTATGCCTGCTAATTCTACAAACAGACCATCCAAGAAGTGAGAGAAATTCTACCATTTTATTAGTATAGTATGTTGCTTAGTACTAATTAGCAGGTATCTATGTCTCTGAGATGTAATCATACACTATTGATTCACCGTACTAACCTAGCTTGCTAACGTTAACTGATAACTTGGCACGCCACCGTCTTATCCAAATATGGTCAGTTCTGGCTGTGTGCTCTTCTGACATGTTATACATTTAGAGATGCTCTTCTGCATACACTGGTTGTGATGAGTGTTTGTTTGAGTTGCTGTTCCATTAACAGTTGAACAGTTTGATTAATGCTGATTGACATTAAAAACAGACAGATCAACCAAAACGAGCACCGATACACAGCTTATACAGTGGCTTGCAAAAGTATTCGGCCCCCTTGAACTTTTCCACATTTTGTCACATTACAGCCACAAACATGAATCAGTTTTATTGGAATTCCACATGAAATACCAACACAAAGTGGTGTACAGAAGTGGAACGAAAATCATACATGATTCCAAACATTTTTTACAAATAAATAACTGAAAAGTGGTGTGTGTGTAATTATTCAGCCCCCTGAGTCAATACTTTGTAGAACCACCTTTTGCTGCAATTACAGCTGCCAGTCCTTTAGGGTCTGTCTCTACCAGCTTTGCACATCTAGCGACTGAAATTCTTGCCCATTCTTCTTTGCAAAACAGCTCCAGCTCAGTCAGATTAGATGGACAGCGTTTGTGAACAGCAGTTTTCAGATCTTGCCACAGATCCTCGATTGGATTTAGATCTGGACTTTGACTGGGCCATTCTAACACATGGATATGTTTTGTTTTAAACCATCCCATTGTTGCCCTGGCTTTATGTTTAGGGTCGTTGTCCTGCTGGAAGGTGAACCTCCGCCCCAGTCTCAAGTCTTTTGCAGACTTGAAGAGGTTTTCTTCCAAGATTGCCCTGTATTTAGCTCCATCCATCGTCCCATTAACTCTGACCAGCTTCCTCTCCCTGCTGAAGAGAAGCCCCCCCAGAGCATGATGCTGCCACCACCATATTTGACAGTGGCGATGGTGTGTTCAGAGTGATGAGCTGTAGATCTCTGCAGCTCGGCCAGAGTCACCATGGGCCTCTTGGCTGCATTTCTGATCAGCGCTCTCCTTGTTCGGCCTGTGAGTTTAGGTGGACGGCTTTGTCTTGGTAGGTTTACGGTTGTGCCATACTCCTTCCATTTCTGAATGATCGCTTGAACAGTGCTCCGTGGGATGTTCAAGGCTTGGGAAATCTTTTTGTAGCCTAAGCCTGCTTTAAATGTCTCAATAACTTTATCCCTGACCTGTCTGGTGTGTTCTTTGGACTTCATGATGTTGTTGCTCCCAATATTCTCTTAGACAACCTCTGAGGCCGTCACAGAGCAGCTGTATTTCTACTGATATTAGATTACACACAGGTGCACTCTATTTAGTCTATAACACTCATCAGGCAACGTCTATGGGCAACTGACTGCACTCAGACCAAAGGGGGCTGAATAATTATGCACACCCCACTTTGCAGTTATTTGTAAAAAAAATGTTTGGAATCATGTATGATTTTTGTTCCACTTCTCACGTGTATACTTTTCCAAGCCACTGTATGTGAATACATATAGTAATGTAGCTGCGATGGTTAAAAGTTCCCTTTTGATAGACTACTGAGCCAAAGGATGATTTAGGATGATGATATTATGATACGTCTCTGTTTGCAATTTTTCTAAGTGATGCTGTCAAGCTCCAATTTCCCAGGCATCCATCACACAATCTGACACGCTCCAAAATTTATAGCACAACACGGCACAGATTGTGACCAAGATTTTATTACACGGTGCTTGCTTGCACAGTGTAAAACGCAACGAACCCACAAGCTGTTATCACAGTCTGTATGGGATTTAAGTCTGCGTCCCGCACTCCTCTTTATTTCTGAAACTTTAAACCAGAAGAAAGACAGCCAGCCTTCATCCCATGCTTTTCTGCGGGACCTCTAAACCAGAGCCAGGGTGTTGTTAATGGAGCCTCCTGCTGAGTTAAAAGAAGGTGTTCTCGAAACATGCACACCGTTACTTCAGGCTAATTGTGAAGCTTTTGCAAAGGAGCCTTTGCGTGTTTGGTAGTGTGAAATCACAGAAAGTAAAAATACATTCTCTTTGCATGCCATCTCAAGTCCATTCAGGTGAAATACCTACGACCAGATTTTTTCCTAAATCACTTTAATAATTCTCTGTCTATGAAAGATAGATTGTGACGAACAATTTTTATTGAAGACTCGACTGGCATGTTATAACGTGAGGGAACTGAAGATGAAGGGAACTCACAAAGCTCCTCCCAACCACTTGACCTACACATCCTTGTATTCTGAGATGCATCCTGCTTAGCTTGTAAAAGAAAGAAAACAAGTCTCCCACAGAAGTGTGCTTGATCTGAAATTACCCTAGTTGTTCTATAGAGTGTAAAGTGGTGGGAATTGGCAAGGCCACTCAAGATGGGGGAGGTGGATTTTACCCTACTGACTGCAGTAAGTATTGTTATAATGTAGGCTAAAGCATCTTGGGAGAGCTTTGCCTTTGTGCAGTTTCACTCAGTCTGCCTAAAGATCTTGAGGGGATTTGAAAATGTAATATCTCCCCTTGTGGTTGTGCGTGTTGTGTGTCTATAGTCTATTCAAAAAAGGGAGGTCAAACAAAATTATTTTCACTCCATGCAGTAATAAGTAGACAGGCCACTGGCAGAGACGGTCCTTCAAATGGCCTCATTCTTGAGGCTGGATCATTGAAATGTTACAGCATCTTGTTTGAATCACAATTCTGCTGATTCGAAGTCAGAGCTGAAACTGTGTGTCAGTAAAGGCCAATGCAGAAATGGCTCAGTGACTCAGACCCTTCTTTGTACCCCATTTTCCTTCAAAGAGTGTCACATAGAGACCAATAATGTCAGGGTTTAGTGGTTCAAAGCAGACATATAAGGTAAGAGCGAATAGCAGAGAACCCGCTTAGACACGGCACATAAGCATAACGTAATTGAGAATCGAAGAGGACAAAAAAGAAAAGAAAATAACAGTATGGCTGATCTCTGATCTTAAAGTAATGCCTTTAAATGTCTTACGATTCTGTGGACTTAGCTGGTCTTAGCTGTTTCTCTTCATATAATCCCAGACTGCCTTCAGGATGTTAAGATCAGAGCTGTGTGGGGGCCATACCATCTGTTGTAGAATTTCTTGTTCTTTTTGTCGCTGAAATGGTTTTTTATGACTGATTGTTTGGGGTTGCTGTCATGATGCTGGATGAATTTGATGCTGACCAGAGAGCTCTATCATAGCATTGCTTGATGGATAAGAATCAAAACCTTTGAAGCGTCTAAAACTTTGACACAATATTGAATGTCATAAATTTCTTAGACTAGCTCGACTCTAACCCCAAGCCTAAGCCTTCAGTTTCAGGTTACCACTATCACAGATTCCAATAGTCAATAATCATTCAAGCTATTTTCTAGTGATTTTTGATTTGCACAATATTATACGAACTCTTCAACAATCATACTGGAGAAAAAAAAGAAGCATTTTAATCCAATCTGATAGACTACTGTATATAAGGCATACGTGCTGTCTGACCCTTAAGGATTATTTTACTGGACAGTAACAGCCCAAATAATCGCTGCAGGACATAAGAAATGAAACATTTGTTGAGCACAGTGTTTGGGGCTGTGCGTTATTGCTGACTGGAGCATGTGGCCGAGGAGCAAAGTCCGTGCCAGCTGGCTCTACCGTTTTCCGTGGGGGTTTGACATATGATACAGCAAAAAGCAATCTGACCAACCGCAGTCTTTGTTACTTTGCAAGCACAGACATTTATTCACCATGTCTGCAAATATATACAGGTGTAATAAGGTCCCACAAACTGATACTGTGCCTTTGTATATGTACGAGGATATAGACTGAGTCTAATAAATCACTCTTTGTTCTTAGTGTTTAAAACAGGCTAATGTAAAGACTGAGAGGATCGATATCTTTAATGAGAGTCAATGAAAGACCGGCCATAACAAATCACTGGCAGCAGAGATTAACTACAGGAAGAAAGCAAGGGGATTCTAATGCACTCAAAAATACCACCATAATCATGTGTCGATTACTTAATGCCAAATTACAAACAACTAATTAAGAAATATTCTATGTAAAGTCCTTTTAAGTACAGAAGAGTGGGGGCACTTTTAATATTTTTTTAATTTTTTCGTAACTCACAGATGACGTGAACTATATTAGTCATTGATAAAAGTAACATATATATTTACTAACAGCACAAGTTATTAGAACAAAAATACAATGTTCATTTTAGCAAGAGTGTTAAAATTTAAACTGAATGATATATTAATATATATCAATATGTAGGCTGATGTTTTTAATACATAAAAAACACTGTTTTATTTTCATTTTCAGTGTTATTTTAAATGTAAATGTATTCTTTTTTTTCTAATAGTAAAATATGTTATCAGTAGAGTAAAAGGTAGCTGTAATTCTATACAGTAGAACTCCTGCTAAATATGGCATTCATGTTATCTAGCTAGCAACACTTCATGTGTTATCATGGGTTGTTCATGTTAGTTTTTAACAGATTACCTTGAGATAAAACTGATGTAAGTTAAAACTCACAGTCATCTAAACGTTAGGCAGCAGATGAAAAATATTGTTTTCCTCTGTTAAAATCTGTAGGTTTTGTCTTTCTAGTGTGATTTTTTTTAACAGGCAACTAACTTTATAATTTGCCTTAAACTTTACTGATGTTATAAAATTCAGGAGCTTAATATGTAAAAAAAACAAAAAAAGTTGTTATTTTTAGCATCAAAAGTGGGTTAACCTTCTTGGTAAAATATTTATTTAAGATAAATTGGTTAAATTTGTCACCAAATATGATATTCATAATCTCCCACATGATGGATTTCAAAAACCTTTGTAGGTAACATTTTTCATTGGGTGTTGAAAAAGTCAAAACTTAAAACAAAAACAAAAAAGCTCATGGTTATCAGAAAAGCTAAATGCATTCAGACAGCTAATATTTGTTTCCATTTTGATGTAAATACAAAATTTAGAAAGTGATACATTTCTGAAGAGATTCTCAAATGGAATATCTAGAAAACAAGCTAATTGTAGCATTTAGCTCTAGCATAAAGGTGGTCCATTTATAAACATTTTACTCAGCCTAAAATGATTTAATCAATAAAATATTGTTACAGTTTAATACCGTTTTAATCCATGCTTAATGGTCTTATCGTGATAAAGTCTGAAAGTTATCTTTTCACTCAGTTGTGGCTAACACTCTTTCGCTAAATACAGTTTTTGCCTGTACACATTTTTGAAAGACTGAGAAAGACTTTGATGGAGTTTGTAAAATGACTTTGAGGAGTGGTGTGAATGACTGAGAGAAATCAATCCCTTGGATAAAGTTTTGGAGAGAAACACGAGTTGATCAATTTAAAATAAAAGACACCTTTTTGAAGTCAATACACTGTCCTTTTCAGCAAAGGCAAACCTATGAACAAAGGACCCTGCTGTCTCTTTTGAATGCATATTGGATTGACCGCAGGTTGAAGTAAAACTCTTCAAAGGAGGAAACAGGAATGAGTGGGGGCTTGTGTACACAAACTAAGCTTTACCACTTCAATTAGACAGAGACATGGTGTGGTTTCAGGGTTAATTTTTATGTAAGTTTGTACGTTTCTCCACAGACGTTATTTAGTAAGAAATACCTTCCATTTTGGAAATATTAGGAATTATTGAGAGAAGCAATAAAGAAGCCTGAATCATATGTAGGGATAGAAAACATTTCAGTGCGGTTAATAATAAAAATGTTATCTTAAACATGCTGCTGTAACACTTGTGATGCCGAACAAAGTTACGAATGGTAATTTAGTGATTGAACATAGAATTAAAGGGTTATAATTTTCCATTTTGAAAAATTATTTTGACAGATTTTGATACAGAGCAGCAGAGATGGGCAGTAACGCGTTACTGTAATCTGATTACTTTTTCGAGTAACGAGTAAAGTAAGGGATTACTATTGCAAAAACGGTAATTAGATTACCGTTACTTTCCCGTAGGAATGCTGCGTTACTGCGTTACTAAAACCGTGATTTTTTGCGAGAATGTCTCACGACAGTGACGTAAGCGAGTGCGCCGTTAGTGACAACAGCTGTGTGCAGACCAACAATGGATCACATATCGATTGTGGGAGAGAGTATGAGCGAGCGTTTAAAGCGTGGAAGTACTGACCTTAGTTTGAGTTTGATTCCATAAAAAGTGACAAAAACATTAGCGTCCATCGTGCGTGGGAAGAAAACTTCTTTTTACAGCGAAAAAACCCCTAAACTTCCGAGCAAGCACCGAGTGCGCAACGACGTAATGGGAAACTCACAGAGAAACTCGCGGATTCTTCAACTGACCGTGGCACACCTGCACCAGGGTAAACCTCCGCCTACCGCAGTCCTGCTTTACAGGTGAAAATAGAGCAACAGGACCGCTGAGTCTTTGACTTTATTTATTTTCTGCTGTGTTTTACTTGCATCTATTTGAAAGAGTGAGTGTAAACACAAAAAATATTTTATTTTATGAGCTGGAATGTGTAGAAAATAGGTTTAAATGTTAAACTAATTTATTCAAGTCAGAGAATGGTGCATATAATTAAATTTTTGCTTGATTGCATAAAGTTAAAAGATTAAAACTGATAAAACTATAAAAGTTTTAAAAAGAGACTTTTCTATTTGATTACATTTTGTATGATGGATTATGTAGAAAAAGTAGAATTGGGCTGAAAGATCTATCGCTTTATCACCTCGTCAGGTTGTAAATCGTGTTTTTAAAAAGTAACTAAGTAACTAAGTAACTAAGTAATTAATTACTTTTGAAAATAAGTAATCAGTAAAGTAACGGGATTAATTTTTTGGGGAAGTAATCAGTAATTAGTTACTGATTACTTTTTTCAAGTAACTTGACCAACACTGCAGAGCAGTAATGGTCCAGGTGTTACCCAGGCTGGACTGAATAAGATTGCTGGCTTTATTTTCCATGTTAGAGTTTGGTTATAAACCTAAATGTCTACAAAACTGTCTGATATACAGTAACTATGAAGTTTTTTTATATTATACAGATATATGGTCCTTAATTTCAGTAACTCTGGCTTTACCTTTCCCAGCAAGTTGACATTTTTCATCTTTGAAGGATCTGAAAGACTCATTTAGCAGCAGTTGACAGTACGTATAATTCCACTTGGACACCTCCTTAGTGATTGTTTTATTTTCATTTTTACCCCCAGGTTAATTGTAGGTGCTATGAACTGCTTGGTTAGCTATAAAACGGTTCATTTGGGTTAGAGTTTCCCTTTCGTGGCATTAAGAATATGTGTTAAAAAATACCCAAATTCCCAAGGGTCATTTATAACTGTCCATGTTGTCCATACGTACAAAGTTAGTTGTAAAGTAACAGCGTAAAATGTAAGTTACTGTAACAGTTACTGAAAAGGTGTCACTAGTGTTGACAAAATTTCAATATTAGGAGGAGTAGAAGGGACAAAAGCTATCCAAACCCACCTAACCCTGTATAAAAAAGCAATTGTCCCCTTTGTGATTGTGGCGTGGGTGTGGTCTCTGGCCAGCTGCAGAAGAGGGGTGATGCAGTGAGCTCCCAGGGCGGCGCAGGGGCGGGGTGAACAGGTGTGCTGGGGACCTGTCACTGATTGTCTCTCTCTATATGTTGGCAGTGACAGTCGGAGAGAAGAGCGGACGTGACAGCAGTGGGAGAGAGCGGGAGTGTCTGTGTCCCGATGCAAAACCACAGTATTGAATAAAAGTTCTGCTGTCGCCATATTCGCCCGGCTTATGTTTCTTGGGTCCGACGTTACAGTGATTAATCAAATTTTTTGGGGAAGCAAAGTTCAGTTTCACCAGCTACACTCAGGCCCTGTTGAATGAAAGAGAAATAAGCTAAAGGATCTCAAAAAGCAACACATCAAGCGACTATCTAAAGAAACAGCTGAGAAACAAAGTCACTGACATCGATCAGTCTGGAAAGGTTTATGAAAAGTAAACAAACAATAAAATAAAGGTTTTGGAGTGGACTATCAAATTACAGACTTAAATCTGAATGAGACGCTTTAGCATGACTTCAAACAGGCTGTTCATGATTTTTAAAAAAGAATAAGCTCCAGTGTGGTTGAATTAAAACAATACTTTAAAGAAAAGGGAGCCAAAATTCCTCCACGGTGATGTAAAAGACTCATTGCCAGTTAGAGCAAACACCTGATTGCAGTTCCTCCTGCCAAAGCGCGGCATAACCAGTTATTACGTTTAGAGAGCAATTACTTTTTCACACAGGCCTGGATAGGCTTGGATTAAATGAATGAAATCAGCAGTAAGAAACTGCATTTTGTATCTACTCAGGTTATCTTTGACAAATATTAAAAATATGTTTGATATGACATATCAAAACTACAAGGAATAAGAAATGGGGCAAGTACTCATTCACAGTATGTATGTTTGACATGTTTAATACAACAGGACAGATAATACAGAAATGATACTAGTGGGGTTTTTTTGTTTGTTTTTTTACACATATCACTTTTTGTAAAGCTAATGCTGCTTTTGAGCCATTAAAACTCCTCATGCACCCCCTTAAGTCTTGGCTGTACTTTGGCCACTGTGTATTACCAGAGGTTTGACACTAAGTAATCAAATTACAATTGCTAAATCATTATCTTTTGAGGGGTTGCATGCTAGCATTGTCATTCTAAGCACATTTAACTTCTTATGCTAACACTAGCATTTATTTTATAACTCGCTCATCTTTTTAGTTTTATTGTACGACATTCCTGTCTACTTAGGGAAAGTTCTTGGTTTTTTTTCCCCTTTTCTGCAAAAAGACCAAAAGTGGCAAGTAAAGCAGCGATGGCGTCCAGGTGAACTTTCAGTTTCCTCTTCCTGCTTCCTGCCGTGTGACTCCAGCTCTCAGCTGGAGCGGCGTTTCCATACACGCGGTGCTGGTCTCCCAAAATCCTCTTACTTCCCCCCTCCACACACACACACACACACACACACACACATCCTCACATAGTTATATACAGCTGAACACGCTCACACACAGAAACACTCATGCTCACACTCGCAGACACACACAGCGTGGATTTGTTTTCTCTGTGATGAGAGGGATTATGGGATAAAGGAGACGAGGCCACAGCAGTTTAGTTCAGGTTGGACCAAAGCTGCTCTCAGCAGCAGCAGCACCAGCAGCAGCACAAAGACAAATAGATGAATGTCTGGCTGCACACTGGAGATCTGCACAGCCGTTAACGCCATGGCCAGTGTGTCTTCTGGGTGCAAGAGCTTCTGATTGGGATTCTAAAGTGGAGAGTGGATATGTTTTTCTTCCAGATGACTGAAGATCAGCAGAAACAGAAGCATCTAAGCGTAATCCGTGGAAGGAAACCGAATAGAGAGGAGTGGAACTCAAAAGCCGGAAAGTGTTGAAATGGATCTGTTGCTTCTAAGGATAACTCCAAAATCAGCTGTTCATCTTTTTAAGCTCTGCAAAATGCAAAATATTTGTCGGGAGACAGCTGAAACATCCCTTTTAGACTTTATTTAAGGCCAGCATACACTTTGAGTCAAAGGACAGTTTTCTGTTTCATATACAGCACGCTATGATATGACTGACTGATGTATTCAACCCATCAAGAGCACAATATGGGAATGGATTGGCTGGATTCGTACGGCGATGATGTCCTCATCTAGTATGCAATTTCACCTGCTTTAAAAATGTGTGTCAGATAGTGACTGAACAGCTTGCCTCAGTCACTTTTGAGAAAAGCAAGAGCGGGAACATTAAATGTGCAGAAAGCACTGGAGAATCAGCTGTTCGATCAAATACAAGTCTGCATTTTGCCACTGAAATGCCGCTAAGACTAATTCTTACCGTAGCTATGCTCCGGCAGGCATAAACTTCTCCTGGTTTGCGGCAGAGGGAGTAGTCTAAACAAAACAAATCAAACAGTAAAGATGAGCACATGCAGATGCTGCACATTATTTCCGTGGAGAGTTAGGGGATGGGTGCTTAATGATCTGTGTGCGATTAGTCACTGTAGCATGTGAGACTTACTGTAAAGTCACTGAGTCACTAGGATGATACATCCAGTTCTCATCATTTTCTTTTCTGGTATAATTCCCACTGAGGTGCCACAGTGGCTCTTCTCCCATCTCTTCCCCTTTGACTCCGTGGACTCCCACCCTCCTGAAACCCATAATGGCATTGTTAGCTTAATCTGCAATAAGAGAATCAGCTGTCACATCGGTGTGTTCCCTCACCGTGTGCGTACCGTTCTGCTGAGCGACCACCGCGGAGCCGCTCGTGCGTGCAGCCATCGATTGCCTATCTGCGGAGTCGATGAGCTGTTATTTGACTGCGGTCGATTGCACTAAGCAGTGCGATCTCACACCGGGAGAGAAGAAGTCTTACTAATTGGAATGAGCAAAAATCAAACTAGAGGTGCACAAAGTGTCTCTGAGAGTTTATTTTGAATATACTAGTTTTATTTAAATGCTGTATGATGATCGCATTTTCCAAATGGAGTAAAATATGGGTAAAATTGTTACACTGTAGTCTTGAAATCCAGTAATGCTATCCATCTTACCAGGTTTTCACTGTCTTGATTAAAGATGACGGTCGCTGTTTGTCTTTATTACCCAAAACAAAAGGCCAATCGATACTTAATCGAACAGTTATTTTTAGTCTGGAATACATTATTTGCTTTAATTCTCTCTTAAAATGTGCTTGCTTTTCCTTTGCTCCATTTCTTTAGCCATAAGAACAAAACATCAGGCTGGCCGCCTCCTGGCCCAGGCTCCTGGGGAGGACTGCAGGGGCCCCCATACAGTTGGGACAGCATGAACAGCGCCAGGGAGGGACGGGAATGCCTCACCAAGTATGTATGATGATAAGCACTGGCATGCATGTGTTTAAATGTGTGTTGTCATTCTGTTTATGCACAGTTATGCACTCATGCAATAATTGTGCATAAATTATTGCATGAGTGCATCACATGTGGATGCATCATGGAAAAACTACAGTATATGAACCATAAGTGTGAAAAAAGTCATGTTCAGTGAAGTCTAAATGTTTAAGGTTTTTGCAGTGCAATTATCTTTATATGGCTAGTTGCTTTGATGACTTACACTGTGGTTAATGTGATTAGGTTAACAGATGATCCTATGTTGGCCATAGGTGTGAATGTGAATCTGACCTGTCCTGGGTGTACCCCGCCTCTCGCCCTATGGCAGTTGGGATAGGTTTAATTGAATAAGTGGAAATGGATAGTAGGCTACTTTGGTAATGCTGATATACAACATCACAATGTAACAGTTTTAGAGTAGTTTACCAAGAGTTGTGAACAGAATCATTAATATAAAAAAAAACATCCCAATTGTGAGAAAAAAAGACTAGTATGTGGAATTTATAGTACAGGGTGGGCCATTTATATGGATACACCGTAATAAAATGGGAATGGTTGGTGATATTAAAGTCCTGTTTGTGGCACATTAGTATATGTGAGGGGGCAAACTCCTCAAGATGGGTGGTGACCATGGTGGCCATTTAGAAACCGGCCATCTTGGATACAACTTTTGTTTTTTCAATAGGAAGAGGACCATGTGACACATCAAACTGATTGGTAATGTCACAAGAAAAACAATGGTGTGCTTCAACGTAACTTTATTCTTTCATGAGTTATTTACAAGTTTCTGACCACTTATAAAATGTGTACAATGTGCTGCCCATTGTGTTGGATTGTCAATGCAACCCTCTTCTCCCACTTTTCACACACTGATAGCAACACCGCAGGAGAAATGCCAGCACAGGCATCCAGTATCCGTAGTTTCAAGTGCTGCACATCTCGTATCTTCACACCATAGACAATTGCTTTCAGATCACCCCAAAGATAAAAGTCTAAGGTGGTCAGATTGGGAGACCTTGGGCGCCATTCAACTGGCCCACGACGACCAATCCACTTTCCAGGAAACTGTTCATCTGAGAATGCTCGGACCTGGCACCCATAATGTGGTGGTGCACCATCTTGCTGGAATAAATCAGGGAACGTGCAAGCTTCAGTGCATAAAGAGGGAAACACATCATCATGTAGCAATTTCAAATATCCAGTAGCCTTGAGGTTTCCATTGATGAAGAATGGGCCCACTATCGTTGTACCCCATATACCACACCAAACCATCACTTTTGTTGTTCTAGCAGTCTTGGAGGGATCCATCCAATGTGGGTTAGTGTCAGACCAATAGCGGTGGTTTTGTTTGTTAACTTCACCATTCACATAAAAGTTTGCCTCATCACTGAACAAGCATTGAAATCTGCTGCAATGACCCGGTTACTGCGTTCACCAGATATCAACACAATTTCGATCCGCTCCTCACGTGTTAACCTCTTCAACATGTCAATGGCTGTGAACAAAGAGAAACTTGTAAATAACTCATGAAAGAATAAAGTTGCGTTGAAACCAAGCACACCATTGTTTTTCTTGTGACATTACCAATAAGTTTGATGTGTCACATGGTCCTCTTCCTATTGAAAAAACAAAAGTTGTATCCAAGATGGCCGACTTCTAAATGGCCACCATGGTCACCACCCATCTTGAGGAGTTTGCACCCTCACATATACTAATGTGCCAAAAACAGGACTTTAATATCACCAACCATTCCCATGTTATTACGGTGTATCCATATAAATGGCCCATCCTGTATATATAAACCATTAGCGTTAACCCGTTAATGGAAATTTGCCGCGTTAATGCGGTTATGGCGTTAACGTCATTTTAACAAGATTAACACTGGCAGCACTAATATATATATATGAACAGTTATATATTTAAATAGCTGTCAAAAAGGAATATAAACAACAGTGGAAATGCAGTATGCATGAAGCAGTGTAACAGTCCCAAAGCAGTGGGGTGGGCATTGTTTCAGCGGCCTACAAAAGTAGCCATTGTTTGAGGTAGTTTGCATTCCATCAGTGCATATGCAGGCTGTTGTCTCTGCAAATTTGTCATGCAGGAAAACACCTCCTGCCATAAGGACATGCGAGGTGCTGGCATAAAGAACACTATGCACATGCTCAGCTGCGTGTAGAGTCTGTGGGATTCTGTTAAGATTTCTGATTTCTCTATTAACATGAGACGAGTCCCTTCGGTCTCACAGACCTAGAGACCGGTCTCTGTAACCATCTTTTAACCTCCATTCACTAGGGAAGAATGTATATTTTCCCAACTGGCTAGGGACTGGTTACTGGAGGTTGGTGCCTGTCGCTGGCTGAAATTGGTGGTAAAACGGTGCTTGTGTAGAAGATGTTATCTGCAAATACTTGTCAACTATTCAGTGAATGATAAAAAGTGTGAAGCAAAGCAGAAACAGAAAACACAAGTCTTTCTTCATAGTAAAACTGTGCCTTATTACTGCTGCCAACACATTTCAAAAGGCCCAGCTTTTACTTTTAAGGTGAACAGTCTCTGTTTGTTGTTTGCATCATACCCTTCACAAATTTACCACCGGTAAGCTAGCAGTTGGCAAGTGTTTGCAGATAACTTGGCGACTTCACAGGCAACCGTGGCAATACATTTTTCCATAGCAACCTGTAGTTCTAGTTTAACAATCAATTTAATCATTGGTTATTATGAATCTTTGGCTCTCTTCTACAGTGTGTCTTATATACTGTCATCTTCCCATCACCCCAGACAGCAGACCTGAGTCTGGATCTATCAGAGGTTCCTTCCTGTTAAAAGGGAGTTCTTCCTTCCCACTGTCACCAAGTTATTGATCAAAGGGGGGTTGTTTGATTTTTGGGGTTTTCTCTGTATTATTTTTGGGTCTTTACTTTCCAGCATTAAGTGCCTCGAGATCACTGCTGTTGACTGCTGTGATTTGACACTATATAAATAAAAATGAATTGATTTGAACTGATAGTTGCCGTGGGATCACTGACTGGTCTCTAGGCCTGTCTTACGAGGGCTTTAGTTTTCAGGATTTTGAAAACTTAGATTATTACAGTTGTTGCCCAAGAACCATTAAATACTATAATATATAAATAGCAAGCTAAACTATTTCTTAATTACATTTCATATTGTTTTTAATCAAATCTTGCCCATCACACTGGCCTTTTGCCCTTTCCTTGATTCATTTATAGTATGAGGCATTGGAAGTAAATTGGAAGTAAGTCAAAAGCTCGCCACAAACTTTGCTTTCATGAAGCGCAGCCTGTCAAGAGAAGAGAAGAGCCATGGCTTGCTCTGAGATGAGCTGCCAAGTTGCAGATATACCCATCACTCACCCATCCCTGCTGTCCTTTCCTTTGTGTTTCCCCAAAACAATTATAAATAATGTCAAAAATCCAAATAACAAATGAGTTTGTCTCTATTAGCCAGTATATACTTGCCATATTTTTGAACTGGTTTTGCGATAGTGTGTATTTTACAAACCATAGCATTTTCTATTAACTTCCAATATTAATTTGCTTTCTTTGGACAAGAGGTTTCTTTTTTTCAGTAATCAATAAGTCATATGTCCAATGACTCGATCCTAATCATTTAAACAGAGCAGAAAAACTGAATCAATAATTACACGTCTTTATAGCAGCATACACCTTTAAACTGTGTGGAACCTGATAGTCAATACTAGGTTAGCTGGGTCTGTTAAGCCTGTTATATAACTCTAATATGCTCTGCTTTGTTCTTGACTGTATTAAATTTTTTTGCCCAGTTGTTGGGTATCTATTGAAATTAACTGATGAAAGATGACTCTATTGTTTAAATGCACTCACTTAAATCTGCGCTTGAAAGGAAGAGAGCCAACCATTGCTTCCAGGAATCGTGTTTTGTTTTTTAATAAACTTCTTAAATTATTATTATTATTTTTTTGCTCAATCGTTCAGTTATTTCTCTAGCATCTATTACCATGTGTCACACTAGGCTGAGGCCTAGTGGTAGAAACCTCAGTAATGGCTACCGCGCCAGTAAGGCAAGAACCTGGAATTTCTGAAACATTACCAGGATCTGACCTTTTGTTTCCAGCTTTCCCTTGACCCCGTGATGCCCTCGTCTTTCCTTCTGCGGGATTAAATCCCACCGATCCTGACGGGGAATATGAACCGGCATTGCAGATTGGAACATGCTCTGTCACGGACAGATTTACTCTGAGATTTCTGTGCCGAATGTACAATAGAGATCAATGTGATAATGGGCTAGGGAATGAGAATGTGGAATAAATGGCATAAAAGAAGTGGGGCAGAGATTCAGATTGATTGGTCAGAGATGAAGGTATACTGTGGATGCTTGGAACATGTTTCATGCTCTGAGCAGATTTAGGCAAAGCTGTAAATATACTATAATAAATAGATATATTTCACTGGTTCCTAAATAAAAGTCTCAAACCACCTGAGACAGTAAAATAAATTATTTTTGTGAGTATTCATATAGTTGCACATAAATGTCAGTATGCACGAGGCAGAAATTTCACATGATCTACTGTATGGATTGTAGGCACTGAACAATGGGATGGATGCTGGCCAGGCAACAATAGACACCCTGCACTGGACTTTATGTGCAGACAGGAAGCAGCAGCTGCCAAGGGAGCCTTTTAAGCTGCAAAAGAGAAAGGAAGCTAGGATAGAGACAGAGAGAATGAGTTAACCCCACTGAAAGTGTGTATCAGCTCTTAATTAACAGGCAGTCTGCATTCTCAGTGTCTCAGCTGAGACAGACGTCTGAGGTTCAGCGGGCAAGAAGTAATTTAATACAGTACATTTACATTTTAGTGGTGCTTTCACCCCGAGTGCAATGACTTGCAATAAGACAAAGAAAATGGCGATGTGAAAAATTTAATATTAACCTATATTTAATAGAGGTGACCGCATATAGCCGCCAACAGCAGAGAACTATTGATTCACAGCAAGAAGATCTGGCTGATGCAGGGTGTTTCTATTTGCATGTTCTCGTGCTTCCACTGGATTCCTCTCCAAGCGCCAAAACATGCACTAAAGCCCTCCTTAGAAGTAGTATTGGTCCTGGGGGGCACGTGGCTGCTGACTGCTGCTAAACACACAGGGCAAGTTTCTTAATAATTTCTCTTTTTTTTTCTGGTTGTTTCCATTTTCAAGCTTTTTGGAGAGAATTAAATCCTTTTATTTCACAGTAAATGTGAGAAAGGAGTAAGGGTATGACTAAGTACTCACTTCCAGTACTGAAAAACTAAACCTAATGGCCACATTTTTGTATAGCTTATTTGTTGGGATTTTCTTATGGCTTAAAATCCAGGGTGTTTCTGCCTAATTAACTCATTGAACTGGACCGCTCCATTGAGATTGTGTTGTTGGCATGTTTTAAGAGCATTTTTAATATAATTATCCAATAAAAAATATGCTTTATATGTGGAGCAGACAGTCTAAGAAGTTTGTATGCTAGTTTTGGTGAGTAAAAGCTAGTATTTTATTATCTTCTTAGGAAATATTTTGATGTTAAATACCCATTGGCCCGCTGCCTTTTCTAGATGTCTTGGCACGGTTGAAAGATCCCAAAATAAAAGCTGAACTGACATCGGTTCAAGTTGCTCCTTTAATATCTCCTGGATGTCATTGTTAGCAATAGAAAGCTAACATGCACTGTGTTAAAGAACTGTTTTATGCTATCTCATTACTGATTGGAATAAAATCAAATAAAACATTTCCTGATTAAAAAGAATGAGAAGAAATGAAAATCAGAGTCAAAACTTCAAACTTTTGGGTCCACCACTTATCTTCCTGAGCTAATGACTTTTATCTTTAAACAAAAGCATTTTGAGTTTGTGATGCTAGCATCGCTTACAGATGCTATAATTATAAAAGTCACGCAACAGATGAAATTTACATTTACAAAAAATATAAATAGCTTAAAAGTGTGTTTTTGTAATGCTAGTCGATGATGGGCGATCGTGGCTCAAGAGTTGGGAGTTCGCCTTGTAATCGGAAGGTTACCGGTTTGAGCCCCGGCTTGGACAGTCTCGGTCGTTGTGTCCTTGGGCAAGACACTTCACCCGTTGCCTACTGGTGGTGGTCAGAGGGCCCGGTGGCTCCAGTGTCCGGCCGCCTCGCCTCTGTCAGTGTGCCCCAGGGTGGCTGTGGCTACAATGTAGCCTGCCATCACCGGTGTGTGAATGGGTGGATGACTGGATATGTAAAGCGCTTTGGGGTCCTTAGGGACTAGTAAAGCGCTATATAAATACAGGCCATTTACCATTTTACCATTTAGTCTGTGTATGTGTGGTCACAACCATCTACTAACCACATTAGTTATCGTTGCTTCAAAATAAAACAAAGAAAGATACATTTGATCCCTTCTTTGCAACACTTATATTTCCTTACTTCCAAACAGTTTTCCACCTCAGTTATCTCTTGAGCTGCATCCGTGTGTCCCTGTTGCTTATGTTAGTTTGGAACTGGTGTTTCCCACTCCTCAGAAGGATTCAGGAAGGCTTAGGTCATCTATGAAAGAGATCTGCCAACTGTTCTTATCCTGAACAGCCTGCAGACTTTCATACAGCTTCAAAAGACAAATTGCCTCCAGACTGCAAATCTGAGCGATTAAGTGAACAGAAGACCTGTACTCTCTTCTATAAGTGGCTTTTAAGCATAAAATGTTTGAAACCTGAGCCAGAGCACTGATTTATGACCAGCTGACTGCACAGCTCATATCATTCATTCCAAGTTTAAGGATCTCTGTCTCAGCTAAAATGATTTCTTCTGTACAACTGAAATTTAGTGATTGAATTCTAATGTGCATTTAGTCATATTCTCCTAGAAAACCTTCTTTATCCTGCGGGACAGATTTGATCCCTGTAATAGTCATTGTGCCCATTATGTCATCGAGAAGAGAAACTATTTGGCAACTTATTTTATGTCACTCTTCGTAAGTAGGTCAGCAAATTGTCTGAACTGAAAGTGAATTGAAGCCAAAGTGTCAGGGTTTCTGGGTCTTTGACCCAGTATTCTTAGTTCATATTCACTGTTTATATTCTGTCTGCTTCACCTCCTGTTTTATTGTGTTAGCCTTGGTCCATGTGCATTATGTTCCGTCCTCTTCCCGTTTATCATTAGGTCATTATGTTCAGCTGTGTACTCACCAGGTTCTAATCTCTCATCACTCAGCCTGTGTATTTATGTCCCTCAGTTCAACCAGTCCAATGTCTTGTCATTGATGTTATTGTGATGTTGTTCTCGCCGCTGTTAGGTTGTCCTCTGTTCAGTTCCGTCAAGTCAGCCGGTCAGTTGTCAGTCAGTCTTTCATTCATCCATTCAGTCAGTCGTCCAGCCGGCCAGCCGTTTCCTACTTCTGTTCTGTTTGTTCACTCCGTTGACAATAAAACACCAATCTTCACCTACCTGTGAGTCCAGCGTTTGGGTCCTCCTTCTTTCGTCCACGACCTCATCCTGACAGAATGACAAGACCCGTGCCACGAAGACACGATGTGGACCCAGCGGACTCGGACCTCTTCGAGCGGCAGGACGCAGCGCTCTCCATTTGGGAGGAGAAGCTCAGGTGGAAACAGCGGCTCTTCTCAGAGAGGGAGCTCGTCTTCGAGGGGACTCGTCTGGCTCTGGGCGGGCCTCGGAGACGCCGCGGTCCTCCACCTGCTGCCTCACCTGCAGCGGAGCATTCGCCGCGGAGAGTGGGCGTCACAGGCCAAGCTTCGGCCGCTCGCTCTCCCGCTGCTCCGCTCCTCGCTCACCCGCCAGCCGTTCTACTCACCGGACCTTCAACCTCGCCATGGCACAGCGGCTCCACCTACCACCTCGGCTCAATGGAGGCTCCCGTGCCAGAGGCTCATCTGTTTACCCCGCCCGCTTCCTCTACCCGGAGAAAGCGGCACACACGCCACCGTAACATGGACTATTTCCAGCCACTCCCGGCGGTGAGTCCCAGTGACTGTTTGCCACCTTCCTCAGTTGACTCTTCACATAAGATAAATAATAGACGCCTCTCCGATTCATGGGGAACGTCCCTCTTGGACGACAATGTGGACTGGGTAGACTTTTTCTGCTCTGTTTCCCCAAAGACAGCTCAGTTAAAGACTGTAAATAGTGGTGGCAGAAAAATCAGAACAATCTCCAATAAACCTGCCAGTAACACACACACCGTCACTATTTCCACACCCAGTATTCAGCCATTTCCCACCAGCACAGGGGCCCAGTCTACGCCCACACCAGTGCCAGCTCCCAGGAGGAGGGCAGCTGCGACCCGGTCTACCTCCACACCCGCTTCTGTTTCTCAGGTGGGGGTGACTGGTGTCCAGCCACCTTCCGTGCCCGTCCCAGCGCCCAGGTTGAGGGCAACCAGAACCCAGCTCGACCTCCCTGGAGGCTTGGAGGAGCTAACCGGTCCACCTGCTACTCCACCACTTCATCCACCTCCTGACCCAGCCTTTCACGCCCTCGCACTATCCCTAGTTAGATTAGCTGAACTGTCCCCCGCCCAGGCACCAGCCTTACGAGCCCAAGCCGTAATTTTATCTCCGTCACTAGCTCAATCTGTAGCTCGGCCAGCAGCCACGCCTGCCTCTGTTCCTCCCTTAGCATCTCCACTCCAGTCAGTTCCCTCACCTGCTGTTCAGCTTTCCCTCCAGTCAGTTCCCTCACCTGCTGTTCAGCTTTCCCTCCAGTCAGTTCCCTCACCTGCTGTTCAGCTTTCCCTCCAGTCAGTTCCCTCACCTCCTGTAGCTCAGTCCCCTCCTGTCCTCCAGTCACCTCCTGTAGCTCAGTCTCCACCTGTCCTCCAGTCACCTGTAGCTCAGTCTCCACCTGTCCTCCAGTCACCTGTAGCTCAGTCTCCACCTGTCCTCCAGTCACCTGTAGTCCAGTCTCCACCTGTCCTCCACTCTTCTGTAGTCCAGTCTGCCGCCCAGTGCCCTGTAGTCCAGTCGCCTCCTGTTTCCCAGTCACCTGTCCACCATCCCGTCCAGTCCCCGGACCTGCAGCCACAGCACCCAGAGCCAGCTGTGAGCCTTCCTGCTTCTCAGCCAGGGGTTTCCGCACCCGCTGGCCCGGCCGCTCTCCAGCCAGGGGCCTCCGCGCCTACTGGCCCGGCCGCTCTCCAGCCAGAGGCCTCCGCGCCTACTGGCCCTGCCTGTCTCCGGCCAGAGGCCTCCGCGCCTGCATCGCCCGGCCCGGCCTCTGCCTCAGCTGCACCCACGCCCGGCCCGGCCTCTGCCTCAGCTGCACCCACGCCCGGCCCGGCCTCTGCCTCAGCTGCACCCACGCCCGGCCTGGCCTCTGCCTCAGCTGCACCCACGCCCGGCCTGGCCTCTGCCTCAGCTGCACCCACGCCCGGCCCGGCTTCAGCCTCAGAGCCTTCGTCTGCTGCAGCCTCAGAGCCTTCGTCTGCTGCAGCCTCAGAGCCTTCGTCTGCTGCAGCCTCAGCCTGTGCTTCGCCTGGTCCCGCCTTGACTGGTCCCGCCTCGACTGGTCCTGTGCCCACCGGGCCTCGGCCAGTACGCCTGACACTAGAGAGCCGCCGCCGTTGCCTTCCGCACGGCCGGCCCCCGGACCGCCATCGCCTGAGTGGCCGCCGCTGCCTTCCGCACGGCCGGCCCCCGGACCGCCATCGCCTGAGTGGCCGCCGCTGCCTTCCGCACGGCCAGCCCCCCGACCAACGCTGTCATCGCCGCCGTCGCCTTCCGCACGGTCGGCCCCCGGACCCTCTTCTCCTGGGTGGCCGCCGTCGCCTTCCGCACGGTCGGCCCCCGGACCAGCGCTGTCATCGTCGCCGTCGCCTTCCGCACGGTCGGCCCCCGGACCAGCGCTGTCATCGTCGCCGTCGCCGTCCGCACGGTCGGCCCCCTGAACTGCCTCTGTGTGGACTCCGTCCCTCCGTCCTGGGCCCCCTCCGCCCGCCCTGTCCTGGTTTTTCGTTCTTTTGGCCGTCGGGTGCCGGCCTTTGCGGGGGGGGTACTGTCAGGGTTTCTGGGTCTTTGACCCAGTATTCTTAGTTCATGTTCACTGTTTATATTCTGTCTGCTTCACCTCCTGTTTTATTGTGTTAGCCTTGGTCCATGTGCATTATGTTCCGTCCTCTTCCCGTTTATCATTAGGTCATTATGTTCAGCTGTGTACTCACCAGGTTCTAATCTCTCATCACTCAGCCTGTGTATTTATGTCCCTCAGTTCAACCAGTCCAATGTCTTGTCATTGATGTTATTGTGATGTTGTTCTCGCCGCTGTTAGGTTGTCCTCTGTTCAGTTCCGTCAAGTCAGCCGGTCAGTTGTCAGTCAGTCTTTCATTCATCCATTCAGTCAGTCGTCCAGCCGGCCAGCCGTTTCCTACTTCTGTTCTGTTTGTTCACTCCGTTGACAATAAAACACCAATCTTCACCTACCTGTGAGTCCAGCGTTTGGGTCCTCCTTCTTTCGTCCACGACCTCATCCTGACACAAAGTTAAAGGAAAGGCGTCCTTTTTTTTTTTTTTTTTTTGCCTTTTTAAATAGTGTAATTTGAGATATTGAAAATTATATTATACAAAATGATATTCCTAAGCTTGTGTTTTTTGTGGGGTAGATTTACATAATCCCATCCAATCTTTTTACACCCAAACAACAAACAGTAACCTTCCTTTATTTACTCAATATAATTGCAAAGCAGGCAGCTTCGTGGGTAGCAGAACAATTTCCCCATCGCTTTTTTCTACATGGAATTTCTAATAATGCTGAACATAGAATTGACTGGAGTCTCTTGAATAAATGCTCTATTCTATTATCTCATGCAATGACCAGGGGCAGCTCTAGAATTTTTCCATAGGGTGCCTGGATGGAGGCCACTAAAAATATTGGGGTGGCACACCAAAAACAAAATTTCCAGTTTTATTATGCTGTTGTCAAATATAGGTTACTTGAAAAATATGTGAAGAAAGAGAGAAAGAAAAAATATATGCCTAGTTGATTTCCTGCTATTAATATAAATTGATATCACTGAGAAAATGGTAAATGGCCTGTATTTGTATAGCGCTTTACTAGTCCCTAAGGACCCCAAAGCGCTTTACACACTCAGTCATCCATCCATTCACACACTGTTGAAAAAGTACATATGAAAACCAAATAAGATTTTGAAACCCATAATAATCTATTTTGATTGATTGATTGATTGATTGAAGGTCCCAACCATGCTTTAATGATTCTCAGCAGAGCTGACCAGAAGAAGCCAAAGATTCACTCTCTGAGAATGGAGTTAATGTTAAGAACAAACAAGCTTTTCTGCAACCTGATCAAATAACTATAAATAACATGGCAAACAAATGCTATCAATTACTTAGCTCAGTAGTGCTTTCAGTGGAAATAAGACTTTTGAAACTTCAAACAGCACACAGAGACCTTCTTGTGTTTCAAAACCAACCATTTACTGGTTTTGGTATAGTCTTGCGGGGGGGGGGCAAATTTTGGGGGATGGCCAGTGCCCCCCCCCCCAGCCCCACCTTGGTGACGCCCCTGGCACTGACCATGGCTTCTAACTGTTAGAAAATTTAGAAGTAATGTTTATTATGTCATAATAGCACTTAGTACTAAAATACAGTACCCATGAGCCTTGACTCAATTGGATTTTTTGCTTCTCAGGCTGAAAACCAGCCAGCAGCTGTATGTCTGCTATAATTCAGTTCAGTTCACTTTTATTTACTGTATATAGCACCAAATCACAACAACTGTCACCTCAAGGTGCTTTAAATGGTAAGGTAAGAGAGAGAAAACTCCAACAATCAGACCATAGCAACTTCCTTTAAGATAAAATTTCAGTTTTTAGGGCGCTTTTTAACTTTTGCACCATGCAGACATATACCAAGTTTCAGTAAATAGCTCTTTGAAAATACTTTTGTAGATATAAAAATAGTATTTTATGTTTGTCAAACTGCGTTGTTTTTGACATGTTTATAGATTAAACTGAAGAAATGGGAACGAATTGGGAAATGGGAATAGTGAGTTGGAAAGTCCAAAGAAAAACTCTGAAAGACCTTCAGAAAGCTCAAGATCATTTGCACAGTACTATACATCAATCAGAAAACTGTTTATTAGTGTTGGAATTTTACTTGAATTTCCTTGCGCTCTGTATTTTCTAGCCAAGTATCACAGAGCAGCTCCCTGGAGGAGGTCCACCTAGATGGGGTCCCTCCTGCCCCTCGTCTGGTGGAGATGAGACGGGACCCTGTCCTGGGCTTCGGCTTTGTGGCAGGCAGTGAGAAACCGGTGGTAGTCCGCTCTGTTACACCAGGTGGGTGTCAAGATTGGCTTAAACTAACAATCTTTAAAATGAATACTTTTATTTATTCATTTGGGCAACTGTTATAATTTTATTTAGTTGCAAACTAACTGTACACTTGCCTACCCCTAACACAGTAGTCAGTGATACACCTCTACTACACAAGTACAGCTTTATTCCGTGTGGGAGTTTTGACTCTCTCTCACTTTTTCGGCATGCCTGTCAAATAATCAGAGACAATACGATATGTCTTTTTATTTTGGAATATTTGAGTCAGTTTTGATTGGATTTTACCACTTGTCTCAGCTTAAAGTGGTCTAAATAATTGATTTAATATTATAATAAATAAGAATATAAAAATAAAATCACAATAAAGCATTTAGAGCAACAAAAACTTCATTCACAGTGCAAAGTCAGAAGTCCAGTGATGGAAAGCCAGGAGAGTAGTCCTCAGAGTCACTACTTACTGAAAGCAAATCTGCCTCTGCTAAGATTTGATAAGAAGGCCAATAATATAACTTAGAAACAAAATAGGAAAATGAGCCATCCAGCTAAGCTAGTGTAGTGTGCAGATTGACTTATTTTGTTAGTTCTTTCTCCCCATCTGATTGGTTCTGATCAGCACATCAAATAGCTGCTGCTGTAGGAAACCGTGCACTCTGTTGGGCTGTGTTTGCCTCAAGTAAGCAGCCACAGGCAAGAAAAAGCATGAACACAAATTCATGTTTGGAAGTCTATTTTCCACTAAAACTTTGATTTGACTGGCAGCTTGCCACATTGCTGCCAAACAAACAGTTCACAAACCCTTATTAAGTGTCAGCTTCATTGGCTGCACGGACACAGACAGTGATTAGGCATCTCAATAATCAATCAGTGCTGAATCCTAAGCAGACAATTGAACTGATGAATATTCTATTTACAATGGTTGGCCAAGGAAGGAAACGCATGTGCTAGCAGAGAGTAGATTAATGCTTACACCTATTACACGTGTCTAGACGAGCACAAACAACAAAGTATTTGCAAATTAGCTGCATATTTCACATCTGCAAAAATCACACACACACTCATTCGCCTTGTCAATTTAGCTGTAATTACTCTTGATTTTATTTGCAGGTAATCTTTGGCTGGCTAGACGACATCTGTCTGCCTGCTGCTTTCATGGAGCGCTTTGATCAGCTGTTGCTTGTTTGCGTGTGTTTGTATGTTGGTAGGTGGTCCATCAGAGGGGAAGCTGCTGCCAGGTGATGAGATCATCATGATAAACGACGAACCCGTCAGTTCGGCTCCTAGAGAACGAGTCATCGATCTCGTCAGGTAGATACAAAATCCAGATTGGTGAAAAATAACATTTAGAGAACACTTTTCCCCCTCACACTTTATCCACTGCTGCTTTCCCTTGCTTCTTCTGATTGGCCGCCCCTCTTAAATGACAAGTCTGAACAGCCAGTGGGTGGGGCTGTTGAGCCCAAAGTTCGAGCGGTTTTCATTGGATGACTTCTCTATTTGACATCACACAGATACACCAGTAGAAAATATTGTCTGAAACCAGTGTTTAGAGTAGACTGGGATGACTTTTTGCGATGTGGGACTTGCTGTTTGAAAAATTGCTCATGTTTTTTGAATAATTTATATGAGCATCAACCAGGGTAATAGTGTATATAGTCTCACCAGCCACTTTGTATGGAAAATAGCTCCAAAAAAGATTAAATATCCAGTGAGCCACAGTTCTGTAGCTCACTGGATATGGCCAGGCTGCTTTGAGCTGACAGGAAGGCAACGGTAACTCCAGCTCTAAGAAGAGCGTCTCTGAACATAAAACATGTTGAACCTTGAAGTAGATGGGCTACAGCAGCAGAAGACCACATCGGGCCCCAGTCAGTGTCAGCTAAGAATAGGAAACTGAAATCTGTACAAGATCACCAAAATTGGAAAATAAATCTCAATTTCTGTGACATTCAGGTTGTAGTGTCAGAATTCAGCATAAACAACATGAAAGCATGGATCCATGTGGGTTTGTGTTAAATATTCAGGCTGCTGCTGGTAGTTTAATGGGGTGGGGATTATTTTCTCGGCAAACTTTGGGTATCTTAGTACCATTTGAGGACCACAAATTGCCTGTTGCTCACCATGTCCATTGTGTTATGACCACCCATCTGCTTCCAGCTGGATAACGCACCATGTCACAAAAGTCAGATCATCTCAAACTGGTATCTGATAACAAGTTAATTAAACTCAAATGGCCTCCACAGTCACCAAATCTCAATCCAGTGTATAGATGGAGGTATGGATGTGCAGTCAACAAATGTGCAGTCTTATGTCAATATGTACATAGACAGATAGATAGATCACATTGTTGGATAAAGTGAGTACAGTATGGGAGAATTTATACTGCAGACATGTGACAGAGTCACACAGAGTAGCGTAACATAATGTCACATTAAGCAACAATCTGTGCACTAGATTGCCCAAAAAAAGTAATTGAAACAAAAAGATAAATAAGCTCCAGGTAAAGTGTTTAGGGTCCCTTTAAATGGCAGGTTGAAAAAACTAAAAAGTTAATTACAAAAACACAACAACATTAGTGAAACGAAAGTCATAATCATTCATTTGCTTTTAAAATTATGAAGTTTATTTCCAAGTGTTAGCGATGCTTTCCACTCGCCTGCTCAGTAGTTAGTTAACTCAGTTCTGCTTGTCACCCCAACATATTCTGAATAAATAACAAGAAAAATGAGAATCCTTTTGCTCTTTCATTGAAAACAGTGCGCAACGAAACAAATCGTGTTTCACTTCACAGGAAGTACAACCCCTTTTTTTGTAATTAAATGGGGAAAGTAATGAGTGTCTGTGTGCTTTTGGTTTTAACTGTGTCTGTTGTAAGCAGTGTTTGCCCGAGGCGTTCAATTCCATTTCACCCAGGCTAATCAAGATCGTGTTGTTTATTTGCCGTTATTGTTGAGTGGAATCATTGGGTTTTTGTTGTTGTTTATTTCTTTTTTCATGATTTTGATGACTTTACGGTTTTCTGTCTTCTTGTTCCAGGAGCTGCAAAGAATCCATCATGTTGACTGTTGTCCAACCTTATCCTGTGAGTAGATCTCGCAATATATACAGATACATTTGTCAAAATGTGTTGGGATGATTTATAAATCTAGAAAAATGTTCTGTTTTTGGTGACACATACACAAACCACTTTTTCCATCCATTCGTATTTTAAAAATGTGTTACTTTATCATGTGTTAAATTTTTTTATTGTTTTCATATATATAAATATATATATATATATATATATATATATATATTTATATATATGAATACATTCGTATTTTAAAAATGTGTTACTTTATCATGTGTTAAATTTTTTTATTGTTTTCATATATATAAATATATATATATATATATATATATATATACACACTGTATATGTAATAGTAGAACATGAAATGTGGTTTCTGCATTTTATTTTTGAAGGACTTTTTGTTTACTTTGTTCAACCAAATAAAAAAAATATTTAAAATCACACAAGACATCCTTCTGCAGGCCTCTAAAACTCACCTGCGTTTAAACAATAAGGTGATAGTGATATACAATATTTTTATTGCTGACAACAAATTACATAAAGAGACCAAAATCAACAGTGAAACGACAACACAGTGAAACCAGCTCCTGTATATAATTATAAACACCCATTACAGTATGATTATGAGTAATTTAAGTGCTACTTTAGTGTGTTCCTGATTCAGATGTGTTGTTGCTATGCAAAACAACGCAATGTTGGATGGTACCGGGAGAGAAGATTGGCTGTTATTGGCTCTTTTCCCCATGAAGGTCTCTCTGCTGCCCACTGTGTGTGTGCAGAGCCAAATTAAGAGAGCCATTCTATTTCTTATTCATCCAATTTTACCAAAATTGGCTACAATTCAGCCAAGGGCATAGAAGAGTTGCTCAGAAGATAGTCTTCAATTAATTGGAATGAATGCAGAAAAATGCCTAAAATCGGCAATACTGTGCAAAAGTCTTGAGCCACCCATCATTTCTTTTGATGCAGGGTCATTCTGTCTCAAATCAACCAAACCTTCTGTCTCTAATGTGCATACAAATTTCATGGTAGGAAATCTTTATACTTTTTAAGATATTTTTGAAGTATGGTCCGGTAACACACTTTCAGGACTTTTTCTTCTTTTTTGCACATTGAAATCTGAGGCACTGCTTAAATATGAATATAAGCAGTGAATATAAAACATAAAAGCCTGAAAATTCTTTCTTTCTTACCAACAAAATGAGTCAGAAAATGGAACTTGAAACAGATAGATAGAAATGTTTACGCATCAGCTGGTTAAAATATGAAAGAAAAAAATGTGTCATTCAACTTTCATGCTTGGAGTTCATGAATTGAGCAAATATAACAAGTTGTATTACAGAAAAAAAAAGATTCTACCATCACAGATTCTGACCATTTTTTCCAAAAGAATATATCATGGAAACTATCTGATATATGAAGCTAAAAGTTCACAGCAGATATTATATATAATCAGACTTTGTACCATAACATTTTTGAGACTGAATGATCCTGCACCAGTTTATTCAAACATGCGCTGTCATGAATGCAAGTATAGTTTTTGTCTAACGAGTTACAAAGTCACTATTTGGTATGAGCAACTTTCTTCTTTAACACACCCTCAATTCTTTTAGGACACCCAGATATGCTCTTTCTGGCAAGTTGTCTGATACATGTAGACACAGCATTGTTTCATACTTTGAGTTAAGTGTTTCTTCAGTGATTCATAGGTCAGTGTTACGTAGCTTAAAAGCAAATCAAGAAAAACATTCCTCTGAAAATGTCCAAAGACAAACTTTGATAGACTTTGAGAAAGCCTGGAGAACTATTGCCCAAGACCACCTTAGTTGTTGGAAGCAAACTATAAAGAAATTATCATGGCTCAAGTACTGACTACCGCCTTCTAGACTTTTTCCAGAAGGGCTTTGTTCCCTTTAAAGCAATTTATTTTAATTGTCATTGGTAGAAACAGCATCACTGACTCAAACAGGAATGACAAGCGAACTAGCCTGATGTGCTTTTTTCTTCTGGCCCCAGGTCAGTCAAACCTTGTCTTTAACAGTAGAGGTTTCCAGTGTGTTACCTCAGCATAATCAGAAAATGAAGTCATCCCATTTGTCTGTGATTGCTTAGGGCCACATTTACAAATGTCTTGCACCAGCACAAACTGGGCTTTGGTACTAAAAAAAGTTGCTGGTATTTACAAAAAAGATCACAAAGTGCTTCACAAGGAATGACAGAGTATAAAGCAAAAACAGACAAAAGTTAACAAAATGTAAATTCTAAAAAGATGTGTTTTTAGTTGTCTAAAGTGTCACTAGCATTGACAAAATGGTAGTATTTTATAACCAAGTAGAGAAGAGGAGTCGCTCTGCAAGCTAACAGCTTACAAGCTAGCAGTTAAGTAGGCCTATAAAGTTCAGGAGTCTTCCAAGAGGAAATAAAAGTGAGACTTGTGGAAGAAAATCAAATTTTTGTGCGAGATTTTTGCAACTTACCCTGTTCTATGTGTATTTCTGGGAGTTTCTCTTTCAAGATCTAAATCATTTAGAGAATAATTTACTGCTATTTAACGTGGGTTTTTTTTGTTTTGTTTTGTTTTTTGGTGTGCTGGGACTGCACCTGGGTTTAGTGCAACTTTTTTAAAACAGTAAATCTGGCCCATAGTTTTTTAATTCCACTACCTAATGGCAAGAATAAACTTCAGCTTTCAGCCACTATAGAGAAAAAGTCCTGTAAATACAGTGTATGAATGTTTTTGGAAGTAGTTTTTAGTTTGTTTTTAGTTTTAGCTATTTTAGGGGGATATCTGTGTGTGCAGGTGACTATTACTGTGCATAATTATTAGGCAACTTAACAAAAAACAAATATATACCCATTTCAATTATTTATTTTTACCAGTGAAACCAATATAACATCTCCACATTCACAAATATACATTTCTGACATTCAAAAACGAAACAAAAACAAATCAGCGACCAATATAGCCACCTTTCTTTGCAAGGACACTCAAAAGCCTGCCATCCATGGATTCTGTCAGTGTTTTGATCTGTTCACCATCAACATTGCGTGCAGCAGCAACCACAGCCTCCCAGACACTGTTCAGAGAGGTGTACTGTTTTCCCTCCTTGTAAATCTCACATTTGATGATGGACCACAGGTTCTCAATGGGGTTCAGATCAGGTGAACAAGGAGGCCATGTCATTAGTTTTTCTTCTTTTATACCCTTTCTTGCCAGCCACGCTGTGGAGTACTTGGACGCGTGTGATGGAGCATTGTCCTGCATGAAAATCATGTTTTTCTTGAAGGATGCAGACTTCTTCCTGTACCACTGCTTGAAGAAGGTGTCTTCCAGAAACTGGCAGTAGGACTGGGAGTTGAGCTTGACTCCATCCTCAACCCGAAAAGGCCCCACAAGCTCATCTTTGATGATACCAGCCCAAACCAGTACTCCACCTCCACCTTGCTGGCGTCTGAGTCGGACTGGAGCTCTCTGCCCTTTACCAATCCAGCCACGGGCCCATCCATCTGGCCCATCAAGACTCACTCTCATTTCATCAGTCCATAAAACCTTAGAAAAATCAATCTTGAGATATTTCTTGGCCCAGTCTTGACGTTTCAGCTTGTGTGTCTTGTTCAGTGGTGGTCGTCTTTCAGCCTTTCTTACCTTGGCCATGTCTCTGAGTATTGCACACCTTGTGCTTTTGGGCACTCCAGTGATGTTGCAGCTCTGAAATATGGCCAAACTGGTGGCAAGTGGCATCTTGGCAGCTGCACGCTTGACTTTTCTCAGTTCATGGGCAGTTATTTTGCGCCTTGGTTTTTCCACACGCTTCTTGCGACCCTGTTGACTATTTTGAATGAAAAGCTTGATTGTTCGATGATCACGCTTCAGAAGCTTTGCAATTTTGAGACTGCTGCATCCCTCTGCAAGATATCTCACTATTTTTGACTTTTCTGAGCCTGTCAAGTCCTTCTTTTGACCCATTTTGCCAAAGGAAAGGAAGTTGCCTAATAATTATGCACACCTGATATAGGGTGTTGATGTCATTAGACCACACCCCTTCTCATTACAGAGATGCACATCACCTAATATGCTTAATTGGTAGTAGGCTTTCGAGCCTATACAGCTTGGAGTAAGACAACATGCATGAAGAGGATGATGTGGACAAAATACTCATTTGCCTAATAATTCTGCACTCCCTGTAGCTCCTAACAGCTGCACCATTTCTTTCTCTTTAAAGAAAACATGTCCTCCTCCTTCCACTGGAGGAAATGTGCTCTAGGTGGAATGCAACAGAAAGGTTATGATGTCAGTGTTTTCATGGCATTTGTTACTGTCACGAACAAAGGAGTTTAAGTTTAATCGTTTAAAGGAGTGGAAGTGATGATCCTGTATTTCCTAACACTTCAGAATTTCCTCCTGGGTTACATTTCTGCTAAATAAAGTATGAAGAGTCTGCTGTAAAAGTGCTGTTTTTGATTGATTTTGGGGGGGGGGGGGAAGAGTCAAACATAGCTCTTATAGTCCATAAACTGGGACTGAAAACAGTTTTTTTTGTTTGTTTGAACATCGATTTTCCTGTTGATCTCTTTCTCTCCATCTGTTTGTCTCTTTCTTCCCTTCCTCTCCTCTCTTGCTTGCTTTCTCTCTATCACTTTTTGGACGCTTGCCTCCTAGTCCCCTAAATCAGCGTTCATCAGTGCAGCCAAAAAAGCCATGCTCAAGTCCAATCCGGTCAAAGTACGCTTTGCTGAGGAGGTCATTATAAACGGCCAGGTTCCGGTCAGTTCTCCCACACAAACACATGCACTCGCGCATACACACGAGCTTGTATGACCTATATAGGCAATGCCAGCTGGTTTCCACTTTAGACAGCGATTTCAATGGATGTAAGACAGTCACATAAATGAGTTACGACATGGCACTTTTATGAATTCCTTCCATGTATTGAACCCACGGCACGTGCACAGAATGAAAAGACTAATCCTGTCCCTCCTTTGCAGAACCCGATGAAGGACAACTCTCTTCTGTTCATGCCAAATGTCCTAAAGGTCTACCTGGAGAACGGGCAGACAAAGTCCTTTCGCTTTGACTGTAGTACCTCCATCAAGGTATGCGTGTGCAACAACTTAAGGCTTACGTCATGAAATAAGCAGCTTCTGCTGCATTTGTAATTACAGTAGGGGGATGTTATCAAGAGTCCAAATTAGTGAGTCTTAACACACGCGCGGACTGTGAAATTCACTTCCATTTGTTTGAGCTCTTTAGTTATTCAGTCAAGGCGACAAAGAGCGTATTCTCATTTTTTGACTTGTTAATTCTTATTCAGCTATGATCCTCTGAAACTCCCAGAGCGAATTCAGAAAGCAAGAGGCATAATGACTTTCTTTTCTCTCAACCTCACAGCAAAGGATGTCATCCTAACCTGGACAGAAATTGCCTTTTATCTTTCTTATTCACCGCTCTCCAGTGGGTGGGACAGAAATGACCAGTAGAATAAAGCTGCCAGGTGATGCCAAATGATCAAGTTGGGGTAGACAGTGAATAGGAGACAGCATTTACTGACTAAAGAGATTTTCGGGATCAGAATGAGGTGCTGCACCTGGTCAAAGTGGACGATTCTTTGATGAACTCAGTCACAGCTGCTACATTTTCTTTTAACCTGAGCTCACCTATTTGATCGCTGCACACTGCTACTGTTTGAACTGCTGCTGTTGAGGTACACCTCATGCAAATGTGTTACTACCAAAGCTCCAAAAGCAAGCAGCAATCAGATGAGTGACAGGCCTGCTGGAAGCAAGACACCTTACTTACTAAAACATGCTTTGACCTTTTTATATAAAGTTACCACCAGAATAAGTTATCCTGCACTCCACACCGCTTTGTTGCTTCTGTCATTTAGTTTATGTTACAAACACAGGAAAAATAACAGTTTTGCATAAAATTCAGGCGTAATGCCATCATATCTTCCCTGCATGGAACTGTAGTCATGACCTACTTAAACACTTAGACATGCTTATATTGTAATCCAGTGCAGAATATGTTAAGGAATTAAGAGGGTAATTAGCAGCATAAGTGTTGCTGATCAGATGCTAATCATCACCAAGTATGAGCACTTCTATATATTCACTCCAGAGTCAGGCCTTGCAATGATTCACCATGCACAAGACTTCAACAGCAATTTCCTTCGGACAGATGAGACCAAAATGGAGATGTTTACCATAATGCACAGCATCATGTCTGGTGGAAATCAAACATAACACATCAGCACAAACACCTCATACCAACTATCAAGCACGGTGGTGGAGTGGTGATGATTTGGGCTTGTTTTGGAACTACAGGACCTGGGTATCTTGCAGTCACTGAGTCAGCCATGAACGTCTCTGTCTACCAAAGTATTTTAGAGTCAAATATGTATCTGTTCAAAAGCTAAAGCTTGGCCAAATTGGGTCATGCAACAGGACAATAAACCCAGGCAAGGCAATAAATCTATAACAGAATTACTGAAGGTTGAAGAGTTTTCTACAGACTTTTCTTCATCACTCAGTTTAAGACTGTTTTTCTTCTTTTGGCTATGTATGATGTCATAGAAAGTAATCTCAATAAGACATAGTTTTGGGTATGAGTGGAACCCTCACCCTTTAAATTGCTTTAAATTGTCTGATTGGCTGACTCTCACAAACAGGCAGCAAATCGGAAGATATTTGTCCTGAAGGGAAGGATGATAAAAAAAAAGACATATTTCAGACTCGCCAAATTAGTGAAACCTCTCTTTCTGTCAGTGTGAAGAAGTTTAACAACACATTTAAATTCTGAAATATAATATAAGAAAAAGAAGTGCAAATTCAATAGTATGTGTAAAACATATGAAAACACAATTAAAAGTCCAACATTTATGAACACCTTTGATCACCTTTGTCATATTTTGCAATACAGTCCAGTGGGTTGGACTGCTGTCTTTGTCTGGCCGATTATGGCCCTCATGCCTTATGTTTGACTGTCATGGGTGAAGCCCATGAGAGTCCCAGTATAAGAGCAGTAGGCTTTTTTGATAGCCAATGAAGAATAAAAAGCTTCAGTAGAACCCTAGACTTAAAATATTAAGTTGGAAATAACCGTAATAGGTCCCTTTTAAGTGTGCTTAAAAGTCTTTTTTATTTTAAAGGTATCCTAAGGAAGGTTTTCAAGAACAGTTAAAATCTGTTATTGTGAGTTTTTCTATTATTCTTTCAGGAAGTTATCCTGACCCTGCAAGAGAAGCTGTCAATCAAATGCATCGAGCACTTCTCCCTGGTGTTGGAACAGAGGACCGAAGGCTCTGAGAGTAAACTGCTTCTCCTGCACGAACAGGAGATGCTTACTCAGGTCGGGGATGTTGCCTTGTTCTTTTCACTTTCTTTGCCTTCTTTTCTGTCTTTCACACACAACAACTGGCACACACACACACACACACATTCCTGCTCAGTATTCAAGCAGCATTTAGACCCCAGTGTCATTTATCAGCACTTGCACAGCAGTGGCGACAGCTCACATTACACCTACACAACCACACACACATACACAGTGCCCAGTATATTCTAATAGGGTTCATCACAGGAGGACAATATTAATATTCATGCCACACAGTTCAGATGTGAAGAGCTCTGCACGTGGCACACACAATGGCTGAAGACTCTTTGAGAGTCTGAAAACCATTCTCTATACTGTAATACACCCGAGTGTCACTACTGAGGACAGGTGTGTTTGAGGAAGCTGGTAACTCTTGAAGTGTATAGATTAAAAGAAAAAAAAAACTCTTGCCCTTTCTACACGACGCAATATTAAATAATTTACAAAATATGATCAATATTTAAAAGATGATGCCAGTCTTGTGGTTTTGTCTTGAATGGAGGATGGAAGCAAATGCATGAACAACCACAGCAAGCAAAGTGAGGTTTTTCTAGGTTACTGCTGCTGGATTGCACAAGCATGTCTTTAGGTTGCAAAGTGGTCTTAATACAACTAATATGGCTATGAATATACAAAACAAAACAGTGCCGCTGCTGCTGTCGTTGCTTTTGTACCATTACTAATGTTTCTGCAGCCAGTGCTATATATGTTCACCACTGGTCATAAATGTATTCATAAATTTAAGACTTTTACTTGAAGATTCACATTTTTGGCAGTTTGATTTTGCACTGGTTTGACACCCATAATAAGTGGTTATTTTTCAGAGTTTATTTAGTTTAATTGGTTTTTAAAATACGACGCCTGGTAAAAACTAGTTAACTACCCTATAGGTTGTCACAAAATGAACCTGAGCTTTTAAGCTGACATGCAGTCATTATTAATTATTAACTTATTTTCTCATATAACTATTTATTAACTTCATTTCTTTGAATTAGTTTGAGTTAGTTTTTTACATAGACACAAATGCCATTTTTTTACGTTCTGTATTTAGTAGTGACTCGAACAAAAATTTAATCGCAAATACAAATTTTAGTAAATGTGAAGTTTTGAACAGGTGACATAAGTAGGACATTTGAATCATATGGAAAGTAACATAACATTCACTCGGTTATGATGATGAAATAAACTAAAAATCAAAAGGACTGAGATTCATGATAACTCTTTTTTAAGAACATATAGATCTTAGTAATGTATGTGTGATGATGTCTGTGAAAGGCTTGCTTCAGATTGGCCCACCCATACCTACATACATATACAAACACTAAGATAACAGGACGTCCGTGCATTCCCAAAATCCGGGAAGTAGACTTAATTGGAGTGTCATCCTACTTTTTCACTACTTCTCTTTGAAATTGAAAGAATATTTGAGCAGCTTAGGCCCCAGTCACACAGGCCTAGAAACCAATGATTGACCCTTTGAATCTCCTTTTAAAAATGACCCTTCTTCTCACTTGAATGAATACAACAATAAGACTTTTCTTCTTGGGTTTATGATCTTATTTAATAAGACGTGAAGCCAGTCTTATTAAATCAAACTAGCTTCAAGTCTTTTTTTTAATTAAAGGATGATGTTCATCTTTGTCCCATGTAAAAGAAAAAAAAGGCAATAAAATGGGACATGATTTAGGGTGTTGCACTTACTGAAAAACCCCACATGACCTCTGATAGTGATTGGTACGATGACTCTCAAAGCTCGTAATGATCCAACATGAACTTTTGAACAACTTGAGTTTCTGCATATACTTACACATAGCTTGTTTACTGTGTTTTCACATGTTCACACTTCTCTTTGTCTGTGCTTTTCAACCCCAGGTGACTCAGAGACCCGGCTGTGACAAGATGAAGTGTTTCTTTAGAATCAGCTTTGTTCCCAGGGACCCAGTGGAGCTGCTGCGGAGAGACGCTGTTGCGTTTGAATACCTCTATGTTCAGGTGAGCGGTGGCAACAGTAGCAGCATGAGCACGAGGTGAGACTTGTCGACTGTTAAATATAAATACATCCAAATCCTCTGCTGCCAGATGGTTTGGAAATTATTTTTCATGATCTACAGACTTACTTAGTTTTGTGGAGAATTAATCCTTTGAAGACAAAAATCCTCATTTGCAAATAAAGTCTTTATATCAACTGTTGTATGAACTACTTCCCTCTGAAATAATAAATTGCTTCCTGAGGATTCCTTTGATAATTAGTCAAGTGAAATAGCCTGAGAGAAGCCAAGTTAATCATCTTTTTTTTCTTTCTGTCAGAGTTCACTATTTTGTGTTTCCGAGTCCTTCATCTGGGACTGGAAGCTACAGCGCATCCCTTTGAAGGGATCTCTAGCCACAGAGGTTGTGAACAACTTATTACAGCTCAGTGGGGATGCGCTGGTGCTCGAATAGCTCTTTGTAGAGATGAAATGCGCTTCACAAGCCCCAAAAAACTTAAGGACTCTTACGTAACTTTCTCCTTTGCTGCAGAGTTGTAACGATGTGGTCTTAGAGCGGTTTGGCCAGGAGCTCAAGTATGATGCTGCGCTGCGATTGGCTGCATTGCAGATGTACATCCTCACCATGACAACCAGACAGAGTCAGAAGGTCTCCCTGAAATACATCCAGTAAGTGTGCATGTAAATGCAGCTGTGGGTACGAGTGTGTTTTTGACACTCTTAACATGTCTGTAAATGTAAAACTCTTGTACAGGCTGCAGCTCATCATTAATAATAAATAACAGTTTTTTTTCTAAAAGTTTTCTGATGGTTTTGCAAAAGTTTATCTGGCATTATTCGAATTCGTTGCCCTTGTTCCCTTCTTGGATGAATGCATCTTTCTGGCTAAACAAAAAAAATCACATAACAGAAAGAAATGTTTCCTTGAATAGTTTGCTGACACTGTCAGACTGTTGTTAATGGCAACTTGAGAAAATTTATGGCATTCTCAGATGTGCTTACATCAAAACTCATGGCTGATTATTAGTTTGAATATGATACGGGTAAAATAAAACTCCAAATAATACAAAAATATTTTCGAATAATCTTTGTACATGAATATATGACTAGCAGTGAGCACACTGTGTAGGGTTAGAAAATGTTCGCCTATAATGAAGAGACTTGAATTTAAAAGGTAATATTTTCTAGTTTCTTAAATTATGTTTTTTTCAGTATTCTGCAGTTCAGTGTTGAGATATTAACCCACCTCTAAATCGTCATCAGTGATTAAGTGATCAGCATTAATAATCACCATTGATGCAAGTTTTGCTCTAAAAAAGTTATCTTGTAAAAACCTGATACAGTTACAGTTGAGAATTGTAATCGAAGTCCATTCAATTACCAACAATTTGGACCCATTAGAAATACAATAGGAAGATGTAACTTAATAGTAGTCATACCCCATTGTGTATGTGGTACAACCAATATTGTCAGCTATTTATGTTGATTGTTATAGATATCTTTTCTGTTGCATGATCTACCCATAAAACCGTAAGAGCTTAATTACTACTAAATGACTGCTAAATGCATACCTGAAAATGGCATAGATTCTTGAACCTGCCCTAATCATGTAACTTCTATATCCAAATACAGATAAACAGAAACAGTTACTTTTTATGTGAGATAAATACTTTAATCAATCACCATGTTGATGTTATGGGGCGATCGTGGCTCAAGAGTTGGGAGTTCGCCTTGTAATCGGAAGGTTGCCGGTTTGAGCCCTGGCTTGGACAGTCTCGGTCGTTGTGTCCTTGGGCAAGACACTTCACCTGTTGCCTACTGGTGGTGGTCAGAGGGCCTGGTGGCGCCAGTGTCCGGCAGCCTCACCTCTGTCAGTGCGTCCCAGGGTGGCTGTGGCTACAATGTAGCTTGCCATCATCAATGGGTGAATGACTGGTTGTGTAAAGCGCTTTGGAGTACTTAGGGACTAGTAAAGTGCTATACAAATACATGCCATTTACCATTTATGAATCTTGGTACCCAAAGTAGTTTTTAGGCCAAGTTTAATCAAGATTGAGCCAGTTCTGGGAGGTCTGGGAACGATTATACATACATACATTGTAATAGTAGGATGATGATGCATCCAGAGGCACAGGTAAGGAGTGCCAAAGGAACCACGATAGAATAAAGTTTAGTCACCCGACACAAGCAAAGGTAAAAGAAATCAGTGCTCAGTACTCGAAGAGGCGGGGTTACATGGAGTAACTACTGTAACTACTACCCACGTAGACAAATTTTAACACTAAAGACACCTTTTTAAATGGTAAATTTCCTGTTTTTTGACAACAGTTAAACCGTTATTTTTAGTGGTGGATGCTCATATTAAAGATGGCCAAAGGATTAAATAATAAAATCATCATATTGCCCAAATGGGCTGAAGTCAGGTTGCGGCTGGATTTTATATGCCCTTTCACTCTGTTTCACACTTTATTTAATGTCACTCAGTGTGGATATCCCTAATATGAATGTTTTAAGGAAGCCCCACCCATCAATTAGAAAGCCAATTAAGAGAAACCTGGGTTAGAGGCAGGGTGGCCTTAAAGGCCACCAGTGTGTGAATGTGAGAGTGAATGAATAGTGGCATTGTAAAGCACTTTAGGTGCCTTGAAAAGCGCCATATAAATCCAATCCATTATTATTATTATTATCATTATTATTATTATTATTATTATTATTATTATTATTATTATTATTAAAGGGAGAGGAGCTAAAACAGGAGACAGTGGCTCAGTATGAGAAAAATGAAGAGTACTTCGAATTATGAAATATGCAAAGCTACCCTTGTAGAGTCTAAGTACAAAAAAATAGAGTTGTAAATGAGCATAACCGGTCACCTTTAGAAGAAGCATGACTTTAGCAAACAGTCAGGATGTTTGTTTGTTTTTTAATCAATTGAGAGTTACAAGAAAATGCTGTTATTGTACTTTTATATGGCAATATAATGTTGACACATCTGTTTCTGTGCAGTCCCAGTGTAAGTAAGGGAATCCACCTGGCTGCCCTTATTTAACTTGTCCTCCAGCACTGAGTAAAGCACTGTAAATATTAGGGTCTCAGCGCATATAGCTCTCTCACATTTTTAAGGTCCTGTTGAGGAAACACTTTCCCCTTTGACAAAGCTGTCCACCTGAAAGTCAATTCATCGTTTTGTTGTTACTAACAGCTTCCCTCCCAATTTGTAGCTGTTTTTTAACCACTGTGGAAGGATTTTTTTTTCTAAGGGCTGCTTTATGCTGAAATCAATCTTCTCTCGACAGAAAAGAGTGGGGTTTGTCACTGTTTCTGCCTCCTGCTGTGCTGTCCAGCATGAAGGAGAAAAACGTCAAGAAGGCTCTGACACACATCCTCAAAACCAACCAGAACCTCGTGCCTCCAGGGAAAAAAGTAACCAGCTCTCTTTGTCTTTCCTTGCCCTTGTTAATAAGCTGACACACTCTGACACACACACATGCACGCAAACACACTGCCTCTCCGTTTTCTGACGCAATATCCTAAAATAGCATCGCTGCCATACTCCACCTTGTAAAGGTTCTCACCCTTGTCAACCTAAGACCCTTTGTCAAGCTAGACCTTGAATGCTAATGTGAATAACAATGGATTGTCAAACTTTATGCATAATAAGATATTTAAATTTAAAAGCGCACACATGTTCCAGTCAGGGGAAGCTAATCAAACTTGGGCTGAACTTTTTAGCTTTTTAAAAAAACAAACAAACAAACAAAAACTGTTTCAATGATGCAAGCAGCTGCCAGTCTTCTCATTCTCCAGCACCCATATTAACTTTGACAAGTACAAATCAGCAGCCGACCCTTGCAAGAGTTTCAGCGGCACCCAGTGATTTACAATCAGCTGTCATGCAAATTCTGTTAGTGAATCAGAGTTAGATAGAGTGTATTCATGGTAAGCCATCGGCACTTGTTTGTGAGTTCTTGCGGACTTTAATGTCCCATAGAGTCATGGGATAGGCCATGGGCTCACATTTCTGAGCCTCGCTGCGTAAATCAACTCTGGACATGTTGTATTTGATGCATGATGTAGGAAGTAGATATTATTTCTTAAATTCTAAAAAAGCTCCAAAACAATGCTGTGAAACAGCAAATTGAGCATGGCATTAGTTCAGACAGACCACCAGCTCAAGTTCAGCCACAATCCCAGCAGATCAGCTGATTTCGATACTAACCCATATCAGGCTATGGCTTCTCTTCTACACATAGAATGGACAAATCTCACATAGTGTGCAGCATTTAAGTTACACTGAACTAGGCCATGCTGTAGCTCATTTCTATAAATAACAAAAGCTAAATGTATTCAATTAAAAACACATGGATGAACCACAGCATTGCACTGATGGAAATTTTCATTTATTGCGATGAACATATATCCCTAATGCTCACAGCTGATCTCACATGCATAGTCGAGTCTCCACAAATGCTCACTGGAGCACCAAACATGTATTCATTCCGACTGAATATTATGTATGCGCAAGTTTCTCCTCGAGGATACACATATTTCATACCATTTTACGACCCCACAAAACAAGTCTCATATTGCAGCCGAGCTCTTGATCATTCATTTCTGTTATTTGCTATGAAATATGATGCATATTTAGAGTCAGATTCTCAGTTTTCTAAACTAATAAATGAAACCATTTGCATCTGACAGACAAATCAAAGCAAAACCTGAGCCTTTGACTCCTATAGGAAGGGGATTTAATGGCTGTCTTGTGCTATGGGATCATTTTGTGCTAACGTTTTAGGCCCAACTGTCATTATCTAAACACAAAGTGAGGCAATACCTAGAAGAATAGTGCGTCATCTGTCTGGATCCGTCATTTAATCCAGGGATGTCAAACTCATTTTACACGATGGGCTGTATGGAGCCCAATGTGATCTTAAGTGGGTGAGACCACTGAAACTCCCATTTTCCAGAAGTTTAACTAAAAAAGTACAATTTTAACAGCATGTCTCAGTTTTTCTACATGATAAAGAAATGCTGTAGTAAATGAAAGCACTCTGACAGCTTTGGGCTTAAAGTGCAATAACTAAATGTGTAAAATTGTAGAAAAGGTCCTGGTACTTTGTTGTAATATGAATGGTGATGTGGGCCACCTTTATCAGCAGGAAATGCTTTAAAACTTCAATTAAGCAAATACAAAAATTTTCCTAAAGCTATCCAGTGGCCTGGATTGGAGTCTTTGCTGGGCTGATTTTAGCCCCTGGGTCATATGTTTACCACCCTTGACCTAATCCATCAAGAACCAACAGTAAGGTGCAAAGGCTATGTCCACCATGATTTTTTTTTTTTTCAAATGACCCCCATTCTCCACTCCAGAACACATCATAAGCTCATGTACAACTTCCCGAGCATGTTGAAACATGGGCTGGGTCTCAAAAAGCACCAAGCCAGGCACAGTGCCTGTGCTTATTTGATTTATAACACGTCTATACATCATAATATACAAAGAGCCACTCTAAAGCAGAAGTGGGCAAAGAACCTGAATGCTGGCGACATCAATTATCAGCAGGCAAACTGATATTACTCCAGTTTAATTGTCCAGTTTAATCAAAGTAATGCAGCTTTATGTTGTAGGTGATGAATGTATATCAGTTGAAACACACCAAAGCTTCAGCCCATGTGCATAAGGCCAAGCGGCTCGATTGGCACTAGCTAATCAAATGTATTCACAGAGATCAGACGTTCCCATTAGCATTTTCTATGTGAGGCTGACTGCACAGTAAAATATTGCTGGACTACACTTTGGAATTAAGAGTGAAGGGATAAAACCTCAGGTCATGAATGAATGAACACTGGAGTAAAATGAAAGCAGCTGTAATGTTTGGCATCTCGAGTTTAAATCACACTCACAGGAGAGGCACAACTCCACAAAAGCAGGGTGTAAAGAGTGGCACTGCTGTGGAGCAGCTCTTTGGAACCTTATCAGATATAAATGACATGATGGGATATAATGGAAAATCAGCGGGCCAGATCAAAATAGTTTTGAGAGTGCTTTACATCCTGACATTAGAAGACAAATTGCATTTGCTTGTGGTGGAAGCTATTTCCTTTTCAGATTCTTACTAATGTCCTTGCTCCTCTCTGCACAGTTGACCGCTTTGCAGGCCAAGGTGCATTACCTGAGGTACCTCAGTGAACTCAGACTCTTTGGAGGGAGGGAGTTCAAATCAATACTGTTGGTAAGCCCATTTGATCCAGGAAGCCTTGTGAAAAATTTGAGAGTAAATGTCAGTTCTTCTTGAGCTTTTCGCTGATTTTAATTTGTTTGTTTGTTTTGAAATCCGTAGCAAGGTGAGAAACAGACAGAGGTGACGCTGTTAGTGGGCCCACGTTACGGCATCAGCCACGTCATCAATGCCCGCACAAACCTGGTGGCCCTATTGGCTGACTTCAGCCATGTGAATCGCATTGAGATCCTCACTGAGGATGAGACCAATGTCCGGCTGGAGCTGCATGTTCTGGACGTCAGGGTGAGAGCAGAGCACAGCTGTCTTTGAAAACAAGTCTCCCCCCACCCCAAAAATGCCTTGCATTAATTTTAGCATCTGTTGTTTTCTTTAACTATTTTTTTTCTGCACATCCTCCCTTTTTTGTTTTCACAGCCCATCACACTGATCATGGAGTCAAGTGATGCAATGAACCTGGCTTGTCTAACAGCAGGATACTATCGCCTCCTAGTGGACTCGAGAAGATCTATTTTCAGCATGGCCCACTGCAATAGCACAGGAGTGGATGACCTTAGTAAGTATGATCCATGTCTGTGTGTAGGGCAGGGCAATATGGCCAAAAATATTTATCACGATATATATTTGAAAATTTGCGATAACTTTATAACTGACGATATAATTGACACTAGACACAATACTTTGCAACTCTGCAACTTTATTAGTGCAAAAAAACAACAACAACAAAAAAAGCAAGCAGCTGTTTTTTAATGTGCATTAAAGCTACATAAAAATTTAACAGTGAAAATGCAAATTCCTTGCTGGCAGTTTAGCCAAAAGGCATTTCCAGTGGAAATTGGCCGACGTATCCTCAGCATAACCATGGATAATATCCACAAAACTTAAAAATGAGGTTATACACACACAATACGGTAATATTGAAGCACAGTACGTATCACTCTGCAAGGTTCCCGACTACGATAGCTGTAATGCTCCGACAATCCATCAAGCGGTGTGGCTTCGTAGCTTAGCAAAGTCGTACTAAAACATTTTTTTACAGATTTTTGAGCGCCGTGTACCACAAATCGGTTCGAGGTCAGTAAGTACAACCAGAATTCATACAGAAGAATTATAAGGGGCACTGTCGATTTTTTCAGAAAATCAAAGGATTTTAAGAGCAACTTATTTTCCGAAAAATACGGTAATAACAACCAGTGTTGGGTAAGTTACTTTAAAATAGTAACTTAGTTACATTACTAGTTACTTCTCTCAAAAGTAACTCAGTTACTTCAAGTTACTCGTTACTTTCAAAGTAACTAGTTACTAGGGAAAGTAACTTTGGTTTTACTCAGAATTCTCTTGTTAATGTGTTGCTTCCATAACTTTGCCAGTCTTCTAGCTTGCTTACTTGCCACAAGTGCACTGTGCCACCTACCAATAGAAAGGAAAAGATAATGTGCATATTTCCACGAGAGAAATCCCACGCCTGGACCGTCATTGACTGCTGCCATGATTCTAGCCTACGTCACAGCATCATGTGCGCCTTTTACATCCAACACAAAAACTGCAGTCGTGGTGCTTTCGATTGTACTCAGAACTCGGAAATTCTGCCTTCTGAATAGGAAGATGTAGGTAACACCAGACTGCAGATGAGCTGCATACAGAGCTGGACTGGGACAAAAAAATCGTCCCGGGCATTTTGACTAGAGACCAGCCCACCATTATAGGAAAAATCATAAAGCCTTTGAATGAAAATAAACACTGTTGTGACAGTGATGTACACTGTTTTGATGGTATATACAGTGGGGCAAAAAAGTATTTAGTCAGCCACCGATTGTGCAAGTTCCCCCACCTAAAATGATGACAGAGGTCAGTAATTTGCACCAGAGGTACACTTCAACTGTGAGAGACAGAATGTGAAAAAAAAATCCATGAATCCACATGGTAGGATTTGTAAAGAATTTATTCGTAAATCAGGGTGGAAAATAAGTATTTGGTCAATAACAAAAATACAACTCAATACTTTGTAACATAACCTTTGTTGGCAATAACAGAGGTCAAACGTTTACTATAGGTCTTTACCAGGTTTGCACACACAGTAGCTGGTATTTTGGCCCATTCCTCCATGCAGATCTTCTCGAGAGCAGTGATGTTTTGGGGCTGTCGCCGAGAAACACGGACTTTCAACTCCCGCCACAGATTTTCTATGGGGTTGAGGTCTGGAGACTGGCTAGGCCACTCCAGGACTTTCAAATGCTTCTTACGGAGCCACTCCTTTGTTGCCCGGGCGGTGTGTTTTGGATCATTGTCATGTTGGAAGACCCAGCCTCGTTTCATCTTCAAAGTTCTCACTGATGGAAGGAGGTTTTGGCTCAAAAGCTCACGATACACGGCCCCATTCATTCTGTCCTTAACACGGATCAGTCGTCCTGTCCCCTTGGCAGAAAAACAGCCCCATAGCATGATGTTTCCACCCCCATGCTTCACAGTAGGTATGGTGTTCTTGGGATGCAACTCAGTATTCTTCTTCCTCCAAACACGACGAGTTGAGTTTATACCAAAAAGTTCTACTTTGGTTTCATCTGACCACATGACATTCTCCCAATCCTCTGCTGTATCATCCATGTGCTCTCTGGCAAACTTCAGACGGGCCTGGACATGCACTGGCTTCAGCAGCGGAACACGTCTGGCACTGCGGGATTTGATTCCCTGCCGTTGTAGTGTGTTACTGATGGTGACCTTTGTTACTTTGGTCCCAGCTCTCTGCAGGTCATTCACCAGGTCCCCCCGTGTGGTTCTGGGATCTTTGCTCACCGTTCTCATGATCATTTTGACCCCACGGGATGAGATCTTGCGTGGAGCCCCAGATCGAGGGAGATTATCAGTGGTCTTGTATGTCTTCCATTTTCTGATGATTGCTCCCACAGTTGATTTTTTCACACCAAGCTGCTTGCCTATTGTAGATTCACTCTTCCCAGTCTGGTGCAGGTCTACAATACTTTTCCTGGTGTCCTTCGAAAGCTCTTTGGTCTTGGCCATGGCGGAGTTTGGAGTCTGACTGTTTGAGGCTGTGGACAGGTGTCTTTTATACAGATGATGAGTTCAAACAGGTGCCATTCATACAGGTAACGAGTGGGGGACAGAAAAGCTTCTTACAGAAGACGTTACAGGTCTGTGAGAGCCAGAGATTTTCCTTGTTTGAGGTGACCAAATACTTATTTTCCACCCTAATTTACGAATAAATTCTTTACAAATCCTACCATGTGGATTCATGGATTTTTTTTTCACATTCTGTCTCTCACAGTTGAAGTGTACCTCTGGTGCAAATTACTGACCTCTGTCATCATTTTAAGTGGGGGAACTAACACAATCGGTGGCTGACTAAATACTTTTTTGCCCCACTGTATGCATCAATCTATCAATCGTTTGTTGTAAGATTCAGATAATTATTTTTTAAAAGCTAGACATTTTAAATGAGAATAAGAAAGAAAAGTATTTCTTTGTGCCCCCCTTTCCCCGTTAATGCCCTACCTGCCCCCCTGGCAACACTTCACTAGATCCGCACCTGCACAGTTACCAGCTGTCAGCTACCTAAAAAAGGATCCTGGGGTTATTTGTCTCTCAGAAACAGTTCATAACTTCCCTTCAACTCATTCATGTCACCTAAAAGGTAAACCTGTTTCTCCATCACCTGTTCAGCTCTCATGATTCAGTAAGGACATCTCCTGGTTTCATCTTCATGTTTCCCTCTCACCAGATAACCAAACCATATCATGACCAGCAGCTTTTGTGCAGCTGTTGCTCCAGCAAACATCAGCTGATACTAGAAATTAATATTAAATAAATTCTAACAACAGCTGATCAAGCTTAAACGTGCTGCTGTTGTTTAGCGCGACATCCGCTGGTTTCCTCTTTCGGCGCAAAGTGAGCGATAAACAAACAAGAGAGAAAAGACGATCAGCTGATCATTGATCAGTTTTCATGATTGAAGTAGAAACGGGAGAGGGAGGGGGAGAATGAAAGAAGAGGCAGCTGTGCAGCAAAGACACAGAATAACTCCAGCTTTGTGCCTTTTTCATTGTAGCTGAATTACGGGACAAACTGTTCCTTTTCACCTCAATACGAAACGCGTAATATTTTCTCTGAATACCAGACGGGACGGTTGGCAACTCTAATAACTTATGAACAAAATAAAGTTCAACATCATTAACTTCATAGCACCCACCCAGCTGTATAGAAACTCCGTCATGCTAGCTAGCACGCAGTACGGAAAAAGTCAGAATAACGAAAATAAACTCCACCTAAACTTGGTTTATATCTGACCCAGATAGACTGCAGGTCATAACTTCTTACCTGAAGTTCAGTTCACACTTGGACCGGCGGCCGCCTCGGGTCTCTTTTCCTTCTGCGTCCCCTTTCCTTCATCCACCTGCTGGCCTCCACCACTTGCTAATGTTACTGAATCTGTGGAAGCTCCGCGATAGCCACCACACGAAGTAACGAGTAACGACCCTATCTAAATCCCAGTAACGAGTAACGCGTTCCTGGTTTTGGCATAATAACTAGTTACCGTGCTCGTTACCACAATAATAACGTAGTTACTGTAACGCGTTACTTAATAACGCGTTAGTACCAACACTGATAACAACGGCCCGCTTGCATGCGCTACCAAAAATTGTGCTTTGGTGTGTATCTAATGGACGAAAGCCAAACCAGTTCCACACCACTGAAGTTGCACCATTTTAACAAACCAATCCTGGTTCATCTGTTTCGTTCAACAAACCGCTTCTGTCCTTCCCATTCTGAGCGATCGTGGCTCAAGAGTTGGGAGTTCGCCTTGTAATCGGAAGGTTGCCGGTTCTCTTGGACAGTCTCGGTCGTTGTGTCCTTGGGCAAGACACTTCACCTGTTGCCTACTGGTGGTGGTCAGAGGGCCCGGTGGCGCCAGTGTCCGGCAGCCTCGCCTCTGTCAGTGCGCCCCAGGGTGGCTGTGGCTACAATGTAGCTTACCATCACCAGTGTGTGAATGTGTGTGTGAATGGGTGGATGACTGGATATGTAAAGCGCTTTGGGGTCCTTAGGGACTAGTAAAGCGCTATATAAATACAGGCCATTTACCATTCTCCGTTGCCGCCATGCTTTTTCTGCCATGTGCGTCTGAAAACAAAGGCACTGCGCAGGCGCGTTTTAACCATATTCCATTGCGATATTTCATTTTCTTATCGCCTAACATTATACCGGTATTACCGTGAATAGGATATGGTATGGTATGATATGGCCCAGCCCTGTCTGTGTGTATGTGACATAATATGGATTACAAGCCATCTGTTTAGGACAAATTGGTGGATATCTAAAGTTTCACTTGAGTAGTAGATGTTGATGGTCTGGAAAAATACTCCACATGAAACTATGAAAACTTGTTGCGAGGTCACACATTTAAAAATTGACGTTTTACAGTGCTGCATAAACCCTGCTTTGAAATAGAGTGCTTAACTGAAACAGGTCTTTAAAGTTGAATCAAAATCAAATACAAAACAGGTAAAGCGATAAAATCTTGTGTTCCTTGCAGGTCAGGAACGTGTCCTGGAGTGGCCTTACAGCACATCTTTTGGGGACAATGAGGAGCCTGGTCAAGTAGAGATCTACAGCAGAGGCTCTGAGTACTCAGACAATGGGCAAAGGGAAAACAGCATTTCTCCTTACTTCCACGAACCACCAAACCCTGACAGAGACCTTGAGAACCGAAGGAGTCCGTTGCCCCCTCCTCTGCCTCCAGCTACCAGACACAAAACTCAAGACTCACCTCGGAGCGCCAAAGTGTCATTTATTTTTGAGGGGAACCCACCCCTCAATAAATTTAAGAACTTACGCTATGAAAGACTGTTAGAGAGCCCGGAGGTACCCAACTACGGACCGCCCTACTTGCACAACAACACATACTTTCAGCAACAGGACAGAGAGCCATTTCAGCACGTCTATAGTAACATCATAAGCGAGGAAAGTAGTGAGGAGCTAAGGGAACTAGTTTATCGTGGCAATACAAGCGATCCAGACGAGGATTCTTGTGAAGAAGATTCCACTGGGGGGACGCCAGTGGGTGATGAGACACATGATGGTATCCAAGGGGAGGGCCTACCCACAGCAGCCGGCAAAGCTACCTTTCTCACACTTTCCGGTTCTACGGACGACATTATCGACCTGACGTCGCTGCCTCCTCCCGAGGGCGATGATGGTGTTGACGATGATGAAGACGACACCCTGCTGCAGACACTCAACCTTGCGATCGCAGCACCACCACCAGGCTTTCGCGACAGTTTGGATGAGGACGTTGCACCCGAGGGAAGGCCTCTAAGCACACGTGAAAATGACGATATTCCGGTTTCACTAATCGATGCCATTCCAACGCATGGGGAGGGGGAAGGGAGCAGGGGAGGGGAGAGAGGACTGGAAAATGCGGTCATAAATACACTGCAAGCGCTGCAAGCTCTCTCTGTCTCTGAACAGAAGCCTCCACCACCGCCACCACCCAGCGGTAACAATCCAGGTCTGTTGAATACTAATGCAGCAAAGTAATGTTGATGCCTTTATTTAGCACTGATTTTACAGCACTTTAACTTGACTGAGCCAGTGGTTACCAACTTTTCTTTGTCTTAAATTCTCCCTCCCTAGCTCTGTCAAATGGACTTTAAACTCATTTTAAACTAGATCTGAATTGCTTTCAGCTTACAATTTAGTCTTAACAATTACATATTTAGCAGCTATGGTCTGTAAACTGCCTCAATCATTAACCATAACTACTAGCTTGGTCAACATTGAGTAGCAACTAGTGGAGTAATTCAAACATTAATCCACTAGTTTTAGTTACAGTTCCACCCTAACCTTCAACATCCATTTAAGCTGTTAATTATGTTTACTGATACTTTCAAAAGTGTAACTATTACTTGTTGCTAAAAGTTTCATATGTTCATCTTCCGTTTTAGCTCAGTTTCAACTGCTGGCTACACATTTGCTAATTAAGGTTTTGCAGACAAGTGACCACGTGACATTAACTTGCCCACCATTTTGGATGTGTGACAACCATGATGACACTGTGGGATCAAGCATGTAAGACAGTCGCAAAGGTCTAAAGACTGGTCCAACCCTCTGAAAACCACCGATTATGAGGAAAAAGTTTATATTCTCAACTGGTCACAAGGAGCGGCTGGAAGTTAATGGCAGTCTCTGAGAAAATTATTGCTAAAGTACTAGTCACGCAAGCCTAAAGACTGATCAATGACCTCTTGGCATCCACCTGTCACTAAGGAAAAATGCATATTCCCTAACCAGTTGGCAAAAACAAATATCTAGTTATGTCTTTCTAGGTTCCCAGTCATCTAGGGCATAGTAGTCTTGAGAGCTTGAAAAAGAAGACAACTGGACAGTTTCATTAGTTCTTAAAAATGATGGAGTGTCAACCTTCAGCGACCCCAATATGTTGCCTCAGTGATCTCCATAGGCCACATGATGGATTGGGGCAAGGTCTTGCAGTGGTTTCACCCATAACCCCATGTGATGATACTCATGCCCTTTTTCATACCTCAGCTCATGTGATGACTCATATGATCTACAGTGCTCAGGACTACTTCCAAAGGGGACAACTCCCACTAGGGGTTAAATACCTGAGACTCTACACCATTTTATAGAACTCAGAAAGGTTCTGGGATGAGAGGTGAAACATCTTGTAGAAGTACACTTGCCTTCTTTTTCAAGCTCTCAAGACTTTTAGCTAGGAATTTCGACAGTTAGCCATACCTTGGCTTAAAAATTAAAAATCAATCATATTCCTATTTTCAGACATCTATGTCAATTTCTAGTATATTTAGCTTGCATTTTATTTTTTTAACTATACTTTTAGCTACTACATCAAACTACTTCAACCATTTTCCTTACTTTTTGACCACTATGTATCTATTTACATCATATATCAGTGCAAACTATTTTAAATGTTTTACCATTTGCTTGCTTTTTTTTTCTTTCATATTTAGATTTACGACAATTAATTGCTAACTTTTAATGCTACCTGCCAGTCAGGGCCTTTGTTTAGGAGTCTATGGAGCAGAGTTAGCTGTTAGCCATATCAGGTACATGTGTTGTGCATTGTGCCTGCTAAATAGAATTAACAATATGTTTAGCTTGGTTCTCTGTCACTACTGTCTAAGATTTCATATTAACTGCTACTTCTGCACAAAATTGTTTTGGTGTAGATTCACAAGTTCATTTGGGATTCACTATAAGCTATGGAAAAAAACCCCAAAGATGTTCAGAGTTCTAACTGTCAAAGCTTTCAGCAGCAGATAAATTGAGATTGAATGATCTACATTTAACTTTGTATCTCTTATCACCTAGGTGTTTATATATCTCATGGCTTTAGTCCAGAGTCATCCTCAGACTCTGGTAATGAGACCAACTCCTCAGAGATGACTGAGATCTCTGAACTAGCTGCTACTCACCGACTGAGCGAGAGCCACATGCGTCTTCTGGTGGCCACAAGGGAAGGATACCAACCTTTAATTGAAGAAAAAACTGAATTTCCTGTCTCCCCCAGTACCGGAGGAACAATTCAAAAGAAACCTCGCAGTCCAACACGACACCTTCATCCTCCAGCAGTTCCTCCAAGACGGAGCCCTCAATTAAGCACCACATCATCACGGCCGGACAGCTCAGAAGTAAGGCCCCAGACTAATCTCTCAGCCACTCTTCAGCGCCCAAGCTCCACCACACCAGGAGGCAAGCACCATAAAAAATCAGCAGACTCCAGCGGAAAGTATAACACCTTCAGCACAAGGGAAGGATATCGAGGAGAGAGCATTGGGAGCCGCAGCCATCTTGACTTGGACCAGCGCACCTCATTCTGCGAACGAGAAGACAGCCAAAGAAGGCAGGATTCTTTTTTAGCAGAAAACTCTGTAGCCGAGAGCCATGGAGTCAACAGCCTCCCTCGTGATCATCATAGAAGTCCCCGCCCTTCCTCCGTTATCTCTGACCGCTTCTCAGATGTTGTCAACTTGGGGGGCTGTGATGCAGATAACGGAGCTTCAGCTGCTGAGCAAGATGAACATCTAGTTGTAGCATCGTTGCTATCCCCAACCAAAAAATCTAGATCAGGGGGATCAGACCAGGGATCAGACCTACAGAGTGACCATCAGCCCATTTCGAGACAACAGAGTGTGGCCCGGCTGTGTGAATACCATCTAGCAAAAAGGATTTCAAATCTGCAAGGAGAAGCACACAGTTCACTGCAGGGCTCTCTGTGCTCATCACTGGATGCTGGTGGCAGCACGAACAGTAGCGTTTGTGCTACCCCAAATGATTCACCTCTTGGCCCTGGTGCCATTGAATCAAAACACCACCATCTGCAAAGGCACCCGCTTTCTAGTTCCTCCTCCTCGTTACTCAGGGTGTTAAACTATGAAGATAACAAACCCGGAACCCCCTTTGGCACCCCTGCCCAGAGTACTCAGGGAAAAGACCTCCACCCTCATGCAGATCCTGCCCTCCTTCGGAAAATGCTGCCCAATATTCACCAACCTTCCCCTGGGTCAGAACCGGGCCGGCCGTCCTCAGCCACACCATCTAAGCATAAAGACCCTTTAGGAAACAAGCGACTCCAGAATGATCAGCATGCTAAACAACAGGCCTGTCTGAAAGGGCTGAACCAGAAGGAAGGCAGCGAGGCCTACAGGCAATTGATTAACTATCTAACAGTCAGCCAGATGCATCAGGGAGGGAAGTTGCAGAGTGCGGGCATGGGAGGAGGAGTTAAAAAGGACACAAGGCGTTTTATTACTAGCAACCCCCAGCTTGTTGAAATGGTTAAAAATAGGGGAAACACCATCGCTCGCTGCCCGTGTATGCCTTCATCCATATCATCTCCATTCCTCAGCCCAAATGTAGTTAACCCTAATGCTGCTGCCATGCAGGCAGCAAACAAAAATGCACGGTCATACTATTCTGCAACACTTCCTACCAAACTCAAGAGAAGTCCTGATATGCATGCTCAGAGAAGGAATGAGACTTTAGATTTCAGGAAAGCTACTTCTGAGAGGAGGAGCTCCTTTTCTGGCCTAGAAAGTGAGCTAGAGAGGAGTGGTCTGGACCCAGAGCACTTTCTGTCCCTCTATAAGAGAGAGGGCTGTAACAGCCGCGACGGAGGACTTGCTACAGGCGGAAACCGTGAGGGGGGAGGTACCACTAGCCGTCATCCACCTCGATCAAGAAGCCAAGTTAGCAGCAAAGAGGAATGGTTCAGATCAGACCTGAAGTCAAAGCATGCAGTTCGTCAGTCCCGCCCTAACGATTCTCTTTGTTTCTCTGCTGCCCCCGGTGGTCAAAGAGCAGACCTCAACACTATCTCACTAGGAAGGGGAGACCACCCTTCTGCTTTTGTCAGGCAGGCATCAGCTGGTCCAAGAGCTTGCATTACATCTCCAACACCCAATCCTCAGAATCCACCTCCCCCACCACCTCCCCCACCACCTCCTTCTTTTTCCCAGCCTGTTCAAGTCAACACTAGTTCCAGCAATTCAGGATGCACACAGGACCCCAATCATTCTGTCCAGTCCCGGCCGAGTCAGAACCACATTCAGGCTGTCACCCCGACGCTACCACACACAGATCCCTTCAGTAGCCTGCAACGGGGCCGGGAGCTTAAACGGAGCTCTAGCAATGTAACTGCAAGTTCTGGTAGTGTTGAAGCTCTATTTGAGAAGCCCACCCGAAGCCGGAGCCAGCAGCCCCTGTCACTGTCTCTGCCCCCGCAAGGTGACACCAAAGTCCAGCGGAGACCAACTAGGAAGAGGCTCTCCAAGAGCTACTCCCAAGGCTCTGTGTCTTCCCACACCACGTGCTGGTCCACAGGCAGTAGGGTAGACAGTAGAAGGGCATCTGTGGCTTTTCCATTGCAGAAAGATGCGAAACAAATGAAGGGCTCTCAAAAACTGGACACAAGTCCCTGGAGATGTAATGGGCCCTTTAGTTACTGTTTCTTTAAACGTAAGAGTGAGGGCGAAGAGGATGAGATCGAATGGGAGAGGCCCAGACGAAGTCGCAGTGGACCTGATTTCGAGGATAACGGTGCTGCTTCAGCCATATTCCCCTGCGGTTCCGCACTGGACGCTGCTGGCGAGCAGCTGTATGGCGAGGTCCTTAATAACATGAGCTTCAGTGACCGACTGGCACGAATCAACGCCCTCAAAGACCACATGTACGGTTTCCCTTCCGGCTTCACTGATGCCCGCCGTGATGCCAGCGAGCTCATCGCATTAGTGAGATCCAGCATAGGTCGCTGTGAGCGCGGCATCCAGATGCCTAACCAGGATGTATCACAGTATAAACAGCTCCTCTCCGTTGAGTCAAAAGAATTAGGCCGGGCGTGCCGGAGGATGGCACAGGCCCACAGCAGTCCAGAGGAAATGCTGCTAGCCGTGACTTGTAGCTTTCAGGTGCTTTGTTGTCTCTGCGAAGCTTGCATGTGTCTGGTTAGGGGACTCGGAGCCTCAGCCTCACACCAACAGAGAGAAGTCGTGGCAAAGGTTGACGAGGTTGTTATGAACTATATCTGTTTGCTCAAAGCAGCTGAGGCTGCCACTGTTGGAGCGCCAGGGGAGCACAGCATGAAAGCCCTGGTCCGCCACTCTAGTACCATGTCAGCCATTGCTAACGCACTCACCCGCTCCCTTAAAACGCTGCTTAGCAAGTAGAGGCTACTCCTTATAATTTATAGTGTGGCCTCTGCTGTCAGCGGGAGTATGTCTTTAAGCGTCTTGTCGTCTTTGAGTCAGCTGTAAGAGTCATGTATTTTTCATAAAGGTTTAGAGCTGTCTCCATATCAAAGTTTAAAAAGCAAAAGGCAGGAGTTAGACTAAACATTAAAGTTACATAACATTTACAATGAATAGATGTATAAGATGCTTAAAGAGTCCTCTGACTGCACTTGCTTTTTTTCTGATGACAATATTGTAATGCATATTTACAAAGCCATACTGTCACAGACCTTTGTAATATGATATGTACCTAATAGAAATTATACCCTTTTAAGTGTGCATTATGTAAGTTATTTAGAAAATGTGTATATAATGTACATAATTAATTATCAAATTTACTGTAGCAGTTTCAAGAAGCCATCGAGTATTCAGTTTAACCCTCTCAGGCTCAGATTAAACTTTTTGTTGCTAATGCACAACCAAGTCCTGCAGTGGTACATCTGAGTAAAAAAAAAAACTCATAAAATATGTATGTGGGGTAATCAGGTTGTTAGTTTTTAAATGTTGCAAATCAGCAACGCCTGCCTGGAGAGGGTTAATTTGCTTTGATACTGTGCAGGGCTAGGGGTGACTTCACTTTCAGTTCAATCAGTTCACGAGCAGCAGTTTTACAATAACTGTATTTATTTTAAAAGAAAATGTACCTCTAGACATGTAAGTAAAAAAACAAGTTTCATTGTCAGTCCAGTGAGGAAGCGGTATAGTTATATTTAAATGCTCTAAAATGACTGTGTAACAGTGAGCTGATTTTAACAGATTACATTATGATGCTTGTTTTTCTTTCTTTGGTTTTTGTTTATTTTACAAGATGACTGGAAAATTCAGTAAAAGTGTTGAACATACAGGTTACACTAAACATTGCACTTCATTCACACAACCACTTTGTATTCTACCACTAATCTACTACCACTTAGATTATTTTGCTATATATATATTTAAAAAAAGAAATATATAATTTCCCCCAACATCAAATATAAATTTATATTTGACTTATATTTGATGTTGGGGGAACATCAACATCAACATATATATATATATATATATATATATATATATATATATATATATATATATATATATATATATATATATATATATATAACTTAGCAAAGTTTAAAGGCATATTTCAGATTGAACACACTGTGTGGATTATATCCGATTACTTTTTTAGTTTGTTTTTTTATTACCATCGCTTTTGGAATGAGTTTTGTGCGTGAATGATTTACTAAACCACGCTGTGTATCAAGATGTGGTTATGTCTCTCAACAAAGAAGAAATCACTGCTTTTTTTCAGCAACCCACCAACCAACCTATTAAAAGATATTTTGCAGAAAAACTTGTCTTATTCCATGCAGCTTTGGTTTGAATGAGTTACTACAACATGCAATCATGCTGTGATTTGTTTTGTAAAGTTTGCCATCCTAAAATCAACAGCCATTTATTTTAATGTCTGTTTCATAAAAGGTACTGTCTGTCAGTTTACATGCGATTTATTGGGGGATATATTAAAATACCCCCCTTTTTAAACTGACAGTGAAATGTGAATCTATTTAAACTAATGTCTAGTGTAAAACTACTCATTTTCCTGATATTTCTCTCACACAGTGGAAATTTTAAGTTGTCTTTTCACAGTAATATTTCAGTCTTTATATCAGTTGAGGAGGTATGGATTGGGTGTTAAAGCACATTGCTATATATTACAGGTAATTTGACATACATGCATCAACAATCAACTGGTACAGACAGGAGAGGATGCTAGGGATAGGGTGAATGGATGCAGATGGCTTGCTGTGTTTACCCTTAAGGGGAGGAGCCAAAAGAAGAAGAGGAGTGTTATCTTAATGCATGCTCAATCATCCAGGTAAGTAAATCTCCAAAAGTTGATTCTGTTCCAGGTAGGAACGCTGGTTTGAGCAGGGAGTCAAAGAGGCCATTTACGTGAAAAGGGAAAGACCATCTCTGAATCGAGGAGGGGGCTTAAGAGTACATCTTTTGCCATCTTGCAATGCTGTGATTGCAGCAATTCCCCCACTCTCTGTGAATGGTATTCATGGCCATTGATCAGTGGGCTTTGATCAGTGGGCTTTGATCAGTGGTTGTTTATCAATGGTCATGAGAATTTGCCCATTGTTCCTTCAGTGGTGCTAGTTTCAGTCATTATGCAAATGTACTGTTTATAAGATTGGGGAAACCTGCAGTCAGCTGAGACTGACGAAGTCACTTGGATGAGTGACGAAACGTTTCTCCCACTGAAAACACTACATCCAGATGAATAGAATCAACTCGGGAGAAGAGGAGAGATAGTGTCATCCTGCTGAGACAGACGGACCTTCCAGCAGAGAACCCAGGTTAATGTGCCTGCAGTATCCTTCTAGTCCACTTTGACTTTGGTCAAAAGCAGCCTAGTAGCATTAAAATGAAAAGATATCCAAGTATAGTTTAGCTAGTTTTAAAACTACAAATCTGGCGATTTGTAACTGTAACTGTAAGGTAAGAAATTAAGTATCTAACTACTTCTGACAATCATACACAATCCTAAATGAAGAGATCTCTGCTAACCAAGTGTCTCTATTAGAACCCCATAGCAGCAGCTGGTGTTATCGGTACTGACCCATAAATGGAAATTAAAAAGTAAAGAAGAGACAGGAGAAACACCCGTCAAACATATGGTGAGCGTTGACCCCAATTGTTGCATAGTTTGTCCACCAGAGGTCACTCTGCAACTTCCTAGTTGGTAATACAAGTTTGTAATACTACAAAAACAACAACCAGGCGATCAGTATGTAAATAACTACAGATAAAGAACAGTCGGGAAATCTACTTGTGTTTTGTGTATTGGAAAGAAAAAGAAAATCGGCCAATATATGGGAGTATCCAATTTTTAAATCACCAAATATCGGCATTGATGTCAGCCTTAAAAACCCTATTTTGTTTGTACTATAGTCTCTGTAACCCTATGTCTGTGTGTAAGAGAAGAGATATGACATTTAAAAATACCAATAATAATAATAACCAAATGGAAGTTCGGGGTCGCCATGCAAAACTATCCCCATATCAAATGTTCGAATCTGCAAGATTCTTACAGGCCTACAAGTAAGCATTGCCTCACATATGCTATATGTACTGCACTTCCTCTCTCCGTCCATGGTAGAGATGTATCATGCACGCGGGTCTCAAGCCATGCAGTTTACTACCTAAAGGGCTCTGGGTTCAGCCACAGCTGGCTGTTCGTTCACGTGATGTTTTCCCCAAGAGCCAAAGAGAAGTAGAGAAGAGTACGTGCAGGACGGAGAAGTATGTTTAATTTGCATACTGGGCGCCTGTTCTGAGCATGTCGTGACGTCTAACCAATCAGGTCAGCGAATCCCACAAACCACGCCCGCGCGGTAACTCGTGTCGCGCGCTTCACAATCAGCATTGTACTAGTGTGCAAGTGAAAGAACCAAAAGTTACAAGCGTCTTTTTGTCATCGTTTCAGCAGGTTTACCTGACAGGAGGACTTTTTGTGTAGCAAGTTAAACTCAGGCAGAGCTCAAAGAACTGCGAGGACGTCTTCGGAACAAGCTCGTGGCTGCCGAGTTTAAACTGCTACCAGCGTGGAGAAGTTATTGTTCGCCACTCCGTGGGGTTTAAATTTCGGCTAACAGAAGCGCCCCAGGCCGAAGCAGGTTGTAAGCCCCGAGTGTTATAAACCGTAAGTTAAGTCGCAATGGCAGCTGTGTGCCAGCCACGACGGGCCTTGGCGGAAATACCTGCTCCACAGCCCAAAATTGCCGGTGAGTTTTTAGCTTTTCATTTAACATGTGTAACTTGTTGTTTGGAGAGAGGCGCCACCCTGCTCGAGCTATCGAGGCGCTCGCGCCCACTACATGTCGATAACAGCGCCAAATTTGAAAAAACAAAAAAAACAATTAAAAGTATTTCTGGTAGTTTCGTATCATGCTGTGAGTGTAAAATTATGTTAAATATTTTAACAATGCAACTTTTAAAAATATTAAATTCTTTACAGCTCGAATGAGGAGGTCCTACTTGGAAATATTAAGTTCACGTATGGTCCCGACCCCGTCCCCACTTCCAAGAGGAAGAAACACAGCCGCAAGCACAAAGCGTATGCAGTCATGTAAGTTACGCTGTTAACCTTAAGTTAATTGTAGCTATACTTGCTGAGCTGATATGCGGTTGATTTTGTGATCTGACCTTATTGGAAGCTACATGGCAAAAAACAAAACGCGCTTGATATTAGAAAGGGAGTTAAGGGCTAACTTTGCTTGGTGTTCCCTGGTTTTGCAGTGGACTTGGCAGTTGGTGGAGCGTGGCGAGGAAGGCTAGAGGAGCAGTGTGAGAAGATGGATGAGCACCACACACCGCTCTCCAAACAGCAGCTTGTGCAGCTCATTAGATCCCTCATCTTGGTCGAACAGGTATTCATCAGTGGACAATTGAGCTTATAGTAAAGCTAATGCGGCAGTGTTTTTGAAGAAACGCTGCGATTGACATAATTTAACAAGGCGTGCATTCCTGTTGTACCCTAGAGCCAAGAGCCCAGGGTCATGGCATCAGACCTGAAGTATCTACAGGAAGACCTGCAGCTAAAGAAGGCCAATGTTTACAGGTCCATACCTTACTCACGGTTTGGATCCAACAGGGACGCTCACTGTTACAGAAAGGCATACCCTCACCTGGTGGCATTCAAAGTGAGTCTTTGTCATGCACAGTTGTGTTTTTAGGCCTTTAAAAGTAGGTTCTTTAAGGCTGCTATTTGTGTCCAGTGGAGATCTCCTTTTGCTATTCTTAAGTACATTTATGTCACATTAAACACCTCCTCGTCTTCCACCTCAGGTTTCGTGTCAGGAGTGGGGCCAAGTTCTGCTGAGGAACAAAGATTGGGACGCCGTGTTGGAGCACTCACTGATGGCGTGGCGTTACACCAGTGAGCTGCCGCAGTGGGACACTGCGAGCCACAACGCCCTTCGAGAGCAGTGTTACAGCATCCTGGTGGCTCACAGCCTCACCGCTCTCCAGCACTATTCCCCCGAACCCAACAGAGGACGCGAGCTGCTCAGAAGGTAACACTCATTTTGCTCTGATGCGGGATGCCACGGCACCCACCCGCCCCCTTCCTTGTAGTGAGGTTTAGGCAGAGGATTGCACTATAAACACCTCAGTTTGGTTAGAACATAATACTTGTACATGCATGTGGGTGGTGTTTATATACACCAACGGCTTTCCGCAACCTCTCTGCTGATGGGCTGGCAACAAACTATTGACTTGAATATCAAGTTTAAGCAAAGCATCATGGACATCCTACTGAAGTCTGTCACCTGTTGAGTGCAAGTTTACACACCTTTCAACACCGATTCACAGATCACGAATGTGTTTGCCTCTCCACTTTCTTCCATGCGCCTGTCAGTCATTTTAGCAGCTAAAGTGAATTGAGCTTCACTTTGTGTTCTGAGGTTGTTGCTAACATTTGCTAATGTTCTGTTGGCACTGTGTAGACTCTAAATAAACTTGGTGCAAAAAAGCTTTTATTTATAGATTTAAGATTATTTAAGAGCAAAAAATAATATATAACAGGGAGTTATTAGTGCAAGTGTGACTAGATGTTTTTCAATCAACCCTAACAGATGGCTCTAATCTTTTTGTCTCTAGAATGAAGATGGCTCAGCTGTATAGCCAGTCAATTGTTCCCTGCATACAGGAGTTGCAGAGGATAATGGAATGTCTCGATGACTCATCCATGGATACAAAATGAAAGGAGAAACCGGCAAAAGAGTGCAAACTGTGGATGACCAAAAAAAAAAAAGTGCTTTATGTGTGGTGATGGGCCAGAAACATTGAACACATTAGTGTTTGTGTTAAACCACTACAATATTCTTCCAAAGGGCACGGTGGCAAGTGCAAAATGAACAAAATGAATAATGCCGGTTTCAAAGGGTAATAAATAATACTTCCTAAATGGCTGAAAATGGCATTTTAACAGCATGTGGAAAGTGTTATTTTAAGAGTTGTTGCACTGCACAATGGCAGAGTATTAATTAATGTAACAGTTTGTTCATACATTACCAGCCTATATGAAAATGGAGAAGGAGCATTTACATTCTGAAAAGCATCCACTTGGTGCTTACTGTTAAAATGTTTGTATACTTTTAGACATCATATAGTTTCATCTGTGTCGAGGGCTTAAATATAAAAAGTATGAAATTTCCCCTGCTTGTTGTTTTTGCAGGGTAGTGTATATATGTTCTTGTTACTGTTTACATTACTTGAAGCTGTGGCCTTTGTCTTAGACTATAGTAATCTATCTTGTGTGTACAGATACTCATCTGTCAATGATTGCACTGTTGTTTGTCCTGAAAACTTGAACAATTTTGATAAGACTCCTAATTTAATTAAAGACGTTCTTTAAACTGCACTCATGTGTCTTTGTTTTGTGCGAGTGCTTTGCATGCATGCCAAGCACTGTGAACCTAGACGATCTGAGGACAGTGCTGTTTTCATGTAGGAACTCTAAAGTTTCTAAGTGTGGTGTGTTTTGTTTTTTTTGTTTCTTTTGGTTTTTTTTTTTTGTTTTGTTTTGTTTTGGGGGTTCCCCCCCCCCCCAACCTCTCTGTTTCTATGCCCACAGTTTTATCTGAAATGGATCATAGGCTGTGGCTTGTAGGCTCCGAGAGTTGATTTGTATTGTTCAGTTTGTAAAGTTGATTGGAAACAGTTTCTCAAAGATAGGCCATTATAGAATTAATTGACCAATAAGTTGATCGTAAGTCTATCTTGGCAGTGTCAGAGTTGTCGTGCTCTTTGAGTTCCCATTTTGTACCACTAGGTGGAGCCCATGTAGCACGATTCTCCACAGGTGTTTGTGTTTCCAGAGTCAGGCTTGTGACTTCAGAGGAGAGGCAATATTAATGCCACTGGAGAAACAGCTGTTGCCATGGCACTCTGTAAAGTGAATATTAAATAATTTTAAATGCTATTTACGGTTTGAGATAATGAATGGGCGGATGATAGGGTGAGAGGCTGCTGGATGACAAGCAGACTTCCTGCTGCAGCAATGTTATTTCTGTTTGGAGAGTTGGATCTCCTGTTATATCTTCAGCTTTTGTAAGAGGATATCACAAAATCCAAGATTAATACAATTATTTGTCTCCATGGTGTTGCAGAGTGGAACCTATTAATATTACTGCCTATGGCAACTCATGCAAATGTGGCTAACCCACTCACGTAACTTTGGTGTTAATTTATTATCCGTAGGCTGGAAGTGAAATGGCTAGGCTCACGATAGTCCTGGTTCTGTTAACATAGCCCACATACAGACCTCCAACCTACAAAACAAATAATACCAAAGAAGAGAACAGTGCCATCCCAACAATTTAGCTTTCAGAGACTGCACTGATAGAAAAAAGAAAAGCTTAGCAGTAATACAGAAATTTCATGTTGTGCATTTTGTTCAATCTGTAAGCGTTGAGCTTTTTCACAAATACCCTAAAGGCATGATGGGGTTCTCACCTTTCACTAGCACTACAAGAAAATGGGTCTCAAAGGATCTCTGGAGAAGCCACCATGAAATCCTTAGCGAGATCAGAAACTTGGAATCAAATGCACAATGTTGAATGTGTGTAATATTCTGTGATCTTGTAGAGGAAATATTGTTTAAAGAAGTCCACACCGATGCAGTGCACACACACACAAAAACAACTATCAGTGCATTACAGCTCCCCTGTGCCTTGGATGTGTTTTTGAGGTTGTCTTCACTACAGTGCCAGCATCACAGAGGTTTGAGCTACAAAGAAAGACCTCCCTGTTTGCTTGCCTCTCTGCATAGCAGTAAATTCTGTATTTTATCTCCACACTATAAACACCCCAAACAGTGCCCGCTTATATCCCCAATAGATTCTGTCACTCGAGGTTAGTCCGAGAGGGAATGAAAGAATATTTCACATTTTCAATTATTGCCTTCGAATTCGGGCTTAAGGAGTCGCATTACTCTACGGAGCTAAGATTTTTATGTTTATGTTGAACTGTTTCCAGTGTGTCTCTTATATCAAATTGGAAATGCAGAGTACTTTGTTTTCCACAGCAAAGGAAACATCCACCCTGAAACACTATCTGTACCTAGTCTTCATGGTTCTGGTGTCTCATCTTACAAAAGATAATAAAGCTAAAACAAAACAGTGAAATATTGAAATATCTGTCTTAAAAGAAGCACAAATTAGTGTATAAATTTATTTCTACACATGCATGGGTGTCTTTTAAACAGGAAGTTTTCCTTTAAAAAAAAACCCATCTTCATCCATAATGATGTCAAGAACTTGACAAAGAAAAGTCTTTTATCCCTAACTGTACAGAAATGTTTCCATGTAGGTTAAAGGTGTAAAACACACAGAAAAGCTAAGCTAACAAAAATACCCATGTATGTGTGTACAGGCCATCAGGTAACAGGAGTTAAGATGTGCAGTTATATTTTAAAATAAAAAAACGTTTATGGAGGCTACGGTAGCAACACTAAAGTAGGAGTAGCACTGCTAACAAACAGCTAACAGTATTGTACAACAGAGTACTGTAACTGTTTTAACATTAAAAAGATGTAATGTTGTAATTTAACACAGAAAATTCTTACAGTACCTGCTCAAACATAATAGAGCCATAATAAACAGTGTGTCTGCTTATGAGATGGAAGAGGCAGTTCCTCCAGTATTGCTGCTACTTTTGTTCTTTCCACCTGCACATTCAAACCAAAGCTGTGAGGCTCCAGGTCTCCGAGTGGCATAAACGTGTTATCCTGGATGGCAGGTACTAGCACAATTTGTTATTTAAATTGGAAGGCTTGTTGTTTATACTAGCACATACTTGTAGCCAATCTGGAAATAAGATACCCATATGCTATTTAAATTTTTAGATAGCAACATTTACCTGAACTGACCTTTAAATACGGACCATTCATTAGCTTAAGGATTAGGGATGGGTACCGGTGTCCGGTGCCATGATGGCACCGGTTCTGACATAAACGGTAGTAACCGGTGCTTTTTTTTTCCTGAGCTGTGATACACTTCTAGCCAATCATTTTACGTTTCCCAGGATAGTAGGCGGGGCCAGGTACGTACGTTCTGTTAGAGCAGAGCTACAGATTAAAAATGTCCAAGGCGAAGCGGTCAAAAGTCTGGTTGTACTTCACAGCAAAATATGCAAACTCAGCAGCCTGCAACAAGTGCTTTAAGCTGCTACTGTGATACTGTCAAAGGAGGTAACACCTCGAATCCGATGAAACACCTGGCGACGCATAGCGTTTTTTTTAAAAGCCGAGAAATGCGCCGTATTTGATAGCTTGCTGCGAGACCTCACACTGTGCACGTTGGGTGGGTTGCCAGTTATCGGACCCGGAGCAACATCCCCCAAAAACCCGAAGAATAGAGTCCTGGCCCCTAGCCCTGCCAGTGTAGCAGAAATGATGAGGATATTGATGCAGCAGCAGCCGTTCTTCTCTGCGTGAGTCGCTTAATGTTGTTCGAGTGTAATTTACGTTGAGTAGGCTAACCACGTTATTACATTAATGCATGTGAGGTGAACTAGCAAACATCATCATAGCTACATGCGGCTGTCCTCTTGTTTGATGGCAGATACTCCCTTCACCCTGGACAAAAAGGCTAAAATGACCAAAGAAAAAGTGGGAAACAGCTGAACATGAGAGGTTTTTGGACAAAGTTTGTGTTTTTTTACCATTGTTTAAGCACTGCTTCCAGCCAAGAGTGATACCATATATGCCCCATAGCTGCAGAAAAGGCTAACATTGTTATCTTTTTACAAAAAACAAACAAACAGCTGAACATGAGAGGTTTTTGGACAAAGTTTGTGTTCTCCATTCTTTAAGCACCGGTTCGAGCACCGTTTAAGCACCGGCACCGTTTCAAAAGTACCGATTTGGCACCGGTATCGGATAAAACCTAAACGATACCCATCCCTATTAAGGATTAACACCTTTTTGCTATATGTAGCGCCTGAATTAGAAAAACAAGTAGCAAATTTGTAAACCATAAAAAGAAATGCAGCATAAAATAAATACGCAGGATAAAGAAAACTGAATGTACCAAAAGAAAAAAAAGCTACAACACTTCATCCTAAAATAGCTCCTGCAATGCCCTGGACATCACAGATGGATTGTGCACCCAAGGAATGACTAATTCCCGCTGCTAGAATGTCAGGTTTGCATTGGTGGGTTTTATCTTCTTGCAGAGCTTCTTTTCATTCCTCTCTAGCCGTCTAATATGGGACTGATTTACACCTGGGATGCCAGGTGAGTGTAATTAACAGTAATTAACTAGCTGTGAGGATGGAAAACCAACACCCGTGAGTCCCAAGGAGTTACAGAAGGGGCTCAGAATGAGCGAACACAGTGACAGAGTGTTTGCACATGACTTCAATAGTCCTAACATAGCTAAATTCCTCTCATAGACATCTGCACTCGCATTCAAACATCTGTCACTTCAGCTTGGGCAAATAGAGCTGGAAGGGGGGGAGAAAGAGCACTTTGGATTTATCATTATAATTCCAGCTACATGGCTTCAAAGACCTGAGCAGGTACCAAGGACGGTGATAAGAAAAGCAAGGACAAAACCTGCTGCCTCAGTCCTAGAGATGCCCTTTACAGTCTTACACCGTTCAACTTTAATAATGCTGTATAAGTGTAGTCTCCTTCAAAACAATAAACATTGTCTTTTTTTCTCTTCGTGCTAGCAGAGCTATGAGCTAGTTTTTCCTGTTGCTAGTAATCTCTGAAAGGGATAAAAGTTAATAACTCAATGGGTAAAAAAGAAAAAAAGGAAGGAACACCATGTACAATTTTGAGAACCCTATGAGAATTGAGCTTTAAGATAAGTTTTCAGACCCTAATTAGCCTGTTAGGGCTATGGCTTGTTAACAATCATTATAAGGAAAGGCCAAGCTATGAAAGTTTCAAAGCAAGTGGTGCCGAATGTCACGAAAAGATTATCTTTCCTAGGTTTAAGCATGGGGTTGAATCAGTCGGGCTGCTGGCTTGAGTTGCAGCCTGTGGCAATGGTAGAGAGAAGGATAGATTCAGTTAAAAACCAGCAAAATTCTGGAAGGATCTCATTGTGATAATGATCCAAAACAGAGCCTGGAATCTTCCATGGGCTACCTCAAAACATGCAAGATCAAGGTTTTATCATGGCCGGCAGGGGCAGTCAATTCTTTCTCTTAGTTTTTTTGAAACTATGAGTTGTTGCTTTAACTATTTAAAAAGTCATCTGGCATTGTATAATACAGATCGCCGCTAATTACTGTTTGCAGGGGAATATTATTGATTGTCGGAATTTTAATGAAATTCTTACTGAATGTTGATTTGGATTTGAAGCTAATCATTTCTGTCTGATAAGATTTAAAGCGCTGAGGCTGCAGCGCTCACAGGCAAAGGTGTTTGAAATAGAACAAAAATAAGCGAAACCGTTTTCTATAAATGGCGTGAACTCTGAATCCTGACACCTGAAACATTTATTTTTTCATCTTTGGTCTAAATTATCTGGTAAACCTTTCTCCCAGCAAATATTTTGACATGTCACAGCAGGAGAACGTGCAGGTAACAACAACAGGGTTTCATTCCATTGAAGTTACCCAGGAAGCTAATTGTGCTTTTCCAGCAATGTTAAGTCTTTTTTAAGACAATGCCTGCTGTGTTACTCTGATTTCATATGACATATTGTTGTGTTGCATAACACATAATTCTAAATGGGGTTCTGATATATATTAAAAATATCTATAGTCTTTAACCTTGGCTCCTCCACGAGAGGCCCGTGGAGGGTCCTGTGAAGTATCTTAGCTGTTTCTAGGACTGAGCTCTTCTGGACAGAGATCTTGGATGTTGTTCCTGGAATCTGCTGGAGCCACTCGCCTAGCTTAGGAGCCCTGAGTACTCTGACTACTCTAATTACCATTGTTGCCTCCAGCCTATACATCTTCTCTAGCTCCTCTCTCAACCCTTGGTATCTCTAAAGCTTCTCATGTTCCTACTTCTTAATGTATCTGGTTGGTTAGCCATCACCAGTTTGTCCGTCTGTATCTCGAAGTCCCACAGGATCTTAACTTCCAGGCCATACTCGGTACAAATGTTCCTGTACACTATGCCAGCTGCTTGGTTATGGCGTTCCCTGCCTGCTAGCATCTTGCACCCTGTTGTTATGTCCGGACTGTCTCAGAGGGATCTTTGCACAGCCTGCATCTGAGATCTAGACCCCGTGTCTATCGAACTTGTGTTTGGACCTTGATCCTTTGCTGCCACGTTTGGGGCCTTTGTTCTGGCTTTCAGTCCAGCTTTGCCAAGCCACTAGTAGGATTTTTCAACATCACCCACTCCTTTTATCTGCCAGTGGTACATGATGTCTGTGTGTGCACACAAAATAAAAAAATGAAATTCTGTATGAGAATTAGTGAGCTTATTACAGTTGCCAGTAGGTTTTGCTACCTTTGGAGTCAAGCTTGTATTGATTTTCTTACCTTGTCAGTTTGTGTGTGTGTGCTTTGGTGGTAAGTAGCTTAGAATTAAACTACATACAAGTGCATCAAAAACTAACCTGATAGTAAAAACATGCCCTTTCTGGTCTAAGAGAAACATCAAGTCTGACAGGTGAAGAATTTGCTTGCAGACTTAAGCAGTTTCATACACTGCTGTGTGTGTGTGCGTGTATATGTGTGAGCATAGCAAAAACTGAGCACACCTACTGTAGGGGAACTACATCAAAGGTGGTTGTTGGTGGAGTTCTTCGGCACGTGTTTGTAGCTATCAGAGATTTAGGCAGTGAATATCTCTTGGGCGATTGTCCATTTTTAGACATCTCGTAATGTTTGTAAAATATCCTTCACAACTAACAATCTCTGATGTACCTTACCCTCAGCTTCATCTCAGTTTTCATAAAAAGCATAATAATATGATCAATAATTGTTTGAAGAAAACAACATCCTTGATTGTTGACCTATTGCCATTGCTGTCAACAGCAACCTTTTTTGATGCTAGACAGAGCATTGCTGTCGCAAAGCTTTCTACTAGGTGTAACTTCAGTCGGAGAGTATAGCAACGGTTAAGGATACAGTCATGAAACTTTACAGGTAGCTGAGATCAGACTTAATGAGTCACTTCTTTACAACATACGGGATCAATCTCCCACTATAACACCCCTTCGGATTCCATTATCCCGCACCATGCTCAACCCTGGGGCATAAATGAGCACCACATAGTCAAACCAACTGACAAGGCACATTTACATATAGGATGTCCTTTAGCGTGTGTGCCGTCATGCCCTGGATTATGATATAAAGCTGAATTTATCATTATGAGATGTGCCTTCACACAAGTGGCTGACACTGTTGCCAGCATTCACACGATGTGCGCCTCTGTTGTTCATTAATTTTGTTGCCAAAACACTAGTTGTTGGTAGATTTTGTCTGCTTGAGTTAATTTATTCTCTTCCAGTCAATTAGAAACATGGAGTCAGAAGAATCAGTCAGCTTGGTGTGAGCTGTGTTGATGCAATGTGTAGTTACAGAAGGTAAAAAAAAGTATTGAACACGTCACCAAATTTCTAAGTAAATATATATTTTAAAGGCAACGTTGGTAACAGCCCATCCAATCCACACATGCAAAAAAAAAAAAAAAATCAAACCATAAATGTCTATAAGGGAAATAGTATAGAACACGCTTACTGAGATTTATTTATTACTTAGTACAAAAGCCTTTGCTGATGACAGCTTTGAGAATGCTGAATGCATTGTTCAGGTGTTCTTCCACACAAACAGTCTTTCATTGGTCCCTTTTGTGAACTCCGAGCTTTAGTTCCTTCTGTAGCTCGTTGGCTGGATTCTGGTCAGATGATTGGCCCGGCCAGCTTTATTTTTTATCTGAAACTAGTTGAGTTTCCTTGGCTGTGTTCAGGATCGTCTTCTCGCTGAAACGTCCACTCTCATTTCATCTTCATCATCCTAGTTGATGGAAGCAGCTTTTATATTTGGTGTGGTGCTTTTGGAGTGACAGGCAGTGCCTTTTGACCTCCAAACACGGTGTGTATTATGGCATCAAAGAGGTCGATTTCCAGAGTTTCTAGTACTCTTGCCAGGACTGACTTCCCTGCCCCCCAGGTTGCAGTCATTTCAGATCAGTTAGAATCTGCAAATGATGACTTTCAAACTGTGGTTAAATTAATCAAGCTCACATAAACTAGGGAAACACTGAATGCGTTAAGGTCGCTACACAAGACAGCCCCTTTATTTACACGTCCTTGCTAAGATAAGCTATCCAGCTTTGTGTCTGGCTAAACACACACATAATAATGGAATCAGTCTCCTTGTTTAACTCATGACAGGAGAGTGAACAAGCATTTTTTTCTTTAAAATGAATGAAACTCCCTCTTTAATCAAGTCAGAATTACCATAGAATGACAATATCATGACTTCACGTTTAAAAAAAAAGATATCATCATTTTTTTATCTTTTCCAATGGTACTGCAGTGTGGTGTCCAAACATTGAGATTAACATGCAAATGTAATCAGCAGCCTCTCTGTCAACTGCACTTCAAAGCACAATGGAGCACTTGAATCACTCTTTTTTTTAAGCAATACGCTAATTTTGATTTTATTGTTGTTGAAGTGTTTGGTGTCAAATTTTTTGTTCTTTTTTTTCTTCTCACATGTACAAAGCATTCAATTTATTTTATTTCCAGATAGTAAACCCAGTATTTATGCGATGCGATTTTTTTTTAGAGAAGAATTTTTTTGTGGCAAAAGGTCAAAAGAAATTAGTCTACTTGGAATGAAAGAATGTGCAATAATATGTAGCTTCACAAAGAGATCTGCTGCTGTGTTTTACATTGTTTTTCTGACATTTCTTCTTTTAAAGAGTCTGCACAGCAGAGAGAAGCAGACCAAAAAAAAGGAGGATGAAGAATGTAACAAAGGTCAAAAGTCTTGTTTGTAGTAAGGCTCAGGCTCAGGCTTACTTGGCTTATATGTAAGACTCGGATGGTTACGTGACTCGAACACTAAGCATATTAAAATGTCTTTGACTACTGACAAAGAGTGAGCATCATTTGGCAGGATGTGTTTCAGAGAGCATAAATGACCACGTAATGGCACTGTCAAAACGAATCATGTCAAGCTGTTTTAGATCTCTAAAATGTTTGACTCCCGCATCTAGTCTCTCGACTGCAAATGTTTAAAATGCAGGTTGATTCTGCGCAGCCCTCAGGTCAAAGGAAGCAGGTGCTCATGAATAAAGAGGATGGTAAATATGCGTGAAGTTATTAATTACAAGCCTGATATTTTTACAAGGCGTCTCTGTATTTTCACCTGGGCCAGTCGGGCACGGTTGTCAATACAGTTCTTCTTCTCGTGCCTTTTGTGTGGCTTGTCTTCCTCCCTCACCTTTTCTTTTTGAAGCTGGTTACAGCCTGCTGTCAGGTCTACAAAGATGCAATGTCCCAGTGCTAAAGTGGCACTCAGACTTTTCCTTTGGCACAAACTGTGATTATTTTTGTAAAATCTGTTTTAGCTTATTCCTGTTTTATGCAGCGCCGGTCAGTGAGGAGCATTTGTTTAGTGCCTGAAGCTAAAATGATAAGATGAGGATGCAAATGCACCACGACACATTCAAAACAGCTGCACCAAGGATTGTCAGGGTTTTCTTTACTGACCTTTGTTTAAGACATTGAACAAAGTTTCTCGCATTTCCTCTGTTTAGCCGACATTTATGTCCATGATTTACTGGATAAGTGAGTATATTTTGCTGCATGTCTCAGTCACAATTATCAGTACTGACCTAAAGAGTCAATGCTCACTTTCAATGAAGGATGACAATAATGCTAATCATTGGTGTGGTGTTGCTGTAGCGCACTACAAAAATGCTCCACCATTTTTTTCTCAAGAAATGGAATATTCACTCAATAAAAGGTTAATGTGGTTTAAATTCATTCACCACCACAGCAACTAAATGGAATGATCAAAGCTGATGATTTTTAAGGTGTTTTGATTGATTAACAACCCCAACTCCTGCACTGAGTAAAACAAAAGAAGACATTCCACCTTAAAAGCTACACCTTGCTTTTTTAAAATCTCTTGCCTATATGTTAATTTTGAAAGATAAAAAGGCGTCAAAAGAGGGGAGAGAACATGTAACTATCCCAGTGGAACAGAAGAAGGCAGGACACTGGGATTTGAAGGTGGTGTGACAGCAGAGATAGAGATGTGGCCAGAAAGACAAAGAACTTTCTGAACTATTCAAAGTCTGTCTAACATTTCATCGTGTGGTCAGCTATAGTTGACTAATAAATGTGAGGCTGGGTTGCTGTCCTAAGTTGCGTTAGATGTGGCTGTAATGATAATACTGAATAATTGTAACGACATGAGCACAAAACACAACACACCAGGATGCTGATTTCATTTCCATAGAAAATATCCTGATAATAGCATTTAGATTGATGTTGTTGCTTTTGGAATATTTTAAATCAGAAGTGTCGAACATAAGGCCTGGAGGCCAGAACTGGCCCACAGAAGGAAAATTCAGTTTTACTTATATAGCACCAAATCACAATAACAGTCACCTCGTGGTACTTTCAATTATAAGGCAAAGACACAACAATCAGACACTCGCATGAGCAATGTTCCCTCTAATTTTTCATGTGTCTGAGCAAACACACAAACTCCCTGAGCGATCTCATGGACCACTGTGAGCGACATCAGACGTGTGCACTGTGGTCACACGTCTGACGAAGTTACATGGTTTATTAAAATAATCAAATTACAGCATTTACATTTATGTTAGACTACTTTTAATTAACTGCTTTAGCCCACTTACAATAAAAAATTTAAAATCTTGTTCATGACCTGTGTAGTATGTCAACACTATTGGAAGTAAAAAAAACTTGAACTCCAAATTTTTTTAAAATAAAACTGACTTGTATTATGAGTCTGTGGTCTGGGAGAGAGTCCTGTAACATAAATGTATGTTATGCCTTGTATGCAGACTATACGTTTCTCTGTCTACAAAATACAGTATATAATGACCAATGTTAGGCAATTAATTCTATAGTTACTCAAAAAAGTTACTGAGTTATGCAAACAACAAAGTTTTCTGCAGCTGTTTACCTAAAAATGCAGCCAAGGCGTTTTTAAATAAACATTTCAAACTATTTACAGAACAATCAGCTGTTCTGCATCAAATCTGATGCCACACAAATTATTTGTGCCACTCCAAAAAAATAATTTCTGTCCACTATGAGATGAAGGAGAACAACAGCCTGATACATGCAGGCCTGACAACAGGAGATGTATCACTGCTGTATCACTGCTGTATCACCTGTAACATTCAGCAGTGACACACACAACAAAACTATTGACTACACTACACACTAACTACACAAGATTTGCGCTAAACGTTGTAAATCTCTCACATCTCAAAACACCGCCGTCACTCCTAAAACTTCCTCCCGTTTCTTAACAACTAAATGCCATGTGTTGATTGGTCGACATGGTACATTTTTTTCGACCAATGGGAAAGTGTGGTGGGGTTTTTTGTTTTCGTCTTTGCTCACAGGCGGAGAGTGCTTTTGAGCGTTTTCCTTATAAAACACAGTTATTACCGTTTCTTCCCGCAGTAAATATGAACAACAATAGTATTCAGGAAGAAAACCAAACATTGCAAATATTTTTATCATAACTCTGGTTTTTGGTGGCCTATCAACACAATTTAAAAACTGGTATGAAGTCCACACTTGTTCCGTCTGTCCTGCTCACATCTCCAGTGGTTGTACATGTTGTCATTAACGTGGCTTCACTCCACATCAGCCATGCCGCTTTGCTAGCTAAATCACTGGTGTCAGCACATATTTACTTTAATTTCAATTCAGGTTAGATTTTTTTGTTGTGTGCCCAACGCAGAATCTCTCTGCGCAGAGACCGTGCTAACAGTGCGCAATTGCGCACGTGTGCAGCTTAGAGGGAACATTGCCCATGAGCACATGGCAACAGTGGAAAAGAAAAACTCCCTTTTAACAGGAAGAAACCACCACAATCAAGCTCAGCCACAGGCAGTCTACTGCGACTGATTAGGGGCAACAGGAGGGAGACAGGACAAAAGACACTACGGAAGACAGCTGTGGATGAATAATAGCTAATGATTAAATGGGTACATTAAATGGCTCATTGGATACATGCACTTCTTTCTTCTTCTTCAGTCTTTTTAATGTAAAAAAAATCGACCACATCTGTTACAGTCACATATCATGTGGTGCTTGATTCAGCACGGTCAGACCTTTCCAGCAAATCTAGGTTGGTGCTTCTGGGAAAATCTCTGCAAAAAACTGTCAAAAGTATATGAATCAATTCATCACTTATTCACATAGTATTTGAAATGTTAGCCTATTGTACATGTGTGTTTGTAGAGCTGTATTTCCTCAATACATCAAGATAGTGACATTCTGTTTTTTCAGACATGTAGAGGAGTCCACTGTCCTCTGTCTCACCTGGTTTGGAATGAATCAGAGCTTCCATTATTAAATTACACGAATTCAGGTGTAGCATCTCCCATTGGGTTTGTCTTTATTTTGTGTTTTTTTTTATTTACAGTGGGGCAAAAAAGTATTTAGTCAGCCACCGATTGTGCAAGTTCCCCCACCTAAAATGATGACAGAGGTCAGTAATTTGCACCAGAGGTACACTTCAACTGTGAGAGACAGAATGTGAAAAAAAAATCCATGAATCCACATGGTAGGATTTGTAAAGAATTTATTCGTAAATCAGGGTGGAAAATAAGTATTTGGTCAATAACAAAAATACAACTCAATACTTTGTAACATAACCTTTGTTGGCAATAACAGAGGTCAAACGTTTACTATAGGTCTTTACCAGGTTTGCACACACAGTAGCTGGTATTTTTGCCCATTCCTCCATGCAGATCTTCTCGAGAGCAGTGATGTTTTGGGGCTGTCGCTGAGCAACATGGACTTTCAACTCCCGCCACAGATTTTCTATGGGGTTGAGGTCTGGAGACTGGCTAGGCCACTCCAGGACTTTCAAATGCTTCTTACGGAGCCACTCCTTTGTTGCCCGGGCGGTGTGTTTTGGATCATTGTCATGTTGGAAGACCCAGCCTCGTTTCATCTTCAAAGTTCTCACTGATGGAAGGAGGTTTTGGCTCAAAATCTCACGATACATGGCCCCATTCATTCTGTCCTTAACACGGATCAGTCGTCCTGTCCCCTTGGCAGAAAAACAGCCCCATAGCATGATCTTTCCACCCCCATGCTTCACAGTAGGTATGGTGTTCTTGGGATGCAACTCAGTATTCTTCTTCCTCCAAACACGACGAGTTGAGTTCATACCAAAAAGTTCTACTTTGGTTTCATCTGACCACATGACATTCTCCCAATCCTCTGCTGTATCATCCATGTGCTCTCTGGCAAACTTCAGACGGGCCTGGACATGCACTGGCTTCAGCAGCGGAACACGTCTGGCACTGCGGGATTTGATTCCCTGCCGTTGTAGTGTGTTACTGATGGTGACCTTTGTTACTTTGGTCCCAGCTCTCTGCAGGTCATTCACCAGGTCCCCCCGTGTGGTTCTGGGATCTTTGCTCACCGTTCTCATGATCATTTTGACCCCACGGGATGAGATCTTGCGTGGAGCCCCAGATCGAGGGAGATTATCAGTGGTCTTGTATGTCTTCCATTTTCTGATGATCGCTCCCACAGTTGATTTTTTCACACCAAGCTGCTTGCCTATTGTAGATTCACTCTTCCCAGTCTGGTGCAGGTCTACAATACTTTTCCTGGTGTCCTTCGAAAGCTCTTTGGTCTTGGCCATGGCGGAGTTTGGAGTCTGACTGTTTGAGGCTGTGGACAGGTGTCTTTTATACAAATGATGAGTTCAAACAGGTGCCATTCATACAGGTAACGAGTGGGGGACAGAAAAGCGTCTTACAGAAGACGTTACAGGTCTGTGAGAGCCAGAGATTTTCCATGTTTGAGGTGACCAAATACTTATTTTCCACCCTAATTTACGAATAAATTCTTTACAAATCCTACCATGTGGATTCATGGATTTTTTTTTCACATTCTGTCTCTCACAGTTGAAGTGTACCTCTGGTGCAAATTACTGACCTCTGTCATCATTTTAAGTGGGGGAACTTGCACAATCGGTGGCTGACTAAATACTTTTTTGCCCCACTGTATTGGCTGAAAACTATTCAGCCTTACCTTTTCTCAGTGGTTCCTGACTTTCCATGTTTGTCTCCCTAATAATAATTTCCTGTTTCACTTTGTTTTTCCTTATCTTTGTCTGTTGATTGCATATAAAAGATGGATGGATAGCCTCCAGGTCTGAATAGTGAAGCCAGTTTGTTGTGTTGAAGTTCAAGTGCTTGTCACCTTTGTAGGTGATGGTCTCAGCCATTAGTTTTAAACCACATTAAATATAACGAGATGGTTATTTTGTAAATAAGAGTGAAAAGTGAGCATAAATGTATGTTATGCCTTGTATGCAGACTATATGTTTCCAGTGTTTGGGATTACAGGACCCAGTCTCATGATTTCAGCTCTGTTGCTTGTGTATTTCTAGTCTGTCGATTTACTCATCCATTCTCCTCGTGTTCCTCATGCCTAAACTCGCCTTGTGTTTCAAAGTTTAATCAGCGTTATATTAAAGCTGAACCCAACTCCTACTTTGTGTCCTGCATCTGGGTCCCCATTTTGAACACGCATCACACGGAGGTTGTTAAAATTCAGCTGCAGCGGTTACCGTCTAATTGCCCTTTTAAATGAAGTCAAATCAAATTTTTGGTGTGCGATAAATGAGAAAAGTTTGAACTCCGCCTACTTTCCAGAGAAACTGTAAGCATGATTAAAGAGCGAAATCAGAAAACCCATCAAAAATCCTAAAAACTCTGACAACACGTTATCCAGAGCAGTGCTCTAATAGCAGCAGCTAGACAGGTGAGCACCTGGGTTCACCGAGGTAATGCTGTGTGTGTGACAGAGTGAGCGAGAGGCAACTGCGATGGAAAGTATAATGGTGGGTGGTGGGGTCTTAAAATGACAGAGACGAGCTGCTGATCAACCCCGAGGGGTCCCATCCTGGGGTCATGTGTCATTAGCTCAGTCTGAATTGGTGGCAGACTACGGGACAGCCAAGCAGCGGGGACGGCGATGCTGTTTTCATGGCTGAGTGGAAAGCGCTCGCGGCCATCGCCTGTCCTCACTTTGCCTCTTTCCAAGGGAATAAGCTCCACGCAGGCAGTGTCAGGCGAGCAGAAGATTCCTCCCACTCCCTCAGCTGCACTGCCAGATGCATATTACGAGTGCATATTACCTTATTTTGACAATTTCATGTTGTTGTGTGGAAAACTGGCAGCGGTAATTTAATTTTCAGGCATAAAAACAATCAGTGTTTACATTAATCTGCTCCTATTAGAGTTCGTTCAACATATCTAAGCTACTGTACATCAGCAGCACAAAGGCTGAAGACGGCTGAACCGATTTGTAAATAAAGAGCACAATCGGAGATGGAGTTTACATCTGCTGTCCGTCTTTTCTCAGTCGTAGCGACGATACTATTTAAATTTAGATCATGAGTCACGCTGATAGGCGTGCAAGATCTGGAGTGAAAGCTAAATTACTGCCACAGAACCTGAACACAGAAGTGTTGATGGTGCTGAAAGTGGAACACAAAAGTAGAGAGCTGCCAAGCTATAAAATTACACAGCAAGCTGGGTGAAAAGATGATTACGGGCAATTATGCAGCCGCAAATGCCCTCCAAGGGGAGACCTTCCGCATTTCAAAGGTTGGATGGGATGGACATACAAACAGCAATACAGCTGAGCGTCTGCTGTGTTTGTTCATGACAACTGTGCGGTCTCATGTGTGTGAATGCAATTGCATGTCAGTTGCTCACTGAGGGCATTAAGCTTAAAATGGACCAATTAAATATTTTCATGTGTGTGCTAGCAGAGTGGTTATATATGAATGCATCATGTTGATCACTTTATTATATCAGGAAAAATTATGAACAAAGATTAATCTGTAGGTAGTTGTTTATTTACTCGTTTACCCGACTTCACTTGGATGTATGTGCTATCCTGGTATCCTTCTTTAAAATCCTACCTCATATCATTGTACAAAAATAGCTTTTATGTTAGTAATCAACTGGGAATTTTTCATAGATATGTTAAGAAAAAAGGCCAAAAATGAACAAATGAAATCAGTAAACAATAAAAAGGGATGAAGGACAGGGTTATATGCTGGAGAAGTGTTATAGCTTTGTTTGTTGCTAGTTTTGTTAGCTGTATTATCATATACAGTTTCATGAAAATGTGTTCAGGAAAGTTCCTTTCCTGATTTCTTTGTTATATTTGGATATTTGTCACACTTACATGTTTTAAATCATCAAAGAAATTTTATTTTTAGTCAAAGATAACCTGAGTAAATATAAAATGCAGTCCAGTGTTCATACAAACCTTCCTGGTCATCAAAGGAGCTTGCAAAGAAAAGCGTCTGGACTTCTTTAAGTTGCTTGAAGACGTTTCACCTTTCATCCGAGAAGCTTCTTCAGAACTGAAGAACTTTCATTCAATCTTTCACTGTGGAGGAATTCTGGCCCACTCTTTTTTATAGAGGCATTTTAATTCAGCCACACTGGAGGGGTTTCAAGCATGAACAGGCTGTTTAAGGTCATGCCATCAGATTTAAGTCTGGACTTTGCCAAGGCCACTCCAAAACCTTTAGTGTTTTTTTTCTAATAAGCAAGTCCACCTTCTAATCAGAGGTGGACTAGCTGCTGTGTTTTGGATCTGTTTCATCATAATTAAAAGCGCTCTTGAGCTTCACGACATGAACTGATGGTCGTACGTTCTCCTTCAGGATTTTGCAGTAGAGAGCAGAATTCATGGTTCCATCAATCACAGCAGCAACACAGCCCCAGAGCATCACACTACCACCACCATGTTTGCCTGTTGCTATGATGATCTTTTTATAAAATGTTGTTAGTTTTACATCAGATGTAACAGGACTCAAACCTTCCAAAAAGTTCAACTTTTGTCTCGTCATTCCACAGCATATATTCCCAAACGTCTTGGGGATCATCAAGATGTTTTTTTACCCAAGTGGGACGAGCCTCCTAGAGTGCTCTCACTGTGGTTCACTGGAGTCTTAAATTCTTAAAAATGGCTTTGTGAGTCTTTCCAGACTGATAAATGTCAGTGACTTTCTTTAGATCATTGCGTGATGCTTTTTGAGATTTTCTTTTTTCAAATCTTACTGCACTTTGTGAAAAAGCAACTGCCCCCCTTGTTAAATCATGAATTAACTGTGATTAAGCACATTTTTGATAAAGGGCCAAGTAGGTTTACATGGTGTTTTTGCCTCTTAATAAATGAAATCATCATTTGAAAACTGCATTTTGTATTCTTATGGGTTATCTTTGTCTAATGTTAAAGTTTGGTTGGTGATCAGAAACATTTAAGTGTGACAAATATACAAAAAACGAAGAAATCTGGAAAATAAATTCTCTATATAGCTTCAACATGAGCAGTGGCACTCTCATTTAATTGTAGGTGGTGTACAATTTTTATTACATATTATATACTTGGATGAGAAATGTGTATAATATTTTGATCAAGATGTACTTGGCAAACACAGACTAATCATAATTAAAATGTGCTATAATTGTGGGGGGTTTTCAGCATTGCTATGCTTGCATATTTTATATTAGCAGCAGCCAGCGCTTTAGCTACAGAATTACTTTAACATTGTTTGTCCATTAGGAGTATAATGTGAAACATTTTGGCTGTATTGTCCCGGCGATAACTCATTCCTTTTATCAGCATCCTCCCCTTTTTAAACTTTCAGCAGCTCACTCTGACAAATTTGTCCATTTTTACTTCAAAGAGCCACAGTGACAGGACTTTTACCACCTAAAAAAGCATGAACATTCACTGTTTTGCCACTTCCAACCACACCTTTCATGTTTTCAAACGGACTGTGTTTTTCAGCCCTCCCTACACGCCAGTCTTCCTTCCCAGACAGGAAGTCATTACAGGGGCTCTCACCCCGTCACAGATGGCCATTTAACACTTCGCTGGCAACTGCAAATGAACCAGGAGTAGCAGCCGCTTGACTAGACCCGGCCGACTTTGCACAAATGTTTCTCTCTCACTCACCTGCTGTGCGGGGATTGGTGGTGCACTTCAACCTTGGCTCGAGTTTTACTTTATTTATATAGTTCTGTTTGCTCGTCACAGGGAGCTCTCACTTTTAAATTTGCTTTCTAGCATCTTGGGAATGCTCGATGATACTTTTTATTTTACACACTTTTCTGAGAGACACTATGAAACATTATGAAACATTGCAGACAGCAACCTGTCCTTTGTTTAGTGTCTGTTTTGAATTTTACTGTATTTCTTTGAAAGAACAGTTGTTTGGTGCCCCCCCCCCTCCCCCTTCCTCCGTCCCATTGAAATTTGTAATAGCCATATTTGCTCTGTCAAGCTGCCTTAGCCTTTTGGTGCATTTGGAGTTCCACTGGCGATAAAACAGATAAAGCCTTCCTGACAAGTTAAAAATGAGAAAGCAATTGTGGCTGACACCCTGGAGACAGCCATCCTCTCTCTCCCTCTCTCTGTCTCTTCCTCGCTCGCTCTCTCTCCCTCTCTCGACATGTCCTGTTTGCTCGCGCTCTCTGGAAGTGCCTTGCTTGTTATTTACTATCTCTACTGAGTAAAATATTAACGAAGATACCTCTTGAGGATGTTTGCAAGTGCTGAGCGGTACAACTGTTGCTAGGCTATTAAGGGAGTGAGAGCCTAAGCTTGGAGGGATGTAAACACAGGGCCTATTCATTAGGCCCTTCCTATCATTCCTCCACTTTGAATTTAATACGGTATATCCGTGTTTCCTATCTGTGAAAAGATGTAGTAGACGTACATGCTGTAACCACCTATCTGTCTACAGGTATGGAAACACAGGAAGGGCTGCTAATTGTCTGTTTTCGCGCATTTGGTAAACTTTGTGCAAGTCAGGCAATGGAGGATTGTAAAGACAGAGTGCCTTGCGTGTGAAAAATTCACATGAGAGACGGGGGGGGGGGGGGGGGGGGGGGTGTTGATAGAGCAGTGCTGGCAAGGCTGAGCGTCTAAATCACGGTTTGGAATGGACCCTCGGTGTGGCGATTGGCTGTCACAGCCACAGATGGAGGACGGCGCCCACAGGAAAAGGATAAACTGTCTGATAAGCGCACGGTGAGGTACAGGGCTTCTGCTGGCAGGCGGGCTCTTGAGAGAGAAGGGGGGGACTGGGGGCTGGGGAGAAGATGGGAACAGAAAAGGAAAACAAGTCAAGAGGGAACAGGCAACAGATGAATCTCCATCTGTGTTCAGAGGCAAACAGGAATGGCAGTGAAAAAACAAGCCAAATGACCACTGAGGTGCAGCTTTGGTCTCATACCTCTTGTGGGTTTACCTCTCCGAAGGAACGCCAACGAGCAGTTTGATATTTACCCCTTCAGCAGAGGAGAGCATACTCCTGTAATAATGAGCTGGGATCAGCGCACTCGCTCAGCTGTTGAGAATTCGAGACCAATGACAGCAACTGCGGTCGTAGAACCGGTTTGGAAAGTGTATATTTAATCAATAAAATAAATTTAAAAAATCAGTCATTGACTCATTGAAAAGCCAGTAAAACTGCAGCTGCTACTAGATAATCATATATATTACTGAAGACAGACATTGCCCAGAAAATAGCCTCATGAGCTTTTATTGTTACAGCCGGATATCAAAATGATTGAACTGTGTGAATAAGTTCAAATCTTGAAATTTACAATGGCGTTGTTACCTTAAGAACTGGCAAATCTTGGCACACAGGAAACCTCATGTTTGCTGGTGCCCAGTGTACAGCTGGTTTAATTCATTTTTCATTTAAAAAAAAATAGGAAAATAATGATGCTGGTGCCAAGAACGACTTCCAATATGCAATTATACCAACTTACTGATCCTAAGACTTAGACCACTTATGTTAGTGTTTATGGATGGAGCTGCCTTCCAAAAGTTATGGATAATTTATAGCTGCAGCTTTGAGAGCAAATGGCCCCAACCTTTGCAAACACTAGTAACTCTACATATGCATATCTATATCTGTCTACATATGGATGTAACTTTGAGTTCTCAAATTTGCCTGAATGTAGGCTGGTTCTCAAAAGACTTCCAGGGAAAAGCACTTCAGAATTGGGCACCAGTAGTGGAACAACATCATTGCAAAAGACATATGTGAGAATTGAATGGTCTGACATGTGTTCAACGTTGTAAAAGTGTATTTAAACCTGAAAAATGACTTTGAGTATAATGGTGGAAGAACAGAATATATCCTCATGTCATCATCCCTGGCACCAGAAAGTATACATTCCACTTATATGTAGTGCCATGTAATTTGTTTTTCAAAGTCCGAGTGGGCAAACCCTCAGGAATCCACCCACTATTGTAAAAATCTCAATTCTGCTGTTGGGAATGGCAGGTTTTCTCTGCATCTATCTCTGACACAGTGTTACAAATTTGTATGTATTTCCATTATCTGGCGTAACTATAGCAATTACTCTTGTGCTTTCAAGATCCAGTAGCTTTACCTCAGCCTGTGTACATGCTGCATTAGGGAATCTCAAGCTTCTGATGTCTGAAGACACTTCTGCTAATACTCCTGACCATCCTTTTAATCTTCTAAAACACTTTGGTCTAATGCAAGTTCGACTGACAGAGTGCCCCACGCTCCATCTTGCGGTGTGTATCAAGAGATAGGTAGTGCAGTAAAACTGGTCTTTAAGCAAACGTAATAAAATCCCTCCAGTAATACAACGGGATCCGTGAATGAATCCAAATACAAATACCTCCCAGATTGACAGAGCCCTATCTGTTATTCCCACAGCCTGTTTTGGGTTAAGTGGCTTTTCTGCCTAAGACCAAGCTGGAGATGGAATTGGCTCATGAAAAATGGTGCTTATACAGTGATGTGGGTGTTTGTTTGTAATATAATATGAATTATAGAACCACCTATTATTACTGTATTGGACCTGGAGTGTTATTGCCTCCCCAAAGCAAAAACAAAGAAGAAATAATAAAAGAAATAGCGCGAGCTGCTACCTACTCTAAAATTACAAGTCAATATTTATGCTTTATTCTTGGCCTTTTTAGACAGTATTTACCAGGCTTTTATATGGGTTGCTTCATATGAAATGGAGCAATAGAATTTGTTTTTTTAAAGGCGAGTTTTAGTGTAAAATGTAATATACCTTAACCTGAAACAATTGTTTTATGACATCTGAGGCAAAATAACAAAGGCCCAGACTTTTTTCTGTTTCTTATGCTCTACATATGACTTCCCATTGCTGTTAATATTAAATCAACACGAAGACTGAACCAAGACTTAGCTGTGCATAATGTGATTTATACTTCATTGCATTCACATCACAGAAAAGACCATGTAAAAGAATATTGTAACTGACTGAATTCATTATAACTTAAGAGTGCAACTAGAAAATAAAAAAGTAACCAGCTAAAAATAAAAAGAAGCCCTGTCCACACTGGTGAGCAGAGATTTTTGCAAATATATACATTGCAATATGGTAAGAGAAGTCATCATCAAACGGAAAGGTTTGAGGGTGGGGGACATTTCCTACAAGACTAGAGCAGCACAGGCAGTAGCTAATAGTCTAAGGCAACATCTGAGACTTTATTCTATTAAGATGAAGGCCATCCTATTTTAATCAGCATGACCTAGCCCAGAAAAAAGTCAAAGTTATTTAAAGCGTGATCCTAATATCTGCACAGCAGCAAGTCCGAGTCAGAGATGTAGAATTAACAAACTCTCCACCGTCTCTCTGCTCCTGTGCAAGTGGAAAAAAGTCAGAATATGGGTTTCTGAACGTGGTGAAGAGAAGGAGTGTGTCGGGGTTTTTGTAAATTTAGCAATTTTTGTCAAAAGTTTCATTTGGTAGGATTGTTTCCTTAGTGTCTCCTGTGCTTCCTTGTTTGTTTCTCCCTCTGTATATCTAGCTATGCTTTTTGTGTTTTATTTTGGTAATTGTTTTCATTGTACTGTTTTTGTTGTTTCTTTACTTCCTGTCTTTGTCTTTTTCCTGTCCTTTTCCACCTATGTTCTATTAGGCATTTAGTTTTCAGTGTGTTTTTAGTCCGGTCTTTTATTTTCTTGTCAGGTAACATTCTGTTCATAAGTCCAGTTTTATTTTCTGAGTTTTAGTTTCTCCGGTCGGATTCTTATGGGACGTATCCTGTCTTAGCGTATGGTGGCCCTGATAGGTCAAACAAGCTGTGACTTAAGAAAACACCAACAAATAGAAAAACACAGCAAAAGCACAGAAAACGCAATAGATGTTAAATAAATCCAACAGAAGAAAAAATAAAACAAAATTTCACAAAACGCAACTGACATTTTTTTGGAGAGAAGATAATGTACGGAAACAAGTAACAGAAACCAAAACCGAGGATTTCACTGAGACACACTCAGAAGAAGCGTAGGATCCATCTGTGTTATGATGGAGAAAATGATGTAAGGTAAGGAGAGTTTTAATCGCATATTTCATGTTATAAAAGCTAAAAGTAGCCTTTGACTGTTAGTTTGTCACAGCTAGCTAGTCTGTCACGTTATTGTGTTATATGTTTCTCCTCTCATCCAAAAAGCTTCTTCAGTTCTAAGAGCAATTGGTGGAGAGTCCCAGATTTTTAAGCCCTATTGGGAGTGTCACTAAGAGGGTTGTGTTCCCCCTATTGTTCCTCTGCCTAATAACACGAGTCAAGGTGTGAAAAGGAGTTATTTTGTGAGCTTATCTGATATTGTTTCTATTTTTATTGTTTCATTCAACTTTCTTTTGCTGGTGGTTAGCTTTGTGTGCTTTTGGAGCATTTTCCTGTTTGCTTGTATTTCTTAAGTTGCAGTGTATTTGACCTCTCAGGGCTACCGTAGTAATGCCTGATTTTTTTGTACTTGCAGTTTGGAGATATTGTGAATTCATGCCAGATACAGTATGTCTCAAAAACAAAACTGAATGGCTTTTTCCTCCGCCTCATTAGCAAAGGAAAAAGCCATTCATTGTATAAGAGGACTGTTTATAACCCTTTAAAGGACTGTGTATGATGTAAGGGACAAATAAGGACCCACATATAAAAAAATAATTAATAAACATAAAACTTGTTGACATCTTTGACATTACGGGTGTGCAACTCCAGGCCTCTAGTGCCGGTATCCTGCAAGTTGATGGATCAAGGACACATCTAAAACCTGCGGGACACCGGCACTCGAGGCCTGGAGTTGCCTACCCCTGAATGCGGTAGTTTCAGTCTTGGAAGCAGTTTGTGCCCTACCATTGTGCTTTTGTCCTTTTGTGCATTTTTTTCAAAGTATGTTGATGTTCATAAAAAGTTGTAGACCAGTACAACATTTTCCTCCTCTTGCACATAAACTGAAATCAGCAGACTGCAGCGCAAGTGTACAGGAAGGCAAAAAGTGTGATCGTTTGATGACTAAATTTAGTACTGTAACGTGTTACACCCAACTCTGTTTAAAACTAGATAATTTATACAAATGGAAAGAATCTGAAATCAGGCATCCAGGCTTCCAGTTTATTCCTTGAATTGAGTAGAGATAGTGGAGAACAGTGGAATCATGGGTAATTAGGCGTTTGGACCCAGTTGCTGTGCCAAATCAGGGATTTTCCAGGTTCAGTATGGAAACTCAGGGATGACTATGTACTTTATGTGCCTTGTACAATAAAGTCAAAAACTAGGTGTTTGGCAGAAATCTATGTATTTTTTTCCCTTTAAGTTCTTAAACAAATGTCTGTTATTCTTACATAAATGAAACCTGCATTAAAACAACTGAAAATAACATCACAGTTCTTTAGTAGCTTTCTACTATTCCTTTACATGCTCTGTAAAATTGAGATTTTAAGCTAGCATATCCGTAAGATATGTATTGGTAACTTTAATATACTTTTAAAATAAGCTCCTCCATTCAAGTGGGAAGCTATGAATTCCATTCATCTTTTCTTTCTTTCTTTTTTAGATGAGCTGATACTCTAATGATATGGCCACTCTTTGATGCTGGAGAACAAGTTAGAAATAAAAGAAGTAAAACTAGCTAGCAGTCATTCCTATATCCCTATGCATAGCTGATTTTATGAACATGAAAAAATGCTGGCAGCTTCTTCTGGGTTGCAATCTTTCATTTTTACAAAATACCAGCACGGCATCCATCCCCTGCTTTATTGTCAAGGGATGAAGGGTTTTCTTCTGCCTTTTTTAACGCCAGCTGTACATATTGATAGCAGACAGTTAGATGCTGCTCACAGTGCCACAGTCTGGACACTTATTCCAGCATCCCTTGGCTATATTGTACGTCAGAAGATAGGATGTGCAATATTCTCAGACCAAGAAATGAATCCACCGAGATTTTCTTTGTGGCTTGTCCAGATAATCCTTTTGGTCAAAGAAAAAGAAACCTTCTGCTTTTCGCTCGAGGCGTGTGGGTAGAGGGGGATTCACGAAGGAGGCGGTTTTCATTTCAATTGTGGCCTATACTCGTGGCGTCTGTTTACCGCGCCGCGATCCAGTTTACAGATATGCGATGAACGGCTGGGGAGCTCAAGTAGAGAAGGCACTTGAGGTAAATCTGCGGAAATGATATTCAAGGATGAACTTTCTTCTCTTTTAATTAGTTTAATTGATGAACGGAAAAGGAAAGCAACCCTGTGTCAAACATTCCCTCTGCAGTTTACTGTCCAGGGATGAGAAAATATCTCTCTTTCATCATTCAAGTTCCCTCAGGCTATCAGCATCCAAATCACTAAGATTTAAACTAAAAAAAAGATGTCTGATGTGCTCTGAATGCAGACTAAAACTGCAACAATATCAGAGATGTTTGCATGTTGAGATAATCCATGTGTGTTTGTGCTTATGGGCACGCACACAGGCGCGTTTGTGTGTGACACGGCACTGAGTTGCTCCCATTCCTCGAAGCTCCCCCAGGCGCCAGGGAGCATCTGCAGCCCTCTCTTTTCCATATGCCCCGCGCCTCTCAGTCTCACTCAATCATTAATTCAGGGTGATTATGAATTAACAAGCCACCATCACTCTTTTGCTTGTCAAATCAGCCTGATTTTTTTCCATCTGTTTTTATGATTTCATCACTCAAAGTAAGCGTCTAATTTTGCAGGCCAAGCGGCCTCAGGTGGATCATTTGGGCGTGACGATGCTGGTGCAGTTTCACGTGATGATAGCAGAAAGAAAATTGTGGCTAATTAGTCACCAAATGTCACACAATAAAAGTTTATTTGTTGGTGACGTTTTTAGCATATGGTACAACCCCCTGACTAGTCTGCATATATTGAGATTTTCCTGCATGGTGTTTACAGAAAATGCTGCACATAATCTACATTCCAGCTCATTTCCTCAAAGTTAGCAAGACTCTGATGGAAATTCTCCCCAGGTGGTAACGACAACAGACCTCTCCTTGAGCTTGCTGGGGAGGGGGGGGTGTTCGCCGTGTCGTTCAGACACACGCGCGAGCACAAAAGTGGGACAGATGCTTGCCAACATGAGGGCCTGAGCACAGCATCCACCACTTCTTAATCACCATGACGCCCCGCTGCTCTATTGTTTTGGCAAAACAATGCAGAGACAAACAGACAGAGCAAACTTGATTAGATATGTTCTGTTGGGAGCTAGATATACCAGCTTCACGCTGCTTTTTCGGGGTGTCTGATTATGACACTAGATCACTGAGAATTGCATAACAGTAAAGATCCTCTCCAAATTAGGCTGTGTTTTGAGTACACGCCACATTTAATGATTACTCTGACATCTGCCTTCGTCGAATGTGGTGGAATCTGCTGCGGCATAAAACAGAGAAACTGATAAAATTAGTACTCAAAGTGAAAGATTTTTCCCCCAGGTGTTTTTATTATTACAGTTATTATAGGAGAAAGGTACAAGCTGGACTACTCTACTACTATTATTAAACCCAAAAGAGTTTATTTATGTGTACCATGAATTTTAGAAGATCTGAACTTACTATGGGTAGACCTGTAGACCTATAATCTGCAGGAAAAATACATTTGTTAATGAAACTTTCCACACAGTAGTTTACATTGCCAGGTTTAGGCCTGTGACATGTACTAGATAAGACATTTACACATATATAGTCTATATATATTCAAGAGTTGTTTTACAATAGTTGTTGTCAACTGTACATTGTTGTTTTCTGTTGCCAGCTTCAGCCTTCAGAAAAACTGTAATCAGACTAGATTGGATTCTTCTCTAAATGTTATTAAGGCTAGTTGTACACTAGTTTGGGATGAAATGATGCACCTCATTTTAAATTTTGCATAAAGCTCAACAAGGGGGTTGGTTTTTCATAATTAATTGCGAAAGTGTTTGTTATAGTTATAATCTACATGTAAGTTTTCAGTTTTTGGACTGCAGCTATAATCTTGTACACGCTGAAGAGCTAAAAAGCAAAACCATCTGGCTGTAAAAGGGAGCCAGTCCCTATAGATTCCAACGTTAAAATGCAGAACACATAGCTGGAGGACAGAGTTACTTCCACTAAAGTAACTGAAATTAAAAAAAAATTAAGGTAATGTGTTTATTGGATGTTATTTCCAAACGGCTCATATTTTCTTTGAATGTACAAGTAAGAAGAAAAAAACCATTTTTACTGTTTATTTTGTATATATTTAATGCTAACTCTAAAAGGAGCATTAGCAGGCTAATGTGTCATGACATTTTCCATCAGTTTTGAAGGAAACGACATACTGTGATGGAAATGACAGTGCCAGTGTTGTAAATGCTTTTCACTCATATGACTGAAAATATTGTATAATAAATTAACTGTTTATGATCGACGGGAGCGCCCACACTTCCATTTGCATATCTATTTTTAAATGGCGGTAGAATTCCAACCTAGCAAAGATAGAGCAATAACTCTTTTTGTATAGAAAATCGGAGGAGTTATACTTACTTATCATGCAATCAACATGTCCCAGAACATGCTATCCGATCGGATCAGCCTGATTACACACATGTTAATAAAATTTGGGCTATAAAGGTTGTATTAATGCACAGGAAGTTAAAATACTCCAAAAAGTTGCAATACAGCATGTAAAACTGAAAAATTTCCAATTTTCTTGTGGACTTTTTCTATGGCTGGTAAAAAAAGGGATAAAAACTTCACACATTACTTTGTCACCTAACTTATATCATATTTAATTTATATCCAGTGAACTCAGAATTTTCTATTACAGGAGTTAAGAGTTACACCCTCCCTTCTTTTATAAGTAGCACTCAAGGCAATAAAATTTAATTTCAAACACACTGAAATGTTAGATTTTAGTGTGTTTGTTATTAATTTCAAGCTGTATAAATACAATTGATTAAATCCCGAGTTAAACTGCTGTACTCTGATTGCTTGTTAAATAGCACATCCAACGATACCAGGAACATGCTAAATACTATTTTCGATACCACGAGGGAAAAAAAATGACCAAAAATAAAGAGAAATTATGATAAACGTCAATGGCAACACTGTTTTATACATCAGAAGTAGTGTAAAAAACCCAACTATATGACAAATGTTTTAAAATTTTCTTGGATATGGCAAAAAAATAAAAAAGACAACAGGTTTTTTTAGGTTGCCTGAGGTGGTGCTGTGCTTCTTGTGCTTCTTCATAATTTCTTTACCGATCAGTTTGAGTTGGTAATGTACGCTGTTACTGTTTCTGTCTAGTTGTTGGTAGACTTCTCTCCACGCAGTGTTTAATAAAAAAAAATCACCACTTTGTGGTGTGATGGAAATGATTATCCTCTGAATGTTAGAATAAAATGTCAATAATTGTATATTATTTCATTCATTTCATGAAAGACGCAATTGGGGAGTGCTACACAAGATGTGTACACAAGATGGAGAAATAAAACAATTATTTCTATCAATATCTCTAATTGTGTGTTAGATGATCTTCTAAATGCTGGATTGAATGACCCATAGCAGAAGAATAGCTCAGATAATGACTAAAACCTTGGCCCTGAGAAAGAGTGGAGCTATTTATGAAAAGGCCCTGCACACAAGCAGGGGTTTTGACATATTCCAGTTTAATAGACTGCTGGAAAACAACTTGTTCCAGACAATTTTGTGACGAGCTTAAATTGTCCGATCCTGGCAGGTTTGCCAAAGAAGAATACACGTTGATGTCGTCCGGAGAAGTGTTTCCAACAGGTGAAACAAATCAATATCGGGGGGTCCACATCTTTAATTTCAGTAAATATTATGTCACCTGTCCACTGTGTGCCCTCATTGACTTTATATTTGCACATCATGAATGGCACCTGCCTCCACAGCTGTTCCTCATTTGCTCTTTAGCTTCACTAGTAGATGGAGAGCTCTACAGAACTCTTATCAGACAGCTGAACCACCTCTTTTACCTTGAAGGGCTGTTTACCAGCTTATTTCCGATGGTGCATCTGCCTTCTCGTTTGTCTGACAACAGCCTGTCTGATCCCGCACTCATGTTGCCAGCTGTAAGCTTACCTAATGATCAGGTAAGCAGTCTTTTAACGTTTTATTCTGTCTCTCAAGCTAACTGTTATAAATACTTGCAAACATCAACTGTAAGTCTAAAATAAATGTTAAAAGTGTACTTTGTGAATACTATGAGCTATGTTTGTCGGCGAGGCATTTACAAATGGCATTTGGATGCTTTTGCGGTTCACATTACACAGATTTTTACCAACATCTGTTGCTGGTCTGATGGAGGGGAAAAGCCAGCCTGCCGTGTGCAGATCTCTATTAATGGGTTAGGCTATAATAATCAGAATATGGGTTAAATGTGTATGTGTGTGTAGATGGTTACATTTTTGGCTGTTCAAGCAGTCCGGTATCTAAAAGGCAAGATTTTAAAATGGAAACATGGACTACAATATATATCCTGTGGTATTTTTAATGGAGCTGTTCAGAAAATATGAAGAAAAGGCATTAAGACAAGCATAGCATTAATTATACTCTTCTTGTCCATCTCAGGGAATAGAAATGATGATGGTGCAGGCAAGGAAAGAAGACTCTCTCCACCTCTGCTGTTTCAGCATTTCACCTGAGGGAACGATGTGCAGCCAGTGAGTCCCAAACTCACTTGAAGCTCCCATGGGGCTATATTAGTCAGATGGGTATATAGAGGTAATCTAATGAAATGGATGTAGAACGTGGGAGATGGGGTATGAGTGATCAAAGTCCCAAAGGACCCAAAAGAAAGGCATGTTCAGTTCTCTGGATCTCTGTATTGACTCAAGTGTATTTTCAGGTGACATTTTTTTAAAACAAAAGGCCAATTTTAAAGAATGAGTTACAGCAGTCTGAGTCAGTGGACAAACTACAGTGGTCTGGTGTGCCATAATGAGCTGCGGGGTTTGACTTGACTTGCTGAGCTTGCAGCGGTTGTCTAACTCAAATGACAAACCGCTGGGCTCTGGCAGAGGTGGCCTTCAAATACATTGTCTTCTTCTACCAACTCTTCCCACTCGTCAGGTTAAATCTCCCTTGATGTCATTGCTCTGTGGCATCCACTCTCATCTTTGGCATCAGACGGCTCATACAATGTCATCCTGAAAAAATGCAAAAATTGTAAAAGCTGATGTTTGAAACAGAGAGGAAGAGCTATATTGAAGTTTAACTTTAATAAAGTGGCGCCAATGAAGTGTGGGCTATATCCAGGCTCCATCAGCAGGGCAAAATGTAAATGTCAGGCACATTGTTATCACACAATAGGAAAAAGGACAGAAGCATGAATGACGATAGAACCAGAGGCAGCCAGAAAGCAACACCAAGGCCACACAAGGTTATATACATATAAAAATCTCTCATATCGCCCAATTTAAAATGAGCCCACAGATTTAAACTGATCCTTCCTTTATACAGCTCAAGCCCTGCTTGAAAATAAGTTGTAAGGTCAGTGTCCCAGACAGTCTGCCGCCTGATCTTGGGTCATATATTGAAGAGCTTAGTAGTTCTCAGGAAAGCGACTTCTAATATTAGCAATAAATGCATACTTTAGAGTCATGGTAAAAGAAAAAGTGCACCCTTTTATGTATTGGTTCATAATAAAAATATTCTGGTCCTTAGCGGTTCTTAAAATTACGTAAACACAACCTCAGATAAACAATAACCGTGTCATATTACCACTGTTTAATTATTTATTTAACAAAAACGGAGCCAAAATGAACAATCAGTGTGAGGAAAACTAAGGATATCTTTACTGCTTCCATATAAATTAACAGGGTACGTAGCAACAATCTGCTGCAAATCAAATAGTGATGAGTCAAAGGTTGATTGAGCCTAAAGTCTAAATTGTTTGGAAAAGGTCTTACAATCTCCAAACTGCCAAAAGTTAGAAATATTATTCAGAAGTGGAAAACATTCAAGACAGTTGCCAGTCTTCCCGGGAGTGGACATCCCCAGTAAATTCACCCCAAGATTAGATTGAGCAATGCTAAGAGAAACTGTAAAATAAACCCCCCCAGGAGCTACAGCCTCAGTCAGCATGTTAAATGTTTAAATTCATGACAGTACAATTAGAAAAAGACAATCAAATGTGGCCTGCCAGGACAAAGCCTTTTCTCTCTAAAAGTTACACGGCAGTATAGCTTCGGTTTGCAAGTCAGATCTGAACAATGTCCTTCCAATAATGAAAATGGAAATGTTTGACCATAATTCACGGCGCCATGCTGGTGAAAAGCAATCACAGCCTCATACCACCTGTTAAGAGCTGTGTTGTAGGGATGACGACTTGGTTCTTGTTTTGGAGCCTCAGAATCTGGCCACCTCACAGTCACTGAGTCAACCAAAGTATGCTAGGGTAAAATGTGAGCCCTTGTTTTTGACAGCTAAAGCCTGGATAGAATTAGGTCACGCAAAAGGACAAAGATCCAAAGCACCGCAGCCAGTCTTTACCAGAATGGCTGAAAAAAGGAAAGAATCGAGGTTTTGTAATGGCCTAGACAAAGTCCAGACCTCAACCAAATTGAAATGTGCATAAACTGATACCCACAAATCTGCAAAGAATGGACCAACATTCCACTGCAATGAAGTGACAGATTGATAAAGTCATACAGAAAACAATTATTTCAAGTTATTGCTGATAACTATGCTGATGTGTATGACAGTGTGTACTTAAACACACTGCTTCTGCATTTTGGCTTAGGTTTTCTTGAATAATGACACACTTACGGCTGCCACGATTAGTCGACTAGTCACGATTACGTTGACTATCAAAATCGTTGACGACTGATTTAATAGTCTATGCGTCGTTTGAAGCTTTGTAAGATCACAAAAGACGCAGGAATAAGTAGTAGGATTTAAGAGTGTAATAACGGACTGAAACAGAAGATGGCAGCACTGCATGTACAAGGATGCCAGCTGCCGTTAAACCCCGAAGAAGAAGTAGCTCTGTCTCAGAATTCATAGCGCAGCCCAGCTCAGTTTCCAACAATGGCGGCAGCTAGTTAGTTTTAATGTTACCCGTATTATTCTTTCTGGGTCACAAAATAAACATTTAACATATGTTCAGGTGAGAATGTAACCGTGTAAACCTCAAATATCTGCTCAGTTTATCAAGACACCACATATTTTCAAAAGCGCTCCGACTTTTTCGGAGACGTCTGTTACCCACTAGCACGATAGCTAGCCGGGGGCAAGGCTCACTAGAGCCCGTGAGAACACCGGACTCCCGGCAAATCATTTTCAAACCCACCGCCGTCTTTCGCTACTCAGGTTAAACATGTATTAGTCACTTAGATAACTTACAAATGTTATTGTTTGTTTGTTTTTTTTTTGTATTTTAATTGTTCCTGAGTAAATCGGTTTGGCTGAGATCAAAGTTATAGTTTTTACACAGCTGAATAAACGTCAAGCAGACAACTGATTATCAGAAGTGTGAGATGCTCGAGAATTTACTCCGGTGTCCCGTTATATTTTAGATAGCAAGGAGTTTATTAAACTTCACTGAAACAATTTGCAAATTTCATTAAAATGTAATAAACTATCATCTTGTCTTTATTTTTAGTTAGCACATACCTGAAACACTTAAAGCTGTAAGCTAATGATAGTTAGAGATGCATGCTGGTGCAATAAACTGTACGTTTTACATCCAATGGATGCATGATCTGATTAGTCGACTAATCACAAAATTAATCGGTGACTAGTCGACTATCAAAATAATCGTTTGTGGCAGCCCTAGACACACTGCATTATTTTTTTTAATAGTACATCTGAGGTTGTAGTTCCCTAATTTCTAGAGCTACTAAGGACCAAATGACTAAGAAGCTTGGAACTGAAAGAGGGGGCACTTTCTTTTTACAATGACTGTATATATTTCTAAAACATTCTGAGTTAAATCTCTGGCTTTAGTGGCTTGAGTATATTTACACTAAATTCCAAATGAAAACAACTAAACATTGGACTCTTTAAATTAGAATGTTAGTTGATGTTAAAAATGAGTGTTAGCACTTCAAACTGGAGGCATTGGGTAACAGTTTAAGGTCAGAAATTCTTGAGGGGTCTCAATATAAAACCTGACAACTTTCCTGCCCTTGCTCAGCACTACAACATGATAAGAGGTCATTACAGGTCTTAGCTTAATTCTAATACAAGCTAAACCAATGACAACCGTTGGGATCTGGATTGAGCAGGTAACCTGACCACTCTACAGTAAGTAACCCCAGTATACAGAGCAGAGCAGGCATCAGTGAAAGTAGCATGTGGACGTGGGTTGCAAAGCAGCTTTAAGAAGCATCATTAAATGTAGGCAGGTTAAAGCAGCTTAAAGTGCATCCTATATACAAACTGGTAGGAAGGTCAGCTGATTTGGGCTGGTATAGATATCAGCAGTGTTTAGCTGATGTGATGGGAGTGCAGGCTGATCATGAGTTTGTGGCCTGCCTGAACTAATACTTTTGTATCCTCTTGAGGGACAATCTCAGTGTTTCCTCAAATTTAGCGAAGTTTCTCACCAAACCAGTAGCTTGTGAAACTGAATTCAGCTTTTTCATCCACTTGTCTGTTAATGCAAAACTCCAGTAGAAAACCGGGGTTCTGCCAACTCCTAATAGAACATAGCAATACTTTATGCTTAAGAGAGTCCGCTGCAGGTGGATTTTTGTGCCTTTGTGTGTGTATGTGCCATAAAAGGCTTGTCTAAAGCAGGTTTAAAAAAAAACGGAATTCACATTAACAAAAGCATATTTCCATATGGTTTGTGTAGATGTTAGTTATGCAACTCACAACTGCTGAAATTCACTTTCGGCTGCCCAGAAAACCAGCATTAGTTGGTCATCCTACTCTCTAAAGGCCCTCTGGCTGTTAATATGTTGAATCAATGTGTTTTAGTCACTATCTGGCTTCAACCTCGTCTGTGCCTGTATTAGATAAGAATAACTGAATTTTAATTTATGCAACATTAAGGTTTAAGTGGTGTAATTTTCACTCGCATTAATAGTCGGGATTATTTGTGCCCACGACACATGGACGTATAACCCACTTGGTTTTTTTCTTTCTTAGAAACTGCCTGTTATGGTGACGTGTTTCTGTATCCCCCTATTTATGTGTTTAATTTATGCAGTTTGAAAGGACATGAAGGTGAAGCATCAGCTGTAGTGAAATTATGAAGTTACATAATAGTACTGGTGTTACAACCATCTAAGCACATGATGTCCTTGCGATGAAAAAAAGCACTGCTGAGTGAGCGCTGCTGACCTTGGATTTGATGGACTGTCATTCATTTCCGAGAGCTTATAATAATTAATGCCCCTGCCCATGGTTTGTGAATGGGGCCATGTATCTTGGACTTTTTTTCCCTCCCCTTCTCCAGTTCCCTCCCACAATTCCTCAATGGGAGTTAAAATCGCTCTTGCTCAGAGCACGTCTGCACATAGTTGGATTCAGACAAGGGGAAAGCATTAGGAGCACTGTAATGCAGCTTTTGGCAAGATGGAGACCTGTGCATTCATTATATTGGTCCCTCTTTATTTAGTAGCAACTTCATCAGCATAGCCTTGTCATTTAAGGGCACAAAAGTATTTTTTTCCCTCTTAAATTTTATTTGCTTTTTAAAGACTAGTTGCCAGCAGGAGATAAACTGAGCAACATCTGAAGTTTGCCGTCTTCGTCACTGTGGTTTCAGTCATGATATATTAAGAAACAGTCCACAAATTGCCTTTTTTCCCCCCTTCTTCCTTTGGCTTGTATCCCCTTTTGTAAAATGAATTGGGCAGCCTGTTCAGCCCTGAATTATGCATTTAATTTCTCGCTCAATAGAATTACAGTCATAAAACACAGTGCTGAAGTGAAGATTTTTAACATGCCAAATGCAGCCCAGCTGCAAGAAAATTGATTGCCAAAACCAAATACAGGAAAGCAAAAATTCATCTGCGTTATCGCCACTTATCTTTGAATATGTGAGTGCCTTTACAACTTCAGATTTAAAGGAGTAGCCTTTATTTTTAGTCTTCGGGAGAGCGCCGTTAGCTGCGAACTAAAGTGTCTGACACCGCTGATACACGGTATTCTTCTGTTGACATGAAAATAAACTCTTCGCAGCAAATGAGTATCCGTATTCCTCTCCCCACACTCTCCACTCACTCTGCGTGCTTTCTTGTGAAATTGCTGCTCGCTCGTAGCAGCTTCTCTTATGACGTGATCTGGTAATCCATCTTCAAAGCTTCTCCCCCCTCCTCTCTCGCTCTCCTGGGTTATCGTGGGTGGATGCGCTGTAGCCCGAATATCATATGCATGAAAAATTTGCCATCCCTGCACTTTTTTGCCTCGTATGTTGCGGCACAGCAGTTGATGGATAGAATGTGTCACCTAGTGCATTGCTCAGGGCAAGAGGCAAGCTTTTGAAGGTGGAGGGGGGCAGAGTTTGTCCCTGAGAGTCAGGAGACCGGAAAGCAAAGGCCAAAGACCTGGCCGCTTTGTTCGCGTTAACTACCATGACTTGACAGGGGCACACAACTCTGCACATGTTTGTAGATTATCTCGAATGAGGTCCCAAAAAGCTCACCTGAGTGGAAAATGCAAGGACCAGAGATGAGGCCTTCGCTTTGTGGCTGATTGATGGTAAAGTGTTTATGCTAAGCTTCAGCAGTTCAGTTGTAAAATTAAAAATCTTTTTTTTTTTTTGTCTGCACAGGTGCTGCTTTTATGGGGTTTATTTGAGAGATTTAAGGGGCCGTATTAAACCATTAGCATATTATATTCACTACAATGGCGTGTTTGATGGTGTGTGACCAGCTTGGGTTTTGTTTTCTTTTAATGTTTCTGCACAAATATGACCTAAAATATCAGGTTTTCACAAAAATCTGCCAAAAAGTACACAAGGATAACCCATGTTTAATTATCCAGTAGGAAAATTACCCATTATTGCATGCGTGTAGGTCAGCCACGTCTCATGACAGTTCATGAAATACGAAAAATTTGCCACTTAGCCATTGCAAGGAATGCATTTAAACAGGAAACATCTTGTGTCAAACATACAAACAAAAGTTTTAAAAGATGTGACAATTGCTGTATTTTAAACAAAATCCTATATTTTATAAAGCTGAGCCAGTCATTTTTAATACCTGAAGAAGAGGTGGGTTGGAAGTAAAAATATTGTATCGATACTAGAACAGTAGGGTGAATACTTTTCTAAGAATGGTTTAAAAATGCATGAAACACTTAAAGGTGTTTTTGTTGTATTAACTAATTATAATAAATAAATCACATGAGTAAAAATCTGTGATTTAGTAGTCGTTAGAATAAAAGTGCTCAGAATTTGCAAATTGGTGATTATTCATCTCGTCGTATTGGTATTGACAGTAATGGTCCTGTATTTACTTGCTATAGGATCGATGCATTTGACTCGAAGTGGGTCTCTGAGATGAAAGTCAAGACGAGTTACTCCTCCACGATCTCTTCATCCAACAAGTGCAACCTTTTTGGTTTTTAATAATGAGTAGACTACGCATGAGAGCAGCAGAGGTAAAAGCACTAATTCAAGTTCTTTACTTAAGTAAGAGTGGAAAAAGTAGCACTCCTCAGAGTATAAAGTTAAAATGTAGCTCTTTGGAAGACATTTCTACCTTCTATTTTTATGCAAAGGAAACTGAACCCCATGCAATGTTAACAATGTAATAATAAAATAGTGTTATTACAAGAGAATACAAGTTTAAATTTAGTTTAAATTCTCATTCTAATGAATGTGTTCAGCCTAAATATCTGTTATTGGTGAATTCAAGCTGTCTGCTATCCTTGACTTAACCTAGCATTGAACTATGAGCACCACAGCCAGTCTGCACTAGTCCAACACAGTGCATCACTGTAAACTTCATCACAGTACCGCAGACTAACCACTAAACTACACGGTATTATGATATTAATAATCTATCCTTCATTTCGTGTCCTTTCCTAGATTTTTCCTCCATCTCTTTTTTTCGTGTTGGGGAACATAAAGAAATAGGAAATTCGTGATCACACAATTTAATAGACTAAAGGTCGTGACTATACCACAAGCTGCTCTGACACTGGATAGTGTAGATAAGGAAAAAATATGTACATGAGTGGTGAGTGATACCCCTCTTTTCACTTCACATTTGACGAAGTGAATCAGTGCGTGAAAAAAGGGACACTTGAGGTCCTGAGACAAGAGTTGTTGATGTTCATCAAGCTGGAAAAGATTACATTACCATCTCTAAAGATTACACCAATCCACGGTCAAATAAACTGTGCACAAATGGAAGAAATCCAGAAATTATGTTTACCCTCTACCTTACCTGATCAATCAACAAAGATGACTCCAGGAGTTAGAGGTGAGAAAGAAGCCCTGGCGACATGGGATTTAAATCTATACTATAGGTGTGTTGCAAATCCTCCTGAAAGCCTACCCATATGGAAAAGATGTATATAAATCTTATAAAGTTTGTATCGTCTTGTGTGAAACTTGTATGAAAAGCATACAAGAGTGGAAAAAGATATAAGATCCCTGGAAAAATTATATAAATGAAACTTGTATGTTTTGGATACTTACTAAAACAATATATAAAAGTGGCCACTTTCATGAGTATCATACAAGCCTTATATGATTCACTATATGAAGTAGGCCACATCTGATGCAAGTCTTTTATAATTTTTTTTCTATTTCTTTTCCATGTGGGTATGCTTTGTACCTGATGTACACCTCCCAAGAGGTAAATGTGTAAATGCAATTACATAATTGGCCTCTTCAGAAGAGTAAAGTCCTCCTGTGCATTTCCAGCTACTTTTTCATATCAGTTTTTAAATGAATCAGTAAGAGAATAACAACGTTAGCCTCAATTTAAGGACTCACAGATGTTAGCAATAGTCCTGCTGAAACTATTAGAATGGATTTGTGGTAATAAAATGAGAATGAGGAGGGGAAAAAAGGCTCGTCATTTTATCTGTTTCTATCAAAGCTGGCACTGACGACAACGTGGTAATTAACACATACTGTAAGGCAGCGGTCCCCAACCCCCGAGCCTCGGACCGGTACCGGTCCGTGAGTCGTTTGGTACCGGGCCGCGAGAGTTGAGGCTCAGGTGTGAAATGTATGGTTTTCAGCGTTTTTATCGGTTTTCAGCGTTATTTTGTTATCGTTTTTATCGTTAACTCGGTTTTCCTGGGTCTTTTCACGTGTGCGAATAAATCTTCTTATTTTCGGTACCGGTACTAGAGATGGCACGATACCACTTTTTTATGTCCGATACCGATATCATAAATTTGGATATCTGCCGATACCGATATGAATCCGATATAGTGTTTTTTAATCAACAAAACTGTTTTTTAAATATCTTGCTGCATTTTGTATAAGTTCATACTCAAGTTTAAAACAACAACTACACTAAAGCTATTCTGTTATACCTGTATGCAAAAAAAAAATTTCATAGTTCAGCAATACTGATCAATCTAATAAACTTAAACCTACACCATCCTCCCTATTCTGGTATTTTAAAGAGTACTTAGCATAAATATTAAGCAACCTAACTAATAGGGTTCCAACTCCCAGCAACAACAAAAATAAATAAATAAAAAATAGGGAACCACCCCTCACGCTCCACCTCATGATGCTTACTCGACGTAATCAACCTTAATTTGATGCAGTGTGAAAAAAAATGCACAGAAATCAATTATTTTTCAAGAAATATTAAATAGATTCAACATCTTTCTTCAACAAAATTGCAGACTGCACAGATGGTACCTTCCCAAAGGAAAAAGTACTATAGCTTACTAGGGTGTATATATATTAGACTTAATAGTTACTATATACAGTAATTGACTTCTATTCATTTTACATCAAATTAAAACTTTGGGTGTCAGATAATTATTTATTAAAAGCTCGACATTTTAAATGAGAATAAGAAAGAAAAGTATGTCTTTGTGCCCCTTTTCCCTGTTCATGCCCTATCGCCCCCCCTGGCTAAACTTTGCTAGATCCGCCCCTGCACAGTTATCAGCGTCAGCTACGTAGAAAAAGATCCTCGAGTAGAAAGTAATATTAAATACATTCTAACAACAGCTGATCAAGCTTAAACGTGCTGCTGTTGTTCAGCCGCTGGTTTTCTCTTTCTGGTGCAAAGTGGGCCAAAAGCAAACAAGAGACACGGACTCGCGACAGAAAAGCCGATCAGCTGATCGTTAAGCAGTTTCATGATTGAAGTAGCAGCAGGAGAGGCAGTCGCTTGTTAAGCTTAACGCAGGAATGCTTTACAAACATTCAGAGATGGACTTACACACTTGCTTTACTTCTCTCGGGATAACTTTGTCGGAGATGAAATGCCGGGTTGCTAGCGAAGCTCCAAATGCTATCCAGACCACCGACAGGTCCCGCATGCCACAGCCGCTCTATCACGTGATGCATACTGCTCCGACGTGCTAACGTTCTGAGGTGAGTTACGGCGTGTTGCAAGTTTTGTGAGGTGCTTTCCTGATATTTAATGGATCGGATTACATTTTTTATTTTTCTCCGATATCCGATCCAGTAATTTAGGTCAGTATCGGACCGATACCGATACGTAATATCGGATCGGTCCATCTCTAACCGGTACTAGTTTTATTTTGTTGTATTTGTCCGCGACACCTTACAGGCCGGTCCGTGGCGCAAAAAAGGTTGGGGACCGCTGCTGTAAGGCACTAAGCAGGAATAAGCAGGAATGCTGGCAGAGGCATGATAAGCTTTACAGACATTCACTGTAGAAGTCTACATCATCTGTAAAGAACTAAACCACACTGTAAAAAAAAAAAAATAAATAAAAAAAGTTGTAGAATTTACGGTGAATTACTGGCCGCTGTGGTTGCCGTGAAAAATAAACTGTAAATGTAGAACACAAAACAGTATACTATTTTGATAACCATAAATTTCACAGTAAATAATTTTTTACAGTAAATGACTATGAATTCAAAAATAAATTGTAAAATTGTTTATGGGTAATTCATGTGAAAACAACAGACATTCCGTTAACCTGATTACAGTCTTACTTTGTTAAATATAGTGAAACTGTATAAAATAATACGGTATCATAGTAAAAAGTTGAATATTACGGTAAAGTACTGGCAGCTGTGATTGCCAGAATTTCACTGTGGAAAATATAGTGATAATGCAGAAAACATAACGGTATACTTTGTTGAGAAATGTAAAATTACAGTAAACTTTGGTTTTTGCACAATAGTTACATTGAAATAAAAATCTAATATAATCTAAACCTGTTAAAATACATTTTTAATAAGCTTGATTATCGTCTCCTATTGACAAACCACAGAAGAGCTGTGTAATACAAAACATGTTTTTTTTTATTCAAAAGTTCATATTTACAGTAAATTATTGGCAGCTGTCCCTATTGCCAGTCTTGGCAGCTGGGGGTCAGTCTGCCAGGGCCTCCGCTCCTGGCCGCCACCCGGCACACAATGCACCCAACCCCTATGGCGCCTCCTGCGGGTGGTGGGCCTGCGGGAGGATGGGCCCATGTCTCCTCTTCGGGCTGTGCCCGGCCGGGCCCCATGGACTAAGGCCCGGCCACCAGACGCTCGCCCTCGGGCACCCTCCCCGGGCCTGGCTCCAGGGCGGGGCCCCGGTAACCCTATTCCGGGCAGGGTAAACTGTTCCCTCGATATTCTTTTCATAAGGGTCTTCTGAATCGCTCTTTGTCTGGTCCCTCACCCAGGACCAATTTGCCACGGGAGACCCTACCAGGGGGCAAAAGCCCCCAGACAGCATAGCCCCTGGAATCCCTGGGACACACAAACCCCTCCACCACGATAAGGTAGTGATTCAAGGAGGAGAGGGCCTCTTTGCTTAGGCTGCTGCCCCCGCGACCCGGCCTCGGATAAAGCGGATGAAGATGGATGGTTGGATGGATATTGGCAGCTGTTTTAGCCAGAATGTCGTCTAAAAAATTAAGCTCCAACAAATGAGGCAATAAACCTCATAAGGCCAATTGGCATAAAATTTACATTCTATGACTTTTTGTTATAATTTGCTAGAAACATTAATGAAAAACCAGTAGAGACAATGATTAAATTATTAAATAACCAAATTAATGACTAAAAAGGCACTGATCTAATTAATATTAAACTTAATACAACCAAAAACAAATAAGTACATAATAAACAGTCAAACAAAATTTCAGTTCAGTTCATTTTTATTTCAAACATTTCAAACATGTGCCTTCACAATCATTACAAAATATCATTCCATTTGTTTGAAAATGAGTAGGCAGAAGTATTTACTTATTTGTCCCTACCCCCTCAAATTTAAAACACTTGATACTTGCAGTGGATGACAAAGTTTCTTTTTATCCAGACTTGATAGTAGAGGGCTTTCAAAACGGTGTATGATGGTGTCTGAGGAACTGGAACAGGTCTTGGATCCAATGTGTTGAGGACTTGCATGTTGTTCTTCAGATGCTCGGTGTAGATTAGTGTTCTTTCCTTGCAGTCTGAAAGCAAATACAAAGCACAATAAAGCAAACTGCCCATTTCCAAAACAAATGGACATGTATCAAGCAAATATACAATCTTACATTTAATAGAGCTGACACAATTAATCGTATAATGATTTACAATTGTGATGCATTGCAGTGCAGACATAAAGCATTTTTAATCCATTCAGAAGAAACTAATCTATTATTAATACAGTCCCGATCAAAAGTTATGACCACTTGAAAAATGTCAAAAAATCATCTTTTGCATGGTTGGTTCTTAACAAGGTTCCAACAACATGCAACAAGCAAAAATGGGAGGTAGACAACATTTAACTTACATTTGACAAACTTAAACTGAGACAGGCTGTTTTACAGCTGATTAAAAGTTTAGGACCACATGCCTTTAAAAGGCCTAATCTGTGCAAAAATGTGGATTCATTGTCATTTTCTGTCAGGTAGTCACACTGTCATGACGTTCTGATGGCAGAAGCAAAAAAAAAACCGTTCCTTTTTGAACGTGGTCGGCTTGTTGAACTGCATACGCACGGTCTCTCACAGCGTGCCATCGCTGCTGAGGTGGGACGCAGTAAGACAGTCATTTGGAGTTTCTTAAATGATTCTGAGGGTTATGGAACAAAAAAGTCAAGTGGAAGACCCCAAAAAATCCTCAACCTAAAGGGCTTCAAAAACAAATTCTCTGATGAGGAAAAAAATGTAACCTTGATGGTCCTGATGGTTTCCAACGTTACTGGCATGACAAGCAGATCCCACCTGAGATGTTGTCTGCGCGCCACAGTGGAGGGGGCACCATAATGGTCTGGGGTGCTTTTTCCTTCAGTGGAACAATGGAGCTTCAAGAGGTGCAGGGGCGTCAAACGGCTGCTGGCTATGTCCAGATGATGCAGAGAGCATCCCTCATGACTGAGGGCCCTCTTCTGTGTGGTAACGACTGGGTTTTTCAACAGGACAATGCTACAGTACACAATGACCGTACGACAAAGGACTTCTTCCAGGAGAATAACATCACTCTATTGGACCAAACTGTGTCTTTCCCTGATCTAAATCCAACTGAGAATGGACAACAGTTCCAAACAGTAGACGCCCTTCGTGTGGCCATCTTCACCACTTGGAGAAATGTTCCCACTCACCTCATGGAAGCGTTCGCATGAAGTGATCAATAATAACAGCGAACCTATTCATTACTGAGTTCAAGTTTGGAACTTTGATTTCTGTTTTTTGGAGGTGTGGTCCTAAACTTTTGATCAGCTGTAAAACAGCCTGTTTCAGTTTAATCTTTCTTTTTAATAAATTACATACTCAAAAAAAATGTTTTGCCTCACTCCCATTTCTTCTTGTTGCCTCTTGAAGCTCTACTTGGAACCTTGTTAAGATCCAACCATGCAAAATATGTTTGGTTTTTTTTTTGCCATTTTTCAAATGGTCTTAAACTTTTGATCAGGACTGTAAAACCTAAAAATAACAGCAATTTGTTTTCCTCAGCGACATACGTCACAGTGGACCAACAAGTGCAGCCTGTGTTCAGGCAAGTTTTGAGCAATAAAAAAAGTAGCTTATATGTAACCTCCTTTATTTGTTGATGAAAACAAACAAACTGAAATGAAGTTAGCGTGATGTATTGGGATATTGAATTGTATCGTTGACATGAAAATTGCAATTGAATGCAAGTAGGGCTGGGTACCAAAACACGATACCTTTTTAGTACCGACTGAAAACATTCAGTAGGTATCGATACAGAAAAAAATAATATTTTTTGGAGCAAAATTTCTGTACTTTTCTAATTAAATCTCTGTTACTGAGCCTCACAGGTCCTTTTCTTCTGTGCGATTCATTTGCAGTCTGGATGCAGTGGGGTAAAAATCATCTGTTCCATCTTTGAGAGGCAATTATGAGAGGCAACAGCCTTAAAAAGTTCCAGTTTTGTATTAACTGTCCTGAGAGTTTGTTTGAGGACTGACCTCACATAGCTTTGAAGAGGTATCAGAGTCAGAGTATTTAAACTGTTTAATGCTCCGATTCAGAATGGAGTAGGTGAACCATTCTTTTTTTTTTTTTTCCACAAAAAATTTAAGAAACAGCGCAACATCATATGACAAAATGCCCTAAAAATGTTGTGTCCTAATCAAAATGGTTTGACCTGACTGACAGATGTGAAAATATTTTAAACAGTTGAAAACTGACTCAAACTTTACTCCTCCTATATCTGGTGTACCTTCAGTCTTGAGGTGTTCAACAGTAGTAGTACATCTCTATGGTGCATTCTGCTCCACACTGATTGGGATCACCACCCTGAAAAACAGATTGCGTCATTAAACAGTATCTACAGAAATGATGTGTACGACTAAAGCAGAAGCCACCAGTGCAATGTGAGCCCAAATTATCTCCAGCATGCAAAACAAGCTTCCTTTAACTACAGTTTTATCTATTTATTTCCATAACCTAAAGGATTAACAACTTCAAAGGCATCTTGGTATAGCAGTAGTTTGAAACATGATGGATTTTGATTAAAAAAAAGTACAACTTTTGAATATCTTACCATCACTAATGTCACAGTACATCTGATGAAGACTCAGCCGATTGCTCACCTGTTACACAACTCTGCCACAAATCAGAGTCTAACAAATATTTCAAAGTCTCTCTTAGAGGTACATAGTATGCAAACTGATCTGTTCTATTCTTACTTTGTTCTAAAAACATTTCCTTGGGCTCCACATAGTTCAACATGTGTATGAAGAACTTTGTTCTGGAGTATTTTGTCCTCACTGGCCCTTTATGACATGCAGAAAACAGCCTGGACCCCTTGACCGCCTCACAAAGCTTGGCAATACCCTTATCAGATAATGCTGTTTCAGTTTTTAGGAGTGTAGTGAGCTTATTCAGAGTATATGACTGACCCAACTCATGTATTTTTTTATATTTCCTCTACAATGGTAAGGATGGCAGAAGCAGGTCGCAATGAAATAATAACCCTAAATAAATCAAAAAGGAACATTGTCTTTAGCTGCTCCTGGTAAATTAAACTGGCTTTTGTTTCACAGTAAAGCTAGCTAAAATCTTCAACCTGCTGCATTAGCATGAACTTTCCAGAAAACTAAACAGGACTGAAGGCAAAGCCTGTGACAGAGGAACGCTTTCAACGCAACAAGAAAACTGCCCAAGCGAACTATGGTTATAGCTGATATGTTTCATGTCTAATGATATACTTACATTGAAATATAAGGTTGTTGGTTCAGTGCAGGGTGCTGCTGGCACTCCCTTGCTGAGCTGAGTAAGTCTGGATAGTGGTGGGCGGATCGATCCAAATATCGATAGTATAGGGTTAGGGGTAGATGTAGATGCAGTGAAGGTGAGTCCATCTCATCTGCAGCAGCATCGCAGACCAGGCCCGCCACAATAATAAAGCAGTTTTTATTTAATTATAAATAAATTATTTCTCCTAATTATGTCCTGGGTTTTAAGTAATTAATAATACAAAAGGAAAAATCACAAAAAACAATTAAGGTCATGAAAATTAATTGCGATTTAGCAATTCAATGAGGCATCCACCTTATTTATTGAAAGGTATCGGTATCTGCGATACTGGCCCGTATTTACTTGGTATCGGATCGATACCAAAATATGCAGTATCGCACACCACTAGAAGTGGCCCTATCTTCTTCTTCGTTGGTTTGGCGGACTACACGCCACCAAGGAGTATTGGTGCCCTCTTGCAGTACCTCACAGTCAGACTGCTATCTGTCTCGTCTAAGTTTTGTTTGTTTGTTTTTTTTTGTTTTGTTTTTTTTGTAATATAGAGGTAACGGTTTAGACACGTGACGCAATCTCTCCAAAACGTGCATATAAATGAGACTTTTTAAAGAAACTGATTGTTACAGCTTTTATAATACATTCTTTGACCTTGCAAGCTACACCAATTATTTTATTAACAATATTTCATTATTTTTTTGGGGTATTTCATTTTTATCAATTAATTTTAATTTCAGCAGGTGGTATCACACTCAAACAGATTGAACAGTGGTAAATCCATGATTTAAATCTCCTGTTCCACCACATCCCAAAGGTGCCCTTGGTTTGGGATCTGGTGAATGTGGAGGTTGATGGAGTTAAGTCATTGTGATGTTTAACATGATCACAGTTTCGTGATATGGTGCATCATCCCTCTGGAAGTAGTCATCAGAAGATGGGTACACAGTGGTCATAAACGGATAGACATGAATGGTGGAAGTTCGAGGAGAGGAGTAAGCAATTAACTAATAAGAAAAATTATGTTTAATGATCAAACCAAGTTAACTGATGAATCCCTGAGATTCTAAATTTGAATGTAATTTTTTACAATGATATGGAAGGTTAAGATTTTAGGGTAATTGGTTCTCCAATAGAAAATGGCCTTTTGCCATTAATTATGCCACAAAATATTTTTTCATTGTAAATAGCTGTCTTATATACTTGGTGAGACTGGAGAACTTAAAGAAATAAGCATATTTTTTATTTTTAGTAATTGCTCGTATTTACTGTTAAGATATAATGTTTTATCAAACAGTCTGAGCTTGTTAATATTTAAAAAAAAATTCACTGTAATTTTCACAATAATTCTAACAATGTTTTGACATTTTGTTAAATTTAAAAGAACGGTATGTTTTGAGTAATTAATATACAGTTGTAAATTGTAAATTCAAATGAAAAAAGCAGGAAAGATTGTCATTCATACAGAATTATTATGTACATTTTAGAGTGATTAATTGTAGATATTTTTACAGATTCATCACTCTAAAATGTACATAATAATTCTGTATGAATGACAATGTGCCATATTACTGTAAATTTATATATTTTCAACGTATTAGCAGTGTAAAAATAAAAGCAAATCACCGTTTGTCAATATACAGAAATTTAATATAGATATTACAATCATTTACTCTTTTTGATTTAATGGTAATTTACCGTTGCCATTTTACAGTTATTTAGGGTAATTTTTACGTACATTTCTTACAGTGCAGTCTCAAGAGGACACCAACAGTGTGCATTTCAAAGTTGTGTTGTTAGTGATTTAAATTACAAGAGTAGGGCTTTAGGGCTAGTGTATGAATGATGTGATGTAGGTTATATTAATGCTGAAATTTAGAAAAAAAAAAGGTTACCTATTTATATTAATTCATATATGTTGTAAAGCTAAAAACCTTTCCAAGAAAATCAGGGTTCAGTTTAAAGACATTTGGTTCTGTTTCTCAGAAACTGCTTATCTTCTCACACAAGAAGCCGAAACTGTCATTTCTGTTTGAATAAAAGTAAATAGTCAAATTCATTTCACGTTCTGTGGCCCAAGCTACAAATGGTACATTGATCAGTGTAAATCTGTAGTGTAAAGTCACATTGATGTTAACCGCTTTTTCACAATGTGAAGTTCACATGGTAAAATGTAGGCGGTAGTGGTGTGCAATACTGCAAATTTCCATTGATCCCATACCAAGCATATAATATAGCCAGCATCACCGATATAAAAACCAGTGCTGATACTCATAACTTATAAAGGCAGGTTATATAGGGGAGAGATTTATGAGATGACTCTTCGTCAGTTTGCAAATTCTCAACACATTTTAATAACTACTAAATCACTGAATTTTATTGTGATTGATTTGTACTTTCAATAATAATTAGTTAACACGAGAAAACGCAGGTTTCAGCTTTTCATATACCGCATTTTTTTGGATTACAAGTCACATAAAGCCAAACAAAACAGATAAGTCAAACTTTATTAAACTCATTCACAATAACTTCGCAGGTCATCTTCTTGCTTCCTCCATTTCCGTACCATTAATGTTGAATTCTCTCGCAGCTGCTCTATTCCCATGTTCTACTGATAGCCTTGAGTTTGAAATCCGCTTCGTAAGCATGTCTCTTAACAGGTGCCATTTTTGGGGTCCTTATACACACCCATAATATTATGTTGAAGCACAGTACGTATTACTCCACAATGCTCCTGACTACGGTAGCCATAATGCTCCGACAATCCGGCTTTGTAGCTTACCAAAGTATTACTAAAACATTTTGACAGATTTTTGAGCGCATACCAAATAAAATTGGTTGGAGGCCAGTAAGCACAACCAGAATTAATAAATAGGGTGCACTGGATTATAAGGTGCACTGTTGATTTTTGAGAAAATTAAAGGAGAAAATTATGCTGCAGAAAATACGGTATTTGAAATAGATTTTCTTTCTTTTTTTCTTTTTTTCGAGACCTGGAGCATTAATGTGTTAATGTGTTTGTCTCTAAAGCACTTTGGGTCATTAAATAAACCTGACAGTAACACAAAGCATTTTTCATCTTTCATGTTTCTGGTATATTTTTTCATGTTACTAACAACAATTCAGTGTTCTGAATATTTTTATTTTAATGTCTATATATAATCTATAATATATACTGAATATAGTACATATTCAGTCTGTGAGTCATAGATCAATAACACTTTTACAGGAGCAACGTACTGAATTTGGAGGATAGAAATAACTGAGGTGTTGATTCTACTGAGCTACTATTACAACACCAGTGTCGGTATCAGTATTGTCAATTTGGATCAATCTGCCCACCTCTATCTGTGTTCAGACAGCAGTACCTTGTGAAGGCTTTATGCCACCATGATACATTGAATATCCCCTTAAAGCTTGTCTTCTCTTCTCCTTGAAACCATTAGAATTTCGTCTCTAGCACAAATGTATGGGCTCAAAATGTGGTCATAAATATTTTGTACTTGTAAAAAAGATTTGTGTGTGCGTAAAAAAGATTTGTATGTGTAAAAAGAATTTGTATGTGTAAAAAAGATTTGTATGTGTAAAAAGAATTTGTGTGTGCGTAAAAAAGATTTGTATGTGTAAAAAAGATTTGTGTGTGTGCGTAAAAAAGATTTGTGTGTGCGTAAAAAAGATTTGTGTGTGCGTAAAAAAGATTTGTGTGTGGACTTAGAAAAAAAACCCCTGCAAGTTACAAGTACGGATTTTTGACCCTATTTTTCTACCCTTCATCTGATTGGTCAATGTCATGTCAATCACACATGTAACAATCCAATCAGAGAACAGATGGGTTAGGCTGTCAGAGGGGCGCTTTTTTGAACTGCAGGTCCTTGAAGGGTGATACCGTTTGAAGCTGGAGGATCGCTATATAAATATCCGATAGCAGCTAGGTCCCCTAACTTTCAGTAGCTGTTGAAAGGAAAAAGTTGTGGTATATCAGTGGTTAGAAATAACATTATTACTTTAGGATTAGTTTAACACAAAGTCAGGGCTGACCCAGGACCATTACTGTGAGTCACAGTGGGCAGCATAAAAGTCCTTTCACATCGGATGCAGGATACGCTGCTAATGCTAACTGCTAACTAAAAGCAAAGGATCCAGAATTTGTTACGCTGGCTGCTGGGCTCTGTGGGTTTTTGCAGCTGCTCTACCTGTACTAGATGCACCTGCTCCTTGTCTTTTCTATCTCTGACTTTATGTCCTCTACAAGAGTTTGTTTTTTTTTGCTAGTTCTTCAAATGTTCAATAAAAACATGTATGCTAATTCATAACGAAGAAAGCTTTGTAATGAAGACTGTCATTTCCAAAACACTGCCCGCCCCCACCCCGCGGTCCGCAGCGCTGTTGAAAAGGCTGCGGAAGTCCCTGTATTAAACACGTAGACCTGTGACATAAAAATCACCAAACTCGGACAACCACAGACTGTTTTCCTTCGTGGTGATGAAGGAAAACGCTGGGTTGGCATGTAAAAGGGCATTTATTCCCTTCAAAGACCTGCAGTTCAAAAAAAGCGCCCCTCGACAGCCAAACCCATCTGTTCTCTGATTGGATTGTTACATTTGTGATTGACATGACATTGACCAATCAGATGAAGGGTAGAAAAATAGGGTCAAAAATCCGTACTTGTAACTTGCAGGGGTTTTTTTTCTAAGTCCACACACAAATCTTTTTTACACATACAAATCTTTTTTACGCACACACAAATCTTTTTTACGCACACACAAATTTTTTTTACACATACAAATCTTTTTTACGCACACACAAATTCTTTTTACACATCTTTTTTACACATACAAATCTTTTTTACGCACACACAAATTCTTTTTACACATACAAATCTTTTTTACGCACACACAAATCTTTTTTACACATACAAATCTTTTTTACAAGTACAAAATATTTATGACCACATTTTGAGCCCATACAAATGGTAACACAGTTAAAAGGCACTTGTAAAAAAAAAAAAAAAAACAGAGTTAAGTTTTGCAGTGCATGTCTCAAATAGTTTTGCCATATTCTCCTCATGAGTGGATTCAGTCTTAGAGCTGACAGGACAGATTCATAGTGTGCCTATGGCTTGCTATTCTGAGCAGGCAATGGGCAAGGCGGCCTTCAGCACTTACAGGTCCTGATGACATTATTTCAACAGGCCCTCAATGGCGTGGAGAGTCATTGCAGTGGTCGAGAGCTAATGGGCCAGATGTAAGAGCCACCTGGCCTGCGCCAGGTCTCCGTATGCTGCAGTTGACAGAGCCAGTCATGCAGAGCAGAGGCTCGGCTGTCTGCCGCTCGCTGTTTCTCAGACACGAGGCTTAGTGCAGCTCATTTGTGAGAGCAACTGTGCTCATCGCAGTGACATTCTTTAGCAACTTTTCCTGTGCACTCAAGTGTGGAATCTGCGCTGGCATTTAAAGGTAATCCTTTTGGTAATTATAACTTAAAGCTGGTATTAATAATTTTTCTTATTATCATGACATTACCACAGCTTGACCTTTAAAAATAGAGGTCACAGTGTGCAGCTGTGAGACCAAAATCCATCACCTGGAACCCGCCGCAGGCAAAAGCGCCCTCCAAATTTCTTTCTATACATACCCAAGACCCGGACATGCTGCTATATCTGGTATGTGAAATGAGCAGCACTTTTGGCAGCCCGCCCATTTAATTCATTTAACATTGAAAAAAACAGAGCACCCCTGGCAAACAGGGCAGCGGAAAATAGAGCCGTGAATCTTGATTGTGGAGGTAACTGAACAGATAGGTCTGGAGGTGTGTCATCTGTCTGCGAGCAGAGATGCATTAGTGTGGATACACCCCGTCACTTCTGTGTCCCCAGTAACCTCACAGAGAAAATGGCATTAAGTGCACATGCAGGTGTGTCTTTTGGTTATGCTCTATATTGTCAGTACGCGGGGGGCAAAAATGTGCCTGGAATGTAGAGAAAATATAAATAAAAGCTGTCCAGCGTTGCAAGTCTTTAGACAAAAAGGTGTAATTCAGATACAACTGCAGGCAAGCAATGATATTGCAGACAAATGTATAGCAGTGTGGTATGTACACTTGTTTAAATATTCATGGAGAGAGCGCAGGAGTGGTGTGTGTGTGTGTGTGTGTGTGTGTGTGTGTGTGTGTGTGTGTGTGTGGCGAGAGCGTGATTTACACCAGCAATAAGTTTGTGTCAGCGCAGAGGTCGACAATACCCCCGAGCAAACTTACAGAGCCGTGAATAGGAGATGATAGCCACCCACCAGCGATGACCTCTTAAACTGTGCAGCGATTCAGAATTCTGTAACCAGAAAGTCAAAGCTTTAACCAAAATCACACAAGTTTATTAATATTCATGTGGGTAGAATATTCTACTCGTCTGGATCGATATCTATAGTCTGCAAAGCCAAGGGGGAATGGATGAACTTTTATGTGACAGCATCCTTTCTGCTTCTAGGGTCAAGAGGAAAATGCTATGTTCACAAATATCTGCTGTAATTTTTTATCAGATTAAATTTGCTGGATTGTAAACTCTGCAGTTCTTGTTTTATTCACAACATTGTGATCATTGATCACTCCTGTACTTAAATTTTATGTTTCCAAGGATAGTGACCTGTTGTGGTTGCTTGAATAATGACTGTTCTCTCCGAGGCTACAAGCCCAATCATCTTTATTGGCCAAGCCCCTGCAATATCTACCTGATAGGTTGTGGACTCTGATTTATCAGTTTGACTGTTGCTGTTCTGTTTGTTTTATAGCCGGGAGTTATATATTTGGATAAGTGCGGCGTGCAAAGTTATGAGCCATCACTAGGAGGCTTAGTTAGCGAGACGTAGCCATAGACTGTGAGGGAGAATCTTACAATCATACTTGCTAATCAGTACTAAGTAGCTTATAAATACGGTACTAGAATTTCACTCAGCATCATCTGTATTATTTATCAGATAATTCCATTCAAATACTCTAGAAAGCACAGAGATTAACCCTTTAAGACCTACCATAGAACCAAGTCCGCCAGAGCTTATATTATATTTTTACATGCTGTGGAGCCATTTTTGGGAGCATTTCAAGTTGCTATACATCAATACAACCATTATAGCCCAGATTTTAATAATATGTATTCATTAAGTGCATAGTAATTACATAAATTGCAAAAAAGTGCAATAAACTACAAAAAAATTGAAAATCGTTTTTGATTTTTTAACATATATTTGTAGTTAGAGAAATTTAAGAGGCTTATCCCTCAAAACTGTAAATACAAAAAAGTTGCACAAAATAGTTTCCCACCACAGGAAATTTATTTTGAGTGTCTTCATAGTTTTATTTTTGAAATACACCAATTTTTATACACTGCAGGAAAAACGAAAATAAATATTATACTGCAAATTTGCAAAAAAGCAGCATATGCATCAAAATAAACTATTTCCAGCAGTGCAATATGAGTCCTAAGCATCCCAGAAACGACACAGAAAGTCATAAAGTCAAAGATAACTTTTAAAAAGAGCAGTATAGGCCCTGAGGCCCTGATCGCAAAAAAGACTACATTTCCGCGAAAATGACGTCACTTCCGGTTTCGGCCAGGTAATGGCGGAAATGCAAAAGTTCGCGCTGACGTCTATTCCAACGTAGGAAGTGTTTTGAACAGCTGATCGGACCGGCAAAGCGTGTTTCTGGAATATTATGTTTTTGTTCCTGCAAGCGCTTTTTATGCAGTTTTTGCAAAGCTTTATGTGGAAGGAAACCGTGACCTAGGACAAGCTGATGGCACAATATGTAAGTACAACTCCTCCGGTTTCATATGCAAAAAAAATTTTTGCGCTAGCTTACGTGGTTGCAGTGCTACCGGGATTTAAAAATAGTTACGCATAACAGAGCATTCCCGCTCCGATCGGCTCTAAAGGGTTAAACACTTCACAGGTCCAGCTCAGTGACTTGATTTAGCAGAGGTGAAACCTAGCAGGCAGCCTTTGCAATAGCCTTAATACAATTTAAAGCGATCAATTGTAAAACTGTACCTCCTATAAATGATCATAAAACGGGATATTGGGTTTCAAGACAAAAACTGTTTTATTTGAGAGATACTAAGTCAGACATATTTATTTCAGCTCTAAAGGTGGGAATTTTAACATAGCAGTCTAAATGCAGACTCACTTTTAGAGTACAACTCTAGTTTGAGGAACTTGTTTTTTTGGCACTTTATCATTAGCTATGCTTCCAGCCCTGGAGGTTGGAGTATTTTGGTCTCTATGCAGCGATCAACACTAGTGATGCACAGAGTGCAATTTTCTTGGCACTTAAGCAACTTTTAAAAAAGTGCTTTGCTACTTAACATCATTGTTTGTACTTTATAGATACTTATAGATATATGTACTTAATATAATTTTCCAGTATGTTCATAAATTGACCAGATAACAAAACATCCTAACGTCTCCATAGTGTTTCTCATGCCTACTTTGATCCTTTGCTCATACTGAGGCTTTCGGTTTTTTTAGTTTCTTTAGAAAGTTCAGCTGGGTGGAGGTGTTTTGGTTTTCAGATTAGGTTTTTTGTTATGAACGTTTCTGCTGTGGTCCCATTGCAGTTTACTTTGTAGTGATGGGTCGTTCGCGAACGAAATGGCTCTTAGAGCCGGTTCTTTGACGTGAACGACGCGAGCCGGCTCCTTATCGCGAGCCGTCATGTGTGGGTTTTTTTTGTTTTTTTTCTTCTTCTTTCTCTCAGCCTCTCTCTCTCTCTTTCTCTCTGGTCGTGTCCAAATTCATGGGCTGCATCCTCCTGAGGACCCGGCCTTCGCGGTCTACGTGGGCCGGGTCCTCAGAAGGTCGGGTAGGCCGGAAGTAAACGGCCGTGAAATTGGACAGTCTAGCCTTCTGATTAGCGTCACCGCTGTCTCGGTGGAGTTTAATAAACTCAGCCGTCTGCTCCTTGCTATCTAAAATATAACGGGACACTGGCGTAAATTCTCGACTGTCTCATACTTCTGTTTAATCAGTTTTCTGTTTGACGTTTAGTCAGCTGTGTAAAAACCAAGGAGGAACCCACCCGGGGGATTAACCCTTTAAAACCGGTCGGAGCGGGCACGCTCTGTTTTGCGTAACTATTTTTAAATCCCGGTAGCTCTGCAACCACGTAAGCTAGCGCAAAAATTTTTTTTGCATATGAAACCGGAGGAGTTGTACTTACATCTTATGCCATCAGCTTGTCCTCGGTCACGGTTTCCTTCCACATAAAGCTTTGCAAAAACTGCATAAAAAGCGCTTGCAGGAACAAAAACATAATATTCCAGAAACACGCTTTGCCGGTCCGATCAGCTGTCCATAACACTTCCTACGTTGGAATAGACGTCAGCGCGAACTTTTGCATTTCCGCCATTACCTGCCCGAAACCGGAAGTGACGTCATTTTCGCGGAAATGTAGTCTTTTTTGCGATCAGGGCCTCAGGGCCTATACTGCTCTTTTTAAAAGTTATCTTTGACTTTATGACTTTCTGTGTCGTTTCTGGGATGCTTAGGACTCATATTGCACTGCTGGAAATAGTTTATTTTGATGCATATGCTGCTTTTTTGCAAATTTGCAGTATAATATTTATTTTCGTTTTTCCTGCAGTGTATAAAAATTGGTGTATTTCAAAAATAAAACTATGAAGACACTCAAAATAAATTTCCTGTGGTGGGGAAACTATTTTGTGCAACTTTTTTGTATTTACAGTTTTGAGGGATAAGTCTCTTAAATTTCTCTAACTACAAATATATGTTAAAAAATCAAAAACGATTTTCAATTTTTTTGTAGTTTATTGCACTTTTTTGCAATTTATGTAATTACTATGCACTTAATGAATACATATTATTAAAATCTGGGCTATAATGGTTGTATTGATGTATAGCAACTTGAAATGCTCCCAAAAATGGCTCCACAGCATGTAAAAATATAATATAAGCTCTGGCGGACTTGGTTCTATGGTAGGTCTTAAAGGGTTAATAAAGTTTTATTTTATCTAATCTTATCTAATAACTTTAATCTCAGCCAAACCGATTTACTCACGAACAAACAAAACACTGAAAAAAGCCCAACAATAACATTTTTAGGTTGTCTAAGTGACTTATATATTACGTTTAACCCGAGCAGCGAAAGTCCGCGGTGATCTGAAAATGATGTGCTGGGAGTTGTGCCGGGAGTTGTGCCGTTCTCGGCCGCATCAGTAACCCTCGAGCTCCCGGCTAGCTATCGAGCTGGTGGGTAGCAGACGCCTCCGAAAACGTCGAAGCACTTTTGCAAATAAGCGATATCTTGATAAACCGAGCAGATATTTGATGTTTACACAACTACTTCCTCGCCTGAAAATATGTTAAAAGTTTATTTTGTGACCCAGAAAGATTAGTATGAGTAATTTTAAAACTTAGTAGCGGCCGCCATTGTTGGAAACTGGAGTTTGGCTGGGCCGCACTATGAATTCTGGGATATGGTAGGCCACGAAGGACACACCCGACCCATCCTTAAAATTCGGGGAAAAGGAGGACGCATTTGTAGGCTACATTCGGAGGAGTCTATGAATTTGGACAGCCTTCGGCGCGTCGCTGTGACGTAATCGGTCTACAAATGCGGCCTCAGGAGGATGCAGCCCATGAATTTGGACACGACATCTCTCTATCCCTCTCTCACACTTTTTTTCTGCTTCACTCAGCATGCGAGCCTTGTGCTTTACGCTGGGCAGAGGGGGGAGGGGCGGTAGTTACACTAAGCAGCACAGGAACAGAGTGGGAGAGAGAAAGAGAGCCAGGGACAACAACGGCACATTAGAAAGGTATAGTAATCATCCACAACTATTTTCACTTGCAGATGATAAAGGATTCAGAAAGTTTATTCATGCAGGTCCATATGACAGAGAATGTGCATGTTCTTTTTGTTTTCATATTATAATTTATATTTAATTGTTTTGTGGTTTGCAGTGTTTTGTGTTGTTTCACTTTAAAATTGTGAAAGGAAAAAGCTGAAAATTTAAATAGTTAAAAGTTGAAATGTGAATAGTTGATTTTTGTATTATATGATTTATTTATTACATTTTATGTGGAGTGAATAAATAAAAGTATATTTACGGTGGCCCCTACAGACAAAGCACATATAAACTTCAAATCACGTACGAACTCTGAAGCATGTACAAACTCCAAAACACGTAAAAACACGTACAAACTCCAAAACACGTAAAAACTCCAAAACACGTAAAAACTCCAAAACACGTAAAAACTCATAAGCACGTAAAAACTTAGAAGCATATAAAAACTCAAAACACATACAAAAGACAACAGAAGTGCTCCGGGATGCTGGGCGCAGTGTTGAGCTTTTGTTATCTTGTGGCTACACAAGCCAGCAAGTACCAACGACCGGATTTGATGTGTGGTAGTAACAGGTAAATGAACTTTTTTTTAAATTATTTGAATATATATGAGTGCTTGTGTATGAATACACAAACAATACATACATGCTTTCAATTGTGTAATTTAAGTGATCTAGTAGCTTTGCTTTGGAAGTTCAGTTCATGCTAGAAATGTGTTTTGGAGTTTGTACGTGTTTTGTCTCTAGGTGCCACCGCATATATTTATATATAAACATATATAAATAAAACCACTTTTTGTACGTTAGTAATTCCTTTTGTGCATAATTTTATATTATTGTTAATAATAAATTAATTAAAGCAACAAAACAATCTGAAGAGCCGGTTCGGAGCCGAAAGAGCCGGCTCTTTTTAGTGAGCCGAACCGAAAGAGCCGGATCTCCAAAAAGAGCCGGAAATCCCATCACTAGTTGTGACGGCAGCCGACCTCACCGGCGCCATCTTAATCTTAGAAGTAGTTTCGTTACTCTGGGCCAGATTCGCTAAACAGGGCAAAATGGCACAACAACTCCAAAGGGTTAGTTTTAAAAAGTTTTTTTTTTTTTAAACACAGACACAGGTTGTTTTTTTTTCAATATCAAGCACAAAAATATAAAGTATAGGCTACAGTTCTTTGCCATTAAATATGAATCCATTTAGCAAATGTTCGTAAATGACTTTGGAAAGGGACTCCCATAAATAAAAAGCAGGGTCACCTCTTACACACAATTTGTCATTATTATCTCATGTAAACACTGACAGTACTTTAAAAAATGAAAAATTAAATTAGTTGACATAAATCAGTTTGCACTGGTAGAACTTGTTAGTAAATCTGGCCTTAAAATTTAACATTGGTGTGATCGGTCTGAAAACAGTTTTAATGTTTTAAGGTAAAGACTGGTAACCCCACAATCTGACTAGATTGTATGACTAACACTGAAATAAAAAAACAGCGAAAGTGTGTCATAGTTGAAGGTAATGGCAACTTATTGATTAGATCAAAGCACTCATTACATAATCATTATTTCCGGATTTGTGGACTGTAAAGAAAAAAGTCCATCAGTGAAGGTGACACTAAAGGGAAATACTAGTAACATACTGACATTTTTAAAGTGTAAACAAGTGTGAAATACCACACTCTATGCTAATTTTATGAATTTATGAATAAATATGCTGCTTTGCATTAGCAGAACAAAGGCGGCTCTTTCATCACTTAGTCAGGGTATTTAAGGTTTTAGCTTCTCCGAGAGGAGACTTGAGGTCCAGCCTGAGAAGAGGTGCAGGGTAGATTCTGTTTATCTAACTCAGCAGGTGAAGATAGGTGCCCTCGTTAAATAATCATGACCTTTAGGACATGATTTAATATTAATTGCATTAAAAATGAATAGGCTTTGCCTGAAATCTGAAAATGTCTGCACTTTACAATCCATCTCTGAGTGAGGGGGGAAAAGGCTTTAAAGAAAGTCTGAAAGCACCAATGCCCTTCTCACCCCAGGCCCTTAAAAGTGCCTCAGTCAAGAGAACAAACTGCTCTTCTGAGACGTAAACACCAAGGTACATCGGCCCTGTTTGCATCTGCGGCACTCCATCACCCATCACTGTCTGGGCCTTCCCTTCAGTCTTTAAATCTGGAGCGACAGGGTGTCACAGGAAAAACCCATTGAGCACGCTGCGGGATGATGGCTTCATGCCCTTCTCCATCACACCTTTGTTCCATCCTCTTCTTCGAGCCATGACAAGGTAGGGGACGAGTTATCACACCCGTCAGCTTTATGAGTCCCTGTCTGCCAGTGCCGCGGTAATAAAGTCAGTGTGCTGCTTCTTCAAAATGGGGTGAGTCAGAGCAAGTGATGGGAAATTGGTCAGCGGAGTGTCGTTGAGGGGCAAAAAAAAAAGTACATTCTGTGCCATTGGCTTCTTTGGATGCATTGTTGGTTTGATTAATAATATGAGGGAAAAAAACCATCATTCCTTCAGAGTATTTTCTACCTGAGAACCCAGCCATAAAAGGCCCAAAATAGCCCCGAACCCTCCAAAGCTCAATGAGAAGAGAATTTATACTTATTAAAGCAAAAACTGCTGCAGAAATCTAGTGTTTGCACCTGGATAATAACACATCAACAAACTCTACGTTTTACAGTGACTCTAAAATAGATCCACAAGCACGTACCTGTCAGTCATAGACCAAAATCTCCATGCTGGCTCGTCTAGGATCAAAGTTCACGGACGTTATTTTTCATTTTGACAGCTTAAAATGGCCCCAAAGAGAATCCCTTCATTTCTAGTGATGGGATTTCCGGCTCTTTTTAGAGATCCGGCTCTTTCGGTTCGGCTCACTAAAAAGAGCCGGCTCTTTCGGCTCCGAACCGGCTCTTCAGGTTGTTTTGTTGCTTTAATTAATTTATTATTAACAATAATATAAAATTATGCACAAAAGGAATTACTAACGTAAAAACAAGTGGTTTTATTTATATATGTTTATATATAAATATATGCGGTGGCCCCTAGAGACAAAACACGTACAAACTCCAAAACACATTTCTAGCATGAACTGAACTTCCAAAGCAGAGCTACTAGATCACTTAAATTACACAATTGAAAGCATGTATGTATTGTTTGTGTATTTATACACAGGCACTCATATATATATTCAAATAATTTAAAAAAAAGTTCATTTACCTGTTATTACCACACACCAAATCCGGTCGTTGGTACTTGCTGGCTTGTGTAGCCACAAGATAACAAAGGCTGAACACTGCGCCCAGCATCCTGGAGCACTTCTGTTGTCTTTTGTACGTGTTTTGAGTTTTTATGTGCTTCTGAGTTTTTATGTGCTTCGGAGTTTGTACGTGTTTTTACGTGTTTTGGAGTTTTTACGTGTTTTGGAGTTTGTACGTGTTTTTACGTGTTTTGGAGTTTGTACATGCTTCAGAGTTCGTACGTGATTTGAAGTTTGTATGTGCTTTGTCTGTAGGGGCCACCGTAAATATACTTTTATTTATTCACTCCACATAAAATGTAATAAATAAATCATATAATACAAAAATCAACTATTCACATTTCAACTTTTAACTATTTAAATTTTCAGCTTTTTCCTTTCACAAATTTAAAGTGAAAAGAACACAAAACACTGCAAACCACAACACAATTAAATATAAATTATAATATGAAAACTAAAAGAACATGCATATTCTCTGTCATATGGACCTGCATGAATAAACTTTCTCAATCCTTTATCATCTGCAACCGAAAATAGTTGTGGATGATTACTATACCTTTCTAATGTTGTTGTCCCTGCCTCTCTTTCTCTCTCTCTGGCTCTGTTCCTGTGCTACTGAGTGTAACTACCGCCTCTCCCCCCTCTGCCCAGCGTAAAGCACAAGGCTCGCGTGCAGAGTGAAGCGGAAAAAAAGTGCGAGAGAGGCTGAGAGAAAGAAGAAAAAAAAAAAAAAAAAAACCCACGTGACGGCTCGCGATAAGGAGCCGGCTCGCGTCGTTCACGTCAAAGAGCCGGCTCTAAGAGCCATTTCGTTCGCGAACGACCCATCACTATTCATTTCAGCAGCACTTTTTTTTGCCTTCTTTTTTTGAGAGACATGTTAGACTCTACACGCCCGCTGTGCACCGCGAGGAGTAGTAATTGCGTGAGCAGTAATTGCGCTCTCTGCATCTGTTAGGGAGAATAAGGGCCATCCCTGGGTCGGATGCATTTAGCCAGGGAGAGCACACGTGAACACCAGGTTCAATGGATGTATACAACATATAGAGGGTATGAGAAACACAAAGCAGACTAAATCTTTCATACTGATATTAAGTCAGTAATTATCGGTGATAACTGGGGTTTTTTACGGCTCTGTAAGTTGCTTCTGACAGTGCTCCCAATGTATTGAATGGCCAATTTGGGTTTTTTGGGGGTTTTTTTGCCTTTTAGCCCACCTCTGCCAAGAGTTCATTGAGAGGGTAGTTTGTCAAAAGCATTGCATTAATTGTTAAACTTGCAGGGGGGTTGTGCACCTGGAAATGAGGTCATTTATATTACCCGTCATTCTACTTTTTGAAGAAAAAAAAGGAAAGATAAAGCTGGCTCGGAAATTACTGCAGTGCAGTGATATTACATCACATAGCAACAAGAGCTATTCCAGGTTTCATTTACTTTTCAAATTTCTCTTTTCACTTCAGTTTGGTTTTAGTTTCCAGACAGGGTTTGCTTATTTTTGTTTTAATTTAGTTTGTGTGGATTAAAAATGCTTAGTTTCTAACTTTTAATTACTTTCACTGCTTTGATAGCTAATAATATGGGTGATATTTTGAAGAGAAAGATTTAAGATGTTCAGAACAAATAATAAAATACAAACACTTACTTTGCACTCATAAAAACATCCCAGTGTCAGACCAATATGTATGCACCGATGCCATTTCATGCTTGTTTCTCACAGATCATAGGAGATAAAGTCAAAACATTAACCCAGTTTTTCTATTATCTTCCACTTCCATCAGAGACACTGGACAGGATGTTGTCTATCACAAGTCTGACACAGATGTCTTTGGACTGTGGGAGGAAGTCAAAGTACCTGGTGATAACTCAGGTAGACATGAGGAGAATACAAAACGGTTGGTGGATTCAAATCCAGGACCGTTTTAAGCTGACCACTGTGCTGCCCAGAGAACGCTATTTATTCAAGTCACTGAAGTGAATCTCTCTACCTTATTTGTGGGTGGGTGCTTTTCTTGTGTGATTATTGTATAGCAGCCTACCAATAACGTGTAGTTCCTGGCTGCCTGTGAAGTTGGTTGCTAAAGTCCTACTCATGGAAACCTAAAGAGCAGTCAGTGATCTGGCTAGCAACCACTGGTCACTTGGGAAAAACAATTGTCCTCCTCTACTATTTGGCAAGCAGGAGGCTGTGGCTCCTGGCAGTTTCTTGGTAAAACCGCTCGTAAAGACGTCCTTGCAGTTACTTTGGTACACTAGCATTTCCATTTTCGCCTACAGTTACTAATTACACTCTTTTGTGGACGCAGACAGTTTAAGGCATGACAGCTGAGTACTTATTCCTGTTATACTTCTTTGAAGTCAGTTCCCGGTGGTGCGTGCATTACTCTATTACAATTCTTTGCAGTTACAAGAAACTGGCAGTTTTGCAAGTGTCCACCAACTGCTCATTGAGAGGTAGTGAAACTGTGAAAAGTGTGATGCAAAAGAAAAGCATTCTCCCACTTGTCTGCAAACACTTGCCAAGTATTTGACAAGTTGGTGTCTCCTATGCAAACTGTAGGCAACCGAGCCAATCTGTTCTGACAAAAGCAATTGCAAGAAGACCTTTGGTGCAGCACCCTCATTGTGAAAGCTTTACCTCGTGACAACCAGCACACTCCAAGAACCAATCACTTACTCATTTCTGTCGAGGAGTTGCCAACTGGTTGCTAGGTCCTAACAAAGCTAACTAGAGTTAAAATTACCCAGAGAACAGCTTTGCACTCTACCCTCTTGTGCAGAAATTGTCATATTTTTGGCTCTAACTAAACCAAGATAGCTGGCACCAAAATGCTCTTCCACAAACCAACAGATTTTTTTGACTGGAAAAAGCAGATCTAAGATGTTACCTATAAATCTTGCTCATGTTTAGATTAAATGTGAGCAATTAATCGACAGATGAATGAATGATAAGAATAATAACCCCTTGCACCCTGAAACCACTAAATAAGAAGCCTGTTCTATCAAACTCTCCAAGCTTAAATAAAAATATGCTCTAAAACGTAATCTTTCTCCAGCTGCAAGACAGTTCAGTGTTTCTGACAGTTGAATCTCTCTCCCCAAAATAGAAGGCTCAAGTCTGTCATGCTGTCAAAATATCCATCCTGCCAGAGTGTTACTGACAGATTAGGACGCTGCATTTACATAACTGTCACCTTCTGTGTCCAGGAAAGAAGGGGGAAAAAAACCACAAATTCCTCACTCGCTGTTTCACTATGAGTTTCTAATTTATTCGATCGGGCAATTGCATTTATATAGTTTTTTAAGAAAAACAGAATCATTACGGCAAGCCACAATAATGGCACGCATATTGTCTTTGATATTGTTACAGTATGATTCATCTATTGTGAAAGGTGAATGGATTCCAAATGCCACGGGCAGTGCATGCTACATTTGAGGGAACTGGAACAGCATCTAACACAATGGACCCAGCTGACTGGATCGGTTAGTCCATATCAGTTTTTGATGAAGCGAGACTGAAAAGCCACTGGTGGTCATTTATGTTAGTTTGCTTTTGGAAGGGGGGGTTTAGTATTTGGAAGCAATCTTTTTTACTTCTTTCTTTCTTGTGCTGAGTTGAGATTGAAGAGACCACAGTTGGTTTCGGTACCGACTGCAGAATTTCAGTAGGATGTATATTTCAACCCGATTTGTCAAAGCAAGCAGACAGAGGTGCAGTTTGTACTTAAGTGACTTAATGTCAGTGCTTTGACATCTCTCCTTACTTTCTTCGAATCCTCTTTGCCTGTTCAAAGAAACTAAGGCTGCACGCTGAGCGGGAACCTGCTGGACTGATGCTCAAACTCTTCCACTATTTCCACTTCACAGTAAGATATCGTACATTAGTGATAACAGCCAACCGGGGCAGCTGTCCCTTCGATAGTAGCACCCCGGGGTAGCTTTGACGAGTGAGGGTGACCACTAAGGTCAATAGAAATGGCACATGTTGCTGGAAATGGTCCATGAAAGCTCTTTCTGACATGACAGGGTAGCCCTCCATTCTTGCCAACAGACGTTTTTTTGCTTTCATAGCGCTTCCCCGTGGTGCCTGTCACAGACGAGGTCAATACACTCCGCTTTAGTAAAAGCAGAACTCTAAAATGATACGCGATCTGGATAGGTTACAAAAATGCCATCTCCAATTTTGGCTTATCTTTTGACAAATCTAATCTGGAACTGCCTAACGCACAAGTAAAAACTGCTTTATAAAAAAGCAAAAGACACACACGCACAGAAAACCCAAACTTTAGGTTAATCGACTTCATTACAGACAATGTCCATATTTGGTGTTGCATTGGAAACAAGGCTACTGCGATCTGGCACGTCTCCATGCCCCTTCCTTGCACTCCTTCAAGGAGGAGTATAGCACATATGGCCCCCTGGGCGGTATGGATGGGTCGCTGCAATCAGAGTGGGAGGACATGAGCAAAAGAAGTATCCCATCTGTCATGATGTCCTCTCTCTAAAATGGATTAATAACGGTCGAGAGGAGAAAAGCGAGCAGAATAAAAGCATCAAAATTATCTCCCACTGAGTGCGGGAATTCACAGTGTGCATGATAGTTTCAGATATCCTTTTTTTTTTTTTTTCATAGTGTGGCAGTCAGTGCTTCGTTTTGTAAAACTTGTTTGTAATCTTTTAAATGCATAACTAGGCATTAGTCAGCCAGGAGGGTCCGACAGGCCGCAGTGGGAAATGATTGTGAAATACAGTCTCGTACCGACACTGCAACACAGCACGATGATATCATTTGATGGCCTCGTGATGTGTGAAGCACAGAGGTGGGACCAAGTCATTGTTTTGCAAGTCTCAAGTAAGTCTCAAGTCTTTATCCTCAAGTCACAAGTCAAGTCTCAAGTAAAGTCAAGCAAGTCAGAGTCAAGTCTTAAGTCAAGACAGACAACTTTCAAGTCAAGTCCCAAGTCCGAAACTTTGAATTTCAAGTCCTTTCAAGTCTTTTTCTTTTTTTTAAAAAAAAAAAACAATGTTGCAGTTATATGTTAGGTGTAAATAATAGACCATGTGTTCTTTTTTTAAATCTGTATTGAACTCATCACCTGATGAAACAAGTAACTTACAAAATATGCACAAACTAATTCTGAAATTGCACCTTGCACAGCTCAATTAAACTTTGCTGCAAGAATAGTCTTCCTCTAAATTACAAATTCACAGAATAAACATTCAGTGAAAAAATGCAAAAGCAGAACTTCCTGTTGAAACAAAAAGTGCTGAGATTTCCGTATGTACAAAACAATGAATGAATGAATGATATATATATATATATATATATATATATATATATATATATATATATATATATATATATATATATATATATAATATAGATATATATATATATATATATATATATATATATAAACAATGAACAAGAATGTGCACTTTAACTTATTTCAGTTCACTATTAACTATTCTGCATTGCATTTGCAAAAGACCAAATTGGCCAAAAGTCTGTCAGTCATTTGTGCACGATGAGGCCGTAGAATGATGCCACCATAGCTGAAAACTCGCTCCACAGGAGCACTACATGCAGGTACTGCCAAAACTCTGGTGGCCACATGAAACAGAGAAGGAAGAGTCTGCATGTTCATTGCCCAGAACAAGAGGGCGTTCTGTCCATCAGCAATATCCAGGTAGTGACTTAGCTGTAGAGCTGGACTCTTCCCCACATCCTTCTTCTGCCTCTTACAGTAAGCAGCAAAGAGTCCTCCATCTTCACAGTCCTCTTGATGTTCCTCACCAGGAGTCACAAGTTGCTCTGACTTTGCAGGATCTGCCGCATCTTGCAGGATCAGATCTGGCAAAACAAATTAACAACAGCAAAAGAGCCTTTATTACAATTTTAGACAAAAAAAAATACAGAAAAAATATAAACTATATTCAATCTTTACCTTTAACTTTTTGTGTCACCTCTGTCTTTATGTCACAACTGCCCAACACATGGTGTTCCACCCACAACAGAGAAAATGCTGGATCCAAAGCAGCTGCTTTAAGGTACACTGGATCTGAAAAGGGGGCAGTGATCCCATCTTCTGCTCTAGACATTCGCACACTGATAAAGATTCCAAGAAATCTTTTGTTCAAAGATGCTTGGAGGCTCCTGACCAGACCATTCAGGAAACGGACTTGAGGCTTCAGTTTCTCAAGGTGGTGATTGAGGGACAGCACGGATGGAACAACAGCACTAATCGTGACTATTTTCTCACCTTGTGTCAAATCTGTTGCTTCTCCAAAAGGCTTCAAGATGTCCACCATCTCCTTCAACAGGTTCCACTCTCGTGTTGTGAATAATAACTCCTTGTGCCCAGTCATTTCAAGAACAGCACAGAGTTTTAGATGTTCACATTGGATAACTGCCTTCACTTGTCTCAGTGTTGAATTCCATCTTGTGATTACAGCAGCAGGGATCGCTTTCTGTTCACCAAATTCAGCTTCAAACACATCTTTGAATGTTGTGCTTGTGTGCAGTAGAGAGCTGAGCTTAGATAACTTTGAAAGTGAAGGAGATGCCACTTTGGTCTCTGACAAACCATCTTTCACCACCAGCTGAAGTGTGTGCGCAAAACACTGCAGGCGCTGTGTCTTTGCCATAGCAGCACCTACTGTTTCCTGATCTTCCAAGGTTAAGTCATGCCAGAGCTCTGGGTCGTCAAGATGATCACCATCATCATGTTCCTCAGCTTGCTCAGTGGGGAAGCACACAGTGAATGCTTTCCGCATATTGGCAGCATTGTCACTAATAATATAGTCTAGTTTATCTTTAATGTTGTATTCGTCACATATAGCTTCAAATTTCTCACAGATTCTTTCACCAGTGTGTAATCCTTTGAAGCGGTCAAAGGCCAGCAGTTTGGATTTTAGCTGCATCCTCTCTGTCTCTTTCTGTATCCAGTGCACAGTGATACCAAGGAAACCCCTCATCCTTCGGTCTGACCAAATGTCCACAGTGACTGAAACATGATCAGTCTCGCTCAACTGAGTTTTTAACATTGAACGTTTCTCAGCAGCAAGGTTCTCCGTTTTTGATATAATTGTTCTGCGACATACCGGGCTGTATTTTCTGTCAACTACCGTCAGAAAGTGCCGAAAATTCTTGTTTTCCACAATAGAAAGGGGCAGGTTGCAACCAATAATCAAGTCACTTAATAATGCATTCGTGATAGCTTTCTGCTGTGGATGAGTCATGCTGTACTGTCCGGCACAAGTGTCCATAAACTGTGATATGGAAGGCTGTTGAGGTTCATTTGTGATCCTCTTTTTCATCTGGTATTCTTCAAATCTGATAGAGGTAAGCATATTAGACTCATGTCAGAAATTCCATTTCAGCCATTCATGAATTGCATTTTACTTTAAGTTGATCCTAATAATCCTAAATAACTATTAACACTTAAACTCTCATAGTTTTCAGACAATAAAAAATATAAATGAAAAATATATAAACAATATTTATTAAAACACTTTTCTCAAAACTCTGCATACAGTTCCAATAAGCAATGTTTAGCATCCCTGTTAAGAATAACTGACCTTTGCAAATAAACAACAGCTAATAACATAAGATCAAAGTATTTTATTTGATGTATTGACATAAATGACAGAAGAAAAAGGCCTTATATAGCAGGACTACTCAATTACACACTAAGGTGGGCCAGATTTTCTAACCAAAATTTTTTTTCCCTGGCTCAGACATGCAAAAGTTAAACACGACCATATGTTACCGGCACCAGACCTAGGGGAATCTGGACCGGCAGCAAGCAGCACACAGGCTAGAGAGCACTGCGTAGCCAAATATGAGCAAACTGTGGATTAATAGAGAGGACACCGAAGTTAGCGTCTTGCTCGGGCCGGAGCTCATTTATTTCTCCACATATACACAATACAAATCACACTAGACCATGCATTCTTCCCATAAAATAACAGAGTTCACAAACAAAAATAAAGTTACAAAAAGCATTCTCTCAAAAGCAAAATAAATACAAACTAATCCAAAATGACTTTACATACTCACAACTTAAACAAAACACTCGCGGCTAAAGCATAACAACATACCAAAATAACCCATCTCACATTCACACCTTTCCCCACATTCGCGCCATATACGCCATTACTTTTGAACATGGCGTCCCCCGAACGCAACACAACATGGCGGCAGACGACTGCAAACGTTGTTTCACCAACGAAAAGCTTTCCCCTTAATACATGTACTCAGTACTGCTTGGCTAACACTACAACACATTTTCTGAAGCCGCAAGTTGCCACTGTCATAGCATATACTTATAGTGCTACGTAGCATTATGCCGATGATACACTAATACTCATTACAACAAAATACCACAAAACAACATCATCACTCTCATCTCAAAATATAGCCGAATAGTTGTTACTCAACTTACATGACATTTAGAACCAGTTCGGTAACATAAAAGTTTGTTTGTCAGTACCTGTGGATTAATAGAGAGGACACCGAAGTTAGCGTCTTGCTCAGGACGGAGCTCATTTATTTCTGAGCTGCGCGTGCACAGAGCCTATTGCTAGAGTCTCTCTGGTAGTTCCACAGCAATGCAAGAGCAGTATCTACTGGCATAATGAAATATAACCATGGTCTGGCAACACATAACAATGTCAAAATAAGTCACAATAATAAACAAAAAATAAGGGTGTAATTGGTTTTCTTACAAAAATAAACATGTAGCTCTACGGGGTTAATGATGAGGAGGAGACGGAGAGAAACTGTCTTCCCTGAGTACAGCTACAGAACCCACTTTCTGAAACGGACCCTGCTCACCATTCACCGACAATTCTGAGCGAACAAGTTGCGTATTATTCTTGGATGCGCTTGTAGGACCGGATTTAAAATAGCATGACAAACATATCATACCTGTTAAAGCCAAACAGTATCATCAACGTAGCCCGGAGAACATTTGCTAATAAGATGAAGTTAGCTAAGTCGCTATCTCATCGTAGCAAAAAAAGGCAGCACTTACCGTTCTTTATGCAACTTCAAATGTCGGACAAAGTTGGAAGTTGTTCCATCTCCGTCTGTAATTCTCTTCTTGCATGTTTTGCATGTTGCATTTCGTTTTTTGTTGACTACTTCGTAGTTTATGTAGCCGAAAGAAATTACTCTTGGGAGCATTTTTGGCTCGAGCGTTTTTTTTTGTTTTTTTTTTAAATCTGGTTAATTTGATTGGCTGTGCTACAGCTCACGCTCACATACATACGGAGTGTGGTAAGAATGAATGAATGAATAAAGTGAATTAATGGTCCACACTTTTTATATAATATGTATGTTAAATTTTAGATTTGGGTAAAATATCAAGTCTTTTCAAGTAAACAGGTTCAAGTCCAATTCAAGTCCCAAGTCACTGGTGTAAAAGTCCAAGTCAAGTCACAAGTCTTACAACCTTTTTTCAAGTCAAGTCTAAAGTCATAAAATTAATGACTCGAGTCTGACTCAAGTCCAAGTCATGTGACTCGAGTCCACACCTCTGGTGAAGCACACACCTGAGTCTTGTCCAAGTCATGCCAGGATGTTTTAAAGGCAGGAAGCCTTCACTGCAGATTCCCATCACTGTAAGTCCAGCCTTGTATGACAGCAGACATCATATTAGAATCTAATAACAAACTGCAGTATGTATGTATTAGTAAGTTTCCATTTACAGTTTAAAAATGTGTCAAATGCAGCTTTAATATTGTATCATGTGTAGTGAATGTTGTTGTTTTTTGGTTTTTATCTCATTTTGGTTTCAGGAAAAGTTTGTCGCTTGTCAAAAGATGGGTGCATATCAGACTTTTAGATGAGCTATCTAAAATTTATATGACTGCTGCAATTCAAACCTGCATCTGAGAAAAGATACCAGTGGCTTCAGAGCTGATGATACACAACTCTTAGATTTTCGTTTTAAAAACGTGCTATTGGACTCCAGCCCTAATTTGCATTTGAACATCTTATGCTCATCTCCAACACACCCCTGCAAACATGGAGCTTTCCAACAACTTTGGCCTCTTCCATCCATATTTGTTATGGCCAAAGCAAAGTTTCAACACACTAAGACAATGTATGCGTTATATTTTTCAATTTATGTTACATTACAGTATGTCAATCAAATTGTATGTTTGGGTGTTATGTAATCTTGCTGTATTATTAAGAAAAATGCTATTTTATCTTTGGGATTGTTGAATCAACTAAGGAAATGGGAGAAGTCGCTGAACTCAAATTGAGTGAAAAAGCAGCCAATGTCCAAAGAAAAGTTTTGAAGATGTTTCAGAAAGCCTGTAAAACAGTTGCTCAAGAGTATGGCTCCCTGAAAGCAAAAAATAAAGAAATCAGGGGTGGCTCAAGACTTATGCACACTGTACGAGGTTTAAATCATATTAATTTGATTTTTTTCTTAAAGTGAAAAGTAGGTTGGTGGCACAATTAAAGTTTATAAGAATAGAAAGAAGTAGAAACGTATGTTTAAAGCAGTTATAGTTATGCTGATAAGGACATTTTTTACAAAGTAATGAAAATGTGTAGTAAGAGATTGGAAAGAAAAACACTTAAGTGGAGCGCTAAAGCACTCACACAGCTCTTCAGGGATCTGCTGCTGTTGTTGTTGTTGTTGTCATGTACAAAAAAGTATCTCCAACAGTAAAAGCCATACAGAGAAAGTAAACCGGTGGCTCCAAAGTGCATGAAAAAATTAAATGAGTACAGAAATCTTGTATCTCCTTGACCTTTTGGAACTTTATAAAACTGGCCTGGCAAATAGTGCTGCAGAAGTGTAAAAGAAATATTTTCCATACCGAGCATTAAAATGAACTTGTGCATGCAACAGTTTCCAAAAAGAAAAAAGAAATGAAAGAGAGGACAAGGGCAACATGAGATTTAAAAGGTTGGGTAGTGCTCAAAGGAACATCTGGTAGAACAGCTTACAATTAGTTAGATTAGTCAGAAACATGATTGGATATAAAGAAGAGAATCCCAAAGAGTAAAAACATTTGGCACATTGTGAATTAAAAAGAAATACGACAAAGTAAGCTCAAAGCTGTTAAGCAGATGAAATTCTTGCCAAACAAAAATGAGAAAACTTTTTACACTTCACCAGCGGGTCTCGTCCTCATGCTCAGTGTTGGTAAAAGTGGTGATGCAACATGGTGGTGAACATCAATCCTCCGACTTGTTTGCAACTTGGCTCTGGAATTATTTCAAAGTGAGCTTTTTTTTCTCTCTGAAAAGACAACAAAGTGTATCAGCTTTAACTTTTAATCAGTTGTTAAACCATATATTTTAAATGTTTTTAAAGGATCTGCATAACAGTAACCCCAAAATGCCTTTTTGGAATTGCGCTGTTGTGTTCAGGTGACTAATTCTGAGAATCTGAACAGGTGAGTCTGACGTCAAAAAGCAAACCTCAACAGCTACAGTTGGGTCGATACGTTTTTGGATGATCACATCATTTTTGTGGTTTTGCCACAAAAATTGTTTAAACCAAACAATCAAGACTTCCACTTTTAATTCAAGGGGTTTCACAAAAGTATTGCATGAAGTGTTAACTGACTGAAATACCTTAGAGCCAGTTTTATACACAGTTCCCCCATTGCAGTCGCTCAAAAGTAACTGCACAAGCTACCATAATATCTAATATACTTACCCAAGTATCATACAGACCACCTGGAGTTATTTTGTAATTTTGGCTTTCAACTTACAAATGAAATCTTTTGGGAACCAACTGAATTTTCACTCTTGCCCTGAATGGTTTAGGAGTTACGGTAATGTGAAGGAGACATGGTAACATCTAGCAGAGCTGATTTTACTGTGTTCGGTTTGTTCACTGTACACCAACTAACCCAGTAAAGCTCTTCTTCTCTTTAAAACCATTTAAAATTTGTCTCTACCACAAACTGTAACTGAGTTCCGGTCATTGAAATGGCACTTGTATAATGGGTCCACCATCCAGGCTGATGGTTAAAAAGTAAAAGTTTTTTCTTCAGTAACTGAAAAGCATGCTCTGTTGGATAAAGATGACTGACTGACTTGGCCATTGAAAAGTCTGCCACTTCTTTGCCTTGAGAAACTCTTGGCTCTTTGCAGTATGCTTTGGATGATTATGCATTTGCACTGAATGCATTTGCACTAATGAAGGGCTGTTGGTTCGTCTGATCATGTTTGGGGCATTTGGCTATAACCCTGCATAGTTCAGTATTCATCCTGTTCTTTCTATCAGCAGTCACACCATCAATAAACCCTAGTGGCCCAGTTTAACCGGCAGCCATTTATGCCCATCCCCTAACATTGCTTCTGTCATGTTTGAATAATGATTGTGTGCTATGGTTCAGATCCGTTACTTTTTCATTTTGGTGTCATCCGTTCAGAGAACGTTTCTCCAGAACTGTGCAGGCTCTTTTGGATGTTTTCTGGAAAGCTCTGCAAAAGCCATCTTGTTCTGGAGTGTAACCAGTGGTTTGCGCCTTGCTTTAAATCCTTTGTAAATACATTCATGCATGATCTTTCTTTAACAATGATTTGCCTAACTCCTCTGGAGTGTTCTTGACTTGGTTAGATAATATGAAGGGATGTGTTAACTAGAAGAAGACCTCAGTGGGGGTTCAGATTACATTAAGTACATTTCAGGCAATTTGAAATATATGAACTGTAAAAAGACAGAGCTCTGTTTTCATTAATTAGCCAATAAATGCATTGATCTTCAATAGTTTTTATAATGAAGTGTATGCACATGTATTTATCTGAAGTAAGTAATCTGAATATTAACACTTTCCACAGAATGAGACTCAGAGTTAACTATCAGTGAAATCAAAGTGTGTTTGCTCACTTCATAGTTAAAACAAGAACTATTCAACATTTCTTGTTTTAACTATTATTGTCGGGGGGCGCTAGTGAGCAGCGGTAGGATGTAGACGTGCTTTTCGGAGCTCTCCACCAAAACTCAGATTTTTACTGAACACCACCATAAATTCTTACACAGGCGGATATTTTCTGCGGGTGAACGTGTCCAGGCTGATCTACGCTGTCCATTTTTGCGCAATGAGACCGAAAACGAACCCTCCGAGCAAGAATAAAACCATCGAGGGCTATGTTAGCAACACCGCTAGCGGGGCTAATGCTAGCACCAGTAGCCCTACCGAACCAGAGGCTGGCCCCCACGAGGACAGAACCTACACCCTATGCAAGGAGATGTGTCGAGAAATGGCCACTTCTATAATGGGGAAGATTGATGAGCGGTTTGATACTTTTGAGGCTAGATTTCAGTCGCTCCTTTCGGAGCAGAAAGAGATGAAAAGCCGCATGGAAAGTCAAGAACAAGCGACATGTGCCTTGGACGAACGCGTAGAAGTGCTAGAAGCCAAATGTTCGGACCTAACTCAGCACGCCAACCAACTCAAAAGCAAACTCCAGGACTTAGAGGCCCGCTCTCGCAGACACAATATCAAAATTGTCGGCATACCCGAGGACGAGGAAAAAGGTATGCCCACTGACTTTGTTTCTAGGCTTATCCCGGAGTTGCTGGGAAAGGAGCACTTTCCACATCCGATAAAAGTTGATCGTTCACACCGCGCACTACAAGCGAAACCACCTGCTGGTGCTAAACCACGCACTATCCTGGCCCGCATTCATCATTTTCAGGAGAAGGAGCTGATCCTGCGTCGCTGCAGGATGCAAAAAGGCTGCGAGTATAAAGGAAACAGGGTGATGATATTTCCGGACTACACCAACGAAGTGATGAACCAGCGTCGCGCTTTTAATGGTGTGATGCAAACCCTGATGGAATCAAGCACACACTACGTTACCCGGCAAGGCTCTATGTATACTGGCGTGATGGGCAAGCACCGTCAATCTTCAACGACGCAGATGAGGCGGCACGTTGCATTAAAGGACACGGGTCGACTATGAGAAATTAAGGTCTCAGTGTAAGGTAACTGTAGTGGTTCTGACTGCAGGAATGCCTGAGCAATATTAAGACTTCTAACTTTAAAAGACACCATGCTGAGAACTGGCTTTGGACTTTCAAGTACAACATTATACCAACAACCTTAGATGAGACATGCTTACTGGTGTAACATTTTCTCAGTGAATGATGTTTGCTTTTTCTATTACATGGTGGTGGTAATTCACAGCACTTTTATGTTTTTATTCTGAGTGGTGGGCGTGAAGATATCTTGCCATTTGCCCGGCAGCTCCCTTCGAAGTGAAGAGGGGATGTTATGCGTCAGGTTCCGGGGGACGCGTTTTTTGGGGAGAGGGTGGGTTATGTTTTGATTTGTTCTTGTTCTACAGCTCAGGTGCACTAGTTTCATTACTGCCAGTTTACGACTTTCTGTCATTTTGTATGAACAATGTCACTCCTTATCATTTTTCTTTTTTTCATTTTTCCCCACTATAATGGCTAGATCACAGGCTAGTATACAAATGGGAAACAGGGATTTGCAGCTTGTATCATGGAATGTTAGAGGGCTTGGTTCAGTTGTCAAAAGGGGCAAAGTATTTAAACATTTGAAATCTCTTTGTGCAGATGTAATTTTTCTGCAAGAAACCCATATAAAATCTACAATGCGGCATGTTTTAAAATGTAACTGGATACCTCAAATATATCAGTCACCCTTTACATCACATGCCAAGGGGGTAGCTATACTATTTAAGAAAAATGTCCCATTTCAACTAAAATATGTAATCAACGATCCTCAGGGACGATGCATAATGGTTTCAGGGATGATGGCTTCTCTCCCGTTAACCCTACTAAATATTTACGGTCCAAATACAGATGAGCCTATGTTTTTCAGAAAGGTGTTTGACTTTCTACCGGATGATACTGACTCAAATATAGTAATAGCAGGAGATTGGAACTGCTATTTAGACCCTTACCTTGATCGGCTGTCAACTCGTCCTCCCCCAGAGATTGCCTCTGTGCGGCTTCTGAATAATCTTTCTAAAGCTAGAAATTTAGTGGACATTTGGAGACTTCAACATCCCACTGATAAAGATTACTCCTTTTACTCTGGCGTCCATAAATCCTACAGTCGAATTGATTATTTTTTGGTCAGTTCAAGCCTTATTTCTCAAATTTCGAATTCCAGATATCATAATATTTTGATTTCTGATCACAGTCCCACATCTATATCACTGAGTCTTAGTTTGCCTAAAGTGAACTATTCCTGGCGTTTCAATCCAACCCTTCTCAGTGACGAAAAGTTTATTAAATATATTGCACCCAAACTCAAGGACTTTCTTGACTCAAATGACAACAGAGAGGTCTCTGATTCAACACTGTCGGAAACATTAAAAGTCGTAATGCGTGGCGAAATTATTTCCTATAGCTCAGGCCTCAAAAAGGAGAAGATGAAGCGACTTTCTGAAATTAATAGTGCCATTCCTCGTCTAGAAAGGGCTTACCAGAATTCTAAATCACCTGAGGATTACAGAGAAATATTAAAACTCAAATACGAATACAATGCAATTATGAGTGACCAGGTTACCAATCTACTACTGAAGCTGAAACATAAACATTTTGAGATAGGAGACAAACCCAGTAAATTGCTAGCGCAACAACTAAAAGGAACACAAGCTTCAAGAGCAATTCACAAAATAAGATCTAAATCTGGTGCTTTTCTAACAAACCCTATAGAAATTAATAAGCGCTTCAGAGAGTTCTATCAGGAATTGTACTCTTCCCAGCTGAATGTAACACAGTCTGCCTTAAATGACTTTTTTGATTCTCTCAGTCTGCCTAGGCTAGATGAAGCTGCCAGAGATCAACTTGATTCGGACTTTACATTGCAAGAAGTGGTAGTTGCTATTAAGTCATTTGCATCTGGGAAGGCTTCAGGCCCTGATGGTTTTGGCATAGAATTTTATAAGAAATTTTGTGATGGTCTTGCTCCATTCTTGCTTAGGATGATGCGTGATTCTAAAAACAGGGGCGTACTACCCCAAACTCTGTATGAAGCAAATATTTCGTTAATCTTGAAGAAAGGCAGAGATGACTCAGATCCTGCTATCTTCAGGCCAATTGCTCTTCAAAATTTTGATCGAAAGGTGATAACCAAAATTTTAGCAACTAGACTGAACAAGTACTTGACCTCCATTATTCACCCCGATCAAACGGGATTTATCCCTGGCAGACTTTCTTTTTTCAATGTTAGACGTCTTCTCAACACCATTTATTCTGACCATGGTAGTTCGGGAGGAGCAGCAATTTTAGCTCTTGATGCACACAAAGCCTTTGATCCGGTTGAGTGGTTTTATATGTTCGAGTCATTACGGAAGTTTGGGTTTGGTGAAATATTTATATCTTGGATAAAATTAGTATACGCAAATCCAATCTGTTCAGTTCTCACAAACGGAGAGAGGTCGGCGCCATTTCTTTTGCAGCGCTCTGTTCAGCAGGGCTGCCCCCTGTCCCCTGCTCTATTTGCTCTGGCATTAGAGCCCCTTGCGATTAAGATAAGAGCACATCCAAAAATACAAGGGCTCTTGGTCGGAGGGGTTGAAACTGTTATTAGTTTGTACGCAGACGACGTACTGTTATACCTGCGTAATGCAGAAGACTCTGTACCATCCCTTCTTAATCTGGTCACCTCATTTGGCAAAATTTCAGGATATACAATTAACTGGGTTAAAAGTGAACTTATGCCTTAATCTAAAACCGGTTCGTCGAGTTTTCTTTGTAACGTTCCATTCAAAATAGTTAACGACCATCTCACATACCTTGGATTAACTGTTCCTAAAGATCCCAAATTAATTTTTAGCTTGAACTTTGCTGAATTCTTGTCAACATTAAAGCATAACATCGAGTCATGGAAAATTCTTCCCCTATGGTTGGTCGTATAAATTCCATAAAAATGGTCTCTCTTCCTAGATTTCTGTATCTTTGCCAAAATCTTCCTATTTATCTCACTTCCTCTTTCTTTAAAGAGTTGGACTCAATTATTACTTCTTACATATGGAACAACAAGAATCTTAGGATTTCAAAACTACATCTACAAAAATCCAAATTGGACGGAGGTCTGAGTTTACCAATATTTAAACATTATTACTGGGCTGCAAATCTAAGAGTCTTGACCTTCTGGCAGCAGACATCCTCAGATCTTGGTGATTTCAACATCCCCCTTTGGGTTAAAATGGAGGCTGGCATTGTAAGGGACTCCTCTCTAGAGGCCCTGCTTCTCTCAAAAGTAGGGAGGGCTAAGAGTCTTAAGAAACTGGGGTTTGTTCCGAAACAATCTGTGCGGATTTTAAACCAAGTTAGAGGTTTTTTGAACTGCCAAACTCTGTGCAGGCACCAATATGTGATAACCATGCCTTTTTGCCTCCTTGGGATGATAGATCCTACTATGTTTGGAAGGAGAAGGGCTTACTCAAATTCAAAGATCTTTATATAGATGGAAAATTTGCATCATTTAATCAACTTAAGCAAAAATTCGATTTATCGCATTCACATTTTTACCGTTACCTACAAGTCAGATGTGAGTGAAGTTGGCCCCCCCACCTTCTTCAAATCCAACAAAAGTGGTATCAAACGTTTGTGCTACGTTTGTGCTGGTTTGTGCTTCTAAAATTTCCGTTTGTGCTGCTTCTGTTTTAAAGATATTAATGAAAATGTAAAGGTCAAAAGGTCAACTAGCCCCCCCACATTACCCAAATCAAACAAAATTGATGTCAAACGTTTGTGCTACGTTTGTGTTGGTTTGTGCTGCAAAAATTTTCGTTTGTGCTGCTATCATTTTAAAGATATTAATAAAAATTTCTAGAGGTCATCAGAGGTCAACCAGCCCCCCCACATTACCCAAATCCAACAAAAGTGGTATCAAACGTTTGTGCTACGTTTGTGCTGGTTTGTGCTGCAAAAATTTTCGTTTGTGCTGCTATCATTTTAAAGATATTAATAGAAATCTCTATAGGTCATCAAAGGTCAACCAGCCCCCCCCCCATATTAATGGAATCAAACAAAATCGGTGTCAATCAGTTGTGCTATGTTTGTGCTGCTAAAATTTTCGTTTGTGCTACTATCATTTTAAAGATATTAATAAAAATTTCTAGAGGTCATCAGAGGTCAACCAGCCCCCCCACATTACCCAAATCCAACAAAATTGGTGTCAATCAACTGTGCTATGTTTGTGCTGGTTTGTGCTGCTAAAATTTTCATTTGTGCTGCCTCTGTTTTAAAGATATTAATGAAAAGGTAAAGGTCAAAAGGTTAACCAGCCCCCCCCCACATTACCCAAATCCAACAAAATTGATGTCAAACGTTTGTGCTACGTTTGTGCTGGTTTGTGCTGCAGAAATTTTTGTTTGTGCCGCTATTATTTTAAAGATATTAACAAAAATTTCTAGAGGTCAACCAGCCCCCCCATATTAATGGAATCAAACAAAATTGATGTCAAACGTTTGTGCTGGTTTGTGCTGCAAAAATGTTTGTTTGTGCTGCTAACATTTTAAAAATTTTAATAAAATAACGTCTTGATGTGTGCTTAATCATCCAGGTAAGTAAATCCCAAAATGTTGATTCTGTTCATCTGGACATTTTCAGTTGGAGAAACGTTTCGTCACTCATTCAAGTGACTTCTTCAGTCTCAGCTGACTGCAGGTTTCCCCAACCTTATAAACACACGTGAGTGAAGTTGCCCCCCCTACCTTCTTCAAATCGAACAAAATTGATGTCAAACATTTGTCCTGCAAATTATTTTGTTTGTGCAGGTTATGTTTCCCTAATTTTATAAACAGTACATGTACAGTGAGAGAGAGATGTTACATCTGTCTTCACTTGCATCCCAGTCATAGAAGCGTTGGAGGTCGTTCATAAGAGATTACAGGATCATCCCAACCTCAGCAACAGGACCACTCTCAGCACTGATCAGTTGTGTTTGCTTTTGGAACTGTGTCTTAATTCCACCTATTTTGCATAAGGGTCAGTACAGGCAGAAATCTAGGTGTGCCATGGGTTCCCACAGGCCCCTGGTCAAAGTCACCAAACCAGTTCGTAAGCAGGTACAGGTGTGGCCAGAAGGGTCCTCAGAGGCACTGCTTTTAAACAACAGGCTGCCACACACGACAACACCACAGACTTTCAGGAATATACAGAAACTGTCACTGCCTACATCCCAAAATGCATCGATGATGTCACAGAGACCAGAACTATCACTGTCCGGGCCAATCAGAAACCATGGCTCACAGGTCAGGTTTAAATGCTCCTAAGGTTGAAAAATGCAAGCCTTCAGAGCCGGGAATTAGGTGAGTCTAAGAACAGCAAGGGCAAACCTGTCACGTGGCATCAGCTATAGCAAAGCTTCAGCGACAGCAGAAATACTTGGAGGCAGTGGCAAGGAATACAAACCATCACAGACTACAAGCCCACTCTACAGACCGTGGTGACACAATCCCCAGACAGTGTGTGGAGATCCCTTGCCAAAATCAGTACACGCAAAGCTCCAGGTCCTGATAACATCCTTGGACAAGCACTGACGGACTATGCTGTGGAACTCACAAATGTCTTCACAGACATCTTTAACACATCACTAGGGTCAGGCCGTCGTTCCCACATGCCTCAAAGCCTCCACCATCATTACTGTACCCTAGAAGTCATCTACCTCCTGCTTTAAGGACTACCGTCCTGTCAAACTCACCTCCATCATTATTAAGTTAAGTGCTTTGAACGGTTAGTCATGCATCAAATCAAATTATCGCTTTCCCCCAACCTGGATCCATTTCAGTTCGCATACCGGTCAAAACGCTCAACCGATGATGGAATTTCAACTGCCCCTCACTCAGCCCTCACACATCTAAACACTAGAGACTCATCTGTCAGAGTGCTGTTCATAGACTTCAGTTCAGCATTCAACACCATCATTCCTCAGCAACTCATTCACAAACTGGATCTGCTGGGGATCAGCACCTTGCTGTATACAACCTGTCCCTGAATGTGGAGAAGACCATCGGCGACTCTACTTCCTCTGCAAACTGAGAAGCACAAGAGATTCAACCCCCATTATGAGCACCTTTTACAGAGGCACAGTTGAGAGTATCCTCACCAGCTGCATCACTGTGTGGTATGACTCCTGCATTGGGTTCTGCAGGAAAAAATGACAATGGGTAGTGAGAGCAGCCGAGAGCATTGTGGGGACCTCTCTTGCCTCCCTCCCCAGGAGATCTACTGCACCTGCCTCATCTGGAAGGTCCTCTCCATTACAGGTGACTCCACTCATCCCTTCAACAGCGTCTTCAGTTTGCTGCCATCAGGAAGGATACTGAAGAGCCTTCGGGCCAGAACCAGTAGACTGAGAGACAGCTTCGTCCATTGGGCTGTCAGGATGCTGACCATCTCTGAATCGAGAAGGGGGGCCCAAGGGTACATCTTTTGCCATCTTACAATGCTGTGATTGTAGCCATTCCCCACTTTCTGTGAATGGTACTCATGGCCATTGATCAGTAGGCTTTGATTAGTTGTCATTGATCAATGGTCATAAGAATTTGCATACTAACAATCATAGAACTAACCCCCCAGCACATTGTTCTTTCAGTGGCACTAGTTTCCTTCACTATGCAAATGTACTGTTTATAAGGTTGGGGAAACCTGCAGTCAGCTGAGACTGAAGAAGTCACTTGGATGAGTGACTAAGCGTTTCTCCAACTGAAAATGTCCAGATGAACAGAATCAACATTTTTGGATTTACTTACCTGGATGATTAAGCACGCATCAAGACGTTATTTTATTAAAACAATTTTAAAATGTTAGCAGCACAAACAAACATTTTTGCAGCACAAACGTTTGACATCAATTTTGTTTGATTCCATTAATATGGGGGGGCTGGTTGACCTCTAGAAATTTTTGTTAATATCTTTAAAATAATAGCAGCACAAACAAAAATTTTTGCAGCACAAACCAGCACAAACGTTTGACATCAATTTTGTTTGATTTGGGTAATGTGGGGGGGCTGGTTGACCTTTTGACCTTTACATTTTCATTAATATCTTTAAAACAGAAGCAGCACAAACGAAAATTTTAGCAGCACAAACCAGCACAAACGTAGCACAGTTGATTGACACCAATTTTGTTTGATTTGGGTAATGTGGGGGGGCTGGTTGACCTCTGATGACCTCTAGAAATTTTTATTAATATCTTTAAAATGATAGTAGCACAAACGAAAATTTTTGCAGCACAAACGTAGCACAAATGTTTGATACCACTTTTGTTGGATTTGAAGAAGGTGGGGGGGGGCAACTTCACTCACATACAAGACAGGCATTTTATGCAATCCAATATGAAGAATTACCAAGATGTTCCACATGAACATAACCTTTTTAAGGTGTTCCCAATTTCTACAATTGTACATTTGTTTGATGACAGCATTGAAGTGCAGACTACGAGGATGTCACGTTCCCCCCGAAGGGGTCTAGGCATGCGAGTGAGGGGTCCAGTAACAAATGAGTCCAGAACAGAATGAAAGGAAAACAGACTGGTGTTTTTAGTAAATAAAATAGTCTTTATAATAGACAATCATAACATAAGGAACCGGCAACGCCGTATTACCAATAACACGTCAAAGGGAAAAAAGGTCTCAACAACAAAGAACACAACAACCAAACAAAAACTCCACACCACAAGGAGGCACTTCCAGGGGCCCACAAGCTCACCCTGTCACTAACAGCAGCTGGCTTTACTGCTGCCAAGGCCCACAAGCCCACACTACTCACGTAAAGCAGCTATACTGTTTCCACAACTCCACACTTCAGGTAGGCTAACTACACACCAAGACCACAAAGCAGAAGACACCAGAGAAACACCCCACCCTGCTCACAGCTCATCCCCAGCTTATATGACCTCAGAGAGGTGATTGCTGACTGGGCCCAGGTGGTAAATGAGTCCAATGAGCAGCAGCTGTGTCCTGGAGAGAGAGAAGAGCAAGAGAGAGACAGGGGTGGAGCAAGAGAGGAGGAGGCGGAGAAAAACACCACGCCCACACAAGGGCAGTATCAGGAGGCCCAGCTAGGGCCGTAACAGAGGATAAGAGACGCTTGGAGGGAGGAATTGGGCATAGAAATATCAGAATCAATGTCGGACAAATGCCTATCAAAAATTCATTCCTGCTCTGTTAACAGCAGACATCAATTAATACAATTTAAAATTGTCCATCGGCTACATTATTCCAAGGTTCGACTACACAAAATTTATCCTTCAACTTCCCCCATATGTGACAGATGTAAAACATCAGAGAGCACATTGGCTCACGCTTTCTGGCATTGCCCCTCATTGACCAATTTTTGGTCCAAAATATTTGACTGGTACTCTAAAGCTTATGGGATTTCCATCCATCCATCCATCCATCCATCCATCTTCATCCGCTTTATCCACATCATCTGCAAAAATCAGAGATGAGGTGTTTTGTTTTTTTGTTTTTTTTGTTGTTTTTTTCATATATATATATATTTTAATTTACTTAGGAAAATTAAGAAAGGTTGATTGTATTTCGGTAACTGCAAGTACTGTTTTCTTTTTTCAATAAAAATATTTTCAAAAAAAAAAAAAAAAATCAGAGATGAGATTCTGAGGCCACCAAAGCGAAAGCCCTCCGCCACTTGGCTGCGCCTAGAAATCCTGTCCATAAAAATTATGAACAGAACCGGAGACAAAGGGCAGCCCTGGCGGAGCCCATCACCCACCGGGATACGAGTCCGACTTATTGCCGGCAATGCGAATCAAGCTCTTGCAACGGTTGTATAGACACCCCAGACACCCCATACTCCCGCAACACCTCCCACAGGACACCCCGAGGGACACGGTCGAATGCCTTCTCCAAGTCCACAAAACACATGTAGACTGGTTGGGCAAACTCCCATGCACCCTCAAGTATCCTCGAGAGGATAAAGGGCTGGTCCAGTGTTCTGCGACCAGGACGAAAACCGCATTGTTCCTCCTGTATCCGAGGTTCGACTAGCGGACGAACTCTCCTTTCCAGCACCCTGGCATAGACTTTCCCAGGGAGGCTGAGGAGTGTGATCCCCCTGTAGTTGGAACACACCCTCCGGTCCCCCTTCTTAAAGATGGGGACCACCACCCCGGTCTGCCAGTCCACAGGTACTGCCCCTGATCTCCACGCAACATTGCAGAGGCGTGTCAACCAGGACAGCCCTACAACGTCCAGAGCCTTCAGGAACTCGGGGCGGACCTCATCAACACCAGGGGCTCTGCCACCAAGGAGTTGTTTAACTGCCTCAGTGACCTCGCCCCCGGAAATTGGCGGGTCATTCCCCTCATCCCCAGACTCTGCTTCCTCCTCGGAAGATGTGTCAGTGGGATTAAGGAGGTCCTCGAAGTATTCCTTCCACCGCCTGACAATTTTCTGAGTCGACGTCAGCAGCGCTCCGCCAGCACTATACACAGTGCAGGTAGAGCACCGCTTTCCCCTCCTGAGACGCCTGACGGTTTGCCAGAATCTCTTCGAGGCAGTCCGAAAGTCTTTTTCCATGGCCTCTCTGAACTCCTCCCACACCCGAGTTTTTGCTTTAGCCACTGCCCGAGCCGCATTCCGCTTGGCCTGTCGATACCTGTCGGCTGCCTCCGGAGTCCCACAGGCTAACCAAGCCCGATAGGACTCCGTCTTCAGCCTTGTGGCTCCCTTCACCTCTGGTGTCCACCATTTGGTTCGGGGATTACCACCACGGCAGGCACCAACCACCTTGCGGCCGCAGCTCAATGCAGCAGCTTCGGCAATGTAGACGCTGAACATGGTCCATTCGGACTCAATGTCCCCAGTCTCCCTCGGAATGCTGGTGAAGCTCTGCCGGAGGTGTGCGTTGAAGATCTCACGGACTGGGGCCTCTGCTAGACGTTCCCAGCACACCCTCACTACACGTTTAGGTGCACCAGGTCTGTCCAGCGTCCTCCCCCGCCACCTGATCCAACTCACCACCAGGTGGTGATCAGTTGACAGCTCAGCCCCTCTCTTTACCCGAGTGTCCAGAACATATGGTCGCAGGTCTGGTGATACGATTACAAAATCGATCATCGACTTACGGCCTAGAGCGTCCTGGTGCCACATGGGATTTCCATCTCACCCAATCCAGAAATTGCAGTTTTTGGCTGTGTACATTCCAGAACTATCCCTGCGACTGTGCGGGTGCCAATCGACCTCGGAATGATGATCACGAAAAGACTTATTCTAAAGGAATGGAAGTCCGCTGCTCCTCCCTCCTTCAGCGTCTGGCTCAATGACATGTTATCAGTCATTCAGCTGGAAAAAGTTCGATACCTGCACACCTGCAGCAAATGTTTTCTTAAAATCCTGGACTCCGTTTTTTACTCATCTTGAGAAAGCTCACGTTGTATAAACATGTACCATGGCACTGCAATTTCCCTGTTTATTACATATTCATGACATTTAATTCATTAGGGATACTGGTAGTTTCTAATTTTAATGTTTTCTTTCTTTTTTCTTTTGTCTTTCCCTATTGATTATTATTATTATTGTGCTATTTCTTGCCCTATCATCTCAGCGCCTGAGCTGTATTTGTTTGTTGATGGGGTTTTCTATGCTGAAAAAATTAAAATAAAATATTGATATAAAACAAACAAACAAATTGTCCATTTTTTTGTGTGTGTGAGACGTCTGTGATTAAATTAGAACACATTAACAGGGTTCAGGTTAAAACACAATACTGGTGTGTTTTTGTTATGACAGTTTAATGGCATTAATGCTTATGTATGTGTTTAACACATTTCTGTTTTTTCAAATATAAACAGATTTGATTTACTTATGCTATTTCTTTTGCCTTGCATTTACTTATCACAGTGAATTCATTATGTAAATCTCTAATAAACCAGGAAAAATAAATAGCATGCCACATAGTTTTTGTGTCTTTTCCTTGCTGTTATCCTTGCATATAGTCTCTGCTTTTGGGTGTCCATTGGGATGCTCCAGTCACTCAGAGGTAGTAAGTGTATACATGTACAGTTATCCCAGTGACACCAAGAGCAGATAAATGCTTGGTTTGATTAGAAAGAATAATATTAGCTCTGGATTAAAACAGTAACAAATATGTAAATGAATCACATTCAAGTCCTACATTTGAACTTTTTTTTCTTACAAGCACAGAGTAAATCACTGGGATGTATAGTGTTTGGTTTTACAATAGATTCAATAAGTTTAAGAGTATGTTCTTGCTACCTTAATATGGCACTGAAATCTACTAATTTGCTGGAGGACAATCAACCAAAATGTTTAATATACAAGTTAAATTTGATTTGTCTGTCTTGTCAACATATACTTTTGTTTTAAAAAGAAAAACAAAAAAAGATTTTAACTTTTACAAATGCAAACTTTTTTGCTAGTTTTTCTCTGTGGTGCTGCTAGCATACGTTGCTAACTTCCAGAAACTACTGCTCAACTCCATGGTACAGCAAACAAATAAAAAATAATAATTTGGTCTTACCAAAGGAAAGAATTCTGCGATCATCCACTTCAGATGTTGCCTTTGTTCTTTCAGGCCATCTGATGTTGCTGAGCTGGCTGTTGTCCAAATAAACAATTAGTAAAGTGTTTCCTTCCTCTCTGGTAGGTTTATTTTGGTTTTCAGCCTATTGACAGCCTCCTTCACTTAAACTTTCTTTGGACTTCATTCAATGAAACTCTCAATATATGTGCCACATGCCAGTTCAATACTTGGAACTCCAGATTTTTTATCTCCTTAAACTGTCATAGAATAACAAGGGATCAGGCCTCACTGTGCCCTAAAGCTATCTGTGAGTCAGATATCCATTTATTTTTGACTATCTAAAATTGTTCAAAAGTAATGCAATATTTCTAACATTTTTAACTTTTATTATTATTATTATAAAGTGCTTAATTTAAAGCTTAAAGTAGAGTTTGCATTTCAATCACATTTGATTTAAAATTTAACTGTCATGGTGTTCAGAGGCAAACTGCAAATATCTGTTATGTGCAGAAACCTATGAGCCTTCAAAAACAGCAAGCTTTATACTATTGTAATGGTCAGCATAGGTGAAAACCTACTGAGAGTGGTCTTAGGGCACACTAACCATAAACCAGGGAGCAGCTTTTACACTTTTCCAGCATCCGTGTCTGGGGTAGTAAACATTTTTTTTTTTGACATCACAAAGATGACACACTGCATTAGATACAGTGTGGGCATAATGTTTTTGCTCAGCAGTATACATGTTTGTCTTTTCAAAACTATGATGCCTCAGTAAAACAAATATAATCTCCGTTCCCGCAGGATTTTCTGTCCACTTTAGATGGCTAGATTGTGCCAGAAAACCATTTCACCCTCTACCTTTGATCAAACCCCTATCACTAACATTTTATTGCGTGGTTGTCCTTCCCGAGAGATCCCGCAGTTGTTATTTATGAGGGCTCATAGTTCTTTTTTCCCCTACGCCAATCCATTCAAGAGTGCACTTGCCTGTTGCATCAGCCTGATCAGGATCAGGAGTTTTAATATGCAGCTTCTCCTGGTAGAAGAGGTAAATAATCAAATGAATTTTCCTCCACAGCCGGAGCAGCAAAAAAGGAAGTGGCACTGAAAGCCATAGTGCCACCTTTCTACCTTTAATCATGAGATGAATATTTTTAGTAGCCAAGTTGGAGTCACAATAAAAGTATTAGAGCAGAGGGAAAATTCATATTCATTGAAGTCCCTGTTATTAAGCGAAAGCCATGTTAGAGGTGTGCTTGGAGACAGAAATAGCACAGTGTTTGAACAATAAAATTAAAACCAAAGAGGAGGGTGTTTCATTTTGGAAAAGTTTTTTTTTTTAATCACTGATAAATGGTGAGTTAAAGTGTTGCATTGAGGTATTGTAATTACTGCTTATTTAAGGAATAGTTTATATATAATTAAAATGCTGAAATAAGGTTTGCTTTATAAACAATCAACTGAAGCATAATAACCTTCCCTTATCAAGGTGAACACAAACCATGGGAGTCATGTAAATGGCATTTCAACATTTTCTTGACAAATTATTGTAACACTTGAGTAAAACGTGTGCTGCCCACACACCTTTCTGAGTAGTTTACATCAATTGTGCAGAATGTGCTAAAGGCAAAAGCAGACATATCAAATGTATTATAATTTTCAATTCTGAGAAAGCTGAATTTCGTATCTTCTCGGCATAGGAAGCTGCCCACGGATAGCGCACACTCTCTCACTCACACACACACACACACACACACACACACACACACACACACACACACACACACATTGAGATGTGAGCTCTGCACTGCAGCAGTTCAGACTCACATAGATAGACTTGAATATAGGTGACTGGTAGAAGAATTAGAAAGACTTTTTTTTCCTCCACTCTTCCTTACATGAGACTCGGAGCTTGAACTGTTATGATCATTAGTTTTACATTTGACTAACTAGGTTTAAGGCTTCAAGCACCTCGCATTCAAAAGGTTGAATTTTAAAACAGTCCTGCCACTGGACAGCTGATTAAGTTACTGCTCAGCTCCAAAGTTAGAGTGGACAGTCGCTGCTGATTGCTGGCTTCTTGTCTTCAGGGAATCAATTATTTTCATGGGTGACAAAGTGTAGGAAAACGATGTGCAGGAGCTCTCACAGATGAGCAGATCAAACCAAAAGTTAAGAGCAGCCTAAAAGATCCAATGTGTTGCTAGCGTGATGGATGTGGAATGTGCATCTGCTAAATGAAAATCTTCCAGAGATCAGAGGAAGGGAGAGTCATTTTGGCACTAAAATGAGCCATTCTCGAAGACACCATTTTCAGCTAGTTATGCAGGGGTATCGCATTTTGAGATGGATGTGACAAAACCCTGGGGTGGCACAGTGGTCTAGTTGGCTAGCACTCAGATTCAGAAGTTTTCATGTTTTTTTTAAAGATGTGCTTTGGACATGGGCTGCTTTTTCATTCATTTTCAGATAAACTATTTTTTGTTTGTTTAGCCACTGAACGATAACCTATGACTCATTAATGGATAAAAAAAAAGGCATTAAACTCAATGAACCAATGCTGTGTTTACACAGAACAGACATGTTACGGCCCTAGCAGGGCCTCCTCGTGAAGGTGCCTGTGTGGGCGTGTCCCACCACCTCTTCTGCCTGAGGTGCCACCTTTCCCTGTTACACAGCTGACTCACATCAGTAATTAAAAGTATTTAAGCCCAGGGAAAGGTGAGCTCTGGGCCAGAGTGCCAGTAGTGTGGTTACAACTAGTGAGCTGAGTGTTTGTTGTGTTTGCAGCTAGTGAGCTGTGTTTTGGTGGTTTTCAGTAGTGATGGGCAGATGAAGCTTCATGAAGCACTGAAGCTTTTCATCCAATTGGTTCACCCCAGCGCAAAGCTTCTTGAAGCTTCATTTGCTCCAGTAGGACACCTACTGGACATAAAAAATATTAGTTGGCATGAATTTGAAGAGTGTGGCCTTTTGCACACAGCCTGTAAATGTCAACAACAAAAGGAGTGTGTAAAACATGTATATTGTAGTGATGGCATTATACTGTGTATATTTATACTGGCAGTATGGAAAATGATTATTTGGAAATGCTTAAAATGGAAATGATCATTTACTGTGAGGTGTGGTTGGAGTGTGGACAGTGGTTGTGCTTTTGTAACGTTGAGGTATGGACAGCTACACACTGAGGCTTTGAGCCTCAGTCCTGCCTGTTCACATTTTATTCTGTAAAAACTAAATTTTCACTGCTTTCATGGCCTTTTTAGTGGGGAGAACATAGCTAGGATTTAATGATTTAACAAATCGTTTGAATCCTTTGTCCTCCACAATGCTAAATGGCTGGGAGTCCTCAATCACCATGCTAACCAGGTCTTCATCTATTTGAGATTGTCTTTATTGTCTTTCCTCAGGAGAACAAAGGACAAATATAAATATCACACGTAACTTATTACAGTTGTATAATATTGTTATATCATTTAGTAACATTACTGTATGCTATATTATCATGGCATTTGATGGCTCACCTGGTCTTGCTCCACAATCGGTGTTCCCCTTATTCTCATGCAAAGCTCTGTAGTGCCTAAGCATGGATGAGGTGTTGTTGTTATATCCCAGCTCCCTGGCACATAGCAAACACTTCACCTTGTACAAAAGTAAAGACAGCTTAACATAAATTGTATTGCACCATCAGTATTATGAAAATACATCTTCTGTAGAAATTTACATACCTTGTTGGGAGGAATAAGATCAAAATTTTCCCACACAGGGGAGGACATCCTCCTCTTCTTAGCTGGCTCCATTCTCTCCTGACTTTCTCTCCTCACTCTCATAAACCTCCAAACTGTCTCCAAACTCTCACTAACCGCAACTCTCCATCAAACACCCACATTTTTGAATGAAGTCTGAGGGGTTTATATCGCTGTCATAGCTCGCGGCAAAGTTCGAACCACTTCATGAACCAGTCACGTGGTACAGCCGGGCAGCGAGGCTTCGGACGTCATCATTTTCAGCTCCTCCCATAAATGAAGCAAGCCTCGATACGCGCATCGCGGAAACGCCCCCTCAATTACTCGACACAAGCTTCGAAGCCTCGATACAGAACGTCACATCACTAGTTTTCAGCTAGTGAGCTGCTCTTTCTTTTTGGCTTACGTTTTACTTTATTGACCAACGCCTGAGTTTTCTTTGTTTTTCTTAAATGGTGATAGCGGCTTGTCTGTCTCTTTTAGTTGAGCTACTTTAATAAAACTCTTTGATTTAACCCTTTTGCCTCCTTGACTCCTTTTTCTAACCCGGTCACTTTTTGTTACTCCCCCCTCACCGCCTACACCCCTCAGGGGAACGTAACAAGTGGGGGCTCGTCCGGGATTGTTGAAAAGGGAGTTTTGAGTTGGAATTGGTTTTTGATTATCTTGCTTTGTTCACCTTTAGAGATTCAACTTCCCAGTTAAGTTAGGTGAGTGTCCAGCTGAGCTTAAGTTCTTCCTTCGGGCACTCTTTTGTTGTTTTGCCTTTATTATTTTCGGAGTAATCCTGGGCGGGGATTAGTTCCCTGTTGGGGGTAGGCAATTCAGGGCTCCGGTCGCTGAAGTTTCGCCTTTCAAGTCGCCTCGAGCCCAGCACGTTCCAGAAGAAAGGTAGGTAAAGTTTGTTGTGCTTAGGAACTGGGTAAGTTGTGTTTGTTTAATCTGTATACTGCAAGAGGTAAGTTGGTCAGTTAAAGTAAATTGTGTAGTTTTCTGTTAATTGTTCAGTAGTCGCGAGTGAGTTGGCAGACGGGTGTGGTAGTGTCCTAATTAGGGTGTGTTTGCTGAGCCTTCTCCACCCCCAAAATGGATGACACAGCTATTAGTGCACAGGTGTCTAGAGGCTCGTTTGTGAGCAATAACATTCACCTGGTTCCAGTCTTCTGTGAATCCAGTGTTCAAAGCTTTTTCAGTGTATTCGAACGCATAGCAACTGCACTGCAGTGGTCTCAAGATGTGTGGGGGGTGATGTTCCTGTGTAAGTTGACAGGTAAGGCTCAAGAAGCTTGTTCCAGTCTGCTTATGGATGACTGCTTAGCTTATGGAAAGATTAAAACTGCTGTCCTCCAAGCCTATGAACTTGTACCTGAGGCCTATAGGCAGCATTTTCGAGGTTTGGAGCCGGCACAGGGTCAGTCCTACCTTGACTTTGCTCGGGAGAAGGCAAAGGTTTTTGGTAGGTGGTGCTCTGCAAGCCAGGTTAACAATTTTGGGTCGTTACGTGAGCTCATGCTTGTGGAGGATTTTAAAAACTCTGTTCCTGAGTGTATTGCTCTTTATTTAAGCGAACAAAGGGTTTCCACGTTACAGCAGGCTGCCATACTGGCAGATGAGTTTACCCTAACTCATAAAACAAATGCTGTAGAATGTGACATCCCTTCTCGCTATAATACATCTTGGAGAGCTAGGAGGGAGCCAGCTAACGAAGCTGAAAAAGTTGTGGTTTCGAGACCCAAAACGACGCTTTGTTTCTGCTGCCACAAACCTGGACACCTTGTTGCTAACTGTTTGAGACTGAAACTCAAACAGAAAGCACACTCAAAGCAAAAATGGCCTGCTTTGAGAAAAGTCAGTCAGGGTTCTCAAACCGACAAGGTTGCCCGGCCTAGTAAAAGGCTACACTTGGAGCATAATTGCTCAATAGTGTCATGTAGTCAGTGTAAGAGGTCAACTAACCCTGAGCTGCCGCAGGTTGACCAATTCTCCGGTCCTCAAAATGACCTGCAGGGGGACAGACTGTGTATAAAACCACCAGTAACCCTTTTGCCTCCTTGACTCCTTTTTCTAACCCAGTCACTTTTTGTTACTCCCCCCTCACCGCCTAGACCCCTCAGGGGAACGTAACAGACAACTTAGCAAAGAACCAAACTGAAATTAGATCTTTAGTCACTTTTTACTACCATCCTGTCACAAAGAAATATCATTTGTTCCCATTTCTTTAGTTGCCTGTATGAAAAATACCAAACACAGTTTGGCAGGCATTTAGCACCAGCAAGGTGATTTTCAAAGAGCTCTTAGCTGAAAACGTGACATATCTCAACAGGATGTGCAGTGTGTCCTTAAAAAATTGAGGAAACTGAAAAAGTGAAAGACAAAAGAACATGTGGCATATGGGGATAAAACAAACAAATAAACAAAAACATCTACAGCAGTTTAACAGTACCTCAAAGTCATGTCCTTAAGAAATTAGAAAAATCCAACAAAGACCTGACCCAGGACCTGAGAGATGTATCTGACATTTCAGCTGCTCCATCTACTGTTCACTGAAGCCTCATCAGAAATGGTCTCAGTGGAAGGGTGGCTGTCAAGAAGTCATTTTGAAGGTAGGGAAAAAGAGAGAATGGGCTGAACTATGCCAAATTATTCAAGGACTGGACTGAATCACTGTGAATATGAAAATTATGGCTCAGATCATTGTCAATATTTATGGAGGAGGTCATGAGAGAGGTACAGCAGTGAGAAGAATAGAATAGAGTAGCTACTTTATTGTCATACGGAACATACCCGAGTTAGAGCAAAATTTTGATGCACTGACCCCCCCCCCCAATTGGACTAATACAATACAAAACATATAATAAAGAACTTAAGATAAAATATAAATGTAATATACAGTATCTATATACATATAACAATGTATTGCACAGCAAAAGCCAGTATAAAGCCCTAAAATAACCATTTAAAACACGAAGAGTTTCAGAGAGTGTTTTGTGCAAATATGGAGGTAGGAGAGGGGAGAGAGGTTGCCGTGAGTCACTGAGTTCGAGAGTCTGTATACAAACATGGGTAAGCCAGCATGGAGGCACTGAGGATGACTCTGATCTTGTGTCAAAGTGTAATGTACTGATGTCCCTGAGTGACAGTCCTGTGGTTCAGAGTGAGGACTCAGATGTTTGCTAACTGTACGTTTTTCCAGCCAGCAATGAGTATGAAGACACTGCTACCACCTGGACTAAATATCTGGCAGATACCAGAGCTAAAATTAATATCACAGCACCATATTATGGTTAGCTAACACACTTACCAATAGCAAAATGCTCATTCATTGATAGATTTCTGGTGTCTAGGTTTATTTATTCCTTAATCACAATGGCAATTTACTAAAACGAACGGACAAAACAAGGTTTATTGGTCACATACATAATCATGCAGAGTACAACATACAGTGAAATGTGTCGTGTCCAAGCTGCGGACAAAGCCGCGCCATTCCAGGGCTTGGTGTTTTGGCACGAGGGGCCTAGTACTTACTGGATACTGGGAGGGAATCGAACTTGCAACTTCAGCTCTGAGGGTGTGTGGTCTCACCACTACATTATCCAGCTGCAACAAAAGGAGGCTATGCCCTAACCCTACAACAAAGCTCTGAAGTAACTTAATGTGGCTTAATGTTCTATTTACTCAGTGGTTGTGAATTCTGCATTGCACACAGAGGACAGTGGGACGGGAGCATTTGGTCTTCTGCTTTATCATTGAGCAACCTATACGATCGTATAGGTTGATTATCATGTTTTTTGCATGATAATCTAGGTTTCAATGTTTTTCTATTTAGTGACAGTGTCTTTATTAAACAAAAAAAAGTCCAATGCGTAACCCTTGTGGACACTATGGATTCTCAACTCAGCTGTTGCAAATTCTTGTCTGTGCAGACCTGTCAGGAATGTTGGATTGGGACATAGGAGGGTAACTAGTTCTGCTCTTTAAAATTAAAGCAAAAGAGTTGTTTTCACCTCACCAGAAAGAGAAAAAATCTGGTATAAAAATGCACTTCAGCCTATACATCTATTTGATATTTTGTCTCCTTGCTAAGAATGTGGTAAATGTTACTGCTTTGGATGGAATTTCAGCATGAAGGAAATGTCATCTACTAAAGATCTCCATGACAATCTTATCACAGAAAACTTTTCTTTTCACTTTTGATCTCTGGCCATTTCTGACTTAACGCTCATTTGCACAGAAAATATATGGCCTAAGGGGAAATTGCATGACAGGTGCTGTCAATTAAAGTTGATTTGAGATGTATAGATGAGCTGTGCAAGTTATAAATGGGATTCTTAGAACTTGCTTAAGCAAGTTTTTTTTTTTTTCATGCTCAGCATCTTTTACAAATTGAATTCAAACACCCCACTGGGATTTCTTTTAATACTCGAATAAATTTTAACACCAGGTTAAGAAATGAATATCAAGAGATGGAGACATAAAGATGTAGGGGGTAAAAAATTGCTGTCACTAAAGGAATCACATTTGAGTTATAACGTCGAATTTAAAGATTTACATAGGCAAAATGTTTATGCTAATGTTACTCTTTTGAGTCCTATGCTAGAGAGAAATTTGTTCTATTCCCACACTGGATTATAATTCCCCAAATCAAATTCTGGACTCAGGTACAACATCTTGTTTAACCGTATTAAAGGAAATGAAATGATGGCAAAATCAATGAAAAAACATGATTCTCCCAAAGAGGAATGGACTCATTTTTTCCCCTTTCTCTCTGTGATTTAGAACATCAGCTGTAAAGGGTGGCATCAGCCTTATTTCCTCAGGTATATAATTCTCCTACCTCTGTCAAAAGAGTGAACCGCCATCTATTCATCACCAGGTCAATCCATCATTCACAAACTTGTTGTACATATTGTGATAACAGATACTACTTTGGTACTAATTAATAGACTAATTAACAAACACTTGAGTAAAACTAGGACAGCAACCTCCTTGCGACTAGGAAAAATGGCTGTTTGCCTGCATTGAATCTTTTCGCTTTCGGCAACCTATTAGAAGTAGTTTCAGTGCAGCAACCACTTGCAAATGCACACATGGTAAGATGCAACCTGTCTCCAATTGCAGTGCAACCACTATTAATCACATTCATATATGTTAGTGAAGATTTGCAAATAACTGCCATGTAATTTAGAAATGCAGACAGATTGATAGCACGTTTCAGTCAAATCCAGTCTGAGTCAGTCTGTGCCAATGAGTGGAACTCATCTGCAATCTTTGCAATAGGGGGCTTGACTCAACTGGTTGAATTTTGGTTATTTTTCTATACAAGGGCAATAGCCTATGTCAGTGGGCCCCAACCCCCGGGCCACGCACTGGTGCCGGTCCATGCGTCGTTTGGTACCGGGCCACGAGAGTTGAGGCTTGGGTGTGAAATTGATGTTTTTCCGGCTTTTAATTGGTTTTTATCATTTTTTTTTTAATCGTTTTTATTGTTAACTCAGTTTCCCTGGGTCTTTTCCCATGTGTTATGAATAAATCTTCTTTTTTTTTGGTACTGGTTTTATTTTGCTGTATTTATCTGTGACACCTTAAAAGCCCGTCCGTGAAAATATTGTCGGACATAAACCGGTCAGTGGTGCAAAAAAGGTTGGGGACCGTTGGCCCATGTCATTTTGCAGCTAAATCGCTGTCCTGCAGCAACTATGTCACTATTTGTGGAGGAATTTCTGTTTCACATCTATGAAGTTACTGTTGTTACTGGAAGAAATTTAATGTTCACATATACGTTATTAATTTTCTTACTGAGTGGGGCTCGTTGTTATGATTACACTGAGCCACTGTTTCTGAGGTAAGTCACTTTCAATCTGTGCACAAAAGTTTAACAAAAAGAGAAAAGAGAGACACAAATTGTAGACATAATTCAGTGGGTTGGGTAAAATTTTGCAACAAAGATGATATGAGTAAAAATGTTTAATTTTTGATAACAGCCACTGTTATCTCTAATGTGACTGTAGCGTATGACTAGAATTTCAGTTAGCAAAACTAGAGCACAAACGTCATGGACTTCTTGTATTTCACAGCAGACCATATTATTATTATACCTCTTATTTTAATGCCCAAATAGGTGAGTTAAAATAAAATTTAAATCAATTTAAACAAATTGAATAAAAAAAACAAAACATGCCTTTTAACTCACCTATTTCACCTTGATTCATATCTTCACTTCCCACAAGGCATATTAGTGTTAGACCAGCTGGTAACACTGATTAGAAACCTAGTATTTAACAAGCCTGAAAGTTAATCATTGGTCAGGGTTATAGTTTGATGATTGCACACTGGCACTGAAATGCCACCAGGCATAATTCCAAAACCACAAAGCCAAAAGAAGAGATGATCGACTGAGAGGAGTACAAGCTGGATCTATTGATCAATCACATCCAGACTGTGCAAATATCACAAAGATCTGTGATATTTTTTGAGTTATCTGCAGACTTAATTTCACGTCCTGACATGATTATTGAATTCTGACTAAATGCAGCTTGTAGCTGACGTTTTCTTAGATCATTATCTATCAACAGTATTATTGTATTATTATACAGTATTATTATCAACAGTAACAAATGTAAGAAGCACAGTTTCTCAGTTTGACTCTTAGCTCTGGACTCTCAGGGTTGCCAGGTATGGTGCAGGAACAATGACAGCTGCTGTTTAGCTAATCTAAGTGCTTCTACTGCATTTACATGTCCTTGATTATCCCTGTCCACTGTGATGCGTACATCTTGTGATTACTGCACACCCACAGTCTGAGAGATCAGACAGATCTTTAGACTAAATTAGCAGCCCTCACTCTGTGGGAAGAGAGGAAGAGATTCAGCAGGTAATACATCTTAAGAAATAATGAGTAGGTCTTAAAAAGATAAAAAACATTTATATTTATATATATATATATATATATATAATGTGTGCTATTTCATTGAGTTTGCTCACTGTAATAAAAGCACGATAACTCATTAAACATTGAGCTTTAATCAGCAGCAGTGCTAAATTTCTCTTAAAAATGAATCTGGTGTAGTTTCATTCAATTATCATAATCATTTGTCAACAGCAGCACATTATTTTCTCCAGCATCCTTGCTTTTGACAATACCTCATTACCCAATTTCACCACCCCACGAACATAGCTGGTGACAGCTTGTAATTATTAATTGTATAAGGTTTTGGTGAAGGTTGGAGTCTGAGCAACTTTAAAAAGCTTACACCGTGTTCAAGGTAAGGACTATTGTTTATTTTACCATTGTGTTTGGAAAAGCTATTACTATTCTAGTTTGTCCAAACCTGAAAAAAAAAAAAAAAAAACATTCTTAATTTTCGGCGACATTTTGCTGAAATGGTCCTCAACAGCAGTTGGGAGAAAATGCATAAAAACAGGTGGTGACAGTTGGGGGGTCTTGTCTCTGAACGCGACTGTGAGGTGGTGACACCTGGCTGGCGCGCTTAGCTCAGCATGACCAGCCAGTTCAAAGACCTCCTCCTAGGTAAAGCATCTCATTATGAGGAATGCGGATTATGAGCACAAGAGACCAAGCATTTGCAAAACATACTCAAAAAATATAGTCACAGCTGAAAACGCTCTAAAAGAGTTTAAAAATAATATGAAAACATTGCACTATAACTCAGCATTGAAGTAAGAAACTAAACTCAGCAGTTACACAGACCTTGGTATAAATTGGCAACACTGGGGAAAAATATGTATTCTTCAACCAGTTAATGAGTGGCTGCTGGAGGCTCGTGGCTATTGGTGAGATTGGTTCCAAAGATGGTGCTGAATCAGAAGGTTCCTTGTGATTGCTTTGGTTGCTAGCAGACTGCAGTGGTTATCTCTGATTTCCATGGAAGATGTCGACTTGTCGACAAACATTCAACAACTAACCACTGAGCAGTGATGAAACCTGTACTGGGAACAATGTTACTATCAAAGTAAAAGTTGCCCCTTTTGAAGCACGTTAATTTCAGCACCGAGGCACAATTTTACTTAGATGGTGAACAGCCATCCTTTGCATTTGTGTTACACTTTTTTGTTTAACATTGGCAAGTATGTGCAGACAAGTAGGCGTCATCTATGGAAACTGCAGGCAGGTGTGGCAACCAAAGGAATTGCAAGTAGGCTTTTGGTGAAGCACTGTATACCTCCTTTAATATGGACTTTTCCATAGTAACCAGTGGTTACCAAAAGGTCACCACCTGGACTCTAAGCCTGTGTAACTCGGACAACTGCTAGCAAACACTTGCAGCCAGTTGAGTTAACACTCATTTTTCCTAGCGACCGGTACTGTGGACTAGTCCACAAGGGTTTGAACCAGAGATTATTGTAGGGTATATCTTACAGTATGCAGCACCTTGAGGTGGCTGTTCTTGTGATTGGGCACAATAAAAATAACATTGAATAGAACTGATATCATTTTGCTGTGATGTAACAATGCTAACTACTGCGCCACTGTCTCACCCAAGATTAGAAAGCAAGTTGGATGATGGATGGCACGATCACACAATGCCTTTCCAGAATATGAGTTTGAGTCTTTTGAGACCATTTAGAGGATTTAATTAACTTTAATCACCTGAAGAAGACATTTAAATATGTTCTCACAGACTACCCTGCATATTGACAAACTCTGGCAAGTTGTTGCATGGTTTGGGAGTTGGAAAGATGATTATAGGAGTTGCAAACTATGGTGCTTCCTTCACTATTCTTCCATGCAGTTTTAGTATTGGTATGTAGTGTCCTTTTTCTTCTAAACACATCGCAAATTTGACATAGTGTGGAGCATCCACCTTTTAGGATTACGTATTTAGATCTTATTTTGGTCTCTGCAGGACACCCACTACTGTGTAGACAGAATGTTGATTTGTGATTTGAACACACATGTAGATATGCTTTTGTATTCTGTTACAGGTTTGTACAGTTCCATAATGCTTCTTGAAGGTGCTGTGAAAGTTATTTTGATTAAATCAATACTTCCTTGAGAATTCATGCACCGCTACAGAGGTACTACAAAGTGGTATGCCAATGAAATTGGACAGCAAGCTTAGCAAATTTCAATATTTGTTATGACAGCAGATGGAATGATTGTTCTATTGAATTCTTGCTCAACTTCTGAGAGCAGCATCAGCCACACACAAAACTGTTGTTTTTCTGTCTTTCAAAAGAAGCAGTGTCACAGTGCGCGTTCACACCATTAATAAGCATTTGGATATTTTACTACTGTGTTAATTTGATAGATTTCCTCCGTTATTCATTGGTAGTTAATAACCAATAAATTAGACACAAATGTCTTTTTTTCCTCTTTACTTTTGTCCAACAGCAAATATTTGGACTTTTACAGAACTTTGACACCATGAGAGGAAATGTGGCAAATTAAAAGAATAAGAGATTAAAAAAATGCAATATGGCAGTGGCCTCTGAATTCCACAGCAATATCTCAGCTCACCTGGGACACTGGAGCACACAGATGATCTTACAACTTACCCCCTACACTCAGAAAACTGCTGCCCTGCGCTGCACATGCAGGTCCGATTTCTTGCCAACAATATCACCTCTTTGCGACAATCAGGTTCCACATTAAAGCATAAAAAACAGGTCCAAAAATGCATTTTTGCTAAATTTTGGGAAAACTGCAGTTAATTCTTAAGCACTGCCCCCTGGTGACCACATTGTGCAACTACACAAACCAATAAAATGAACATATTTAAGTGCACATGACATGCAGGTAACAATGTTATGGAGTAATTAAATTTTATTGCTTTTGCTATTCCCTTTGTTGACTTAACATACATACAAACAAAGAACATACACACAAAGAAACCAACATTTTAAGACCTCTTCTTTCACCTTAAACAGATATTTATTTAACTAAAGTTGAAAATATCATTATCAGTTTACCGGACGGTTACATATAAATATATAAGCATAATACATTAAATAATATATGTTCATATCAAGGTTGTTTATATATATAGATTGACTTTTTTGACCAGAAATAAGATTATTTAAATAATTTACATACAATGCCTGATTTCTTTTTTTCATTTTTGTCATACTTGAATGTTTCAGATCATTTAAAAAAATGAATATTAGACAAAGTTAACCTAAGTACAAGATGCGGTTTTTAAATGATTTCATTTATTAATCAAAAAACCTACATGCCCCTGTGTGGAAAAAGCAACTGCCCCCTAAACCAAATGATTGATTGTGCCACCCTTGACAAGAAAAACTGCAATCAACCATTTATAATAACTGACAATGAGGAATTTTTGTCCACTCTTCTTTGCAGAATTGTTTTCGTTCAGCCACACTGGATGGGTTTTGAACATTAATATTCTTTTTAAGGACTTTCTGCTGTAGGAAGTTTTTCTGGTAGAGAGCAGAATTCAGTTCCATCACTTACAGCAAGTCTTCTGTATAGCAGCAAAGTAGCCCCAGACATCACACTACCTCCACCTTGTTTGACTGTTGGTATGATGTTTTTTTTGTTTTGTTTGTTTTTTAAAGAAATGCTGTGTTAGTTTACCACAGATGTCACAGGCCACGGAATATTTTACTAAAAGTCCTTGGGGATCATCAAGAAAATTTTTTTGTAAATGTGAAACAAGCCTTTGTATTCTTTTTATTCCTTTAACTCTCTCATAGATGCCATTTTTGCCCGCTCACTGAATCACTAACTCTGACCTTAATTGAGGCAGGTGAGGTTCTTTTGCGATTAGTTGTTGATGACAGCTTGGAGTCATTTTGTCGCGAAGCTTTAGAAATGGCCTTATAACCAGGCTAATAGACACCAATGATATAGCTTTCTCAGTCAGACTGGTTCTATTTAAGTGTTTCCTTGATTAATCAGGTGAAATGGAACTCAGCTTTCCGAATAATGGGGTTAATTACAGTTAATTCACAATTTAGCTTTTTCGCAGAAGGCCAGGTTTATTAACATTTGCTTGCTGATCTGAAACATAAGTAACTAATATAAAAGGAATATTTATATATATATACTCTTTTCACAGCACTATATACTTTTTTTTTCATAATTTTTAGCGGCATGACACAAATCTTTTATTTGACATGCAAAACTGCTGATTGTAGTTGCGTAGAAAATGGCAAAAAATACTTTTCTCTATAACAAAGCGCAAAAGTTTAGTGAGTGAATGATGGTAATTCTTTTCAATCACAGTACAAACACAAACCCTTTTATGCACTGCTGTAAGTTTACATTTCATGAATGCAAATGACAGTATTAGTACTGCTCAAGTTATTCTTTATGCAAATACTTGAATTGATGGAATTCCTTAAAGCTCGCCTACAGTGAGCTGAAAGACAATAAGGGTTGACCTTTCAGTCAAAACTACTACTGTTCCTCCTCTCTGCTTATTCCATTTTATAGATTGAGACTGTGTAATCAGCCCAGAACAGCCCGTTGCTGATCCTTTGTCATTATGGATGCTGCTTACATTTTCAATGGGCTGTCTACAAGCTCAGTGAAGTACAAAATAATTACCAGCACAAGTAATGTGCCACCTCTCTGTGTTGGGCGCTCCACATGGACTTGCGCGGGTAATTAAATCTGCAAGTTCGAGATAAGAGAAAATAGACAAAAGACACTCAAACACATGGACAACAAAATTATGGGGGACAAATTATATTAAACAATATATGTTGTAGTTGGAACTAATCTGTGTAAATTGTCACACCTTTCACTGCCCTGGTGAATACTCAAAGCCGAGTGTGAATGGGAATTTATGCTTGGGCAGCTCAAACACAGAAAACTAAAACTACATAAAAAAAGATCATTTAATGCACTTTAATGAATAAACTATCTACAGACTAACCAGTAATTTGTTGAAAGGTCCAACTTGGAAAGTCTGCTGTTGCATCTTTGATGGAAAAGTTGAAAGGTTGCACACATTCAGGCATAATGTAGAGGAGTTCATATCTCAAACAGCTTGTTCACCCCCCAAAACATCTTTTTGCAAAATAGCATGCATACCGTCTGGGAGAATCACCTACTCTTCATTCTTCATCAATGCTGACTTTTAGTATACACTATACATATATATTGCAACTCGGTAGCATTTTTTCTTAGTTTTTCTCTCTGCCGGTTTAATGGGTTTATCTTTTAAACTATATGTCCTGTAGTAGTAAAACACAGGACTGACTTATTCCATATTAAATCAGTCAAATCTGAGAGGTATACACCCAAGTGCCTTTGAATCAGCTGATTTGTATATATAACTTTAGTGTTCTTAATGAAGCCATGGAGAATTTTACCTTTCCCTTAAAGTTTGTGAGCCATTATAACTTAAGTACAAGCACTACAGAAAATTTAGAGAACTGTAAAATATATTGATGCTCTTTTTAAAACCACATCCTAATCAATTCTATACCTCCAGTATGCATCACAATCTAAATGCAATAACAAACTTGTTAAGCTTTTTTTTTCTTTCTTCTTTCCAATCACCAGATTTGAGCATTAATATCTTGGGGTACATCATACTTTCAGTAGCTGAAGTCCACCATTTTACTGTCATTGACAGGGTGGATCAGGGGTGGGGAACTCCAGGCCTGAAGGGCCGGTGTCCTGTAGGTTTTAGATATCACCCTGGGTCAACACACCTCAGTCAAAATGACTAGTTCATTGCCAGGCCACTGGAGAACTTTAAGACATGTTGAGGAGGTAATTAAGCCATTTGAATCAGCTGTGTTGGATCAAGGACACATTGGACACAATGCAGTGCATTTGTAGAAAAATGCACTGCATTGTTACTAAAGCCAATAATCGTGCAGCGCTAATCAATTGATGAAACAGATGTTGCTAGCATCATCATTAGACCGAATAACCTACATTTTAAAGGCTAAACAGCAGACCTTTGAGAACATATGGACACCCTTCATCACTTTTGTCAAGAATTTGGATATAATAAGTTGAGGGAGCGGTGAAGCTATAGCTTCAAAAGCTTCCTTTCTACCCTCATTTTAATACTTTGCTCATAGTTCAAATCATTCAAATTCTGCTTCAATGGTGTTCCGTTCTTCTGCTGACAGCCCATTTATCAGATTGTGAACAACAATGATAATGTGTAACCTTGGCATGCAACACCTGCCTGTTCTACAGGCAGAGAAAATTATTGAGCACATCCATTGGATGGATAGAACCACTAATCCCTACACAAGTGTTTTCACAGGCTATGCTGTAAATCCATAGATGTCGACTTTGCTATGACTTTACCAGGTCAGCAACCCCCTGGTAACTTCTGGTTGCTATGCAAAAATGTATTCTCTGACTTGTTGGAGTGGCTTCTGGAGGTTGCTGGCTGTCTTTGTCTTGAGTATTTTCTCATCACCTTCTGAGGGAGACTTTATCATTGTAACATGCTGATGCAGATATCTACCCGGCACCAGGCCATGAATGACCAGAGAGTGTAGAGCTGTTGAGACCTGGCTTGTATGGCCTTGTTGTTATGCCAAATAAAGGCCTAGTGCTCCACCTACCTGACTAGCCTTCGGTTAACTTCCAGGCTGCACACTCGCTAGACCTGCTAGCCCCTCCTCCCTCACCAGACCACCTTTCAAAATATAAAGCTGCAGAAAAGTCAGCATCTTTTCAGTGCAAAATACCACCAACTTTTGCAACCTGCTTGTGACCAAAACAATCACTAAGAGATTTTACTTTAGCGACTACCAACTACTTTTGCCAAATGGTTTCAGAATGCACACTTTTCCCTAGTGATCAATGGTTGTCAAACGGTCACTAACTGGTCTTTATGACCTCATGAATGGTGCTTTAGCAATTTCTCAGCAACTCTAAGCAACCACCAGTAGTCAATTGCAAATTTCTCAGAGAATACGCATTTTTTATTTTTCCATTGTGACACTTGGTTGCCAGATGGCCGCCAGCAGGTCTGTTGGCCTGTGTGACCGAGGCCTTAGATGCTTTGATATACATTTTCCACCCGCAAGTACTAAAAGCACTCCTTTAGAAAACAATATGGACTTTCAATCCCATCAATGAAATCATGCAGGGTTAACTTTTAATGCCTTTGTTTTACTTAGTCCTCCCCCAGAAGGAAGGGGGGAAAAAACAACTTTTAATGCCTTAAACCTTTGCAGAGTACTTTTTTTTTTTAACTGATTATAGGACACAGATGGGGTTGGGTCTTTTAAAAGGGTGTTTGCTTGAAACAGAGAAGCAATGGTACAATATAATGAAATCATGCTGTATATAAAACATTAAAAATGCCAATGGGTCTGAAACGTAAAGCCAAAGATGAAAAGCTTTGAAGCTGCATTGTTTCCACTGAATAAGCAGTTGGCGACTCCTGGTTGCAAAAAGTCAGACAGTATAAAAGTCTGGAAAATGATCTTTAATCTCACTTGATATATAGCTCTCAGCTATATAGTGCTCTCAGCTGTTAGCTGTTATCTTAATATATTTCAACACAGCCTTAATTTTGTAAATTCTTGCTCCCCATCAGGTGGAGACTTCCTGTGGTGCTATGAAGCTTCCCTCTCACTATTCTGGGAATCTCCTGCATTCATAGATGCACAAACCAAAGCATCTCACAGAGCATGGAGCAGTTGTCATTTTGTACATTGTGATTGACAATTATGTACTCTATGCTGTAGCCTTTGTTTTTGGGTGACATTCATCCTTCACTTTTCACATTTGGTTTTAAATCCGTCTACAACCTGAAGGTTCAAGAAGATGTTTATTGTCATATGTAGAGTAAAAAAAAAGTGCATCAGTTTAGACAATACAATGACATCCAAATTGGGACTTCACTAACCAGCTGCTGATGTTGGCCTTCTACAATTAAGTCATTAGTTTAAATTAGTTTGCTTCTTATTAGAATAAAAATGGCTTTACAAGCTTCTGTCTATGTGAAGGCATTCATTGACTTAACCTGAAGCTAACTAACCTCACCGATTCAGAATCAGACATTTCTTCAAATATCCTCACTCTCAAGATCTAAATCTCAAATTAATCTCCCCAAAATTTAATGAATATACAAACAAACACACACAGACGAACACATAATCTACACAGGTGTGTGTGCAGTGGTCTCATGGCAGATAAATTATCGATTACAGAACTGGCTGGCCGTCATTTTGAAGAGTTCAGAAAAGAGGCGATACTGTTCCTACCCGCACAAATGTGCACACACACATGTCACATATATACTTTGAGATTAAGAATTATGAGACACTCCCCAGCAGAACCATATTTCCATAAACAGAAGGCAAATTAAAATTTCATAGAGTTTTTCCTGAATTACTGCTCATAAACCACTCCACCCTTACTCTGTAAAGAGGCACTCTCGGTAATAGCACAGGGGTAAATGATTGTGAATTAGGCTTTACTTGATAGTCACTCATCAGCTTGGTGTCAAGTTGAGCCAGTTCACCACCCAGACTCTTCTACTATGAAGCCATGCTGTTGTAATAGATGCAGTTTGAGTTTAGCATTGTGTTGCTGGAATACAACTTCTTCTTTGCATGCCGGAGCTTTAACCCCAAATTTGTGGATGGCACAGTGAACTCAGAGACAGTGATTTCCATTTCTGGAGGTGTTCCATGCACAATGCATTGATTTCCATAACAGAAACATGCCTGTTTTCAATTAAGTGCCGGGTGATGGTCTGAAGGTCGCAAACATGCAATATTGATTTTCAGCCTTTACTTTTTTTTTTTAAATGCCTGAGATCACATTGCTTGCTAGCCTTAGTTCACTGTACAAAAAGATCAGATTTCTATGAAAGAGTCAGTGGCACCTTTAAACCAAGATGAACCTTGAAATGAAAACAGTGTCAGATGACTCTGTAGCTGTCTGCTCAAAACAGAAATTTGTTATAGCTTTTAACCCTCTGATGCATAGTGGTCACTGGAGTGGACAGCTACTAAAACGTACATATCTCTTTAATGCATTGGTTTCTATGGTGGAACTGCATATTAGCCTCTAGAGTGCTCTCTGCTGCCATGCTCCATTGAGGTCAATTCAGTGTTCAGTTAGTGCAACTGCAAGTAAATTTCCTCTGAATCAAAGATGGCAGACAAACTGTCACCCCTGCCGACCACTGCTGGCATATCCTGTCAATCCTTCTATGCTAAAAGAGCCCAACAGGTAAAAAAAAATATGATGATATGCAGTAACATCTAGGGAAGGATATTATCTGTTTGGAATAAGAAATTGTTATGTCTAATATGTAGAAAACTACAATTAACCATGTGTCCACTGTAGTGGACATCATGCATTACCCACTATATTTTTTTAACATAAGTCATAAATTGTCTCACTGTTTTTTGGGACTGTTTTGGTTATAATTAAGCATATAATTGTTACATTTATAAGCTACTCATTTAAAATATATATTTCTGTGCAGATCAGCTGTAGTTTGAGTTACATAATAATTATTTTATCATATTTTGTAGACTTCAAATGCAGCAAAGAATAAGGCAGCGTACAGAATAGTCCAGGAAATTCCATCCAGCTCCAGTGATGATGATTTCATTGATGAGTGCAGTGATGAGGAGTTCAGTGATAAGTCCAGTGATGATGAGAGTGGCTGCCAGAGCAGAACAGAGACATAGGAACTACGGATGATGAAGACACAGACAGTCAGGATGCAGAAAGTGAGAACGATGAGGGGCAGGATGAAGAGGAAGGTCAGTATGATCAGGGAGCTGTGGGAGATGGGTACATGGCACCTGACCATACTCAAGCCCGCAAAAATATTTGGAAAGTCCAAGACAATGACTTGGTTGGAGACTTGCCTCCTTTTCTAGGAGAGTGGAAATTGAATGTGGAGGGGAAGGATCCCATAGATTTCTTCAGACATCTGTTTCCAGCAGATCTAATTGATAATATAACATACAACACCAACTTGTATGGGAAAGAACTGTCAGTAACAAGAGAAGAGATTCTCCCTCCAGCAATGCAAAAGAGGAAGACCCAGTGGGACCCCACAACCCGTGAAGTGGAGAGCAGTCACCAAAGTAGCCTGTGAGGTCAGGTTTGCCACAGGATATCACTGGCCCCAACTGACCGAGGTGAAAAATGCAAACAGGTGCATGTTGTGTGCACACGGAAGACCAAATACATCTGCATGCAATGCTGTGTGCCATTGTGCCCTGGATGCGTTGCAAACTTTCGCACAGCCTAGGTGTGATGAACATAGAACTGTTTGGAGATGCAGAGACTAAGATGTCAGTTTGTGTTTTCTTCCAGCATGCTACTAAGGGCTTGGTAATACTGTCCTGCATCGTTATAGAACTGTGTAGACTCAAAAATGTTTCTCTTGTTGGAGATAGTTTGCCATATTCAGGTGTAGGATTCATAGCTAGGACTGTTGATTGGTTTTGTTATTTACGTCTAAACATTGGGGCCTTATGAGTTGAAAGTTCCAAAAAAATTGCTGAGATGTTTTTCAAAGGATACAAGCAAACAAGTGTTTGTATATTTACAATAGAACACAAGGTAATTAATTTTTACAGTAAATTCACAGTATTTCATGCTAAGTGCTCAGGCGCATGTAGTCCACTGGAGTGGTTTTTTTTCATGTCCTGAGAAGAATAAAAGCACTTAAGAAAAAAATCTTGACCAAGGCTTTCATAATTCATGCATCAGAGGGTTAAACGTTTAAGGCAAGTTCAGCTTAATTTCAGCTGCTGTGTCAGAAACAGATGGCACACTGCCAAACAGAAGTTTCACTTTGACTTTATCGAATCATCAAACTGGGAGAAGAAACTATTACATGCAGGTTGTACATTTCTGAGGTCAGTACCAATGACTTGAAGAGAATATTTGAGCTTCAACAAGGCACTGAGTTCTTTATTGTTTGCCGTATCATTCTTGTTGGATGGCAATACTGATAAACTGTTTCAGTTACAGCGCCTGTATATTAATTATAGCTTTACATGTTTGGAAGCCGTGTCTGGTTCTCTTTCAGTTTTCCCACTGGACATTTTAAGGTAATGCTTTTTCCCGGTTGTATTTTTTTCTAATTATCTAGGCCACTAAATTACATGTAAAGTAGTCCAGTGACAAAACTCTCAAGTAGTGCCTAATGCCACTGATGCAGTCTGTCAAAAGCAGTTTCCAGGTGTTTTCTTGCAGATAAGAAATCTGCAATCTTGAGATTGGAGGACACCATGAAACATGGCTGCAGGGAGAGTTCAGGGTGTTTACTGAGTGCTTCATATGTGAACCACTCAGTAATACAACTCAGTTATGAATGATATTTAGTGCTGCGCTAGTATTTTTCTACCATCTTGATAACTGTGTTAATTAATTAAGAACCTTTCCAAAATAACACTGAGCAGAAGACTTAAAGGCTTACTGTGACACAGCTCTTCTATGCAGTCAGTGCCCATCTGAAAGCTGCAGGCAGGAGCAGTTTTAAAATGCAGGCTCCAGGGTGGACAGTTGCCATCTCGCCCCTGGCATTATCAGTGTTGGCATCTGACACTGACAGCAGTGCCGGAGCTCAACCCTCCATTGAAGACGAGGAGAGAGGGTCACATATTTCCACTTTGCCCTTGGACACTTCTAACAAAGACATTGTCTGGATGATAGCGGGGGGGGGGGAGGGGATTGGAAAAAATACCCGCCCTTCACGGAGGTTGCTGGGATGGGGAAAAATCTATTAAAAGAGGGGAAAAAAAGAAAAAAACCTCTTGCTGTATTTTATACACAGTACGCTCACACTTGATTGCTCTTTTGCAGCTTGTCACAATCAATTGTGTCAGAAAAATGAATGTGATGATAAAATAAAGAAGTTAAGCGCGCTCATACATCATTGCATAAGCAGATGGAATGCATTTGGACACATTCATGGTATTATATTGAACTTTCCAAACTTCAAAGGACTCCTAAATGCTGTTTCCTACTAGTATGCTTATTTCATTTGTATTTGCTTACATTTTGCATGAGAAATGGCAGCTTGTGAATGCGTGTAGCTCACTTAAGGTATACTGAAACACCAAATCTTAGCACAAACCTAGTTTAGCTTGCTGTCAGTAAATGGCTGTATGAGTAGGACCCAAATATAGGATTCGAAAGGCAGCTTTTTTTCATACACCCTCTGCTCTATTAAAATATTGGGATTTAGGAGCTTGGCACATTAGATAGATACCCAAATCAACAACAAGAAAGGGGAAAAACTAATCACTTTCTTTTACAGGGCAAACTGTAAAACTTTACTTGATCCCCTACTCTAAAGAGAAGAAGGGAAGATGGGGGAAAATGTCAGATGTGGCTCGGGTGGAACAGCCCCCAGCTTGAGTGCGTCATGTGTTTTGAGAATTTGGTTAATCCCACCATAGTCCCAAGGATGCAAAAGAGCCACTTGAAAACCAAAAATCACTTCTGAGTAGAAACTTGACCTACTGCAAAGGAGTGCTGGATCTGGACCACAGACGCAATGAAGGTTTGCATTGTGTAAAAGTGTCTGATACAGCTATGGAGGGATGCTATACGCTATTGGAGTGCCAGCACTCTTGTTAAAAAGCTGCTGGTGTCATGCTAGGTCCAGATGCTTCAAATTGGTCATTAATAGTGCTTTCATTCAACAGTCCAAACAGAAGATGACATAGAGGCTTTGTCTTCAAAGTAATAGCTGTTCTCTTTTAAATATGTTGGTTGCTGTGCTAAGGCGCGGCGTTTACCTTGAAGGCAAACTGTTTCTGTCTTTCATTGCACTTTCCGCTTTCAGCTCCTTTTGGCGTAGAGGAATGTTTGCAGACAACACCGTTAAATTCTTCCATGCACATTATAGCTGATCATGACAATCTTACGGTGGCCCCTAGAGACAAAGCATGTACAAACTCCAAAACACATACAAACTCCAAAAACCTCGCACAAACTGCATAGCACGTGCAAACTCCGAAGCACGTACAAATTCCAAAGCACGTACAAGCTCCAAAACACAATGGAAGTGCTCCAGGATGCTAGGGGCAGTGTTGGGCTCGATTTGCAAAATAAACGGCAAGTTTGTTGCAAACACATGGAGTTGGATACCGGCGGAAAACACCTGCAAGGATAGAACAACCACACTCATTTAATCAAATAATAAAAAAAAAAAAAGTTAATTTACCTGTTACTACCACAAACCAAATCCGGTTGTTGGTACTTCCTGGCTTGTGTAGCCACAAGGTAACAAAAGCTCAACACTGCCCCTAGCGTCCTGGAGCACTTCCATTGTGTTTTGGAGTTTTGTACGTGTTTTGGATTTTGTACGTGTTTTGGAGTTTGTACATGCTTTGTCTCTAGGGGCCACTGTACAATCTGCTAGTGACTAGAACCAGTGACCTAGACTGGTAGACCAATGACCTAGAGCCAGTTGGCGAATACTAATTCTTCCCTGATGACGGGTTGTTGCTAACTGGTCTGTAGGCCTATAATAACTTTATATTTATAAAAACTTTGTGTTACAGGAAAAATTATTCTATGTTTCTTTACCTTCTTTTAAATGTACAAAGATGCCTTTTGTCTGCCCTCTGCCTATGGTTAGATTAGTTTAGAATTATCTTTTTAGACTTTCCCAGCAAACACATCTTGTTTCTGGGACATATTGTTTTAGATTGTTTTATCTTCCCTAGCTCTCTGCTGACGAGACTAGCACCATATATGGAGTTGTTTTATTTTATCTGTTTATTATTTGTTATCCTGTTCTCACTGTCTTTCCTATAAAAATTACCAAGCCACTGTGCATGGTGTGAGTTGTTCTTAGCAGCTCACCCGTGTACACGTTTGATAAAGAAAGTAACTTTGTCTCATTGTGTCTTTATTTCTCCTGGGTCTTTTACAGAGTTTTCCCCCAACACTTTGCTTTAATATAATTTTTGCATGGATAGTTTGGTACCAATGCAAGGAAACATCTAAGTGCTTTCAGCCTGAAATGCTACAGATTAATATTTGAAAATTCCAGAACCTTAATGGTCTAGGTCGAAACTTGGTTGAAATTTCTTTGTTTTTTCTTTTGTCTTAAATCTCTTACCGAGGAAGTACTTGTGGATTGATTTGTGTCTGATTCTGATGCCATTTCTCATTGCATATTTTTCCCTGCATAAACTGTCAAAGCTGAATTTTATTTGTCCTAGTCAAAACGTATTCATAACAGCCACATATTTATCAGAAGGCACTTAAATGTGTCACAGAGTCACTTACTGAGGCATTCCATTGCAATTGGCTGTGTGTTTTGTAAGACCCACAGAAAGAACCGTCACCCAGATTCTTTTTTTAGCACAATTTAACAAAATTGTGACAACTCTGAGTCACATGGATATTTTGTAGTGTACAAACTGTCAGCAGCAGTGTAAATACATGAAGTAATATATCCTCAATAACAACCTAGATGGTGTCACCTGCCAGATAAGTGTGTCAAATCAAACTGCATGGAAAAAAGGGTGTTTTTTTTTTTCTTTTCTTAAAACAAACACATCTACATAGAAAAAAATTACAAGTCTGGGTTCACGATATTTTTTGCTAGAGTTAGTATTTCTCTTCATTTATCATAGCTACAGTCAAGCTTCTGCCCTTAAATTAAAAGGGAAAACTCCAAATAATTACAGCAATAACTTGCAAAGTGCACAGCAGATTCTCCCTAATATTCTAACACACACTCATGCCTTGTTTTATCTGCCAGGTTTCATGTTGGCTCTCATCTTGCATCACAGGGGACATCAGATGTTGATCATGGCTAAATGTGTTGAGGTTGTCTGTAAAGATGACAAGTGCTATGCGAGCAAGGTAAAAAAAATAAATCCTCATGCCTCGCACTTTGAAGTCGGCATCAAAGTGTTCCCACCTGTTGCCGAGTGTCACCCATGCATGAGTTACCAAGGATTGAGAAAGACTGCAGATGTTTGCTTCAATAACAACAATGTAGAAATTTCTTCCAATCAGCTTTTGGAATTTTAGTTCTGTATTAACAATAATTTACATCTAAATTTCAAAATTGTGAATATTTTATATGAAGGGACATGAATAAAAATATGGTAAGAAGACAAGACTTGTAGGTGGTGCAGATGCTACCAGTCTAAAGGATCATGTGTAAATCTACACAAAGCCGTGGGTATAACCGGAGATATCTGCTATTTAATCCATTTTATCTGTCTTTAGGTAGCAGTCCTCATTGTTACAAGAGCTCATTTCTGGGGATCGGTGTGATTATTTGGCTTCACTGGTGTTGTATAACATCAAAGAGCGAACATATTCTTTCACCACTTTGTACTTGGATTTTGTTTGAAAAGAAATTGGTTTTAACATGGGCTCAGGACTGGCCTTAAATTATAAAGGTGGACTTATAAAATGGTCACTCTCCCTGCATTGTGTATGTTGTGTTCTAGAGGTATAATATAGTAGGTTTGTAATTCAGTGCTCCTACATTCTCTGTCAGGATGAGCATCTCATTGATGTGTGGTATCCAGTTCATTTACGATTCAATCCTTCTTGTCTGTGGTCCCAGGTTATCAATTACTGTATTTGTTCTAGTCCATGAATTAGCTTCGATGTAACATGGGTCATAAATTGACTTTCTTCCATCAGATTAGACAGCATAGGTTGTTATTTAAAACCTTTGCTCAGTTCAGTGATCATTAAGTTTTGACATTTCTGCAGGTGGAGCAGTGTCTTTGTTTCTGTTAGAGCAGCTGTGGTTCAAAGGGTGCCACCGTCTTGGAACACTACAGAAACCCCGCACTTCAATGACCTTTCGTGCCCTGTGGACGGGAGTTTCATAGAGAAGGACACTGCCATCAGGACTGAAATGTTTCTTCATAGGATTATTTCTTCACTCAAAGCAAAATTGTATTGATTTTCAGTGACTTTTTCCTTTTAGGTGGACAAGTGTTCCCAAGCCACCCCAGCAAAATGCCCAACACAGCAGAACAAGGTCACAATTGTATCAAGTAATTGTAGGAACCAAGGGGTTTAGGTTTTTCGTCTGATTTGTCTGATGATCACAGGTGAATGGAAATGTAATTGCCAATCTTTCCAAAACAGTTGATCTATTATGTTTATTTTTCAAATAATCTTGGTAACGAACCTCTTTCAGTCTCAATCTAAGACAAAACTAAGTGGAGGCAGAATCGCACATTCAACTGATATCTAATACATTGTCTGTCACAAAGAACCATGGCACTGTCCACTAAATCATCCCACTCAGACTGGAGCCACTGTCTCCTTCATTTCAGTATCTTCAAAATTTATTATTTTTGGCTTACTCTCCTGCACCTGAGCAAATAAGTATAAAGAAAATGATCCATACAATGAGATGTAATCTCTTTTCTCAATATCCACTGAAAATACAAAACTGAAAGATTTTTTTCCTGCTTTTTCAGTCAACTGCTTTATAATTACTTTTTCACATGAGACCATGAGAAAGGTTTAGGTAGTTCTTTTTTCCTTTTACAAATTAAGTCATCTTTAAAAAAAAAAAAACATTTTGTTTTTAGTCAGGTTATCTATATCGAATATTGAAATTTTTTTTAAATGATCTAAAATATAAATGTGAAAAATATGCAAAAGATGGAAATCCAATACTTTCTCACAGCTGTATATAAGAAAAACGTTCTTAGTTTTTCACAGGGCTGCACAGAAGCTGATGGGTATACGATGCATTTTGGCAAATGACTTCCATCTTCTGCTTCCCATAGGGACTGTTTACCTCTAGGGAACCAAAGTCTTCTCAAATGTGCTTGGCAAATAGAATTTGGACTAAAAGCGGGCTACAAATGAAAACCAGAAAACATCCAATATCTAAAATCGTATCCTTTAGTCATGTTTGACATACTTGTATGCCAATGGAAACACATTTTCTTTCACTTTGCATTTGACATGAATATTTAATTGTTTTTCTGCAGATACATGAGCACACAACGAATGCAAAGACAGCAGTTCAGAAAGTCAGTGGGCTTTTGGAGTTCTGGAAAATTAAGAATTTGAAACCGCAAAAATACACTTCTAAACCTCAGGGAAATCAATCTATCCACTTCTGAAACATTTAAACACTTTGGTGCAAATGATGGTGACAACAGGTGAACTTGAGAGGCAGCCATAAGACAACCCCAAAAAAAGAGAAGGATTTCACCTGCTTACCCACAGCAGGTGAAATGGATTCAACTGGACAGACAGTTTAACCGATGATGATGATTAAGTGTTCTCTTAATTTACTATGCTTGTGGGGACCAACAGCCCTGATGCGGACAAAATCCTGGTCCCCACGAGTTTGAAGGCATTTTTCAGACTCAAAATGTGGTTTTAGTGTCAGGGTTACTATTAGGTTACGGTTAGGTTTAGGCCAGGGGTGGGGAACTCCAGGCCTCAAAGGCTGGTGCCCTTCAGGTTTTAGATATCACCCTGGGTCAAAACACCTGAATCAAATGATTAGTTCACTGCCAGGCCTCTGGAAAATGTTAGAACATGTTGAGGAGGTCATTTAGCCATTTAAATCAGCTGTGTTGAATCAAGGATACATCTAAAACCTGCAGGACACCGGTTCTTGAAGTTTGGAGTTCCCCCACCCTAAGAATGAGTGGGTACAGAGGTATAAAATAATATTACTTATGGTTCTATATTGTATGTCTTGCCTGACATGGATAAATTAAGTTTATTTTGAAAGTGGAAATAGGTTAGAAAAGTTTCAAATGATAAATCATTAGAGAGCCGTCCCCCTGTGAACTCCCTGGCTGGTATTGCTTTGTAAGGAATCTTTGTTATCCGCAAATCCGGGACGATATCTGTGTACCTGTGCTGAGTTGGGAATTGTGTCAGCAAAATGACAATAAAGATAACAAAAGCTTCAGAAAGCTCTGTCCAAGAATCTGCTGAAAGTAAAATCAGTGGGCCGAACTTGGCCTCGTACCAAAACTGCGATTCTCTAAAGGCTTCCAAGGAATGTGGAATAATTTGCATTTGATCAATCTTCACTGAACCTAATAACATTTAAGATGTTATTTTGAGAAAGAAAGCTAATTAGAAGTCATATTAATAGCTTAAAAGTGTCCTCCTTGCAAAAAATTTTACAAGGCTATTTTTTACTCATCACATTACTGAACTGTCAACTCAAGAGACTTATTCACTTCTCTTTCTGTGCTGCACTGCCCATGTTACATTAAAGATTGGAGTCAGTGCCAAAGATTTAAGGTTATTATGAGGCACTTTTTGAAAAAAGTCTTTGCATACATATATGTGTTTGTGTGTGCCATGAACATGTAGTAACTGAAATGTTAACATATCAAAAAAACAGGATCATGTGATTTTTTTTTCTTTAATTTAATTTTGCTGTGCTTTAAAAAGTACAAGGCATTTACATGTGTCTGGTTTCACCAACAGAACATCATTTTTGATGGATTGCCAACTAAAAGCTTTTCTCAAAGGTTAAAAAGAGCTGCTGGAGGTACAATGGCCTTAAACACATTTGTCAAATCAGATGACGGGTTTAGTCACTTTAAAAGTCAGCACTGTGTGCCTATTCAGACATAATTTCTGTGGATACGGTTACACAAGAATATGACACAAAACTGTTTTTGAATAATGTGGGATACCCCTCTGAGTTTGGCCAGAACGATTTAGTCATTACTTTAAGCTGTTTGGAATGGGTAATCAGTAGACAGGCAGCCAGCAACATTTACAAGAAGCACTTTTATTTTATGGATGGTTGAAGAAAATGGTTTATTTATGGAACGTACAGATCAGCTTCTTTGATTTGGGTGTTATATGCAGAATGCACAGTTTGTCCCCTGTCAATTGGGCGAAAGAGAGCTGGTGATGGTAGGGGTTGAATCAAACTATATACAAGCAATCAAGTGGGGAACAAAGTTCACGTCAGACTCATCATTCCAAGTTTTAGGTAGACTTCTGACATTCATGACATTTTCCACTCAGACTTCACTCACTCAGGTTTAAAGGCCAGTCACTGACCTGTTGGCCACTTCTGTTCTCTAGGGGGAAAAAAATCTACATTCCCTGACCAGTGGGCAATTAGTCAAGTGTTATCAGTCACAGAGATGCACCAGGTTCCTTTTGTCACCAGTAGATTGCCTGTAGTTTGTATGCAAGATGCCCATTTGTTTGCAACCACTCACCATCTACTTGCTAAGCCACTAAGTGATACTAAAACAGTGAACGTTTGCCTCCAAAGTAAAAGTTGTGACTTGCCACCGAACCAACACATTTCAAAATGCAGAATTTTTACCTTGAGGACAAAGTTTTTCTATTTTTTGTGGCTCTTTTTCAGATTTTACTGCTATTCAGCAAGTAGTTGGCGAGTGTTTACAGACAAGTCAACATTTTTCATATAAACTATAGGCAACCACAGCAATCTGCATGTGACCAAGCAAATGCAGGGTAGTTTTCATTGTAGCATCATATACCTCTTTGCAACCAGTTTTGCCTAGCAACAGTAAGCAATCTACCACAACCACTCAGGAACTAGCAGGGGAATATAATTTCTCCCTAGCAACCGCTGGTTACCAGTGAAATAATGACTCTGGGACCTGGGATTTAGCAGTCAATTGCGCAGCAATTGCTTGCAACCTTCAGCAACCAGCTGGGGAACACTCTTTTCCCCCCATCAACTGGTTGTTAGCAAGTGACTGAGGTGTTAGTGAAAACTACATGTGTGATAAAACAAAAGTGTGATCTATTTGTGTACATGGACAGAAATTTAGCTTTTTCTTGTGACAGTCAGGTTTACCATAAAAATAAAGTTTTGACTGGAAGTTTTGTTTTGTTTTGTTTTTTTGACGTACAAGCACCACTTTGTTTTTTTCTTGGTTTGTAAGGGTGTGCCACCCAGGCAGGCCAGAGAAAGTTTTACTAGTTACTCACACTGTGAAGTTTTCCTGACAGGAGTAGCAATGAAAATGCAAGAAGTAGAGGTGGTGAAGATGGATGAGTTTAAATACCTGGGGTCAACCATCCAAAGCAACAGAAAGTGCATAAGAGAGGTGAAGAAGAGAGTGCAGGCAGGGTGGTGTGGGTGGAGCTGAATGTCAGGGGTGATTTGTGACAGAAGGATAGCAGCAAGACTAGAAAGAAGGTTTACAAGATGGTAGTGTGACCTGCTGTGATGTATAGTTGGAGACAGTGTCACTAATAAAAAGACAAGAGGCTAAGCTGGAGGTGGCAGTGTTGACAATGCTAAAATTTTCACTTGGAGAGACCAGAAGGGACAAGATTATAAATTAATAGAGGGGACAGCTCAGGTTGAGTGGTTTGGAGCCAAAGTTAAAGAGGCAAGGGTGAGATGGTTTGGACAGAGGCAGAGGAGGGATGGTGAATATACTGGACAAAAGATGATGAAGATGGAGCTGCCAGGCGTGAGGGAAATGCGAAGACCTCAGGAGTTTAATGGATGTAGTGAAGGAGGACATCCTAGGGATTGGGTGAGATGGAGGTAGATGATCCACTGTGGCGACCCCTAAAGGGGGAAGCTAAAAGGAGAAGATAAACGAGCATGGCTCTGTTCTGGGAAAGCATAGTTACCTGTATGTCTGTACAAAACAGCAAAATTGATGGAAATGTGAACGCAATGTACCATCAGATTTTGATCCACCATCCAATACCACCTGGAAAACAGCTTCATTTTTCAGCATGACAATGATCCCAAACACACTGCCAAGGCAGCAAAAGCGTACCTGGATAGAAAAACACACAATGGAACATTATCAGTCATGGACTCCCAAGAGCCCAGATTTCAACATTATTGAAGCAGTGTGGGATCATGTTGACAGAGAGCCAACATCTAAAGAAGAGTGTTGAGTGTCCTTCAAGAAGCCTTCAAGAAGCCTGCTTTCTAGTCATACTTAAAGAAATGACTAGAAAGCTGCCTAAGAGAGTTCAAACTGTGCTGAAGAATAAAAGTGGTCATACCAAACGTTGAGAAGTGTACAAACTCCAGTATTGAGTTTCCATGCATGCTTGCATGTTTTAATGAATCAAAACATTCATTCAAAATTCATTCAAAATATTCCACAACTGTCAAAATGTCAATGCTTATGAAAAAAGGGAGTTTCTTTGTAAGATAAAGAAAAATAATTGCAAGCCAGCATATTTTGCAAAGTGTTGCCCCTTTTGACATGGTTAGTACAAACTGTGCAAGTGGAAAGGACTTCTGTGTGGCGATGTAGCTTGTTAAGTCGGGTAAGAAACTCTGTAGAGACATCCAGTTAAATATTTCATCTAAGTTTGTGCCAGAGTCAGATGATATTCATGCAGTGCAAGCTGTATCTTTCAGCAGAAAATATGTTGTGATCAGGACCAGATAAAATGTGCCATTTCCCTCCCTGATCTTCTATATGGGAGCCCTTAGATTTTTTATCTATGAAAACTGAGATACTTGAAATGTGAGGATTTTGTGTTGGTAATTACAGCTGAGTGACCGACAAACAGTGGTTTCCATTAATAATAGAGTAGAAGTATATCTAAGAAAAACAAAGCACAAAAACATTACATTTAATTTTTACGCTCACGGTCTCATTGCTGTAGTTAATGGGAAATCATATAGAGATGAATGATGTAATGATGTATTTGTTCAAAGCAAACTAATCTACTAAGTTTTACTTTGCTGTAAAATGAAGTAAATAAATTGTTTGTTTACCAGATTTGTGTCCCTTAAAATGTAAATGAGTGATTCAGAAAAACATTTTCATCTGTCGACTGTTTCATCTTTTTGTTTTTCTATTTGCTTTTTTAATTTATTTTTTTTTAATCAAAGGCTGGTCCCACAAATGCTGAAAGTCTGCTTCTTCAAACAGACACAACACAACCACAGTAAACACTTCAAACCATTCGCAGTGTTTCATCTGTCCCTCGGCCAGACAATCATCTTTGGAGCAAAAGGTCAGAATTGTGCTGGCTTTTATGACGACACCAACCGAAGCTTCTGTCAGCTGTAATGTTAAAAATTAAAGGGTGAGTCTTTGTCATGTTTTTAGAACGTGACATAGACGTTTTATGTAACCTGTAATCAGAGATTAGATTATTTCTGAATGTGTTGTAGACCTCTTAGTTTTTGAGCTTTTTTAGTTTTCATGATGTGGTGCAGGGAGAGGCTACCACTACCAAAGACTACAATCGATTTGAGTCATTGCTTTATCTGCAACAATGTTTAGGTGGGTGCTACTGATCATGGTCTTTTGTTCCCAACTGATAATTCAAACTTATTCTAAACCCAAGTGGTGAAACAACAAAGTTGTCACGGCTGGCGGAGGGAGCCGTGTGGTGTGGAGGAAAAGGAGGACCCAAGATGAAGCAAACTGATGATACGAGTGATGTTTTATTTACAAAGGTGGTGGTGGCAAAAACAGGCAACGAGGTATGAGTAATTTACAAACGGAAACCTAAACTGGGAGAAACTAAATATCAAACCTGAGACCATACAAAGGGGGTGCGGGGCAGAGGGACGCAGAGACAGGACACCATGGAACGCAGATGAATGCAGAGATACACAGAAATACACGGATGAATGCAGACGAGCCGACAACCAACACAGACCGACACCCACTAAATATACACACACAAGGTAATCAGGTAATCACACACAGGAGGGAAGAACAGCTGAACCTAATACACATGAGGACCGGAGGAGACAAGCTGAACACCATGACAACAGACACAGACCTTCAGAACAGAACAGGAAATCCAGAACACGAGCCTTCAAAGTAAAACAGGAAACACAGACTGATTTACAACACAACACGGGGACCAAGGACAGACACAGGTAGGGCTGACAATACACCAAACTACAGGTTCAACCCTAAACTAATACAAATCAGAATAAACACAAAACGCTGGGTCAACGACACAGGACCATGACAAAAGTGAACAAAGTAAAAGTCCAAATGGGGTTTAAACCTGTGACTTAAGCTACAGCAACCTCTCCAAACTCATAACTTAGAAATTATAGGTCTCTAAAACCGGACTATTATCTGAACACTAACTTTTAGCCAATGTTGATTTAGCTAGTGAGCCAAGAATCACCTCAATAGGATACTTTCTGCGTTACACAGAGATGAAGACAGCGACTGATGAAATGGCTAACCTAGCCAAAATTAGCCAAACTCTTAATCTTGTAACACCAGATCAGTGAAAAACATGATTTCTTTTGGCTGGACCCACACTGATGAAAAATGTAAACCTGCACAGCAAAATCTCCAGTGTTAAATTAACACTGGAGAGTGTCTATATGGGTCCACACCTCTGAGTGTTAAATACAACACTGTTGAGTGTTAAATTAACACTTTTGACAGTGTTATATGTTTAAAAGTAACCTAGTCAGTTTTGAAGATTAACAAAGACTAACACTGAGCAGTGCTGATTTTCTAACACTGGAAAATAACTCAAAATGTTAGAAATATTCCAGTGTTAGAAAACCAGCACTGCTCAGTGTTAGTCTTTGTTAATCTTCAAAACTGACTAGGTTACTTTTAAACATATAACACTGTCAAAAGTGTTAATTTAACACTCAACTGTGTTGTATTTAACACTCAGAGGTGTGGACCCATATAGACACACTCTCCAGTGTTAATTTAACTCTGTAGATTTTGCTGTGTGTCTGCATTAATAATGTGTTACACCTTACTTCTTGCTTTTCTAAGTAAGTACAGTATGTTACTTACCAGAGAAAGTGATTTGTCAGACTGCATGTTAAATTACTTTCACGTCACTTTATGTAAAACGACCTGAAACACACTGTCACATAATTACCAGTCAACAACATAAACCTTGGACTAGAGTTCCACAGACCAACACAAAACCCTATCTTCATGCGAATGCACATGCAATCTTTCTTTTAATTTTATGTATGAACACAAAATTGACAACGAAAAGCAAAGTTGAAAACCAGATCAAAGAGACTTTAGAGCAATCGCCACAGTGATTCTACTGTTAAAACCTGAGCTGGTAGAGATGAAGGCTACAATGCTGGAAGCCTGACTGCTCATCACTGCCTTTGCTACCTGTTGAAGTTCAGGCTCTGGCTGCTGGGCTGGAGTTAGCATACACACAGCTTTAAGATCAGTCTGGATTTTTCGTTTTGTTAGCTTTACAACTTTCTGCACAGACGGTATGCTAATGCAAAGAGCCAAAGTTGTGTCAGCAGCCTAATGGTTTCCCCATTAAGCTCTTGTTCTTATGTGTATGAAAGATAGAAGTAAAGTCCATATATCCAGTCCTCTTCCTCTTCCCACATAAAGTACAAACTGAAATTAGTTGGTTGTAGTGCAAGTATGACTGTAATGTAATAACTAAATTTAGCACAGTTTGTGCTAAATTTACAGTTTGACATATGTTACAACCAGTGTTACATTACGAAAACTGTGGATAAAATTCTCTGGATGTATTATTAATAACACTTACAAGCTACACAAGTAGCTCCTAGCGGCAAAATACTTGCTGCTATGACTGTTTCTAAAAATTTCCATTTAGAGTTCAGGCTAAATACCAAAAAAGAACAAACTTGTTCTCATCCCTTAAGACTGCACCTAAGGTGTGAAAGTGTTAGGACTTTTAAGAGGCCTAAAACAGTGGAGAAAATGGGACAAAGACAAAGAGGTAGAAGAAATATTCTCTAAACGCTAAATGATGGGACGTTAATGAAACGCTCCAGATTACATTGTGCAGAGATAATCAGAATCAGAAACTTTATTGTCATTGTCATGAGAACAACGAAATTAAGAATGGTCCCCGATCATTGCATCATCCCTAGCAATATCAAAATATAAATAAAACAATAAAATTCAATAAATAAAATAGATAGAATACTTAAAATACTAATAAGATATGACAGTAAAACATTCACATACATTCCCACACACATGCTTCAGACCGTGCATAGATTAACACAAGAGTGGCGTGATGGACATTTTTTTGTAGTATTCAGATGTGTTATTGCAGTTGGATAACAGCTGTGTTTGAGTCTATTAGTCCTTGCTCTGATTGCCCTGTACCGTCTGCCTGAGGGCAACAGTTCGAACAGGGAGTGGCCAGGATGTGAGGTGTCTTTTATGATGTTTTGGGCCTTTTTAAAACAGTGGGCGTTGTGTAGAACTTCCAGTGTGGGGAGAGGGCAGCCAGTGATCTTTTGGGCGGTGTTAATGATCCCTTGGAGTGCTTTCCTCTGAGCCCCTGTGCAGCTAGTGTACCAGATGCATATGCAGTAAGTTAGAACACTCTCAATGGTGGCTCTGTAGAAGGACACCAGCAGTCTCTGTGTGATGTTATTCCTCCTGAGAATTCTCAGGAAGTACAGTCTCTGTTGGGCCTTTTTCAGCAGCTCGGAGGTGTTCACACTCCAGGAAAGGTTCTCCTCTATATTGACTCCCAGGAAGCGGAAGCTTGCCACCCTTTCTACACAGTCCCCATTTATGAATAGTGGTTGGATCTCTGCCTTTTTCCTTCTGAAGTCTATTATGAGTTCTTTGGTTTTTGAAGTGTTGAGGAGGAGGTTATTGGCCTTACACCATGACGTCAGCTGCTCCACCTCGTCTCTGTACGTAGACTCGTCTCCCTTGGAAATGAGCCCCACCACTGTGGTGTCATCTGCAAATTTCACAAAGATGTTGCTGTGGTGGCGAGGAGTGCAGTCGTGTGTGTAGAGAGAGTAGAGCAGTGGACTGAGCACACAGCCCTGGGGTGAGCCAGTGCTGAGACTCAGGGCTGAGGATGTGTGATGGCCAACTCTGACTCTCTGTCTACGGCCCGAGAGGAAGCTATTGATCCACATGCAGGTGCTGTATGGAAGCCCCAGGTCTTGTAGCTTGGCCACCAGTTTGTGTGGAAGGATGGTGTTAAAAGCTGAGCAGTAATCCACGAAGAGCATCCGCACATAGCTACCATGCTCTTCCAGGTGAGTTAATGCAGCATGGAGTGCTGTGGCTACAGCGTCTTCCGTGGATCGGTTTGCTCTGTAGGCAAACTGGTGTGGATCCAGGCTGCGGGGCAGGGCTGCTGTGATCTGTCTGCGGACCAGCTTCTCAAAGCATTTCATTACCACTGGGGTGAGTGCCACCGGTCTGTAGTCATTCAGGCCGGTGATGTGGGGCTTCTTAGGCAAGGGGACTATGGTGGAGGACTTCAGGCAGAGTGGGACAGTCGCCTGTGCGAGGGATTTGTTGAAAATCCTGGTGAAGATCCCAGCCAGCTGTCCTGCACAATCCCTCAATATTCGACCTGGCACACCATCAGGACCCGCCGCCTTCCTCGGGTTAACAGCCTGCAGCATGCGCCTCACCTCGTGCTCTTCCAGGGTGAGGGTGGTGCTGCTATGGGTGGCGTGTTGCTGCTGTGGCTCCAATACCTCCGGTACCCTGGTCTCAAAGCGGGCAAAGAAGATATTCAGCTCCTCTGCCAGCTCCAGGTCACCGTCCGCAGCTCCGAGATTGATCTTATAGTTGGTTAGGTGCTGGATGCCTTGCCACACCTGCCGGCTGGTATTACTAATGGTTGTGGCCGATCTCATTAGAGATGCCCTTATATTTTTCTACCCGACACAATAATGCGTTTTCAGTGATCACAATGCCAACATATCTGGAAACTTGGAAACATGCAACAATACAGCAGTGATGACTTCGTTTTGTCACGTCCTCATAGTCTGTGCCCCCATTAGTATCAAATGGCAATTAAACAATTAACATCACCCCCTTGATAAATAAATGCAAATAAGTACGTCTAAGTAAACTACGTTTAAAGTCTATCTTAATTCAAAAGAAATGTTAATTACTTAAGCAGGGCTCATAAATTCTGTCATTTTTCGACTGTATTCTTTGTCCATCCCTTCGCTCTTTGACAGTGCTCTTGTTTCCATAATTGTGGCAAGTAATTGGAGAATTAAAATTAGAGGAACCTAATGTCCCCTGCTGAATTTCCTGCCCATATTGCTCAAAAGAAAGTTCAGACAGAGAAACTATTGCTGTGACAGCAGTGGAAATACGAGATAATTACACAGTGCATACTAAAAATATGTCAGAAATCATCAACTTCCAATGGCTAATACCAGTTGAAACAAGAAAACCATTCATCTGGAAAAGGTTCAGCATTGATGGTGAACTGTGAATACTGACCTGTATGTACTGTATGTGCTGATTTACAAGATCCACAGGTTATCGCAGTTCTGTTACCTAATCTTCCTACAAATACCCTGATTTTTGTACCGCTTAAACTATAAAAGTCTATGCTAAAGAGTCTATGCTGAGATGACGGCATGAAAACAGGCGCTAAATTAAATGAATAACCTGGGAAAACTTTGGGTCCTGGCATTTACATGGATGTTACTTTGACAAGTACCGCTCGGCTTCACATTGCTATTGAAACAACACTCTCATCAGAACATCAGTGCGCCTCCAAACAAAAACTGCTCAGGACAGAATGTGACAAAAAGCCGGCCTGTAAATTTACCAGGTCACAGAGCGACAAAGCATCCGTGGGATGCGCTGGAACAAACCTGATCCATGGAGACCCCACCCCAAAGCATCGACTGCCAACATCCTATTCCCTTGGCAACCCAAGGGAAAAGGCACCCACACAAGCCCTGTTTCCATGCTGCAAAATGTCAGAGCTGTTTTGGCAGCAGGAAATGGACTGACACAGTCTTGGGCGCTTTGTACATGGTGTACATTCCACAGGATTCATTTCATTTAAAGGTACAACTTTTATAAGCAAAATTATGACCAGTGATAATTTACATACTTACGTTTGAAGGATCCATTTCATTGTAGGTAACCTCTGTGGTTGCCTACAATAAAATGGAAAGCAAGTGAAGACGTACACCTACAGTGATTTCTTTAAATGACAAACTGACAGCAAGGTGCATTTGAAGTTCAGTATTTATATTACTGCATGTTGCACACTTATAAAGTACAAAATCCGAGGTTAGAGAAGTCAATCACTCTTCCTCACAGACAGAGCCAGACTTAAGTGTTTTGCTTTTTTTTATTAGTGCCTCTTGGTTTGTCATGAGGAATAAGGTGAGCACTCTATCATTTTCTGGAGTTCTTTTACATTTTCTCCTTTTGTTGCACATGGCATATATTAAAAAGTAGAGCAGAAAGAGCTAAATAGCCAAGACTCGAGTAAAAATGTAAGCGTTCACACGAGGTTATAATGTGCTGTTGATTTTTCCTGAAACGTTAATTTGCTTTGAGCTGCTCAAACCGTTTTCTGATAAAAGCCAGGGCCCATTGAGATGCAGCGGCGGCGGCAGCTGATGTGACAGGATCAGGCAGGACCGAGCCACTTGCGTCTTTGGCTAGCATACTGTACTTGTCTAATGATGTCACATTACATGGTCACCTAGGAAACCGACAAAAGACTTGAGGAGAAATGGTGAAGAAGGTGCAATTTCCCTGACTGACAGGGCTGTGTAATGCTGTGCAGCATGCATAATTAAAAACGTGGCACACACTCCTTCTGGCTTGTTGAGTCTGCTGTTGAGCTGAAGCAGTTTTTAATGTTGTTCTCGTGCCTTCAGTGTAGTGTACTCTGCACTGACGACTGTCCCCTGTGGATGTGTGGGAAAGAGGAGGGGATGAGGGGATGCGAGGAAACAAGTAGATGGCTGGCTTAATGCTTGTTCCCGTTTTAGTGGCTGATTTTAGATACAATCAAAATAAACACGGTACCTCAGAGGCACAAGGCTTCCTTCCAGTGGTGTTATTTTCTTTTTGTAATTTGCTCAGGGTTTTTTTGTTTTCTGTTTTTGTTGGTAGGCAGTGAGTCAAGTCCATCCCAAAAAAGCAGCTGGATAATAGAGTAGGAAGAAATGCAAAGTAAACATGGGCCGTGCCAATCAGCACTGGAAGCACCTGTTGTTCAACCTGATGTTTGTTTTATCGGTCAGAACTGGGAATTTGATGATAACTGTCAGTTGTAGCCAAAAAACAAGAACAATATCTCATCTCCAACTTTTGATTTTCCTAAAAAGAGCTCAAGTGTGATCCTTCAGTAACTTTTGGCAGGTTTAGGAGTCTCATGTGACTCAAACTAACAATTTCATCTCCAAGTCTTGGGGTTTACCTTCCTGAGATTGTTCTTTATCTAAAATGTTAAATTAGTCTGCAGAATGACATCATGCTCGGCGCACTTGTTAAATCCTTCTTCATTTCTGCTGCGGCTGAGATAATGCAATCGACCTTACAGAAAAAAAACTGGGATGCATTGTAAAATGTAAATGCAAATCTCAGAAGAATTTTTCATTCAGTTGGTAAAAAGTCTTGGACTCTCTTCCAACAAGGCCATGCTGTTGTAACAGATGCAGTGTCTAGTTATGTACAATATTCCCTATTAAAGGTGTATGAAACCTGAAAGGGTGCATATGTTGCTCTAAAACCTGGAAGGCAGTGAGTCAAATTGATCCAAAAGTCATATGTTCATCCAGGAGTTCTTTACATGATAGAGCTTTAACTTTTATTTGCTGATGACACATTAACTGTGTCTACCTGATCATTGAACCCTAATTTTCAGCCTTGATCCTTGCACACAGAGATTTCATTAATATTCCCAGAATATTTTGATGATATCGTGTAATGTAGGTGATGAGATATTCAAGGTTTTTACAATTTTACGTTGAGGAACATTATTTTGAAATTGTTGTTGACACACCTCATGTTAGTTAGTTTGAAAGTGTTCCCACGACTGTTTTTGCTTATTTGTCCTCGCAACTTTTTCAAGACGCGAACCAAAATTCTAACTTTGTTAATATTTTTCATTAATGTGAAATGTGCCATTTTAAACAGTTGATATGTTTTCCATAATCTTATCATAATTAGCTTAAGCTAGAAAACTCTGAAAAGAAACCTCAGCAAAACTGGGTTCAGCGGATGCCCACTCATTTATTTTATGTTTGTCTTCTTTTTCATTGATAGACTTGGAAATGGACTGACTTAGCACTTTTCAAGTCTAGTAATATAAGAGTAAATTAAATAAGTACTTCTTGTATTCAGTCAAATTCTGACTGATATTGCTCCTTAAAAGAACCTTTTTTCATTGAAAGAAATTGTTCAACTGTTTACCTTTTTAGTATTGAGGAGCCTGTTTTGCTTTTGAAAATGTACATGTAGTTAACACAATGTTTAGTAATTACCCTTAGGTCATTATTGTACCTACAAAAATGTACTTTTGTTGTACCCCTAATTCTGAGAGTGTGTGGTGCCTATTTTTCCCCACTCATTCACTTGTGGACAACCTCTAAGTCACCATTAACATTTGGAGAACAATACTAGAACTGAAGGTAGTTTCAACTGACTGCTTTGTTGTTCCAGTAATAGGCAGGTGCAGCAGAAAAGAAGTAAACATGGAAGTCCAGTCATTGATCCAGATCCTTTTGTCTTTCTTTGTACAATCTTGTGAAACATTCAAGTCTATGAAAGCATTTTCTCAGGAAAAAAGGACGAAAACTTGCATACTTTTAGGAGGGACACATCCAAACTCTGATTTATCTCTTTTATTTTTTCATTCTGTTCCGTACACGTTTAGCTTGGCACTCGCTCTTCTGCTTAGCCTCGCACCTCTATCCTGGGGGACAAACGTAGGGAGTCAAGAGTCGACACCAGGAAAGGGGAGTCGTCTGCAGAGAGACGGGAAGACGCAGTGATGTGACTCTGTGCCAAATGTTTACAGGCGAGCTGACATAGTTAGAAGATGGAGAGGGCTGAAATGAGCCTGTCTCTCTCTGCACTGCACGAGAGATAGGAAATCTAGGTCATCGCCACTGATGCATTGCAAAGCGAACTTCAAACAAACCTGGCCTTTAGCGCGATGGCTCTCCAAAGCTGTGCTACATGCCATCAGAGACTGATCACCATTTTCTGCCAAGAGCTGCCAAGACATGATAATATGTCAAATAAACACAATCTTTATCTGTCAATCTTTTGGTATGTTTGTATATGAATCTGGCTTCATATACACAGAGAAGCCTTCTTGGATCAGGTTTTATAACCAATTAGTTGTCCTGTAGTTGGACCACATGCAAGGCTTCTATTTCTCATCTGCCCTTCACTTGGAATTGCCTGAGGGAAGTCTTATCCTTAATCATAGCCTTGGGAATTGTGTTAAAAAGCTTTCTTCCACCATACCATACTCGATCTTTCTATTTCAAGGGCAGCTGTTTAAAATGATAGTGCTGCGTAGGAAAGGGTTCCATTTCCTTTAAGAGGCAGCTCCCTCAAATTGCACCTTCTGACATATTTTTTTGACAGTTTAGAGGGGAAAAAAAATCATTTGATCATTTATCACTTTAGTTTTTAACAGATTTTACTCATTCATGCTGATGAACAGTTAATGGAGACAGAAAAATGTAACGACTCCAAATAATGGCATTCAGGATGTATCGTTTCCCCTCAAAGACAGCTGCAAAGACAAAATTTGAGTCATGAGTGATTTCAGACCACACATCAGTAGTTTGGATAACTTTTCAACAGCCTTTGCCTGTGTGGGTCTATTCTGATTTGGCTGAGATGTTGCTAGAAACATAAAACGCTGCCATTAGAAATGCATGAGTTTAAAATCCAAATGAACCGAGAGCTGCATTAAAGGGAGAACAAAAACTGCCCCGCAGTTCAGAGGAGACACTGTTTTGTGCTCATCCTTGCAGAATAATTTTAGAATAATATTTAACCTCGTGGTGCATTATGTAAGCTATAATTAATGAATACAAGTCGCAGGATGTGAGTATACTTGTTGTGTATAGGACAAAGTGTTCAATAAATGGTCTTTGCGCATTGCTAACATGAAACACTCGAGTGAATGTGTCCGATGATTGTTTAAATGCTTTTTAAAAATTTTTTTTACATTGCAGCCCGAAAAACAGCTGCAAACAGCGAATTATATAATCTCCACTTTTAAATTCTATTGTGTCTCTTTGCTTAGCTGATTAATATTACATGTGCAAGGGGAGAAAATCTAATTGTGAGGTGACAGCAGTGGGGTTAAATTGGGTTTCCTTTTTACTTCATTGTTATAGGAAACAATTATGAATAAATTCAGTCTGAAGTTCCCAAAGATATTTAATCCTTCCTCCAAAGAAAAGGAAAGATGATTGTTTTAAATATCTTTGTAGCCAATTTTCTAAAAGTGAGGTTAAATTTTCCTTAGCTTACAATACAATTTTGTTTATGAAAAGGGCGGAAATGTTAAAAAGCTGTATAGACTACTATCGAGTAAGCTAATACTTAAGTTATATTTTGAGCCAGAAAATTTCAAACATGGTCGTAAGTGTTCATTTTATCAGGTATTCAAAAATACCTGTTGGTAATTTTCCAGGGACTGATTTTAAAGCCTTTTACTTCTCAGTAATTGTTCCCCTTTGGTGACATAAAAAGAATACATGTCATTTCTATTATCAACTATGCTGATGACTTACAGCTTTATGTGTGTATTTCTCCTGGAAGTTGGGTGTTGATTATAATAGGGATTTTAATAGATGACATTGATAATTGCCACAGATTGGGACTAAAATACATGGATTGATATATTACTTCTTCCAAAAAAAATATTCCACACAATTAAATAATTTAAATAATAATAATTTCATTGTGTTTAATTTTTAACAGTTGAGCAGTATTACAAATTCTAACAAGTGATGGTAAAGGCAGCAGCTGCAGTGAGCTGCTGGTTGACAAGTTCAGGGAACAGGCTGTGCTTCTCCTGTTCCTCAGCAAGGAAACCTTTAGTGTGACGAGCTATTCTGTGGAAAACAAACCATGTGTAGCATAAAATTAAATAATGGATACTCTTGACATTTTGGAAAAGGCTTTTTTTCAGCATGGATTTGTTTGTCTACTCTGCAAGGTCTCAACTTTTTGCACTTGTGTTGTATTCATAACATAGCAGGTTTCTGCCAAAGCTGAGATTTTTTCTTTATTAATGCGCGGTCTTTATCTTACATTACAATATAAAGTGGCTTGAGGTGGGTGATATAGAAATAAAACTGAACTGTGTTAAACTGAGTTTAAATTTGAAGCCTTATAAATTTTTACTTTTTTAAAAAACAGATCAGGTTATGACCACATTACGTCCTCCTGTTCTTTGCATTTTTTCGTGGATACAGCATAACAAATTTATTAGACCACCAAAAATCTTTTTCTGTAATGGTTGACCCACGTTTAGAAACTAAAATATAATTCTTCTTGTTATCTGTGAATTTTCAAATTGACTGTTTTACAATAACCAACAATACTGAAGCACTGAAGACGACAAATAACAGTTATTTACTTACATTCCTGAAGAGAAAAATGAGTTTTAGGAGTTTAATATTATCCTCGATTAATTTCTGACTCTTTAAAAATATTGATGTTTTCTTGTTTTTATGAAAAATGAATTTCTAATAAATGTGTTAAGCACTGCAAACTTTGTTAAACTGGTGTTGGACTGGTGGCACATTCATTTAGAAGGCTGTTGGTAGAGTAAGTCAAAGATAATTACAGCCAAACAAGCGCCTCACTTTAGGGCTTTCCTCACAATCCCAGAAAGTTCACTAACAACATCCTTATAGGCCGGCTGCTCTCTCTTTAATCACTAAAATTACTGGTATGTGTTAACAGCACTTTGGTGCAGGTATTAGCAGATTATTGTCTTTGAAAACAAACCATGGGACAGGAATCTAACATCATGGAAAATATTCACAGCAAAACAGTTTTGCATCAAAGGGTAGACAAAGTAAATGCTCCAACCTTCCCACTTTGCCAACTCAAACCAGCGGCTCTTACTCATCTCTGACAGTCTCAGCGGGGCCATATTTGCCTCGCATAATATCTTAAATTGGATAATCTCATACGTCACAGTCTTCGGATGAGAGCACGGGACTCCCCCATATTGAGTCCTGCTGAGCAGTAGCAAGTTGTGTGATAAAAACCAAGCTCTCCTGCCAGCTGTGTGGGAGGCAAGAAGTGTTTTATAGGAAACAGCAGCTGAATGGTCATTTATTAGTTACATGAGATGCTCACATGATTCCACTTCTATTCTAGTAGGGCTATTATTGGAGATGTTGCCTGACTATAGTGCCACCGAATTTTACTTTGAAGTGGATTAAAGACATCAACTTCAGCAGATTGAGGTGCAGATTTTAAATATGATCTAAGGTTTGACATCAGGCACGTGTGGACCACTTGGGTCTATTTCCATTCATTAAGAGAAGGGAAATATCCGTGTGAAGGCTGGGGGCTTTTTGTTTCAGGGTACTGAATATCTTGATTAGTGCTTGTGATGCATCATTCATAAATCAAAGTGCAAGGCCTGATTCGCCTGGTTATCACTACAAAGCCAAACAGAGCTCATTGGGAATTACTTATTATTCATTCACTCAATTACGTTCTAAACAAGATTTCAGGGAAACATGTAGGACATGGTGAGTAGATCAGACCTGGTGCATTCACATTCCACAGATGCCAGAATAGGCTGGCTTTGAGCAGCATGATCCATCTAACAGAAGCAATAACGTGTGTGTCCTTTGTCAAATCCTTTTAGCCCCATTCGGTCTTAAAATTGTACATTTCTGTGCTTTTCTTGGTTTTGTTTTCTATGAACACAGTGACTCTTATTGAAATAATGTGGCATACTGTCAAGGCTCAGTGCATAATAACCAGCACTGTACTTTCTCCCCAAGCATCCATATCACACACATCCTGAATTTTAATGCAGAGATAGACGATGCTTGATGAGCTGCAATTCAGAATGCAAAGCTGTACAGCAAAAGTTGATGGGCTGGAAGAATAACTAAAGTCTTTTTCATTTTAACTTAGAGAGACATCTCTGAAGAGTAATTTATATACTCCTGGTATTGCTCCTAGAGTAAAAGAAACCAAGAGTTCTTTCAAAATTAGATCATTACCTACAAACAAGTCAATAATCAAATTAACGTGAGTAAAAGTGAGCAGAATTCTCATCGTAACTCAGTTTGTAGACGTGACCAGACTGAGGCCGTTACTGAACTTGGGGTCTGTTTTGTTGGTCTGTCACTGCTCATTTGCTTCTCTGAAAATTAGACATGGACACATAAATTGCATCAAATAAGTAGCAATGTAGTCTTCAGAACAGTTACAAGTAGTCCGTTCCTTGTTGTTGACAAAGCTTATAATATAAGCGTACATATATACATGTACTAGATGTAACTCCAATTCTGAGTATGTACACTCAAGAAAAATGAAATTGGGTGGTTGTTACGTTTACAAGGTTCAAACTTGTAATTTGAACGTAATTAAATCATGTAGGATCTGCATAAAATTTACCCATAAGTGTGACTGTGAGTGCAAATGGTTGTCTGTCTCTCTGCGATAAACTGGCAACCTGTCCAGGGTGTACCCCACCTCTCACCCTATTCCATCTGGGATAGGCCCCTGCAACCCTGGTAAAGATACGAGGATGGAGTGGAGGTTGTTAGAAGTGCATTTAAATTTTATGTTAACCACACTTTAGCTTTTGTTGAACATTCCATGATTCTTTTATGTTTATTCAAAGAGTTATTTTTTTGAGCGTAAGATCCTTAATGCTCTTCAACATTGATAAATGAGGGCCGTTTGTGGCTCTGCCCCGGTAACAATAGAAAATAGTAGCGTTACTGCTTTTGCTCAGTAAATAGTTGCTGCTCAGATTATGTTGCTAGGAGTATGAATGGGTTATTTTTTTGCATAATAATTAATATCTAATATATTTTGATACATAAAGTATATAAAGTATGGATGCACAGTAGACTAGAACCAGACCGACAAAGGACTTTTAAGACTGATATCGATACCGATGTTTGGTCATTTTAAAAATCCGATATTTCAGTATATCAGCCAATCAGTTTTTTTTTTCTTCTTTAGGAAACATAAAACATAAACAGATTTTTCTAACATTTGTTATGTGTATTTATTTATTAACTGGTTTATGCCAGTTAATCCGAGCCCTGCTCGGATCAGCTGGCTGTTGTGTTTATGGTGTTACAGACTAGCCTCTGTTGGAGGAAGTATGCAACATCACCACTCATAACATGATCGAAAGATGTTTCTCGTGCCTCTCCTTTGCTTTTCAAATTTGCATTTATGAGTTATTATGAATGCAGATAATTGGAATCGGCCAATAATGTCAGCCCGCTGATAAAGCCATCAGACACTACAGTGGACTGCTTCCTGAAGAGGAAGAACCATTAAAGAATGGCATCAAAGATGAAAAAAACATGGATAAAAAGCAACTCTGGTTGTACTGGACAGATTGTTTTTCTTTTTACAGCTGTTTCATTCACTAAGAGAACCTCTTTTTATATTATGACCTGTCTTCTCTAGACTAAACTTCAATGACCGAGAGCGCAAACACAAACAAGTAGGCCACATTACCAGTCGTCCTACATATTTTTGACAGTGTACAGCAACAACATGTAGATGTAGGTCTTTGAGCCATTACGCACAACGGCAGTGACTCAGTCATCATCTATTTCATTTTTCACACCAGCGTTTATTCACGAACCATAAAATTGTGCATATTTAAATGGCAGAATTTGGATTGGATTTGATTATGGAGTGCAGTCTCGTATATATACTTAACCTGTTTTTGATTTGACGAACGCAGCACAGAAATTTGAGCTTCTCTCCTGGCTACATCTGTAGAGGATTAAACATTATGTCAAGCTGCACAAACTCTTTGAATAAGGATGTTAAGCGCACAACACTACTTGCCTCAGATATCATGCTTCTCATTCCCACTTCCCCAGTGGATACATATGCAGGGCCTAATTTTCTTCTTGAGCGGCATCATCATCAAAATATGATTGGCCCACAGAGGCCCTCAGACGTCTATGAATTCTGTTTACATGCAGCCTCTTTCTGTCTGTTTTGGAAGGTTGTAATTCATCAATACTGTAATGCTGCATGACTGTTCTTCTCAACACATACTGACATTCAATATGATTTTATTTACACGAGGTAATAAAAATGAATCAACCAATGAAAAAACACTATTATTTGTTAAAAGGGTGAAACAACATCTAGGAATGCAGATGACAAAGGCGCCGCTTTTCCCTGTAGTCTTCTTAAAGGTTAGCATTTGTCTCACCCTCCTTGTCCTCTTTACCTCATTCCTTCACTCTTAAGCTAGTACACATCGTTTGGAAGCATAAAAAAACTATAGCGAGCTTCAAACACTTCCAGTCAAAGAAAATTCTTTCATCATTTCCCAGCCAAGCGCAGCACTTTCTCTCGACTGCTTCTAGACCTTTCATGCGATCATGCAGAGACTGGGGTTGAGGTGGGTGGGATATGGGTAGTGTTTGGGGGCCCAGCAGGGGTCTGCCAATGGTGCAGTTTGTTTTCTTTGGTTTGATCTGCGATGCCAGAGACTTATTTGTACTCATTTCTGTAATTGGTTTCATTAGAAAAGGGGCTAATTATAAGTTTACCACCGCCTATAAACTAAAGTTGCATCGGCGTTTGCGTAACAGCTTTGGAGCGTTAAGTGTAAAGCAAATTTGTTTTAAGTGTCCAGTCCATTTCTGTGACAAAACTTTGAAGAAATGGCCAAAGACGAGAATTACACAAGTCATCCATTTCTTTTTGCACTGCAACAGTTCCTCCTCCTTAAACTGCTCTTCGTTGTTTCACTGTCACCGATCAATTCACTGCTTTTGTTCGGTTTGCTCGGCCACGTCAGACGAGGCCACTCAGACGAGCTTTATAGTACACATGCATCACGAGTAAACAGTGGCTCCCTGAAAAGAATTACCATTTTGAGCTGTCAGATGTAGGCCAGGAGGACGATAAAAATACCTGCAAACCAGACTCAACGCAAAGATTTATTTTTAGAACCTGGGTTCAGTTACTTTTTTTTTTCTTACTCGCATAAGGCTGGAAAGAAATCCGTTACAGGAACCAGGTCCAAGTGGTACTGTGCTATAGGTCACTAAAAATGTGTCTTTTAACGCTATTTTTAAGACGTTTTTGTGAACACGGCTCAACACTTTTGTTAGCGAGCCAGTGTTATACAAGCCCGAACAGTCGAACGGTGCCATGCAGTTTGGAAAAAATGGACTCCTGGGGCTGACATGACACGGAGATTTGACTGTCAGAGAACTCAACATGCGTGGTGCACAAATTGTCTGGTCCCTCTTTGTTTAGTTCAACGGGGGTTCATTGTGACTTTGCAACACCCGATGTGTTGCTTTCTCTCGCGTGCTGAAAGAGACGTACTCTTGCCTCTTTGTGCCTAAACAATACTTCAAGCTGATCTGTGTTCAACAGACTGCGAGGGAGCCAAGCTGCTGTCACATCCGAGAACTCTGTCGACTTGTAGGAATCACTCACCCATATTTGGCTGGTGGCCTTGGGGGGGAAAAAAGAAAAAGCATCTTATATTAATGTGCATTGTGCTTTACCAAAAAATAAAGCCTAAAAATAATTTCTTTAAACATTTTGGTATAGAAAATTAATGTAACTGCTCCCTTGAAAGCAGGAGCGCTGTGGATTCTGTTTATCACATTCAAACTTAACGTCAAGTCGTATCCCATTAAATCTCCTCTGGGGAGCTGGACTGAATTGGAGATGAGCGGTGAATTATGCATCGGCTGCATGGTGACATCATCTCCAAAAACACATGCCCATGCATCATCTCTGCATGAGATGAGAGAGGTTATGTCCTTTTTTTTGCTGCAAACTCTGCAACTGGAGAAAGGGAAGAATGCAACTTGCTCTTTGTGAAAGTTGCACATGAAACGAGCGGTCTGTGTCATTACTCAAGCATGGGAACAAATAAAAACGGCCACTATTTGCTCAATGGGAGGGGTCACGCTTTGTTAATCTGTGTGGTAGCTTATAATAACTTTGTCATGTTGAGATGTTCTCCGCTCTGTCCTTTTTAGCACTCTCCGTTTGGTAGGCAGTAATTGGAGAAGGGCTTCGAGGCTTCCTCCAGTGACCTCATTACCCCAATTAAATCTGTAGCCTTCTTTGAAAACAGTCCATCTCGCAAAGATTATCACTCCCAGTCCAAATGAGGTTGAAGCAGCTAAGGAAGCAGGGCTGGGACATATGGTCGGGCTTTTTTACATTTTCTTGCAGTGAGGTTCTTCCTTTTTTTCTGCTCATTTAGAAGGATATTCTTCTTACATTTGAAATAAAAAATTAGTTTAGGACGTTTGGAACGTCATCATTGTTCATCTAGAAGTGTTGCTTCAAAGTTTTTCCAGCGTTATTCTTCAGACCTGTACGTTGGAAATGCCGGTCAAGGCCATTGCTACCAGTGTGTTTGTCATCTAACAAACTAGCTAAATTTGTCATATAACTCTAAACCTGATGAAAAATACTGACTGGGATCTGTATTTACAGTAAAGAAATTCACTATTTTATACTTGTAATGAGTGGAAGGGGGAATGATTCCGTCTTCATTTTTTTTAAAACAGTTTTCACCTTATTTTCTTATGACTGTAATGAAACGCATCCGAGTAATTTTGAGTTTTATAGAAATTTCCAACACTCATCTGGGACTCTCCTCAGCTCTTTCTGGGACAGTGGCGCGGCTGCCCCTCTGTTAGTCTTCCTTGGTCTCTTGTGTTCTGAGGGCCTCTGGATGTCTGGAGTTTTGATCTCCTCCATACCTGCTTCATGCCCTGGTGGACGGGGCTGTGGCCCCCCCACACCCTCTAGCAGATCATTACATGAAGGAACCTTTTAAAAAAACAAGCGCGTCCATGCTCACAGGTGTACAGACGGGTGATCACACACACAAACTACACCCTTTTTGGCTCCTACCTCAAAGCACACTGTGTTCTGTTGATCTTATGTGCTGCACAATAATGTTTAATATTTAGTATTTACTGTTATATTCCTCGTGATGTTGTTTATTCTATTACTCTTGTTTTCTTCTGCTTGTTTTCTTTTTTCTTTCTCAACAGGTGATCGATAGATGCATTTTTTTCTCTGCTTATTCTGTTGGTTTTTGTTTTTTGCCCTTTATCCCCGTCCCTCTTCTCAGCTGTCTCTCTTTCCCTCTTTCTTTCTCCCCTTCTTTCCCCCAGTCAAGTCTGTCCCGTATTCAGCAAGTGAAAATAAAATAAACAATAAAAGGTGAATCAAATGGACCATTACGGCAAGGCTGGGATGGTCAATTTGGTAAAGTAAATCCGTTGGGCATCTTTCTTCGCCTTTAGACAATAATTCTGATGGCAAAAGAGCCAAACGGGACAGGCAATAAAAAATAAATAAATAAAAAGAAAGAAGTTTCCAGAACTCAGTACTCACTTGGGGCCACTTTTCATCGCTTCGACTGTTAATGCACTGTGTACACGTTGTCATTTTTCGAATATGCCAGGTAGAATTCCAGGATAGCATCTTCTTAGAATCATCTCCCATAAATCCTCTTCCAAGAATCACCTTCCCGGAAGACAAGAGATTGTGCAGAGAAACAATATTTATAGAACATCCTTTTACTTTTGTTTTTGACTGAGCTTTTAGCTGGAGTTTGAGCAAGTCTCAAGCTACACAGTGAGAGAAATGATGATGCTCTCAGTTAAAATAAACCCTTTTCTCTTTTAGAAAGCTTTTTCCTCTCATCAACAGTAGACTTATCTACGGAAGCTTGTTTCCAGCACTGAAAAAAAAAGTTACCATTCATATCTCAAGGCTAAAAGGGCAGGTGGCTAATGGCCAGTGTAGGGCGTCTAAAAATTTTGAGTTAACAGTTGAAATTTTCTCTGCCAGTCAGGAAGTACATACTTTCCTTGTTACCTGGAAGCAGAAGGCATCAGCTGTTCAACAGTTCAACATGAACGCAATTTATGATTCAAGGAAAGCACGTCTTTCGCAGAGCTTCCTGGATGGTAGAGCTAACTAGAAATTTTAAGTTATGGATGGTATTTTTTTTCTTCAGTGCCGGAAGCAAGCTTCCATACTTCTACATTTCAGTTGTTACTGAAGTGATAGCAGCAGAGAATGTTCGGCTACAGTCTCATGGCAACTCTTTCAGTTGTTTAGGGACTTCAGATGTCTGTCTGACTACTGATTGATCCTACGTGTGCCTTAGACTGTGTCAACCGGGGGTCTGCATAAAGGGAGATCGTCCAGAATTTCCAACAACTCTTACCTGGGAATAGGAACTACAGAAATCACTGTTCTTATGAACAATGGAAGGCAATCATCACAAGCAATTAATACATGCACAGGTTGGACCCCTTCAGAAGCCCAAAGAGCTGCTGTAATTCTAGCATAGCATAGATTCAGTAAGGTGCTGAAAAAGTTTTTCAGATATTTTAGCCTATACTGATATGATAGAATCACACAGTGATGCTACAGATTGGGTGAATACAAATTTTATTCACTTAATCTATCACACACACACCACTAGATACATCAAGGGCACCAGAGTTCAGTATCTTGCTCAAGGACACTTCAGCACGTGGACTGGAGGAGCTAGGAATCGATCCCCAACCTTCTGATTGATAGACAACTGGCTGTATAGACCCATAGCCACCCACATACAGCACCTGGTATTCCCAATTAGTCTCCCAGCTAAGTATTAACACAGCCCAACTCTACTTGGCTTTCTAGATCAGACAAGATTAGAGATTCTCAGGGTGGTATGGCCATAATCCCGCACATTCCACCACATCCCAAATGTATGCTACTGGACTGAGATCTGGTAAATGCTAACATGACCAGTCTCAATGATATGTTCAGGACTTGTCAGACGAGACAATGTTTGTTGAATCCTCTTGTTGCCTCTGTGAATGGTAACCTTAGTTTCCTGTTCTTAGCTGTGGCCGGTGTGGTTTTCTGCTGCTGAAGCCCATCTGCTTCAAGGTTCAATATGTTATTGTCATGTTTGCTGTGTAGCAGGCAGGAGATTGGACCCAAATGCAGGACTCTCAGGACACAGAGGGATGAACTAAAGGAGGCAGCTTGTGCTGTGAAAAACTCGAATACAGGACACAAAAAACAAAGCATAATAACTAGAAGCTAGTAAACTAAGGTCTAAGGAAACTATAAACTAGGAGCTATGGAAACTCGGAACACGGAGGGAACACACAGCACTAAAGGAGGTACGACATGACAACTAGCATGGAAGACTGAGGACTAAAATACACGGGCAGTATAACGAGAGGATGGCGAACAGGTGGAAACACAGCTGGGACTAAACAGACATAAAGAGACAGGAGGAAGCAAAATTAGATGCCTTTACGTAGGATAAGGAGTATCAAAATAAAACAGGAAGCATGAGACATAAGCAGACTTGACACGAGACGTGGAAACATGACAGGCTCAGAACCAAGCACACAACACTAAGTGAGGAGAATGGGAAAACCAAACCTTCACTAGAGACAAGACACCAGGAATACAGGAGACAGTTATACACTCAGAGATGCTCTTCTGCAAACCTTGTTTGTAATGAGTGGCTATTTAAGTTACTGCTGCACTCCTATCAGCTCCAAGCAGCTTGACCGTTTGACCACTGGATATTTTCTCATTTTTGGACCAATTCCTATAAAGCCAGTGACATTAAAGATTGTACATGTGATCCTATAAGAAGAAACTGAACGTACTCCTTTTAAAGTATTCCGCTTCAAGATATGATTGAGATTTTGCTGCTTTTTATTTACTGGAAATATTTTACTTTGTTGAAAGGATTCACTAGTCTGAGAGTTTTTTTAATAAAGAATTTTGTTCAAAAATGCACAAAAAAACCTTCAGATTTTGACTTTAAACAAGTCTCTCAAAGTTTCGCAGCAGTTTCTGATTCCATGTTTTTGAAATAAAAGTTTTATAAACAGAGTTGTATTTTCATGTAGCTTATCATTTAATACAAACACCTGACAAGTATTTCCATCAGTAGATGTGTCATTGGAGCAGTTTAAAGCTTCATACCGATGCTATCAAGAGGAACTGTATTTTGAGAGACTTGGAAACCAGCTCTGCTTTGTGCTCTGTGAAGTCTTTGAGTTTGTGAACTGGGATTTGATCATTATCCTTAAAGCTATTTAACTTGTAGATGAGCAAAACTGAACATCCCAAATGTAGTAAGGAGAAATTTAACGAGTCTACATTACGACTCATAAGAGAGATGAAAAATATGTCCATTGAGTCTTTGGTTTATCTGCGAAATTATTGTATCACCAGTCCACTGATATTCCAGGCTCTCACCCAAATCCTCACATTGGCAGCAAACAATCAACCCTCTCTAGACACTAAGTCCTCAAAGTTGCACACTAACCGGTTGAGTTGAGGGCATTTGCGGACGCAAACCTCGAATAGAAGTTGGGTGAATCAATGCAGTGTTTGTCCACTTCTTCGCTCATTAAGGAGCCTCTATTCACATCAGGATCTGGATATGACAAAGAAAGCTCACAAGTGCACACTTTCAGTCCGAGAAGGGTGGTTTTTCTCCTCCTCAAAGCCCTCCCCTCATCGAAATTCGCCTCACAGAAGTGCAGTGCCAGAGGCCAAAGTCTTGACAGGGGTAGCCCAGTGAGGGGGAAATCAAACGAGTCCCTTTTTTTTTCTGACTGCCTGGCCGACAGGGAGGCCTGCTTACCTACAAGTCCTTAATCTGAATCCCACCCTTGCAGTTCTGGAAGGATGGCGGGGTAGCTCTACTGTCTATTCATCATCTTTAGTGATTCAGGGTTTTGTCTGTTACCCGTTTGGATTGGAGTGAATCCTTGGTTATTCATAAATACCAGTAATACCTGAGCTGCACAGATGGAAATCCTTTCAGGCTTTTCAGCAGACTTGTCACATTCATCTCAGTTTACTGTTAATATTGAGCAGCAGAAAGATGGTGATAAATATTGATACAGTGGAATGAATACTGATGTCAGATGTAGATATATCACATTGTAATAAAAACTGAGACATCTCTTTATATATTTTGTTGTATTTAAAAGTGCGTTTTTAATAGTCAGTGTAATGAAAACTGGAAACATGATTGCCTACAGAAGTCTACCAGAAGCAGACCAGGAAAAAATAACTGGCTTGGTGGTAATAGGCACAGCATGTATAGCCCCTTCTGCTGGAAATGAAGATATGGTTTGTGTTAGGTCATGCGTAGCTACTCTGCATAATTAACCAAGATTTCGGCAAAGATTTCTGTCTTTAACCATTTTAAATTATTCTGCATTACCAGTCTTACAGTCGTGGATATAAATTCCCTAAAAAGGAAAAAAGAAGCAGAGGACTTTTACTTCTTCATCCTTTTGCAAAAACTGTAAAGTCAAAATCTACTTTTCAAAGTTTGAAATCATTTCCTCATGACAGGCTCTGATTTTCTGACATGCTTCTCTAAATTCACAGGAAATATACTCTCATTTTAGGTTGCAGAGAAATGAGCTGTGTTAATATTCTTTTTGCATTTTTTCTTAAATATTCATGTGGACATAATATTCACTAATTTTCCCCATATCATGGTGGTCATTTAATCAGCTACCAACGACCAATATTAGACACTAATATTACACATTTGCCCTTCAGTGACTTGCTAAAGACAGCATTTTTATAGTGCATTTCAGAGCTTTTCTGTTATTTCCATTGGGCGGCAGTGCGTCTATCCTCAAACTTGAGCTTCACTGCATTACCCGTCTGCCTGCGCACTCTACTCACAGCATAAGCCGGCGAAAAAAGTACTCTCTCCACATTTGTGTTTGTTTGTCGAAGCAGGCGCATAATGAGGATGATTATCCTCCCGTGCGTATTTTGGTGAGCTTCTGCCAGTGCGCCATGTGGAGGATGAGGACTCCAGAGGACCGCAGGTCTGAGAGAAAGCAAATGTCAAGGCAGACAAAATAAGAGAAAATAAGAGTTGTTCTTCAAAATAAAAGCAACTCTGGGGAAAGGGAAAGAGTGTCGAACTTGCTCTCGATCACAATAACGAGGAAAGAGGGGAAGAAATGGGCAGAGGGTGCAGTTCCACCGGATCTGTGCTACTTCTTATTAATGTAAATACACTGTGACACAGTGTATGGAGCTTTTAGCTACACCCCACAATTCTTACTTAGACCCACGTGGGTCATTCAGCCAGCCCTTCTTCTTTTTTTAACCGCCAGTGCGCGCTCGACTTTTATGTTGAAGGGAAATCTCGTCGTGTCCTGTGCTGCTTGGGTTCAATTGTCCTCACTTGACGCATCTGGTGTCGGTACAGCGGCACTGAGAGAGAGAGAGAGAGAGAGGAGGCTTCTGGTGTGCCTTTTTTCTGCACATCACTTTGGAAATTCGCTCTCGCGCAGTCGTGCTTAAAGCTGAAAGCTCACCTGCCGGGCTTCCGTGGCCGTGAGCCGCCGTGCAGCTGATTTAACAGGATAACCAGACTAATTGCCTCTCCCGATCTTGCCCTTGATTGATTTCCGTCGAACATTCTTCCAATCACTGTCATGATTTTCTTCTTTCCTGCTGTTTGAAAGCGACCGGCTGCAGGTGTTTTTGTTTTTTCTTTTCTTTTTTTGGTTTTATTTTTGCGCTCCAATTTGCGCCAGCGAGGACTGGCAATATGTAATTTGGGGACAGACACTGCGTTTTTCTTTTTTTTCTTTTTGGAGAAGTGGACTATCTCTCTCCTGGAATTCCTTATTGTATTCTATTTTTTTTTAAACCCTTTCTGCTTTACTCTGTCGACCGGAGCAGATTCGGATACACCGTGATGGTGTGGGGCTATTAGAACTAACCACAAAGTGTACGCCATCATTTGGAAACTGCTTGTTGGTAAGTTAAATGCAATTGTTTCTTTGGCCAAAGTTGGACCATGCTGCCCCCCGTGGATCTGTTTAAACCCACGATTCGTTTTTGTCACTGACATTTTCATGTTCTGTGCGCGCACACGATCCTCCTGACTATCTACCACCTTTAATAAACGGAATCCCAACACGCAGCGCTTAAATGCGCATTTTTGGATAGAACGCATTTGTCCCGCTGTTACGCGTAAATCCCAGAGGCTCCTTTTTTTATTTTATTTTTCTATCTTTAGAGCCTCCTCTGTTGTGTGGAGCTGTTCACGGCTGCAGTACGGCAGTAGAAGTGGACCGCTGAAAGTCTTCTTCTGTATCCTTCATTCAAAACGTAACTATCCGAGCGGATTAGTCCGTCAGCGCACACCAACTGTTCTTTTTACGCATTCTTCTTCTCTCTCTTTTCCCCTCCTCCTTCTCGACGTTAATTGTGTAACACTGTGCGCATTTGCACATCTCTCCGGTGCGTCAGCATGCGTGCGTGTTTTGTGTACGTGCGCCTGTGAAAGTAAGAGAGCACGATCGTGTGTTGGTGGAGGGGGGAAATAACGTGTGCCAGAGTGAGGAGGGATGGGAGTAGAACCCAGCCGTAGTTATATTTCACATTATTTCTGCTGAGTGGTTGCTTGGCAAGTCAGCTCTCTCTGTGCTTCTCCTCCTTTTGCCTGCTTCCCTCCTCTGGGTGGATGGATGATGGTTTATGGTTGTCCAGATGAATGTCTGAAGCTCCAGTCTGGCTCTGACCAGAGTGGAGCTGGTCGTGGTGGTTTGGCTTTTACCCACTGAACATATTTGAGAATCAGGAAAGTGATACTGATGTAAAAGTTAGAACAGATGCTGGCGTAAAAAAAGAAATGCATAAAATCCATACTCCCTCATCACTCCCTACACATGAGTGACAGAAGGCTCTGTAGCCTTACAAGCTGTATGTCACCATTTTTTTACCATCAAGTAACAACTGCTGCAGCCATGCTTTTTTTTCTTTTTCTTTTTCTTTTTTTGCAAAACCATAGCACGCCATAGCCCGCAGGCAGTGAAATCCTTACTTCCAGACAGCTCCTCAGTCTTGCAAAGGCATTTTCTAATTCTGTTAACAGCATCATTGCTTGCTCCAAAACCTCCTTGCATCATGATTTGTTCATAATCTTTCCCCTTCAGTTTCTCCTAAACGCTCTGGCACATGTCTTCCTTTGCCTTGTGGTATTATTTTATTATTATTATTTTTAAATCCCGACATATCGGGTTAATCTTGACCATGAGCGCAACCGGTAGCACATGAATTAATAGGTAAGTGGCAGCAGCCACTTAACAGAAGCCCTGCAGCTACATATTGAGCTGAGTCAAGTGCTTTCACACCGAAATTGATTTAGACGGAGATTATGTCATCCAGCGTTAGCACTTTTTTCTCCTTTTTTAAAAAAAATGCTGGTCAAGTTTACCCAGCAGCACTGAACTCCTCTTCTGACGAATCAAGTGTAGCTTTAAAGGATATGGTAATGAAGTGATTGAAGATGTTGTTTTCATTACTTGGAATCCTTCATCAGGGCTGAATTACCAGGTCAACCGATTCAAGGTGCACAGACAACAGCGAACATGAGTTTTTCAGTACAAATAATTGGATTTACATCCCACTGATTCATAAAAATGAACCTTTAACATGTTTAATTATCTTATCTAACATTTTTAACCCTTATCCTGCAAGTACCACCCATCTAGCAATAAAACGAGGTAAAACGAGCCCCAACATGCATTTTGAAATGCCACCTGATCCCATTTAGCTTCCCCTTCTCTCTCTGCTCGACAGGAGAATCTGAAACCATTACAACTTTTTCCCCCCTCCCCTTCCCGTCTTGATTGATACTTTTAATTTTCAAGGAGCTGTCACCGAGGCCTATTGGCCTTGGCTTTGCAATCAAGAGGCAGACAGTCAAAGGCTTTCAAATGAAAGAGTTCATTAATGCGGTGGGAAATAAGAGTTGTCTCACTGTAGAGTATTGGCTCTGTGGTAAGACTGATTGGAGCAATTGATGAGGATTTGTGAGCAGGAATGCTGGTGTGGAAGCTGAGAGTGGGCCACCTCAATCATGGCTGCTAAATGACATTAATAGGACTCAAGGGGAAATGGAAATACTGAGAGGCGATCCAGCTTGCGTATTTATGCCCGCATGCGACTGCGCGCATACGTTCAAATATCACAGCTGGAGCTCGAACAACCTTCCATTCCTGCTAAAGTTATTAGCTGCTGTGGAATCCAAGAAGATGTGGGCTACATGCATAACAGACGAGCCCTCGGTTAAATCTTTCTCAAAATCCAATTCCCCTCGAGATGAGATTCCTCTTTCCCCGCGCCTTGTTCCATTTTCCGTCGCAATCATTGGGCATCGATCTGATTCAGAGCTATTTATTTTTGTTGCTGCCGTCACGTCGTGAATTGACAAGTATGGTAGATCAGGTAGATAACAGAGTGTCTGGGCATGGTGCTTCGCCCATTTCAAGAAGAATCATGACTTGTGACTACAAGAGAAAATCTGCCTTTGAAGCAGTTAGATGTGGCTAATTTGGTTTGTGAACTTGAGGGACAGTAAAAACTGGTAGTATCTACTTTACATATAAAGGCCTTAAAGTATCTCTATATAATGTAATAACTCTATATGATGTCTCCTCTTTCCATAATGGAAATTATTTGGAGATACTTGATTTCCTTGTTTGGAAATTTTTTCTGAAACCATGGAGCTTTTTGCAGATTAATTCAACTAATGTGCTTAGAAAGAAATCAGCCACGAGAGCTAGTATCTGTAATTTTATTGCAGTATCGAGGCCAAATATATTGGTTTCATGCACAACGGCTTGATTAATATGTTAGTTAATTAGTATATTCGTTAAACAGAGATAAAATTAGAGCATGCAGTGACAGTCACCGGTTCTCAGCGATGAAGGTTTGCAGTGCGAATGAGGTCATAGCAGCTTGGAGATGGACTGCGGCATCATCAGAACTCCCATTGACCTTATATTGTCTTTTTAGACCTTTTATACCCCAAATAGTTGTGATTTTGACTGTGTCTGTGCTTGATAAATACAGTCACTGGAAGCCTTAAGATTTGTTCATTGCTCGGTTCTACTTGTGGGTGGGCTTCAATCAAATAAACATCTTCCTTAGAATAACAGCAGAGTGACTGGTTGAGAAAAAAACTTTTTTTTAACATGTTTTACTAATTTTGTAAATGGGAAGTTCATTAAAGGGGGCATATTATCGGTTTCCTTAACTTCTGTAATCTCAGCCAGAGGATCAGATTTCCGACTGCTCTAAATGCTCATTTTAAGACAGTTTTTAATACTCTTGGCTCTGTATGATGTCAGAGAGAGTGCATCTACCTAATACACTAATCTCAGGCGCACAATTTGGGCTGTTTAAACCCTAGAGACCGTTTTTGCACTGGTGGATGGCATTGCGCACCGAAAGTGGTGTTACATCTGGTGGTGAAGTCGAGCTAAGATGTCGTTTTAGATCATAGGTGTCAAACTCTGGCCCGCGGGCCAAATTTGGTCCGCAGCCTAATTACATTTGGCCCGCGAAGCCATACCAAATTACTATCAGAGCTGGCCTACTGGTATTATACAGCTAATATATATATTGTTTAGTATTAAGCTTTGCTTGTTCGATATTCAGTTTTTCAGCAAAACGTGTTTGAGTCCATAAGAAAAGATTCATTCTTATATCTGGAGGAATAAATATGTTTCAATAAATATTAACGTTAGCCCGCGACTTTGTTTCAGTTTTGAATTTTGGCCCACTGTGTATTTGAGTTTGACACCCCTGTTTTAGATGCTCTTACGTAGATTCAACCTTTGTAACATCATGTGTATAGTTGTGTCAGTTGTTACCGCCACTGCAATGATGTATCAGCGCAGAATCTTAAATTCAACTCAAAAGGAGACTTTCTGGCGAAAACCTCCACAACAAAAAAACCTCTTCAATTTCTTTTCTTCCAGTTTTGATGTCTTCTACTCTTGTACTTGGTGACTGACACCTATCATTTGGCAGAATACTGCAGTGAGCACGTGCTCAGCGCCACTATAAATGGCAGCATGGCTGTGCAACCACCATTAAAATGGTCCCTATAAGTGGTGAGGAGTGGGAGCTACAAAGGCCTGCTATAGACAGTTAGAACTGAGGGGCGGCATCAAGGCCCAGTATTAGAGAAAGATCTAATACTTTTAAATGTTATTCATGCAGACCTGCTTGAGTGCAACCCAAGAATGAAAAATAATGAGCTGGAAATGAGGATGACAGGTTTTGATGGGTTCCAGCTTATTATGTAGTGATGTAGTTTGGTGCCCTTGGTTTGGATCATAATAGTTGATGCTGGAAAATCAGTGAGCAGAATTTCTTGGTTTTATACTTGAAATCTGCAAATCCAAATCTTTTGATTTGTGAAATTTTACAGAGTAACTGTTTACTACTTACTGTAATTTAAAAAAACCCAAAAACACTGTCCTACGACATAATATTTGTCATCACCTGGCTGGTGGATCGCAGTTCTGCTACATCTGTTCTGGAGCACAGCAGTCCATGGTTGGCATCATTTTATACGGTTGAGTAACCGTCATCATGTAGGTTACGCGAGGCCAGATCAAAGAGTTTGACAGAAGTAGTGTGCAGTGCTCTCGTTTTTGTCTCCAAATAGTTTTCATGCAAAGAAAATCACCCTTTGAGTCCACAGTCGCATGAGGATGGCAGACCAGGCTGTATGGAAAAATAAATGGTCTTCAGAATTGGGTCCCGCATTCACTTCATGGCAGTTGAGCCCTGGGCGCGCCCTTTCCTGCTGTTACTCAGCAGAGAGGTGTCATAAACAATGGACTTGCTTGCAAATCATTTTCATGGCCACCCATTTTTTTCTTTTTTAGACCTTTATCTGAATGCCTTCATGTGTGGATGTGAATTGAGCTGAGTGTCTGCCTCTGCCATGCTAGCTTTATTTACTTTCTGCATTTCGAACAGAAAAATGCCTCAATAAAAGGATGGTAATGGCATCATCTCTAGCTGTCTCTTTGCATTGCTCTTAAAAAAAATCCCACACATACACATGAGGCTGTCCTGCATTTGTGTGCTTCTATCAATGGTGGTGGGGGCGGAATCAAAGAATAAAGCTGACCCGAATCAAATGAAATCTGAAAGTGTTTATTTCCCCATTTGTTACAGCAGAAAATAAAAGAACTTGGGGTCAGCCACAGTGTAGCATGCCCCCGAGCTAAAATGTTGTGCTGGTCAATTGTTACATGGGTAAAATGGAAAGGAGGCAGCGAAATAGTCGTGTTGCACTTTCTCTGATGAAACAGCCATCCGAGGCGTGATCAGTTACCTCAATATACGGTATTTTTCTTTGCTAGAGGCAACTGACGTCGAAAATGAATGTTTTTCCCCCCACTTTTTAATCAGCACTAGAATGAGAAGCCTATTGCTATAAGCAAGAGAACAGAATTATCATTTTCATCCTTTCTTTTCAGCCCCACTGTCATCGCGCCATGTCTGGAGGTGATCCTCTGAGACCCATCCAGCCTAGAAAGATGAAGTTGATGTGTTTTAGATAGCTTTTAGAGAGATGTGGATAGAGGATGGAAATTGCATGCCAAGGGAAGCAAAATGAGCAATTTTTCCTCCCATTTCCCTTCGTCTCTTCATAGGATCTGTGCTTACTCATTCATGAAGGCTTTGTTGTGACACTCCATACATTGGTGTACAGGATGCCAGTTGGGAGGAGAAAAAAAGGAAGCCAGGCTGCATTATTTTGCAGGATAAATGCATACCAGAAGAGAAATGGCTCTTTAATGTTATCAAAACACTATCACAACTAGCAATCTGTATTCACATTTTGACCTGCACTCTAAGTGGCTGGTGTCGAGATATTCAGAGCATTTTTACAAACCAATTTAGGACGGTCTCAGCAACAGCAGCAACGAAAGAAAATACTCATGCTATAATATACAGCAGCTACTCGAGTGGGAGCCGTGGCCTATTTGCATACTCCGTGTAAATGCACACATGGCTACCCCTCGGTAGGAACGCTGAGAGTGTTTGCGCCAAATTCTCCCCTCTGAGCCAGGCGGGAGCTTAAATAGAACAGCTACGTCTAGGGATTAACAGTGAGTGAAATCAAGGAGCGCTTCATTAGCAGTTCTTCATTAGCCACTTCACATGAGACCCGGGGCAACATTGTATTTACAGCTAATTTTAAACCGATATGTCAAGCTGAGGGCAACACGTGCGCGGTGAACTTTCTTCGGATCAATTCGGGTGTTTTTAGCTTTGTGTTGAGGTTATTCATTTTTAAGTGTAAAATTCCAGCGCTACAATGTTGTTACATTAAACATCATGATGTGATATTACACCTGCCGCTGAGCTCACAACATGGCATTCATACTATTAATTAAACCACTGAGTGTTTGTTATATAAAAGTAATTAAAGGATCGGGTTAAACTGGGTCAAACCCACTGGAGCTGAGTTCCTGACATGCCAGAGATCAGCTCTGTTTCCTTCATTATTTTACCATTACAAAGCCACTCGTACCACAACAAACAAATACAGAATGTCACCCGATTTTTGGGGGGATTTCTTTTTTAAAACGCCTCTAGTTACTCAGATGTGTGTGACTATCAATCCAGTGCTGTGCAAACGTCTTCATTTCTTTGTATTTTGCTAGGAAAATAGGAATCAGTGTTACTGTGTTGAGGCAAAAACACAGTTTTTGTAATTGTAATGAGCTTGAACGTCAATATTTGGTATGACCACCTTTATTCCATAACACAGGTTGAACTGAAAGAAGCTTTCTTGTCATTTCTTTAAGTAGTCTTCAGGAATAGTTTTTGGGTTTCAGTCCAGTTCTTGTGTAATTTGCAATACCTCAACCTGTCCCGTTTCCCATGTTTCAGAAATGCTTTTGAATTTTCATAAGGACCCATGTACTGTGAGCAGTAAATGGATCAACTGAAGGGCTAGATGCACATCCTTGGTCCTGTCTCAGGTCTTTGCTGGATTTTGTCCTGACGCTGTCAATCCGTGTTATCGTCTTTTGCATCGTTCATAGATTCAACTAAAGTAAATGGGAACATAAGATGTGTTTTTGCAACAGGCAACTAATAACAAAGTGCATAAAGATGATATTTAAATTTAATTCTGTGCTAAGTTGTCTGTCATGTGTAGACATATCAATGATTCATTGAGTTAAGTGTCTGTTTTATGCTTGAATGAATCATAGATCTAGGTTAAGTGGCTTAACAAACAACAAACATTCCTCTGAAAATGATCAGGCACAAAGACTGAGCTGAAAGTGAGTAGAAAAGCAGCTAATGGCCAAAGAAAAACTTTGAAAGACCTTCAGAAAGCCTGGAAAACCATTTTTAAGACCACCAAAAAAGACAAAACAGTTTGGCTTCTTGGAAGCAAAATATAAAGAAATCGGGGATGACTCAAGACTCTCGTACGTTACTGTACTTCAGATTGATTATTTAAATCATCGGACTTTGTGTTGGGATCTTACAGAATTTTATCTGTCTCGATGATGTTCTGCACAGCAAACAACTGAGCTGTTAGAAATTCATGTTTTCAGTGAAAACACTGGGAACAAAGCAGTCATGCTGACGACGAATCCTGCACCAGCAGGGCAGTTTTTTTTCTCCTTCCTTTTTTTCTGGTATATTAAGTGGGTTATTACAGGGAGTTTTCCTGTTATGCTGCTTAAATGCAATATTTGCAGTACTTTCATTACTGCGAGCACAGAACTCATCTAATCACTGAAGTGAATAAAAAAATAAAGCTACAGAAAATCTGTCTAATAATGAAAACACAATTAATTACACTGAACCCATAATTTGCTGCACTGATTCTTTGTTGGGTCAGTGCAAAGATTCATTTTCTTCTACTTATGTATGACAGTATTATCAGTGTTTCCCAAACCATCAATTGTATGTAGATGTTAATTAAAAAATACGACAAAAAAAGCAAATCACGAAATATAAATGAGTAGAAATGATTGGTTTATGTAGGTTGGCCTTTTTCCTTAAAAGTAATTAAGAATACACTTACACTCAAGTAAAATATATTATCATCTGATAATTTGGCACGTCTGACTCTGAGATTTTAACGCCGTGGAATTTTTCTTTGTAACTTGTAAATTGGTGTTTAGAGACTGTGTCTGAAACGGCGTCTTTGTTATTCTGGACAATGCACATCCACAGAACACAATGTGTGTAATTTTTAGTGGACCTACTTTCTTTTAAAGAATTAGCCCCCACTTTCACTGTGTGCAGTGGGTCCTTGAGCATCAAGCCCACTAGACTAGGGTTCCCCTTTCTCACAAATCCCAATGTAACCCCTGCTGAAAGGGTAATTTCACACACAGCCAGAGTTAATGTTGAGTCAAAAACTGCAGTGCGCGTGCGTGCATGCGTGTGTGTGTGTGTGTGTCTTACACATACAGGTAAGAAGATGAAACTCAATCCATGAAATCCAGGTTTAGTATTATTTGAGGCTGAAGGCTTATCACATGGCTTACAGTATAAAGTGCTTTGTAACAAATGAAAGAGTTATTCAACTCTATTGTAGCTTCTATTTTTTGGCCTCCATAGTGTTATGTGTCCAGGTTCTCAGTTTCCATTCTCATGAATACTTTGGGGGAATTTCTTAACATTTTGCATGAATGTCCCCATGAAGCCAAGGATGAACTTAGCCACTGACCACTATTAAATGATAAGGTTATAGTAACCTCCCATATCGCACATTCATATGTAAATACTGACAAAATGTGTCACATACATCTGTGACAAGAGCTGTCCAGAGAATCTTCTTCTTGTTGTGTCCACAGTGTAACCTTAGAGTGTCACCAATCATAGTAGGGACAGTTTCTTTTGTTTTCCTACAACAAACTATTCATAGCCATATGAAGTTTGATGGCCAATCTCAGAATACCTCCACGTGAGTTATTATATACAGTGAGACTTATTGTATTTTTAAAATATTGTGCTTCTTGGTTTTGGTTGGATGTTTTGAGGGTTTTTTTCTTAACCAGTGAAAGAATTCTGCAATCTTCCAGGGTCTTTCAGGTCTTTTGGTCCTGCCTTATTTCTATGAATGCAACAGATGGTTGCATTGCTTTTTACCTCATACTGATTGCTCAAGGGAACATCTAACAGTTCAACACTTGAAACGAACTCCACATCCAGGCCTCACCGGGAGATGAAACTCGTCAGTCAGTTGTTCAGTTAATTTTGAGCTTCTCAAAACAGTGGACTGTGTATGGTGCCAATTCCTAGTCAATGCTATAGTTTTGTTAAACCTCTTGAATGAAAGTTTGAAGTCTTTACTGAAATTGCGTATTGAATGCACGATTTTAAAATTCACTGTGACGGGCCCTAGAGGTAACATTAAAAAAGGGGGAAAAAAACCCCCATCGTTATCCAAAAACGTATGAATCTGATTGTATAAAACTGGCAGAATTCTGATTACCTTAATTTAAGGTAATGACCTTATCTCCTTAGAATGAAAATATTTTTATTGCACACAATATGTAGCACTTAATGAAAGTTAAAGTGCTAATTAAGTCAGTTGAAATGTTGTGAGGGGGGTTTCACTTTTTTAACTGAACAAAAGTTATAGAACTGTGATTAAACCAAGTCACACAGCATGCATAATAATTGGAAGTCCTGCCAAATGCCCTTCACTATTGGTGCTACAAAATTAATGGACAAGAACAACAAGTTTGATCCATCCATCTATTTGCTTCCGCTTATCCTTTTTCAGGGTCGGGGGGCGCTGGAGCCTTGGAGTGAGAGGCAGGGTACACCCTGGGCCGGACAGGTCGCCAGTCTGTCACAGGGCAACAAATAAAAACTGATTTGGGATTATTAAAAACAGACATTGTAACATGCTATATGTTACAATGTCTGTTTTTAAAATCTTTCTCAGCATTTTGTGACATTAATAAAATATGTGTTAGTATTGACCACTTTGCATGAAATAGCAATCGTACTATCCTCAGTTTGATTGCTATGCAAATATTACACATTTTCATGACACAATAACATACCTCCAATACATGTAGTACTTTCTGGCAAAAGATGAGCCAAGCAAAGCTGCAATGTTGCACAGCTCAGCACTTTCTCCTCTAATGTTGATGTCAGCAAGGCTTAAATAATAGTTGGTGCAAGGAAGGTATACTAAGCTAATTTTCAAGTTACCTCTTATGATTTTCTCAGTGTTCTTGCATGTACTACTGTATTATGTGAGGTCTGAAATTTAAAAACAATCATTAATTGGTATTTACAGTTAAACCCAATCCAGTTGTAGCTGTGGCTGGGCAGCATCATCTATATATCTGAACAAAACAATTGCAGTAATAATCTGGTCCCCAGGTTGGCTAATGATAGTCATAATTTTATGCTGCAAAGGCCATCTGTTGCATTAAAGCTGTTTGGGGGGGGTGGATTACTGGAGCCAGAGCTGTGCTCTTTTTCCCGAATCCTGGACAAGACCCACAGAGACCAGCTCTCAACAGGGTTCTTGATTTATGGGCCACTTTGCAAGAAGGGCCTGGGGACGCAGCACTCCTTGTCCTCCGATATTGAATCTCGGCTGCCTAGCATGGAGATGTGGGTCGTCTGTTATGGTGTGAAAGCTTATTTGCATTGTGCCGCTCAGCTCTCAGTGGTAGCTACAGCATGTCTGCTCGCCTTAGCTCTTAAGTTTATTTTTGCTCTCGGGGCTGTTTGTTTCAGATGCGAGAGGGACATTTTTAGAGAAAGGTGCACTCAAGACAAATTGCTTTCACGTTTGGGTTTGTGTGGTTATGTATGATACGAACATATATGAAAATAAACATTTGCTGAGCACCAGTCCCCTAAGGTGTCTGCATTGCTATACATTTAACCATTAAAGCAGACATACTGTATACTGACTATTCTAATCAAATAATTTCAAAGCCACGTGCGGTGTATCTTCACATCAATTATTATCCTTTGCATGGTGCATCCGTCAACGATGAAAGTCAAAGTACTTTCAAGCAGTACACAGCCTCTATACACAGTCAGATCAATTGGCTGTACAATTTGAAACACATTCTTTGCTAGAAGAAAGACTTTGATTATTTGTTCAAAGGCTTTGTTTTGTTTTCTTGCTGTTGGCTGGATTGTGCTCTGCTTTTGGCTCAAGTTGATTCTTCCGACTGACTGATTTGATTTAAAAAAGCTGAAAGATAAATGTTTAGCAGCCTTAATGATTATAGTTGCTGTAGGGTAGGCATTTATTAACTTGTGTTAATAGTCTGACAATCCTCTTTCATTCCCCTTTAAATAAGCCTATGGTTCTGCTGCTTAGACGAGACAATTCCACTGAAGTGATTTGGCAAACTACAGAATCTGCCGAGGCATTAGTTGCCATTTTAGTTCTTCTTTTTTACATATGTATTGGTTAAGAACACTTACGTTAGGCATCTCATTGATTGCTATTAATATTTCTCTTTAATCTGTAAAACTCTGCTCCAAAGATGTGCTGTAGTAGAACTATGTAGTGGCATCGTTTTCATGATGTAAAATGTGCAGTACGTTTTCTTTTTTTCCTTTTAGCTTAAAGTCAGGGCAGCTTGAAGAACTAAGACTTTGATGCTTTCCAATGAATAGCATTAACATACTGTAGAGTTAGCTAGAGACTCATCGGTTCAGCAGCAGATCAGTCTCAGTGTCACAGATTTAAATTTAGGTGCTGAGTAAAAATGTGTGTTCAAGGTTGTGTGTGAGGGAGATAAAGAAGAAGCGTTTCAGCCTGCGAATATCTAATCGCTGCTATGGGAAGTTTCCACCTAAGCTTGAGGAATTTTCATGTTATTTAGCATTTCTCTGAAGTACACGTGTTTCTATAGTTAGACATGGCTAAAGTTAAACTTCAGATAACCCCGCAGCATAAGGTTTTCGCGGGTTGTTCGGAAGAAGCGACTGTCGCAAGCTGCCCTTTGAGGCGAATCTCAAATTTATAACTGGATTTTATTACACGTAATTCTGGCAACGAGCTAATCCAAGTCAATTGAAAGAGAGAATCTCACATAGCTGCTCTGAGGCTGGACTCACTTGTATGTTCTAGGCTTCGCTGCTCTCGTTTCTCATTCAATTTGAAAGGCAGTTTGTCAAGCATTGCCAGACTGAATTGCGGATCCGTTGCTTTGCTGTGCACTCTTTGTGATGAGGTGGCTAATGTTCCTTATCATGACATCAAAATGGAGAAGCTGAGAAGTGAATAATTACCTTGTTTTATATGAAGCTACCCAAACTCATGCTAGCTTGAGTAGCTGCATATATAAAACTATTGAAGCTAGCATGGATAGTTTTATATTTTAACTGAAGGTCCTTCAGCTTCTTTCGTGGCTCGGTTGTGAAGCCTTATCAAGTGATGAGTACAAGTTATTTGGTTGTTGCTCATTACTTTGTAGTTGGTAATTGTTTGCAGGGCTGTCAAAAGACTTGAATTTGAACTTGATATCTCTATCAGTGAAAATCCTCAGTAAAATAGGCTGCCACTGTTTGTCTCTAGTTGCTGGAATTTGAATGAAAAGAACTGGATTAGTAGGAAAACAATGGATTTTGAACGAAAACAACAGAATTAGAATGACAACAACGGAATTTGAATGAAAACACAGGAATTTGAAGAAGAACAACCGAATTTGAATGAGAAAAACAGAATTAGAATGAGAACAACGGAATTTGAATGAAAAGAACTCGATTAGACGGAAAACAACGGCTTTTGAACAAAAACAACAGAATTAGAATGACAACAACGGATTTTGAACTAAATTAACAGAATTAGAATGAAAATAACAAAATTTGAATGAAAAACCAGGATTAGAATGACAAGAATGGAATTTGAATGAAAACAACGGCTTTTGAATGAAAACAACGGAATTAGAATGACAAGAACGGAATTTGAATGAAAACACAGGAATTTGAAGAAGAACAACTGAATTTGAATGAAAAAACAGGATTAGAATGACAACAACGGAATTTGAATGAAAAGAACTCGATTAGAAGGAAAACAACGGCTTTTGAACAAAAACAACAGAATTAGAATGAAAAGAACGGAATTAGAATGAAAACACCAGAATTTGAATGAAACACAGAAATTTGAAGAAGAACAACTGAATTTGAATGAACACAACTGATTTAGAATGAAAAGAACTTAACTAGAATGAAAACAACAAAATTTCAATGAAAAAACAGGATTAGAATGAAGAGAATGGAATTTGAATGAGAACAACAGAATTAGAATGACAAGAACGGAATTTGAACTAAATTAACAGAATTAGAATGAAAATAACAACATTTGAATGAAAAAACAGGATTAGAATGGAGAGAACAGAATTTGAATGACAAGAACGGAATTTGAATGAAAAGAACTGGATTAGTAGGAAAACAACGGCTTTCGAATGAAAACAACAGAATTAGAATGAAACACAGAAATTTGAATGGAAACAACATAATTAGAATGAACACAACTGATTTAGAATGAAAAGAACGGAATTTGAATGAAAACACTGGAAGTTGAAAGAAATCAACAAAATTTGAATGAAAACAACAGAATTAGAATGACAACAACGGATTTTGAACTAAATTAACAGAATTAGAATGAAAATGACAAAATTTGAATGAAAAAACAGGATTAGAATGGAGAGAACAGAATTTGAATGACAAGAACGGAATTTGAATGAAAGCACCGAAAACACTCTAGTCGATTTTTTCAGACTTTAAAATAAGCATAACCAATTCTAGACAAAACTATTGTGCTATCCTGTTAAATTAACACTGTCTATTAACATCACAGATGGGCAGGACTAATTTTCTTGCTGCCTAGCTCTCACATTCATATTACAGTTTAATTTTTAGCCTTAGCCGCTAGGAGCTAAGTTGATGATAACAAATGGCTAAAGTGGCTTTTGGAAAGTAGTTTCAGTTGCTCCCTTATTTCCCAAGGGGTCGTCACGTGTTTGGTTTGACGCAGACGTTACACCGGATACCCTTTCAGCCTGGTTCTGCTGGAGGTAAAAAGAAGTTTTTTTTTCTTCCCACTGTCACCAAGTGCTTGCTCATAGGAGGGTTGTCTGATTGTTGGGGTTTTCTTTGTATTGTTATAGAATCTTTTTCTTGCAATATAAAGTGCCTTGAGGTGACTATTACTGTGACTTGGCTCTATATAAATAAAATTGAATTGAATTGGCTGTGACCCTGCCTCTCTGTAGCAGTACTGTATGAAGTTATGTGTAAGTTGGAGGAGGTGAAGATGACACTGTTTGTGCTGATACTAGTCCAGCTGTAACATTTGCTTTTGATTAATATCAGAGGATAAGTTTGATAAGTTCTAGCTGGTCGTGCCAAGTTCTAGTTTAAATAACCCTCTCACATACACTGTTCTATATCAATCAGCGGTATCCTTCCCACTTATAGTCACTCACCTCAGAGTTGGGTGAACTTAGGAGCAGCCCACTTCATGTTGCCAGTTGTCGTTACAAGTGACTTGATTTAATTGCCATTCCATGGTCTGTCACCGCATCCTTCTCTTCCTGGGGGGATGCTCATTAAGAATAAAGAATGAGCCAGATGCTAACTGGCAATTGTTCTAATAGTATAAAGGGGGCACTTTACCTTAAGCAATGTACCGCGGTAACATCTGGGAGTCCCTACAGCACGTTTACAAGAAAAGTCTGCTTTGAGGGTGGTAGTCTTGTTTCAAAGAGTGCTTAATGATCTGCAATGTAGCAAAAGAGAAGCATCATCAGTATTAATTTACCAGTCTGTGAATCATCACTGTAATATTTTGTTATAAATCAATATCCATCAGAGTTCATTTAAAACTTTTAGACAGCTTGAAAAGCAGCAACAAACAACTCTTTGACAGTCTGGACAGGTGTCTCTGTTTTGATAAATCAACATCTATTAACGCTGTAAAATTTAGTGGTGAGATGTTGTATAGAGAGTTATTGAGATAACTCAGTTAGACTGATGTTAATTACTTTCATAAACTAGGGATATTCTAAATATAAAGCCAGTGTTACCTGCCATTAACATCTCTGTTTACTGCTTGGCACCATCTCATGACGCCTCTCATGGTCGCCTTCCAAGAACCCTCAACCTCTCCTCTGCTTTCACGTCTTCTTCTCGGTAGCTCCCGAAGGATCTCGCTTTAGCCTTGCCCTGGAATATCCAAAGAGAGTTTCATTCATTTAATGTCATAGTTATTTCCTTGACAGCCAGGCGGGATAAAGAATCTAGTTAGCAGTCAGCTCAGGGACTGGGACTAAGACTTGGACATGACTGCAAAGACAGTTTGTATGTGTGCCTGTGTGTGTATGTTTGTGTGTGTCCTTAGATTCCCTTGCAACTGTTTTTCTACCTGATGGTTCACTAAAAACTCCTAAGACCAAAAACTGTATAGTGCATCAGTCACATTTGACCCATTTTGCAACCACAGCTATCCCCATCTTATACCCTTTAGATGGAATGCAGTTTTAAGGCACTTGAACTTTTCTGACCTAGAAGCTACATATACTGTCTATGCTAGGACCCTACTCATGCAGGCCTATAATCTGATCAGTGAACCTCTTGAACCTCTTGGCAACCACCAGTGGCTAGGAACAAATATGTGATATGTAAGAAATTGACAAGGGGTTGCTGGAGATTGAAAGCGCAAAATTGATTGCAACAAGCAATGACACTGTTAAAAGTACAATGCAAACTGTAAATATGGACTATAGTATTTGCCTTCAAAATAATTGTTGCACCTCTTGATATTTGAAGCTGTAAGGCAAAACCTTTAATTTGAAGGTGAACATTTTGCTGTTTGCGTTGCATTTTTGCAGGTTTCCCTACAGCTCAAGGATTAATAGTGATTGTTTGCTGACAAGTCAGTGTCTTCCACGTAAACTATGGATGACCACTGCAATTTGCTAGCAATCAAAGCAATCACAATGAAGATTTTGTGTATTTCCTGACCAATCACCAGTTGGTCGGGGAATGCAATACTTATAAAATGCTTATTGCTCTGTGGCAAAATCATGAGGTTGAAAAAGTGATAATTACAATGTGTTCCAGGAATCATAAAAGCAAATTATTCCCATCCTCAGTAATATTTCTGTAAATGTAGTCTGTCGTTTTCTACTTTAACATGCAGGCAGTAGTTCTCACGTTTTTTTGGAGTCATTTTGATATAATTTTAAGCAAAATGATGTTCCTAAAATTGTCAAAGGGGTGTTGAAACAACATGTGAACAATCCTGTAGCGAGTTAAACATTTGCATAAAATGTATTAATACTTCAATGAATCGTGCAGAGAGGTGAAATGAATGAATATGTGACAGACTTGTCCAAAATCTCTTGGGGATTGGGTATGTGCCAAGCTCTTTAAATAGGTTGCTGTGGTTTTGTCTGACTCAATGACCTCAGCATTTTTAAAATTCTCACAGCATGGCACCCTCATGAAAATAAAATGAGTTTGGCATCATATTGTAGCTAGATGGTTAACTAATAAAAAATTCCCATTTCCCAAAGCACATAGCCAGTAGCCTCAATGTGTCACTTAGCATCCATTCAAATATGCAGTTTTAAAACTGCTTTATTCTTACCACAAATGGCAGCTAATGAAAACCGTTGCATACATTTTTGCTACTCAACCACTTTTTGCTGCTTGTTATTTATTCACATGTGTGCCCTTGATCATTAAAAGCCATTTTTCTTCTGGTTCCTGCACCAAACAATGACGTTTATGGTATTAAACATGTGAATTTGAAAAACAACCGCTTCTTTCTCTTTCACTTCCTGGGTACGGTACATATCAGGAACATGGAGGCTTGCAAGGCAAGGTTATTAGATAATCTAAAATGGAAAAATTCAGTGAAGAGAGCACAGACTGTGGGTGGGAGATTGTGGGTGTGTGTGCGTCAGCCAAGGGTGTAAGGGCCTGAAAAGTGTTTTTCACAAATAGAAATGTTAATAACTCACCAAGCAGAGTAGATATCAATTTATCGAGTGGAGGTAGGGGACAGAGGGGTAACGGCTAGAGGCAGTGAGGCTGTATGTCCATAATGAGTAAGCACATGTTATGTTTGGGAATTTTTTTTCTTTTTGGCATTATGTGAATCAAATCACCCGTAGTGACCTTGGTAAGAACAAAGTTAAAATTAGATCCTGCATTTTTTTTTTTTACCTTTAAACGATTGTATTATTTGTAAAAATTTTTGAGAACTACAAGAAGCCTCGGAGAGCACATCCTCTGCCAAGACCAGTGCCTTATTTTCTGCTTCTTTTGGCTTCTCCCCGTAGAGGTCACCAAAGCGGATCATCTGTCTCCATCTCACCCTATGTCTAGAGGTATTCCCCTTTTCCTCCTGCCTGGCAACTCCATGCTTAAAATCCTTTGACCAGTTTACAAATTTTGTCATTTTAAAAGAAAGAATGCACACCAAGTTATAACGAAGTATGTCTTTGCCTGTGGTCTAAATCTGCACCACATTTCATGACTTTCACTTTGGCAGTTTTAAATAAACTACCAGACAGACTTTCACTTTAAAACTGCCAGTCAGCATTCCTGTGAAAAAGAGTAATGATTGTATAATTTTGACACACATGGCCGTCAGACTGAGCCAAGGTTTGAATCCAGGATGAAACGCTCAGCAATGGATGAACAAACACAGACAAAGAGTCCAAGTTTTACACTTCAGTTCAATCAAAGCTCCAGCCCACAGATCTGAAATCTTTACCCAATAACCGGGACAAGAATTTATGTCATCCGAATTTGTCTGTAATTGCTTCTTCCTGTTAGTTCCCATTGGTTTCCCGGGTAACAGAGAAACGAACGTCATCAAGAAACATCAGATATGGCTGAGGAAGAAGGAAAGGGGACCCTCAATGTGAACTCCCAAAAGTGTGTGACAGAGCAAGAGAGATATAAAATTAGAGATCCGTATAAATCATCATCTCAAAGTCCATCTGGCGAGCTGTACTAAAGCGTTAAAGTCTCGGTCATAGATTTCCGAAACTGTTTGCGCGTGACTCTGAGATGCATTCCTTGGGGCTAACTCTGAACCCCGAGAGTGTTGAGAGAGTGCCCCATCTCTCTTCCTGAACCCTCCTCAAAAATAATTGAATTTTGGATGGATCCACTGAGAAGGAAGCACTGTCAGGGTAAAGACGAAAGTGGAGGCTTGAGGAAAAAAACAATCAAGGAATGAGAGGCAGGTGACAGCACCTTTTGGATGAGCTTCTCCTTTTGGATGAGCTTCTCTTTGAAGGATGATACACTGTGAAATGTTTGACAGGACAAGCTTTCACAGGGGGATTTTTGAGGGAGGATTAAAAAACCCCCAAAAAACAATTTCATATTTTTCTTGGACATCTAATATCCATTCATTTCTTGAAGGAGGATATCTCTTCTTTCCACTCTATTGTGTTTCTGATCATATTTCTGACAGTTCGACAGCTGCACTGAATCTTTCCCTTCTCAATGGCTCATAACCATGTGCCAAGAAGTAAGACGATAGCGACAATAATACATCGAAACGCGTTTCATGGTTACTGATAACAACTTGGGTGTTTGACCTCAATAAGCCCTTGAGTATGTGGCCATCTTCTTAAACATACTCCAGCAACATCAGACCCAGAGCATGAAAGTTAGACAACACAAGTCTAACTTAATTATATTTTTTCTTGGACTTGTTGGGTATGAGTGCAGTCAAACATTCCTGCTGGCTACAAGCCCTGTCTGCCACCAGCAATCAGATCACTTTCATTGGCTTTCATGCCAGTCTACTCAATACTCGAGTAATCAGTGCAATCAATTTTGAAACTATGGACTGCTTGAACTGTGGCAAATCTATGCTTTCTATTGGACAGACCGATAAAAAAGGAGTAACCACAGAGTGTTGTTATAATTAACCGATCATGCTGGGAGGAGGAAGATGATAGGATATTTAGGGTTAGAGAGATATCTTGTTAAACAAAAAAAGCAAGCTGTTCAAAGTCGACTGCAGCCATAAAAAAAGCTTCAAACACCAACCTCAGTGAGAAATGATGGATTGCAAACACAAGAAAACCTGGCTGCCAGATGAATGCATCAGCTTGTATGCCGAATTAATATATTTTGTGCTTTTTGCATGACGTTTCACAATTGTTCACAAAACGCTCAAAAGTTTCACCTGATGCTCAAATATGCCCGAAGTGAACGGAATTCTGTTTTTCATGTTGGCACAAAATAGCAACCACTTGCTCCGCAAACATTTTTTTTACAAGCTCAACTAAGGGCTGCCTTCTGCAGTTGAATTCAGGACAACCACACCCACGATTGATGGGATTGACAGCCACAGGCCCACATCATACAGTCAGGTCCATGTGTTTTTGGACAGTGGCACAGCATTTGTAATTATTCCTCTGTATAACATTACAGTGGAGTTGAAATCATTGATGTGATTGAAGTGCAGACCTTCAGCTTCAATTCAAGGGGTTTCAGCAGTAACCAGAAAATTGATTGACATGCAGTTTTATGGGCTTGGATTTTTATTTTTATTTTTTTTAAACTGGCAATATGTGGTCCAACGAATGAAAACTAAAGTGGGTGATCACAAATTCTTTCCTTGGTTAAGAAAATCTTCTTCACCACATCAAAGTAAGTCAAGTTAAGGCAAATTCAGTGTCTGCAATCAAGAGATATCTTCATGAATGTAGCCACAAAGGGTTTACAACAAGGTGCAAACCATTGACTACACTCACGAACAAGAATGACAAATAAGAGTTTGCCAGAAAACATCTGAAAGAGCCTGCACAGCTGTGAAAAGTATACTTTGGAGAGACCAAGACTAATTTGTACCAGACAGATGGGCAGAGAAAAGTATAGAGAGAGCTCATAAATCATATCGCATCATCGGTTAAACATGGTGGAGACAATGTTACAGCATGGGCCTGTGAAACTGGATCACTAGTGTTTATTGATGATGTGAATGCTGATTGAAGTAGCAGGATATATTCTGAAGTCTACAGGGCTGTACTCTGGATGGATAATAAGCCAAAGCATAGTGCAAAAGCAACCAAAGAGTTTTTCAAGACAAAGAAATGGGACATTCTTCGATGTCCTTAATCTGAACCCAATAGAGCACGCTTACTCTGAAGACAAAACTGAAGGCAGAAAGTCACAAACGTGTACCAACTTACGGTGGCTGCATTAAAGGCCCCACAGAGCATCTCAAGGGAGGAAACACAGTATTTACTCCATGGCTTCTAGAGTTCAAGGAGTCACTCATTCCAGAGGGTTTAAGAAAAGTACCTTATATTCCTATATTTAAATTTATGTTAGTCTTCCTATTTTCAGGGGCTAATCAGTAACTGGACACACTGTGTATAAAAATGGATGTAATATCTAAATTTCTATTTTAATACTTTTGTTAAACCCCTGGAAATAGAGCTGAAATTCTGTGCTTTAATCACATCTTGATTTTCTGACTTAAAATTCACTGTGGTAGTATACAAAAGGAAAATTACAAAGGATCTGCCATTATCCTAAATGTATGGCCCAAACTGTTAGTACAGTGTGCACAAGGTTTTTTCACAATTCAAAAACTTTGACTTGGAACAACATAAGCAAAGTTTTATCAGCACTGTATGGATTCCTTACAAAACACTGGTGTTGCATCTATGTTCAGCACTGGGAAGACTCACTGCATACACAGAGCCCACAGAACAGGACATCATTTGGTCCAGACTGAGTCTGTTTACCCTGCTGCTCTTCTGGCAGGAGATGCAAGAGTCTGCTGACGGCGGGGCAGCTTCTTCTCTCAGACTGTAAGACTTTTCAACACCCCTTGAAGTTCACCATCAATAAAGGCTCAAATGTCAATAATCCAAACTAACTTTGCTCTATATAGTCCACATCACACCCTAAAAAAATAAACTAGTTTTAAAATATATTTTAATGATAAAACACTGAATGCAGTGCTGAATTTATTTATTTAATTTTGGAGGATAAAGCTGGCATTGCATATCCTATTTTGTCTCTTCGCTTTTATCCATTTTTGTAATATCATACCACGATACCTTACTGTTGCATGTCTGTACACTTGGATCATATATTTCTCAAGTTCCTATGAAAAAATAGACCAGTATCTTCAACAACAGCTTTGTGAAACTTGAATTATGGAGCCAATTTCCTCCCACTACCTGATTCTTCTGTATATTTAAACCCATCATTTGTTCCTATTTTGGCAAAGCTATATTTACACCCCAAGAGAATAAGAGCATTACTGTATTTTCCTCATCAGTATAGTCAGTACCAACAAAATTAATTACAGCACATCACGAGTGCACTTTCTTAACCTTTTCAGTGGTGCTCTCTTTGATTTTTACAGTCTTGGATATCACTGTTAGCCGCAGGGACACAGAACAGAACTGGTGATTCAGTTACTTCCTCTGTGTTCAAACCAAAGAAAGGGGCCACAGGTTTTGTGCTAATGTTGCAGACTTGCACCCACCATGGAAAACTAATTAAAAAGATAAGATTTTTCTGTAGTGACGTGTAGCTTTTCTGAGGTGGCATTGGTTGCAGAAAGCAAGAGCCGATGACAATAAGCCTTTGACAAGAGGGAACGCAGCAATGTCGCCATATTTGGCTGCTGCCCAGTTTCGCATGCCTCCGAATTTCTCAAGAGTTATTGTGACTGTTCAGAGTTTCTCCAAAAAGGCTTTCTGATACAGCTTTTCAGGCTTCAATGTGAAGCATCTTTGTCCTGACTGAAATGCCATTTGAAGGACCCTTGTAGCCTATGGAGGAATTTTAGAACCAAGTGTATTGCTGAGGAATGTTTGTAGCTGCTGGCAAAGTCTGAATAAACACTATTAACTGCAGCGAACTTTGGGCCCATCTGTTTTATCTTAGATTAAATTGGCTTGAAGGTGTACTTTATCATCTCACTAATAAATTAAAGAATCCCTGTGTGTTCGTCAATCCATCATTTTCAGCATACTCCTGTGTATTGCAGGGGACCCGAGTAAGCGCAGAGATGGTTTGGGGCAGTCGTTGTCTTTAATGCAAAGATACATTTCTTTTCTTTATTAGGAAACAGACCTGTCTTGCATATTACATTAAAATATCCCATAATACATACATCATAATGACAGTTAATTGAGTGTTTAAGTTCATCATTCTAGCACACACATGGATTCAGGCAGGAATTCGTAATTGGAGTGTAATAGCTTTAAACCTACTGCGTTTGACTGGCATCGATTGAAATGCCATCTTATCCCCATTATCACCGCAATTAGTGTCACTACAAGCTACAATTTAAGGAGTTTTCAATATATTAAGCCAGATTCACTGTTATCCACTTCTCACAGAGCATTTCCGAACATTTGTGCTCACAGAGAGATACCCAGATCTGAGCAGGCGCCTGATTGTGTTATTTTGGTTGCAAGTAAAGGGGGATGAGTGTTGAAGGTAGTTGACAAAGCAGAAAAGCCTGGTTTGGCTTGATAGAGATGCATCTTGACATTTCATTAACAGCATTGCCCTGATTATACAATAAGTCCCTGAAGAGGTGCTAATATAAATAAAGCAGAAGCAGATAAACAAAATTTGCACATAGAGATGCTGATTTTTTTCCAACTGACCTTAAGGCTGATAGAAACTCTGTAATTATTGGCTCAGGACCTTTTTCTTTTCTTTTCTTTTTTTTTTTTTTTAAGGAAACATCTTCTGCCAAAATCATTGTCTTTTATTTTTCTTGGATGGTTTCAGCACATTCACAGCTTGCCTCAGTATGAAGTTATAACACATGCTTTTCTTTCTTTGTAGGACTGATAAAAAAAAAATGAAAGCTCCCATCCCTCTTCTGATCCTGCTTCATGCTGTTGTGGTCCACTGCCTGAAAGTTGTGTCGAAGAGAGGCTCAGGTAAGTCTCATCTCTGTACGGAGTATTGTGCAAAAGTCGTGAGCCACCTCACGCTTCCAAGGACCCAGGCTCATAATTTTAAAAAAGTGGCCTTGAACAATAGTTTGAGCTTTCTGAAGGTCTTTCAAAGTTGTTCTTTGGATGTTTGCTGCTTTTACACTAATTGTCAGTTTAGTCCTGACCATTTTCACAGGAATACAACACTGTATCTACACATAAATTGCAGTGTTGGGCACTTTCTGCCTGTCACAAAACGTATAATGTTTCCCAGTTCCTTTACCTGAATCTCTGCTAAATGCCAAACATACAGTAACATTATGGCAGACATAAAATAGTCTTTTTATTCAGCAAAGCCTGGTATAGGGCCGGAGAGGTCCTGCACTTTTGCAGAAGTCTCGTCAGAAATGGTCTCAGTGGAAGGGTGGCTGTCACGAAGCCATTCTTAAGGGAAACTGGGAGAAAAGGTTGATTTATGGCAAATTACACAAGAACTGGACTGAAAGAGAGTCAACAGATCTCATGAAATCCAATTTTGACAACAGTTTAAAACAGAAATTTCAATGTGTACAGAGGAGGTCAGGAAAGAGAGACAGCCATCTGGAAAACACGGTGGAGGCACTGTCATGGTTTGGGTCTTCAGAAAGCCAGTGGTGTTGTGGGTGGATTGGCCTCTACAGAGCCTGGACCTCAACAGTAGTGGAAGATCATCTTGAACATCAGAAAACAGAGCAAAAGGCAGCCGAAATCTAAAGAGTTTTGAATGTCCTTCAAGAAGCCTGGAGAACTGCTTTAAGAAACGACTGGAAAGCTGCCTATGAGAGTTGTGCTGAAGAATAAAAGCGGTCATACCATATATCAACTATGATTTGAATTTGATTGCTCATTGGAATTCTCCAAACTCTGATTTTGTCTTATGTGTTGTATTTCCATTTATGCTTGCACGTTTCAAAAAGTCACTATACCTAATTCACGTTTTGCTAGTAAAATATAAAGAAATGATATTGGCTCAAGACTTTTGCACAATGCTGCATATGTAAATAGTTTTAACATTACTCCATATCCAACAGTACCTACAACAACCACATTAATTTGCAGATATTTCCTTGAACCTACCAAAACTTCACCAAGGCTCAGTACTGACCCACACATACAGTTCTTACACACACACTGGACTTTCTGGACTTTGGTTTTGCACAACACTGGTCACTATATTCTTCATTTCCGGTTAATACTTGTACAGCTGCTGTTATTGTGTATATATTTATTTATATTTAGATTTCTTCATACATTCTTATATAGTTCTATATTGTGTATTGTGTATTTTGTTGTACAGTTATTTTATTTTCAACTTTAATTTATATATTTATCTTTATCTTATTCTTCCCAGTTAAATTTACCCTTCATTCTAATTTGTGTTGTACAGTTATTTCATTTTTAACCTTAATTTATATTCTATTCCTTCCTAGTTAAATTTACCCTTTTTAATTTTTCATATTTATTTCCTATCTTATTCATAGCCTTTTCCTTTTTTTGTTTTCTTTAGGTCACGAGCAGTTGTCCAAGCATTTCACTACATATCGTACTGTGTATGACTGTGTACGTGACAAATAAAATTTGAATTTGAATTTGAATTTGTTTGCTGTAATAGAGCGAAATCACATGGTCCCACACTATGGCATTTGGAGAGTAGTCATCATACTTTGTTACCAGCTGCAAACATGTGGTATGGCTAGCTGTGTGTGTTTGTATGTCTCATGGTATTTCAAGAAGTCATTACAGGAAAAAAAATACTGAACGTTTTATCGATCCTTGCAGGCTGCAAACAGCAGCATTTATAAGTAAATAAATGAGGGGCATTTTCCATCCCTCTTTTCCGATGTGTGACTGTCACTGATCTAATACTACCTAATTGGAATCTACTGAAACAAGGTGCAGGCAGCAGTTGCATTACACTGCAATAGTAGTGACACAGGATTATATCCAGCTACAACATAAACCAAATGTAGGCACAAAAGTATCCTAGGTAGTAAAAGTGTAACATAACTACTTAATTTTGTTTAAGAATCATTGAAGTTAACATAACCTTTCAACGCTTAAGGAGTATTTTCACATAATAAAACTGAAAAAAGTTTTCTACCTGTGATGTTGTAACTTGGCTTGCTTAAAGCCCTGCTTTTACCTGCTGCAACCACATCAGTAATTTCCATCTACCATTTGCTCTTCCTGTCATATGGAGCCCAACTAGCCAGTGCTAGTTTTGCATTTGTGTCTCAAATTACCAGCTACTTACTGTCTATGCCCTTGTAGCCTGGTTGTACTCTATGTTTTTCCTCAAATGGTGAAACAAGTTTGTTGTTTTCACCTTTGGTGGGAACAGCTATGTTGGAGATTGTTGAGGTAGCTCCTTTTATAGGTAGTAAATCATCACTGGAGGTAGGGCTGTGCGATATGACCAAAATCTCATATCCCGATATAAGAATTCTATCATCCGATAACGATATAAATCACAAAAATGTAACATTTTCTGTAAATTCTGTGAATCTCGGGCAGCTCGTCTTGCGGGAAGTGTTTCCAGCTGCGTGTCGTGTACTTGGAGTCGAGTGTTTTAACTAGAGATGGACCGATCCGATATTACATATCGGTATCGGTCCGATACTGACCTAAATTACTGGATCGGATATCGGAGAAAAATAAAAAATGTAATCCGATCCATTAAATATCACGAAAGCACCTCACAAAACTTGCAACACGCTGTAACTCGCCTCAGAACGTCGGAGCAGTATGCATCACGTGATAGAGCAGCTGTGGCATGCGGGACCTGTCGGTGGTCTGGATAGCATTTGGAGCTTCGCTAGCAACCTGGCATTTCATCTCCGACAAAGTTATCCCCGAGAGAAGTAAAGCAAGTGTGTAAGTCCATCTCTGAATGTTTGTAAAGCATTCCCACGTTAAGCTTAACGAGCGACTGCCTCTCGCTCTCCGGCTGCTACTTCAATCGTGAAACTGCTAATGATCAGCTGATCGGCTTTTCTGTCGTGAGTCTCTCTTGTTTGTTTTTGGTCCACTTTGCGCCAGAAAGAGCAAACCAGCGGCTGAACAACAGCAGCACGTTTAAGCTTGATAAGCTGTTGTTACAATTTATTTAATATTACTTTCTACACCAGGATCTTTTTCTAGTAGCTGACGGCTGGTAACTGTGCAGGGGCAGATCTAGCAAAGTTTAGCCAGGGGGGCCGATAGGGCATTAACTGGGAAAAGGGGGCACAAAGACATACTTTTCTTTCTTATTCTCATTTAAAATGTCTAGCTTTTAATAAATAATTATCTGACACCCAAAGTTTTAATTTGATGTAAAATGAATAGAAGTCAATTACTGTATATAGTGACTATTAAGTCTAATATATATACCCTAGTAAGCTATAGTACATTTTCCTTTGGGAAGGTACCATCTGTGCAGTCTGCAATTTTGTTGAAGAAAGATGTTGAATCTATTTAATATTTCTTGAAAAATAATTGATTTCTGTGCATTTTTTTTCACACTGCATCAAATTAAGGTTGATTACGTTGATTAAGCATCATGAGGTGGAGCGTGAGGGGTGGTTCCCTATTTTTTATTTATTTATTTTTGTTGTTGCTGGGAGTTGGAACCCTATTAGTTAGGTTGGTTAATATTTACGCTAAGTACTCTTTAAAATACCAGAATAGGGAGGATGGTGTAGGTCTAAGTTTATTAGATTGATCAGTATTGCTGAACTATGAAATATTTTTTTTGTATACAGGTATAACAGAATAGCTTTAGTGTAGTTGTTGTTTTAAACTTGAGTATGAACTTGCAGACTTGCAAAATGCAGCAAGATATTTTAAAAAACAGTTTTGTTGATTAAAAAACACTATATCGGATTCATATCGGTATCGGCAGATATCCAAATTTATGATATCGGTATCGGTATCGGACATAAAAAAGTGGTATCGTGCCATCTCTAGTTTTAACCGATGCATGAAACGATACATTTTTAGACATAAGTTGTAACAGCCGCCGTTTTCTTTGTGAGTATTTATTACACGGCGTGCTGCGGGGAAAAGCCTGTTCTAACGTTTGAGTCTAAGGTTTATTTTTTAGCACCTGGCGGCTCTTTTTTACTTCTCATCCGTAAATAATCTGCTCTTTCATGTGATTCAGTTTATTTTGAAAGGTTTATGTGGAACATAAACAAGCGGACACGCGATGCTGTTACCGTCGTTGTTGCTAAAAACATAAAAACAGTCGCTTCTCCGTCCGTAGTGGGGTTATATAAAATATAAGAGAAAGAGAGAACTTTAAGAAATTAGTATAGCCACTACAGTGACCATCAAAACGATGAAAAAATATTGCCGTAAACAGTTTATTTTGCGACACCACGAAACAAACGATAGCGTAAAATGAAACGATAGACATTTTTATATCGAACAGCCCTAATTGGAGGCTAACGCATGGCTCTTGCTCTCAGACATGCTTGGGCTTGTCTCGTTGTTGTGTGCAATAGAGAATGTAAATGCACTGTAGCAATGTTACAACAACAACATTCTTGTATCACATAAAAATTTATACCAGTATTATTAGGATAATATTGTGGCTGATGTAATACGGCACAGCCCTACTGTCAGCATGGCACAGTGTGCCTCTGGAAGCACATATTGTAACAGGAAATACCACCTAGGCTGGTTTTGAGATGTAGGGGGTGTTTATATATCTGTACTTTGTAGACAGATTCAGCCAGTGCAATTATTCAGTCACACATGTGTATTGGGTTCAGTAAAGGTGAACTTCAAAGATGGGTGTGGTGCAATCCATGAGTTATATAGTCAGGAAAAGCCAGAAGTAGTGCAGCCAAGGGGTCTCCTTTTTTCTCTAAATACTAAATAACCTTTAATCTTCTTTTGCTCAAAGCTGTCTTTATGATCCCTCTGTTTTGTTTTTAATAATCTAACCTAAAATCTTTACATCAAATCCCCTTTTTAACACTGCAGGCTGCAGTTTGCGTTCAGTGTGTCCTTCCGTTGCACAGCCAGTCAATGCAATGAACACTGCTTAGTTCAATAGTATGTGCTGGTGAGAGGAAGACACCCAATGTTCTTGGTTCTTTCTTTTTCTAGGCATGGGAAATGCACTATTGCTGCATCGAGCCTGTTAAAGTGATGACAGTTAACATTCCAGACAAACCCAGGATGATGACAAAATCAAGCGATGCATCATGCATCAGGTGGCATGCTGGTTACAGAGTTTTTATGTTGGCTAAATGACTGCCAGCATGTTTGATGGCAGTTTGGAAAATTACACGAACAAAGAAAATAAACCAAAAAAACTAAGGGAAACAATGTGGGCTATATACACACCAGGGAGACAGGAAACATGTTATATTATAATATTATATGAAAAGAAGTACATGCCTGAAAGTCCCACATATTAGCATTCTCACACTTAAAACAAGCCAGTTTAATAGTGAGTGAAACAATGATCGGTGAGTATTTTTTTCCTGATGGACTAATCATGGAGTTGTGGCCTTTGTAGAAAATCAGATGTTTACATGAGCGTCTCATGTCTCCATCTCAAGAGTAATTAAAAATGTAGATGCAAGCTAGAAATATCAACACTGGCATATATAAGGCAGTGTACTGCCAGTCTTTTCTTTTCTTTTTTTGCAACAGCTGCTTGCATCTAATATCTTTTTACCAATGCATATTGGACGCAGGTGCGGGGATGGCCCAAGGTTCATCAAAGTGCTTTCTGCTTTTCCAGCAGAAGTCCCCACGGGCCATCTCTTCGGATGCTTCACGAGCCATTGCCTGGGGCAAGGATTTGAAACGTGTCCACTGATAAATGAACACCCCGTTCGAGCCAGACCTCTGGCTTTTGTTCCTTTTCTTTTAGATTGCACAGCTTTATTAGAAGCCACACTGGTTGCAAGTTAAAGCTCCATTGTAAAAATGGGATTCTGGGCAATGAAAGCCAGTTTGAAATTGCATTGCTTTCATTTTTATGGAACAGAAAGAAGCAGCGGGAGTGGGCAGGTGAGTATCCCAGTGATGCAGGTGTTTTGTTTTTGTTTTTTTTAAATCGGTGTTTCTTTTGTTTCAGACAAATCTAGTGGAGGGTTTGTTTTTACATTTTTTTTGTTTGCTTTTTTATGTTGCATGTTTATTGCATAAAGTATCTGGGTTTATGTTCTCATTCAAGAGCCAAAACTTGAATCACAGCATGGCTTTTCTTTGATAGAAGTCCTGCGTGTGGAGGACGTGTTATATACTGTCAAAATCCTGCAAACAATTCAAGTTTTGGTTGGCTTTTACAGCTGTAAAGCTTTTACTTGCCAAACGCTTTGGCTCAAATGTGAAAATACATCAATTTAAATGGCCTGGCCTGGTAAATGGTCGTTACTAGTCCCTAAGGACCCCAAAGCGCTTTACACATTCATCCACCCATTCACACACACATTCACACACTGGTGATGGCAAGCTACATTGTAGCCACAGCCACCCTGGGGCGCACTGACAGAGGCGAGGCTGCCGGACACTGGCGCCACCGGGCCCTCTGACCACCACCACCACATTTAGTGTAAACCAGAACAGTTAAAGGAAAAAGGAAAAATCAATAAGTCAAATGTTTGAATCTCTAGTAAGACAAATGCATGGGGCTTTACTGTATACTGTGAAAACTGTTTCAGCCCATTAAGTGAAATTCAACAACCTGACTGACTTCCTTAGGCACGAAGACTCCGTGATGTTGCACTTGCCTGCTGTTTTGCCGGGTCACACAATCACACAAAACCTGCAGAGCGCTGCACACGTGCACTGCTATCATCCGTACATTATTAAATTCCAAACACTCATCTCTGAGTAATGCTTTGTCTGCATTTGTACTCTGAGTGGAACGGTGCAAAAACATGCACCGCATATCTGCCATACTAATCCTCAGCATGCATAGGTAGCACAATGTATGCGTTTGTCCTCTGCTGTGGTTCCTCTTTGTTAGAATGCTGATATGGCCTGAATGGTTGGGCAAACAGAATAATTATGTGTATTTTTGCTTAATACAGCATATCAAGATAGATGTTGGAGTAAACCCCCAACCCTCCCAACTCCTGGATGCACTTCCACTGTTCGGTATTTTCAGGAGATGATGTTCAATCCATGGTGTAAACATTGAAGGTATTTTTTTGGAGTCAGGTTTCTTTAACTTGAAACATCTTGTACGGTTGTTTCTTGGAGGCTATTGTGTGTACGGACACCGGCACTAACAGGTGAAAATCACTTATTTGAGAATTGTTCATTCATTTCTCATTAAATAATGAACTATACCCAGAAGTCTTCATTTATTACTCTAGCTCTGAGAGCAATTGCTGACATTTAAAGGAGGGAAAAATGCAGAAACAAATTATTTAGGAGGCCTTTTGATAAATATTTGGCACAGACAGCAAAATTATGAGTTGGAAAGTCATTTTTGGACAATTTGTGTAATCAAAGTTTCTGATCTGTGCTTGGTCATTAAAAAGTGCCTTCTAATAATGGGTTGTGTTGCTGTTATTGTTTTAAATGCACAATCAGCTCCCTTGTTGGCCACTTTTGCTGTACTATACAATAGCTGCTCAGCAGAGCTGTGTGATGAATCCCTGAAAGTGCAGGTTTTGTTACTCGTCGGTGAGCTGAATGGAGAAGAGTCCTCTTTCGATGCAGCGCACAGCCATTTTTGATTTGATATGAAATAGAAACTTGAAAGATCACATAAGGTCTCTCTTTAGCCTCTCTGAGGTAATAACTATGCATTTATTCTTCTTCTCACCTCTGAACATGGATTACAATCAGAGTGAAAAGGAGCTTCAGAGGTCCTGAATGCAGAGCAGAATAAAAGAGCATGCACCTGGGCACTGCAAATGGAGCTAAACAAGTTGAATGCATCCTAAATACAGTAAGAGATTTCTAAAATGTTTCACTGGCAACACCACTACTGTGTTACACTCTGGCTTTTGCTGGGTCCTTTTATCTTTCTGTTGGCCTATTTGCTTGTGTATCTGTTTGAGATATTTACTGCAATGCATCTCAGCTGTTTAACATGTCTGCAAATAAAACACTGGCTGCTTTGTGAACTGGACCTGCAATCAGGCCAACAAATACAGTCTTGCATGAGCTGTCTTTTATTTTTGAAGGGAAAAAAACCCATATTATATGGAAAAGACAGGCTTAACCAACACACTGTTAACTACTGATTTGTTACCAACTGAGGTTCTAGTTTTGCTAATAAAAAAAAATGGCTTAAAAAAATCATCACTGGAAAAAATGAACAGTCAACCCATTAAAGTAGCTTTTAATGCAACCAAAGCATCAAAACAGGGACAATTTGCGATGCTGTGGTAATCAAAGACCTCAGAAAGTGATATTTAGTGACTTCAATTAACAATAGCCCAAATCCTGCAGTCTTGAGCGACCCCTCATTTAACTGAATTTACTTCTACGGAGCCAGACTGTCATGTAATTATTAAAAGTGGTCTAGAGCAATAGTCCTTCCAATCCTTTTGAGCGTCTTTCAGAGTTTTTCCATGGAAATTGTCAGCTTTTCCGCTCCTTTTCAGTCCAGTCCATGTATCTCATCATTTTAAGAAGAATGTTTTTCTTGTTTGGTTGTTTAAATCACTAAAACTGGAAAAGGAGAAGGCGAAAGAGAAAGTGTCAGGCCTAAAAACAACATCAACATCAGATGAAAATCATGTCCTAAAGAAATAGGAAAAAATCCACTTGACAGAGAACCTGAAAGATGCTTTACTTTTTACTGAAGCCTCATCAGAAATGATCTCTGAAGGGTGGCTGTCAAGAAGCCTTTCTTAAAGAAGGAAAACTTGGAGAAAAGGCTGAGGTATGCCAAATTACACAAGAACTGGACTGAAAAATGTGGTTTTAGAGAGTGATGAATCCAAATTTGAAATTTTTGGTTCAAATATTCATCATTACAGAGGAGGTCCGGAGAGGTCAACAGTGAGTATCTACCATCCATAAAATAGCGTGTAGGCTTGGTCGTGGTTTGGGGCTGTATTTCAGTCAGTGTCATTGGAGATCTTGTTGAATTTGTTAAAATTATTAATGCAGGAAAGTATGTTTAGATTTGGATCCACCATGCAGCACCTTCTGGAAAGAATCTAATTGGCAACAGCTTCATTTTTCATCATGACAATGATACTAACACTAACATGTGTTAGTATCATTGTCATTGACATTGCCAATGTCTAGGTAGAAAAACACCCAACAAATGTTCATGGATTGTCCTCCCCAGAGCACAGACGTCAACATTACTGAAGCAGTGTGAGATCGTCTTGACAGAGAACAGAACAAAAGGCAGAAACATTCGAAGAAGAGCTTTAAATGTCTTTCAATTAGCCTCGAGAACTATTCCTGAAGACTCCTTAAAGACATGACAAGAAGGCTGCCTAACAGAGTTCAGGCTGTGATGAAGAATAGAGGCGATGATACCAAATATTGACTTTAAACCTCTTTAGAAGTGTACAAACTCTGTTTTTGCTTTATACGGTATTTCCATTTATGTTTGTACGTGTTTGTCATAGCAGAAAATAGAGAAATAAAGTATGGTTGAAGACTTTCATACAGGTAGCTAGGTAACCAGGTAGATGTCCTGCTTTGTCATCTATTTTATTCTAACTGGGACCATAATTTACAAAATGGACATCATGCTGTATGAAAAAAAAAGAGACTTAAAACTAGCATGACAGACCATAACATCATTAGGGAAATGCTTAAGTCATAAATCAAGTGAGATGCAGGGGTATTTTTTTCATAGACTTCTATATAGTCCGATTACCCTTTACCACCAGAGGAGTCACACACATCTTGCCATTACAAAACAAATAAAGGAAAAAAATGCCGTATATTTACCTCAGTTTTTTGTCTTTCATACACCGTCTTGACGGGGAATAAAGCTCAAGTGCGCTATTGATGCACAAACAGTTGGGAAGCATTTTAAAAACAGACTGTCAGACTTTTTATTGTTTGTGATTTATATCTTATGAGGCAGGAGATTAACACTGTCACTGTCATTTTCCAACCTGTTTTTCTCGCTGCTGATTGGTGGTGTCATCTATTAAAGTTTACTTGTTGCAGTGCTGGAAATATTTCAATTTCACATTCTAGTTTACAGACGTCGCCACCTTGACAAAAACTGTTAGTCCCCCCCCAATGGACGCTGGTGACAGCTGTACAGTCACCATAATATTTGTTGACATTGATTGAGATAAAGTTAGCCTCTCTCCTTCCCCCTGCTGCACAGACATTAGTCCCCATTTTTTCGCCAGACATTGATGAGTCCCCTGACGAATGATGCTTACCTTTCCACCGCCTCCCAGTAATTCCAGTAATATATTACCCATAACGCTTGGCTCACTGCGAATGCATCATGTAATGCGTCGTGCATATGTAAAAAGACGGCCTCCGACATGCGTTCGTATTTGGAAATTGAATACTGACACGCTCCTCCACTTCTGCTTTCTATTTTTTTATTATTATTAAGGATAGTCGAGTCCAGCGTGTCAGTCTGAAGAGTATCTGTAAATAAAACTCAGCACCTCAACAAGGCCTTGGTTCCCATTAGATGGCGGCCGCTCATAATCTGTCTCTCCCCTTGCTGTTTATGGCGGCAGATAAATACAAGTCCATGGCACGCATTTTTCTCTCACTTTGCTCGCTTTTTGGTTCCATGCTTGGAGCAGGAAGAATCAAGGACACCCTGACAGTCAATTAAATTTACAGTCTTCACGCCACGCGCCATGCAACTCTGAGAGGACGTCAACATTAATATGTCAGTTAAAGCAGTTAAAGGATAGACTCCCCCACCCTACATTAATGGGGCTACTCACAATTTGGCCAATAACAAGGCCTCTCTTAATTGGACAAGACAGTGATTCCTAACGGGATGTTGGCGCACAGTGCAAATTCAATCATGGCGGGCGCCTCGACTTTGTAATTCATACTGCGGGATGTTAAATATGGAAAAAAGGTGCCAGCAAGATTTTTGAGGGGCACGGGTGAAGTGACCTTTGCCGTCTGCCCACTGTGATAATTGGCGGGAAAGCAATACGACCGGCTTCATGAAAAGAAGTTTTAGCCAAGATTGAAAACTGGAAGTCAGAATTGAGGCTGTCAGCCTCTTTGTCTCTCTGTCGTAGCGCACGTACAGAGTCGCACGCGCGCATGCTGTTCATCTTCCCTTCGGTCAATACTGCACACCTGTCACAAATGCTGAATGACTCCCTCCACTGCAGCACCCGTTCATAACGAGGAGATTGATCGCACACATGCTATTAGAAATAAACTGGTTTGCCACATGGAGTTGTTTTCCCTCCCCCGCTGCCTAGAGACCGACGCTACTCAACAAGTGTGACAGATATAGGCCTCTTGACAGCTGGGGTTACTATGGATATGTTCCAGTTTTGGGGGGGGGGGGTTTGCTTTGGAAACACATGCCACAGCCTGTGAGATGGATGAGAATCAGTCAGCTGATTTATAGGAGGAATAGTGTGTCCGTGGCCTGGTTTCTGACCTGTTACAACATCACAGCAGGGGGGAAAAAGCCAGAGAAGGGTGTAGCCTGCTGTAGCTTGGTGATGATGTGTGGCTGTAGGTTGAAGTCCTTAAAGCTGATGTGTGTGGATCAAAGATGTATCAGATTTATTTGATGAAGCCTCTGGTGTGATTGGATTCGGGTTTACCGAAAGCCAGCTTTGGGAAATGGGGCGGAAGTGTAGGTGGAGCTAATACAGTGAGACACCTGTCAGTCAGGCAGATAAAATTCACACTTTTCCTCTAAACTGTGGCACTTTTTTTTATCCATCTAGTTTCCTTTGCTGTGAGTTGCCCAGTTTGGGATTGTAGACATGTCAGCCTCTCTTCAGAATGTAACGGAAGTAAATGTCACTCACCTTGTGCAGCACTAAGAAAATACATTTGAAAAAGTTAGCATCAGTCTCTCTTTCATAAACTAGAACCCAGTCACTCCAAAATAAATAGGTACATAAATAAATCAGCAAACTGCATCCTGAGCAGGTTCATGTCGTTGCTATTTTCTTCCTGCCAAACAAACCTGCCATCTGTACAGATAGAATCACATATCTACCCCTGCTCAGCCTCATGCTCATGGCAATGTGACTGGATGTAAAGACAAATAGTCTCCCGCTCTGCTGAGCTGTAATGATAGCAAGCTCCTTGGTTGGCAGATATAGTTTGCTAGAGTTCAGATTGTTCCTATGTAAAAAAAACAACAACGTTATAATACTGCAAAAAGTGTCTAAGTTATAGACTGTGAATAAATGATGGGTATTTGAAACTATGTCATCACCAACTGGCTTTGTTTTGGGGTTGTGTTTCTTGGGGGGGATTTTAAGTCTCAAACTTGGTCTGCTAGCTGCTGCCAACAGGCTTTTAGATCAAAAGTAACCATATTTGGGTGAGATGTGGTTTGCCACCTATGGCTAACACCCTTGGTTAGCAAACTGCATCCATATCCCAGCATACCCTTTGTGACCATGTGGGGCCACACTGTGCAGACCCAAGCGGCCCTGGTGCTGGTTTGAAATATGGGCACCCTGTGGGCCCGCAGCATGCCTCACCCTAATGTGACCTATATTTCCCTCTGGTACTGGGACCCACAGTGGGTTGCCCTGGGACTCCATCTGGGCCACACATTTCACACTAGTAACAGTAAGGGAGCAAAAGAAAGAAGCAATTAAAAGAAAGAAATTTACTAAAACTGGAGCATTGCCATCTCTGAGTGGGATTTACCTCAGAGAAAACCATAATGGATATTTCCATTAAAATAAAACTGATAAAGTTGGGAAGTCCAGTTCATTGTTCAATTATTAAGGAAGGTAAGGCAACAACTGTGCGTGTCTGCACACCTGTCAATCATAACTCGACTCATAACTCTTAAGTCTTAACAAAATCCGAACCTGTGAGTCATGAAGTAAATTAGGTACATGCAATCAGAAAGCTGTCTAAATGATTGGTTTGGAAATCCTCAAATGAGTAAATGAAATGGTGAGGTTAAAAGTGAGGGATTAAAATTTTCAAATATACAATTTCCGTGTTTAACGCTTTCATTTTTCTTCCCACCTTTGTGTTGTACTTTCCTGTCTCTGTTCACTGACTTGGAACCTCAACTGTCTGCAGGCATTTGACATTAAATACAATATAATGCATTATCTTCATTTTAATATTTCTCTCTGAAAGATAATACATTCATTTCAGGCTCCCTTAGCAAATTATGCAGCCCACTTTAACAGCTGGGGCGTTTGGTACCAATTTGAGAGATTATATGTGTGGATGATAATGAGCTTTAGTCCAAAAGAGGATTTAAACATGGAGAAGGCTGGACACTACTTAATGTAAGAAAATCTGGCTTCCTGGTTTAGGAGAGAAGACTTTAGAGAAATAAAACTCCCCAAAGAAGAAAAAGAAAACAGTGAAAATAAAAAGTAAATAAAATATAGTTTGTAATCAGGTTAAGGCAATTTGGACATGAACAGCAATGGTCCCGGAAATTATATTAATTCCCCTTGACTGCTTGGCTCACACAAAGCTGTGCCACGGGGGGAAATGAAGCTGTAGTCTCTTATGCAAATGCCCCGAAGGCGGCGATGGGACGGTGCCCAAAAATATCACACGCTTAACCTGGGGCTGCTCTGCATGATTAATCCATGTAGGTACTCCCCCTCACTTGGCGTCAGTCCTTTTCTGTATCTCTATCCGGTAATCTTAACAGAATTTCATTTTCTTTTTTTCATGTTTGTGCTCATAGGTGGTCACAATTAAAAGCAGTTCTTTAGTTTCTCTCCTTCACATCAGCTGTGCTGCTTTCACTTCAACCACCGTGCCATTATTTTGCAAAGCCGCCTTCTGCCACGTCTCGCCAACCTCTACAAAGTAATGACTGTTGCTGCATTTGATTGGCGACTATCTTGCCAGACTGCATCACCGGGGAGTCACATTACAATTAAACCAATACGCTGGTGTGTAATCCTGCAATCATCATTATAGTTTGTTCACTGGTTCAGCCCAAGTACGAAAGGCTGACCTGTTTTACTCATGCAAGATTATCTTACTGCAGCAGCAGCATCTCTGATTTCTTTTTGAAGGTCTAATTGGAAAGCAGTGCCTCCTACCAGGGACAAAATTCTGTGCTTCAACCTTAAATTACACGCCTGCTGTATTGGTTTCAGAAGTGAGTGGGACCACCCCGGGTAAAAAAAAAAAAAAATCGAATGGGTTTGTCAGATTTTTAGGCAAATCTGACAAACTACTACTTTGGCATCCACTTGTCGCAACCCTCGCAATCTTCGAGGCACTCAGTGCTTTTTCCTTCCACCGTCTTTAATTCAGTGTTGCGACACTTGGAGTGCATCTATTGATTATAGCGCTAAATTTGTTTTGGACTGATGCAACTCGCTTAAGTCAGACTTCTGAGGGGAGTTCACTGATTTGCATGGCAACACTGTCTCTTTTCATTTTCCAGCGTCAAACTTTACCTGCTGTTTTAACATTTTGTACAGTTGTTGTAGAGATTTAAACATTGATTTGAACATTGATTTGATGTTTTATTACAGAAGAAACCACATACACCTACAGATATCATATGCTTAATATTCTTCTTTTATATGTATAGAATGCATTACTTTTTGCAGTATCTTTCTGTTGGCATTCTCGGGAAATACTTGGTTTTGTTAAAGAAATGGGATGAAAGACAAGTAAATCAAGCGAAAGATTTATGGTGTGGGGGACTAAAGCTTTCCCATACACTCACTGAGACGTTGGATTATAGACCACTGTTCAGCAGAGTAATAGGTATTTGTTTCCACAATCAGTAAATGGAATTACTCTTGGAAGTGCTCATGCCTTTATTATGCAATTAAGTGTGCTGGCTCTATTTTCCTTGTGAGGATAACTTTACTTACATTACTCAGATAGCATATCAAGACCATGGGTCAATCTCTGAGGCTAAAAGAATTTGAGCTAATACAGGGCAAGGTTATCTTAAAAATTCCTTACTTACAAAAACTCTTCTGATCTCTAGAAGAGATTCCCACATTGTGACAGCTGTACTGGGTGTTGACTTTTCTCAATTAAAAAAAAATTAAATATCAATACTTAAGGCTTAATACAGCCAGACAGTTTAATAGCAAGCCAATAGGTTTAGCTGATCATAAGCAATTTGCCAATCTATTGGTATCGAATAAATTACGAATAAATTCTTTACAAAGGCTGTGGACAGGTGTCTTTTATACAGATGATGAGTTCAAACAGGTGCCATTCATACAGGTAACGAGTGGGGGACAGAAAAGCTTCTTACAGAAGACGTTACAGGTCTGTGAGAGCCAGAGATTTTCCTTGTTTGAGGTGACCAAATACTTATTTTCCACCCTAATTTACGAATAAATTCTTTACAAATCCTACCATGTGAATTCATGGATTTTTTTTTTCACATTCTGTCTCTCACAGTTGAAGTGTACCTCTGGTGCAAATTACTGACCTCTGTCATCATTTTAAGTGGGGGAACTTGCACAATCGGTGGCTGACTAAATACTTTTTTGCCCCACTGTAGTTAACCTAACCCCACTAACTGCATGTCTTTTGACTTTGGAAGGAAGCCGAAGTACCGTTTCTAACTTTAGCTTAATTTTTGAGTAAAAACCTGGGATAAGCAGAAAGACTGCCTGTCTCTGGACGAGGGCGTGACTGATTTTCTGTTCCCCTTTGACCTTGTAAACCAATTATTTCCTTGTTAGGACTATCCTTAAAAAATTCAGACGGAGGATAATGTCACACGATGGGAAGTTTGTGGCCTTTTCCTGCCTTCAGTGTCTCTCCATTGTGGAAGAAACTGCATGAATGGCGATTTTTAATTAGCCCTCGCCTGCACAATGAGGCCGCGGTCGCTCGAGAGGTGATGTTTTGTGAATGCAGGAAGTCTCCCAACAACGTTGCATTTGATGAGGCTGTCAAGCTCCCTCGCGTCAGCCAGGCACTCAGCGTGTGGCCCTTTTTCAATGATTCTTTATTGCAAAGTTTCAACACATCCTCTCTCACTGCGTTCAGTCCCCGCTCAGTCTACCCTTAGCTGTGACAGCTAAGAACAAAAACACTACTCTCTTGTTCTCTTTGTACACGTTCTCTCTTTTTTTTTCCCTGCAGTCTTTTTTTAGTCAAACTAGGATTGGTCAAAGCACAATCAACCCATTTCTGCAACAAGCAGAGGCACAGTGAATCCTTACAGGTCTCATGGGAGTCCTGCCAAGTTTGGGGCTTTCAGTTTCCCCCCTTTATATAGAAAGGAGAAAGGATGCAAGCTCACTCGCCGAGGAGCATGCCTTTGTTGGTTGCAGGAGACTGACGCACTGCAGGAGTTTTGGAAACAAACCAAGCTGACTCTATTCTCCAGGCCTTGGCTGCTTTTCTCACTACTGTTCTTTACTCTGAAGATACAAGCAGGTCCCATTCATTTCCTACTGCATAGCATTTTTATTCTAATTAGCAGGGAATTACCTGGTATTCCGCCCACAGGAAAGGATGGCTCTAAGTGTTTTAATCCCACACCTATTGTTTCCGCTACTCGAATTAAGATGTAGCAAATTTGCTTTCAAAAAAATCCACTCTGTTAAAAAAAATTGAGCTCAACTCTTGCCCGTAAACATGCCTTGTAATTTCATTTGGCACGATTTACAGAGGAGTTCAGTCGCAGATTTTCCTGTCGTGTTTACTGCTCACGTTTGACGTGGCACATGCTTGAAATATTAAAAGCTTTTTATTTATGATCCTCCGGGGCCCCGAAAAATGGTAGAAGATGATTTCCCCGTAGTGCAGTGATCAATAAATTCTACATATTAATTAAGTTCCACTGTCATTTCCAAGGCTTCTCTCAGGGATAAGCCTCTCCACTCTCTTGTCAGCCAATCGCAGCAAAGCGGGGGCGCCGCACAGCCTCCCCCATGTGCTCATGAAACAAACATGCGTACAGAGGTGCTGCATCGGAAAGGTGGCGGCAGGCGTCATCGTCTATAATTTACAAGAAGTGTTTTTCGTTTAAATCCTTTTATGTGACAGAAAGGGGTAGCTCTGTAAATGTGAGAAGATCTCAGCTGTGGATCAGAAAACCATGAAATGCTTTTACAGCCCCAGCGGCCTCCCAAAACGATTAGACTCCATTAATGTGTGAAACACAAATAAAAAGGGAACATGGGAAATTTCAGTTGTGGGAATGCACACAATTTGCTCCTAATCCCTGAACTGAGAAGTCAAAGAGACGAAAGACGTGTCGAGGGAGCCTCTTAAGCCAAAAACAATACGAGACTTCTGGTTGGAGACAGTTGCTGTGCCAAAGATTTAGCCTTTATTGTCACAGCACGCAGCCCGCAGTATCCAAAGATCTCTATTAGCGTCGTCTGCTAACCGAGAATTACTACAGATGTTAGTGGGCGTTGCATCTCCATCCTGGCAGTAGCCAAGCAACACGGCACGCCGTGACCTCACAGTCCCGAGTGTTGCTGCGCTCTCAGCAAATCCTTGCACTCGGTCTCGCTCTCCGACAACAAGATTAAAAAGAGATTCTCCTCAGCTCTCTGCCTGTTTCATGCATGTGATCTTGCCGCAGGGTAATAAAACAGTTCCCGCTTCATTCAGCCTCAGATGCAAGTTTCCCCCTGTATATCATTTGACATCAAAAACACTTAAAATAAATTGCTGTAGAAAAACACAATGTTGAGGAAGCCAATTAAGTTTGATTCTTGAAGTGTTACCCTCTGAGCGTGTGTAATGAGGCCCGTAGCTTAACTGTGAAGGCTGCTAGCTGCTGTTAGACAAAAGAGGGGGTTTTGGGGGGGAGGGGGTTCATTCACATAAGTACCAGAGATGCTGTTGTTTCCCATCAGCAAAACAGATGAGGAAAGGGGAATGGATGAAATAGCTTGCTGGATGATTAACACCCCCCCCCCCCCCCCCCCTTTTAAACATGTATTAATTTTTTTTATTTGCAAGATCTTTCCGATTTCTCCACACCTGCCAAAACAATTCACTTAAAGGGACGGCGTTGGTCATTTTTAGGCAACCACTCAAGCGTCAAATTTGCTCCCAACCTGTCGTGTAATGAAAATGTAAATTAAACAAAAAAACAGCTGGGATTTTTGCGATTTTTGACAAGTCATCTGTGCCAGTTGCAGCCCCGATGCTCTGCACTTCAAAATATAAGTATCCCAACCCAATTCAAACACCTTTCACTTGCACCACATTGAAATTCAAATATGGTCTGATTATAATGTTTAATGTGGATGCCACCCTCAGCGGTTTTAAAAGCATGTGATATAGGCATGAAAAGAGCCCCTTTTTTCGCAGTTTGCATCGCTCTCTGAGGCTCTGTCGCTTTTTTTTTGTTTGTTTTTTTTATTGTGCACAGAGTGCCTGGTCTTGAAAAAACACAAGGACAGCTAAGGATTATGTTTCTGCATGCATCTTGCATTGCCTTTAATATGCAAATAAAAGATTAGCTTTGAAAGGAAACTGTTTGGCATAGGAGTTATTTCTACCAGGGGGTGATACTAACCACCTTTTTTTTCCTAGTTTTTTTTTTTTCCTCTTGTCAAGATCAGACTGAACCATTCCACCAGGAAACAGCATTCAGAGAGCTTTGCTGTGACAGTGAAGGAGCGCAGTTATGGATAGCATAAAGCTGCTACGTGCGGGGCAAAATTCCAGGCTTCAATAACATGACTCAGGAATACTAATTTAAGTCAAAGGCATGTGTCAGTGTTTCATTTCAGCCACATGGTATAAGTTAAATGACGACTCTCAGCATGGCTCTGGCACATCAAACAAAATAAGAAAAAACCCGACATGTCTGCAATTCATAGCGAAAGCCGAATGCAGCCGGGTAAATGACTTTGGTATTACACTGTCAGAAAAGCATTTCAAATGTGCCATGGGAAGCAATTCTAGCATTTCTTTTGATCTCCATTGCAGAGGGGAGGAGGAAGGATTAGGAAACATTTCATATCATGGAATTGTGATCCCGGCATTAGAGCTATACAATGCGTCTGCAATGTCAACATCTATAATTGAGTGATTTAAATGACCTAATTTTTGCGTATGGGCTACCCTTGCAGTTGCATAGGCATCAGAACATTTAACCCTTTAAAATCACACTGCGGGCTTAATAATGATGGATCCACTGAAAACAAGTACAAATAGCTGATTCTCAGCCTCTCTTACTGTAGCTAAGTGACCCTAAACGCTGTAAACCCATGAATCACCACTCATTTTCTTTTAAATATTTTGCTTCCAAGGATCCAGACTTTGGCTGGTTCTTCATTCTCTAAAATGTAAAAAAAAAAAGACAGTCCTATTTAACATTGACCTATGAATCATTCAAGTATTAAAACAGCATCTAACTGAAGGGATGACCCAGTGTTGTGTTTATACATAACAGACAAAGAGCCATTTTTAAAGGCACGTTGTTATTAGCGGACTGTGGAAAAAAAAATGCGTAATTCGTTTTCAAATTTTAGCTAAATCTATGAAAAATGTCAATGATAACACATTTACACAAGTGTTACAAAATAGTATGTTTGAAACAACAAGGTGATTCCCAAAGAGAGATTAGCTGGAAACTTGGGATTTCTCAGGATGGTGTGCAGTGTGTCCTTAAAAAAATAGAGGAACCTGGCAGTGGCATGTCTAAACTATCTGCAACTTATGAACAGCATCAGAAAGTCAGGTAACCCAAGAGTGTTCAGGCTGTGTTGGAGACAAAAATTGGTTATACCAAATATTCACTTTCAAGCTCATTAGATCTGTTTTTGCCTTAGTGCCAATGCTTTAATAAACTGCTGCACCTGTTTCCCATTTTTCTAGACAAATACAAGGAAATTAGTTTTGCCTCTAGATTTTTGCACACTACATGCTAACATACACAGAGCCTATCCGGTTGTTAAGTCTGACGTCACTAGCCGTGTCTGGGCCTGAACTCCGCTGCAGGTCAAACGATCACTATGGCATTACTGAGAGTTGAAAAACTGTCTAAAGTCTTTCATCTTTAATAAAATGATCAGCGTTCTGCTCTACCAGGTGTAACAATTGAGTTTAACATCCAGGCATCCATGAAAACGGAATTTATGACATTTAACGGAGTTAGAAGTTAGCAGGGAGTTAGCTCGCTAGCTTCCATCTAAATACAATATAGCATGTCCTGACTGCGGGGTTTTGGAAACAAATTAAAACGTACAGCTCTGTTATTACGTCCAACATAAATGAAGACAGAAAACTAAACAGCAGTGACGTTTGTAGGGTTACTGAAGTTTGGCTAGCTGGTATATAATGATGTGCCACGTGACCGCTAGCGACACAGCTATGTTAGCATAATATAAACAAGCTAACTTTTTTCCCACTCGATAAAAGTTAACGTGAGTGTTCTCGGTGGTCAGGAACAAATGTAATCGCATGGCAGGATGCTGTAAAAGGACCAAACTTCAGCCAGGAGAACAACTGAGATAATCCATCCACAATACGAGGTTAGTCATTCATATACTGCTGCATGGGCTGGGCTGTAGTTACATCCTAAGGTTTTAAAAACTGAACTTAAATAAATGATTAGCAGTAATAAAAGCCGAGGGAGGTCAACAGTGATCACTGACTGTTTTAGGAGCTTTTTGAGATTAAATAGAAGAAAATACAAAACATTAAACATGTTAACAACACAAAAGCCATATTAAACGCAGACTACTTTAGACCCGGAAGTAGGATTCGTCACGTCATCACTTAACGACCGGATTCTAAAATAAAATCAACTGTTTGTCTACTCTGAAGCAGAGTATATTTAATTTAGATCGACAGCTCGCCACACTTATTAAATCAGCATCCAAGATGGATAGCCCGCTGTTGTTTGGCATATCGACTCTGTGCGCGCGCGCACACACACACGCTGAGACAGTGAGGTGCAGATTATCCAATCAAACGTCCGTGCCGGCCGTGTACAATTGATCAGAGTGCATTTGCTCTGGGCTGACAACCCAGTGGGCGCTCACAGAGTTTTTGACTGGCTCAGAGGGGGGTTAAGGATTATTGACTGTTGGATAAAGAAAATAGAGAAATCTACAGAATAGAGAGTTGCCAAATAATTGGATTAAACAAACAAATTAGTGTGCTGAATGTATAATCAAAATGATGGAGCAGCCAAAACACTTGCTGGACTTGTTTGTGCTACTCGAGGACTGTTCGGAGGTTTTAAAGCTAATTTAAATTAAATTAAATGCTCCAGTGATGACCTTGAGTCGCTTTCAGGACTTTTTATGTTTTTTTTTTTCTTGTGTCAACTTAAAAGCAAGAGATTCTGGATGCACATCTATGCACAATGACTGTAGCATAAAGGGTACTCTTGTCAAGAATACCCTTTATGCTAAAGTCTTGACTTTATTCTTGATTTTATTTCTATCAATGAATCCAAGTGTTACCAGGGTGTGTGATTTATATGTTCCTTGACCTCCTTCAGGCTCCGCAGAATGGAGTCAGTGTGTGCCTGAGTAGCCTAATTGAGGTTGACAGCGCAGTGCCATGCCTCTTGCTCACACACATGACATCTCTGACAGAGCGGCGTGCCTCCGCAGTCCTTTTGGCTGTTAAAGGTGCTAGCTCTTGAGCAAATGTTTAAACAAGCCACCACAGACAATGCAATGCTGGACCCCCCCCCGAACGCTTTTTGAGTGTTTGCATTTTTATTGTTGAGCTGTAAACACTTACCAACAAAACCAACAGCGGATGAAATGCGGTTCCGAGTTAATGAATAGACTTTAATGGACACTCTAGGAATGTGTTTGCTAATTTTCTGTCAGACCGCGTGCGTGCGCTTTTAATGAAGCTGAATGAATTGCGCATCAGGTTGCCGGTGCGTGCGCTGAATAGGTCCTCTCAGTCGTGTGGTGCCGACAGTTTAAACGAGGCCTCGTAGGTGGAGGAAAAGGAGGAAGGGCAAAAGGGAGGAAGGAGCAAAGTGGAGAACACACGAGGCCGGGCTTCATGAATTCATTTCCCCTCTCTCCCGTGTCAGGGGAGGGGAGGACCTCGTCTGAACCTATTACAGTGGTAACAAGGTGACAGCGAGTGGTCTTGCGATGGGTTCTGGCCTCCGGAGCTGTCTGGCTGGCCGTCTATGTTAATTACAGGGGGGGAGAATGAAAGTGTGAGGTGTGGGGACACTGTTAGACAAAAACGTTTTACTAGATAGCCTGAATAAGGCAGCGCTTCACTCTCTCTCTTTAAAGCAGGTTTGTAGCCTAAAGGCAGAACTAAAAGAACGGTGGTGCATTAAATCATATAGATAAGAGAGGTATACAAATCACACCCCAGGAAAATCAGCAGACCATGACTTACCGAGACCTTTGGTCAGTTTAATTCAGTTTTTTTCATTTTTTATATTGTAAGCTAAAGACCCCTTTGATTCAACAATCTCCTGTGAGCAAACACTTGGAGATAGGGAGAAAGAATCCCCTTTACCAGGAGGGGACCCTCAGCTGAAACAGGCTCAGTGAGGAGAACTAGCCCGATTTCATTTCCCTTCTTTCCCTTTACACAGTATGAAAGACCTGGTCGCTGGTAATGTCCTCAGCGTTCGACAGAATACACGTGTGTAGCATGTCCGCTCCACTGTGGGAAAAGTGCGGTCATCTTTCTGCAAGGGAAGCGGCACAGGCGAAGTTCACTGGCGAGAGCATTTTTAGTGCAATGTAAGTGGGCGATCAGGAGATGTCATCAATTCCAATGCATGCCAGTTGCCACGGAAACAGAAGTGGAGAGGCTTTTCTCAAGGATCCTGTTAAACATTTAGCGTGTGCAGAGCTCAGAGGGAGAGAGGAGGAGAGAGAAGAAAGGGAGCGGAAGAGACGTGTCGTGGACAGTTGTCCGTCTTTCCATCTGGAGTTTTGTTTTTCTGCCTGTTTTTAAGCGATTAAAATTATGCAGTTCAAAAGCCTGCTGTTTACCTAAAGGCATTTGCTAATGCTGCCATTAATGCATTAACATTTAAAATAGAAGTGATGTACAGGTCTCGCTGTTTTAGGGCAGCCTGAAAGGGTTAGACACAGCGCAGCCTTTTCAGAAACACAATGCCCCGGCCTTCTTCTGTTTGGTGCTGTCTGTTTTTTCTCAGCAAAGGGCCTCAAGGACAGCTTGGCTTATTATTGATAGTGCAGAAGCTCAACGTGTTCTCTTGTCATCAGAATTATAAACTTCAGAGGTGTATGACCACAACCACTGTAGCTTGTATGCCCGTCTCCATTATATCAGGGGTTTCCAAAGTAAAAGCATCTTCCACAGCAGATGGATCTGCATATTTTTATGCTGGACACTCTTGCGGTTGCAAGTCACCTCCTGGTCTGAAATCACGGCTCTTTTGCATGTTAGGTGAATGTGCCTGTACTTTATAGTTTATATCTGGATCCTGAAAGAGTATTTCTGCAGTGTTGAATATTGAATGGTCACATCAATTATATTTGGATATACTGTACATTCCATTAGATATTTTTTATTTTAATTTTTGAAAAACAAAAATGTTAACTAACTTTTTTCTTTTTCCTTCTATACAAACTGCAAGGCACTGGAATTCATCCCACCACCCAACCTTGTTGTTTATCTGCACAAGTTAGCAAAGCTGTGACCGACTTTGGCACAAAAGCACAAGAGTTGTGTGGCACATCCTGATCGAGGAGCTCTTCTCCTGTGGTAATCTCCCAGCAGACAGGCCCTAAATGGGGAAAGGACTCTTGTGGTATAACGACATGGGCTCAGCAGATAGGGGCTCTGTGTAATTCCTGTTAATTACTGTCCAGGAGGAGATAAGACCTGGTTGGAGAGGCTAAGAGAAGAGATAAGGAGGATCAGGGATTCGCCTGAAGGATTTTCCACCCCTTGGGCAAAAACAGTCCAGTTGTCAAGAAATAGTCTTAAGTTTGAAGCTGCCCTGAAGTAGTTGTTGTTTTTGTTCTTTACCTACTGAACTAATGGAATAATAGTGCTTGTTTTAAGAGCAGCGGCAACAGGTGAACTGGAAGGCTTATCTATAATGACATCTGAAAAGGTTCCATCGCAAAAGAGACATGCTGACTAGTGGTCCTGTCAAAATGTTTACATTCAGTATTGGATTTTTTCAGGTAAATTTTTGAAAAGCCGCCAGAGTAAAATGCGAATTCAAGTGCTTTTACATGATCTGGGTATTGCTAAAAAGGTCTACCGAGATTCAGGCTAATAAAATAGCAAATCGACAACACACTAGTTGTTTCTAAGGCCCCCTGCCTGGTATTACAGTGGATTTTTTTTGCAGTTGGGATGTCATTTTGCACCCCTGACATGCCAACCGCATTGTCTCCCATGTCCTCTTATGGTGATATCTGACAAACAAAATACGCCTGAATCTGACAGTTCTTGACACCACATCTATCCATTCTTTTATCTAGCATAGGGCTGCAGTCTGGACAGATGTCTAGTCCATCACAGAGGTAATGTAGAGAGACAAACACATGCTAACATCAGAGTCCGGATGAAATGCATGCAGGAACAGGGAGAACATAGAAAGACCCCAGCTAACCAGGAGGCACTCACTCTGAACCTTCAAGCTGTGAGGAGACTGTGCTAAAATGTAATGGAATTAGTAGAATAATCATGAAATATCACTCTTTAAATATCAGTCTTTATTGCATCTACAACCTCAAGTGCAAGATAACTCAGTTGATCAAAAGTTGGCCATTTGTTGATTGCTCTTTTTAAGGCAAAGCACACACACTCAAAAAAATTACTAATACTAATTGCAAATTTCTTTCTAATTTCTGGGGCATTTCTTTCCAAAGTCAAGAAGCACATCAAAATAGGCATATGAGAACATTCTTACCCAGCACTTGAGTAAAACCACTGATGCCACTGCAAATATTCACAGCATGACTTGAGGGATTTTCTTTTAAGAATAGTTCAAAGGAATTCTCCCAAAAAAACAAACAAAAAAAAAAAAAACACCATCCCTATGAGACCTAATTCATTTCTTTGCCACATTCCAAGTCTCCATTAGGATGCACCAGGGATGGATCTCGCAAGTTGTCAGTCACCTCTGCTCTACCGTGAAATTCGACCAAATCCCAGTTGCTATTTTGGCTTGTTTTTACAGAAGTACCTCTGACCTAATAACAAACAGCATGGTTCTTTTTGCACACAGAAAACTTGTGTACTAGTATGGAAAAATGGGATGCTGATGCAAGAAGACAATGTGTGGTTCTTTGAAGGAATTAAACACTGCATGGTAAACTGCAACTGCTCCCCGGGGCTTCGAGTACGTGGATATATGAGCTCATATTGGAGAAACGAGGCTAGTTGTCTAAATGCATTACTGTAATAAAACCTGGGAGGGGAAGCGGTGCTGTGTATCTGCCTGTTGACCTTGTTCGTATTAAGTTCCTGAATTGCTCTCCGGGGTGGCCATGCTGGCAAGAGGCACCGGTGGCAAATTCCTAATTTTTTACTTTTTGGTTTAATTCTTGTCTTTGTTCCTGCTTATTAACAGCTCAGCAGAGGAACTGTGTCTTCTTTACTCAGCAGCTCATCATTAGCAGCTGAAGCATATTTTGTACTTGTAATACACAGAACACCAAGATACTAATTACCTTTCAGTCACCAATATGGCCTGCTTTTACTCCCTTCTTCTCATTGAGCAGCCGCTGCTGTAAAGAAGCAGGCATTTGCGAAGCGTCTGTATAAGTCGCATGACAGCCATTCATCAGTTTGATAAATGATTATCAAAAAGAGGCAGAATATGTAAATTTCAGTGCTTAGAGATCAGTACTCGCTTTACTCATAGTGATTAGAGAACAAACAAACTTTCTCACAAGTAAGAGTGATTAGTTTTTGATTACACCAAGGGATTTTTGTTTCTTTTTTTAAATAAACTGAAAAAGTAGCAAAAGATTGGGTAAATTTGATTCTCCAGCTGGGATAGATGTAAATGCCTGTAATTTCCTCCTCCACTGTCTTAAATGGTTTCTCATTTCATCGTGTACTGTGATTAAATTAGTCAAATCTGTGTACTGTTCTTAATGGACCTTCCATTATTCTAGATATTAGTCGACACAGAAAGTCATTTAACACGTTTGTACAGTTAAATCATTTGAATGATGAGTCCGAGGACACTTAGACGAGTTCTTGCTTTAGTTTTGGCACACACACATAAACTTGTGATGTGTAAGGCTTCCTTAGACCTACAGTACAGAAAATGAACATCAGGTCTGGGGATGTTTTTTCATATTTTGAGCAAGGCCTCTTAGTTGCAGTGAACTTTTCAGCAAGTTCGAAAAATGAAGCTAACATAGAAGTGAACCTGCAGTTGCTACAATGGCCACTTGAGGTTTGTTTCATAAGGCAGTCAGCCTCTATAGATTGAAGAAATAAGTTTGATTACTTTGTGACAACATTGCAGTAAGTGGTTTTTCTTTAATTATTTCAAACCTGAAGTTGTGCGTTAAGTGTAGGGCCACTACACATAAAGGATAGGTGCTAACTGTTCTGCTACTAGTCACCTTAGCTAGCACCTGAAGTCTCATTTCCTGAACTAAAGTCAAGGGTGTAATATAAGAAAATACTTATTTATTCCCGATGTTGTGGCAGTTAGTTATTGTCAGCATATTAGATATGGGATCCTCCCATCTGTGGGTAGCTGACAATGAGCCGGCTAAACTACAAGAGCTGGTTATAAGCTAATGTTACGCCAGCTAACGTTAGGCTGGAGTGGTCTAAAAATCCCACTTTATTGCTAAAAAGTAGTTTGATTACCTTTTCACATGAGAGCTGTTCACTAATTGTTAAATTGATAAGGTTAGAATTACTTCAAAGAAAGTAACTCTGGCAAAAGTAGCAGTGCTCACCATCAGAAAAGCACAGGATGTCCTCATTAAATCACCTCAGCATCACTGTTATTGGTTAGAAGTGAGCTTTACTGACTCACAACTCGTATCAAACTCCTTTCAAAAAAATTTTGCTCAAGAATAGATGTTGATGCAGTGCATGTGGCCATTATGTGATATAAAGGGTCAAATACAGTTATTTGACGAATAACATGGCTAGTTCTGTGCTTAATGGTACTAATTAACAATCCAGCTAGTGTGGTTTACCACTGAGGAGGAGGTGGATTCAACTGGTTAACCATGCTTGCTAACATTAGTAGAAAACTCCAGCTTCTTGGCCAAGTATGGTGACTTTTGGCTCAAAGAAACCACGCTGACTGTTATGGTCCGTAAATTTATTGCATTTAACAATAACAATAAGTAGGAATGCCTTTTTTGACTGATCAAAATGGGACTTAAACACTGTGACATCATCATCATCTATGGCTCCAACTCGCTACACCAAAGTGACATTTCAGGTATAACTTACTAAGTTTCCCTGTGATATCTTCCCAAACCCTGCTGAATACCAATGGAGGACAAGTGATGGAGAAGGCGAAGGAGAAGATAAGGAGAAAGAGAGATGGTAGTAAGTCAGCAAGGAGGAGAGATTGAGGGATATGTGCAGAGACTGGGGCGGGAAGGTCGGCAGTAGGGGGGATGGGTACATTCTGGTTGGGAAAAGGACAGTGCGATTAGGGCGGTTCAGTAACTTTCTCATCTGTATGACCCAGTTCCAATGAAGCAGCAATAAAAATAAACCTGATGTGTTCTTTCTAAAGTCTAAAATGTGCCGGTTAAATGGTTGCAAACATATTAAACGGATGATTGGTGTAGTATTTTGGTGTTGTTTGTTTTGTTTTTTTCCTTTTGCGGTACAAGCATTCAGGTAAACACAACCAGACCTGTGGCGATGGATAACACAGCAGATGCCGATGCCTGGCGAGAAAATTCCTTGTTTTTACTCTTAACACATCCATGAATGTTTCATATTTGTAATCTGACAATAACACGGGCATCAGGCTCAGCAGGAATTAGTGATGTTAGAGTGCTATATAAAGCAAAAGAGTGTGTTGTGTGCTGTGTTGCTTGGCAAACCTCGGTCTTGATTAATTATGCACGCTGTTTATTTTTATCTCATGAAATCAGTTTTTACTGTACAGTGAAAATGTACACATAATGTATATTTATTAAGTGTACGTCTTTCAATTACCTCAAGGCTTTCGTTTTACTAATTCAATGATTCTAAGTTAGCATTGTATGACAAATCAGGAGGAACTGTATGTCTGGTGACTGAAGATATTGGAACTATTCCCATATGGAAAAGATATATATAAATCTTATAAAGTTTGTATCTGTCTTGTGTGAAACTTGTATGAAAAGCATATAAGTGTGAAAACAGATATAAGATCCCTTGAAAAATTATATAATGAAACTTGTATGTTTTGGATACTTACTAAAACAATGTATGAAAGTAATGCGAAAGTGGCCACTTTCATGAGTAAATCATGTAAGCCTTATATGATTTACTCATGAAAGTGGCCACTTTCATGAGTAAATCACATATAAGTTTTTACTATTTCTTTTCCATATGGGTTGCCTTCATGGTCTGTGGATATCAAGGCAAACGTATATGAACCATCTGTAACAGAAAAATTAGGTACTAAGAAATATTCAAGTTATATTTACTGGGTTCTTTTAACATCCACAAAAAAAATCCTCAGAAATCTAAAAATGTTTATTAATTTTGTGAATGTATTTCCAGTTTTGTTTTCTGTTCTATGCTTAGTGCTGTCCCCAAAAGCCATCTGGACTGGTCCATGAATGACTATATTTGTGTGCAGTTACTTACAATAGCCACTGTTGGCTGTAAAAGACAAGCCTCATTCAAGATTCATTCAGATGCAAACAATCGCTGGTTGCCGTTCCCATCAGCCCAGTATAGAAACGCCGTTTAATCTTTTTGGCATTTAAACAGCAGCGGTATGGGGGACCTTCCAACTGGCTTCAAAACAGAGAGGGGTTGCAAAACAATGCATGCAAGACGGAGGTGGTTAAAAAAACCAAAAAACCAAAACGTATTCTTTAACTTTCAGTGAAATAAAAAAACAAAAATTCCCTCAGAATTAGGCGGGTTTTCCTTTGTGGAGTTTTCAGTCATGCTTTCCACCTCTGCATGTCTAGACTGATGCATCACAAGTTGCAAGACAATAAATTACAAAAAGCATCATGATGACTTTGTTGTTGTCTTGTCATGGCACAAAAATGAGTGTATAATGGGCCTACACTGTTTACTCTGTAAATTTATCATAGTGACCTATAATTTTAATCAGCTTTTTAAAATGTCATGAGTTCTAGAACGGATAAAAATGTATCATTAGCGTTGTTAATAACAAGTTCTTTTCATTTAACAAGGGCTCCGTGTAACTGAAAGCAGGAAGGTTGTCGAAACTGCTTCAGTGTCACTTTAGCAAGTGTCTGATGCCAGTGTTAAGGGCTGATTATGTAGATAAGGCAGTGAGCAGGGACCTCTGTGCAGTCTGCGAGGAGATAGGTAATGGTGAGGAGTACTCATGGGTGTTTCAGACCTACTGTTGGTGATTATTTTTTTCTAACACCACCTTCTCCCAAATGAGTACCTGGTTCAATTTTTTAAATTAGAGCACAAACTTGGGAAGTGGAAGTGGGTCTGGCAGTCTACCACAGACTAAAAAAAATGCAAGGCAACTAGGACCCCTATAGTCAAAAGAAAATTGTCATTTCCATTTGCAGGAATTTATATTCAGCGCCCTTTTCTCCGAGACCTTTCGCCTCTCTTATGTATGCATCCATCAAAAGTTGAAGCAATGGAGAGCAGCAACAAGACCCTACATCGACCAGAGGAGACATTAATGACAACGCATATGAAACTGATTATGTCAGACACAGACTGAAAGGAGGAGCTGCGGAGCAGGCGGGTTGCAAAGCAGCTTATAGTTGTGCAGCAAAAGTAGACAGCTTAAATAGCATGCAATAAATGAGATTTGCGAGTTGGACATATAGAAGTGTGTGTGACGGCAGGTGAGATTGATTTCCTTTTAATTTCCAATTAATAATCCATCCATCGCTTTTCTTAACTGGTTATCAGCCTCTGGCAGCTGACATTAGATGGGAGGGAAAGTCTGAACTGGACAAGGACTAATAGTACAGTGTAGTCACACTAGGGCAAATTGTAGTTGGAGACCATAACAGCACTTATTGTGATTGTGTACATTGAACTTGTATTTCTGCAGGATTGCAATTTAACTGCAAACATAGGTACTTCACAAAATTGCCTTTATACAGAAATATATCTAGAATATAACCAGTTTGCATCTAGTTGAGTCAAATATCCTGTCATAAACAAACATATTGCAGTGCTCTTTCACAGATAGACTCCAATTGATTGTAACATGTTAACAATCTGTCTGCAATCAGTCTGCGATTGTTTGGAGACAGGTTGCCTCCTACAGACCCGTGCAGTGGAAAGTGGTTAACGTGACTGATGCTGTTGCACACTTAACTTCTGGATGACCATTTGGTCACCGCAACTACTTGCAATCAGTTGCCATATATGAACAATTTTAGAGGATTTAATGGGCAACCACCAATCTTTCCTCGTCACAAGAAGGCTGCCATCCTGTTTTCACTCTAGTGTGATTTAGCCACAACAGAGTGAAACAGACAACAGTCCTCTCACAGCAGTGAGCCAATTAGGCAACAGTGGTAACTACTGCACTGCCATCCTGTGTGAAGTCAAATTAAGATTTTAAATGATTGTGTAATTCTGTAGTGTCAATTGTCTGAGTGAGAGTTTTTAAGCCCTCTTATTACATTACACTTAAGAGAGCTCCCACTGATTTTATATTCCACTGAATTCCATATTCTCCTTTTAGCTCGTGTAAACCTTGGCTGGAGTCAATGAGTCAAGCAGGTTCATTTAACACAAGCTAGCGTACCTTTCCCTTGGTTCTATTTTTAATCAGTGATCACATTTAGCTAAATGGTGTAATTCTCACCTTTGTAAACAGTCAGACTCCAGGGTAGATTGTCAGGATGCCACTGACAGCTAAAGCCTGATGTGGCAAATGATCAGCGACAGGTCTGACTAAACCAGCTGAAAGGGGAGCCAGAGAATGCGTGTTTTTTAAAAACGACTTATTGCTAAACTTTGATGAGGAAAAAAACGGGGGAAAAATCACTGATGCTGGTTGCTTGACAGTGGTATTAAGGTGCAAATCCTAACAGCTTCTAAGAACGCAACAAATTATACTAGGGCTGTTCGATATAACGATTTATATCGGATCACGGTATAAAAACGTCTATTGTTTCATTTTACGCTATTGTTTGTTTTGTGGTGTTGCAAAATAAACTGTTTACGGCAATATTTTTTCATCGTTTTGATGGTCACTGTAGTGGCTATATTAATTTCTTAAAGTTCTCTCTTTCTCTTATATTTAATATAACCACGGTAAAACCATCACGTGTCCGCTTGTTTATTTTCCACATAAACCTTTCACAATAAAGCTCAAGATCCTGTTGAGACTTTTCAAAATAAACTGAATCACGTGAAATAGTATGCAGAGTATTTACCAATGAGAAGCAAAAAAGAGCCGTCAGGTGCTAAAAAATAAACCTTAGACTCAAACGTTAAAACAGGCTTTTCCCTGCAGCACGCCGCAAAGAAAACGTTAAAACATATGTCTAAAAATGTGTAGTTTCATGCATCGGTAAAACACTCGACTCCAGATACACAATGCCCAGCTGGAAACGCTTCAGCTACCCGAGATTCACAGAATTTACAGAAAATGTTAAATTTTTGTGATTCATATCGTTATCGGACGATAGATGTTTTATATCGGGATATGAGATTTTGGTCATATCGCACAGCCCTTATACTATGCAGGGTTGGCACAGCCGTGTTCTTGAAGATGTTAACTTTACATTTCTATAAGTGATAGTGTTTTTGTGTTGTTGTGTTTTGTGCCTCAGGGCTACTGTACTTTGCTTAAATGTGATCACCTGATGGTAGGAACTGTATAATGATTAGGGATGGGTACCGGTATCGGTTCTGACATAAACGGTAGTAACCAGACCGAAAGCAGCGCATATTTTGGTGCTTTATTTCGGTGCTTTTCTTCCTGAGATGTGATACACTTTAGATTCTGGCCAATCATTTTACGTTTCCAAGGATAGTAGGCGGGCCCAGGTACGTAAGTTCTTTTATAGCAGAGCTACAGATTAAAAATGCCCAAGGCGAGGCGGTCAAAGTCTGGCTGTACTTCACAGCAAAAGATGCAAACTCAGCAGCCTGCAACAAGTGCTTTAAGGCGATACTGTGCAAAGGAGGTAACACCTCGAATCTGATGAAACACCTGGCGACGTATAGCATTTTGTTAAAAGCCGAGAAATACACCGTATTTGATAGCTTGCTGCGAGACCTCACACTGTGCACATCTACTGCGGGTGGGTTGCCTGTTATCGGACACGGAGTTAGCAACATCCCCCAAAAACCCGAAGAGTAGAGTCCTGGCCCCCAGCCCTGCCAGTGTAGCAGGGTGACGGATGATGATGGCAGCAGCAGCCGTTATTCTCTGGGTCAATAGCTTAATGTTGTTCGTGTGTAATTTTCGTTGAGTAGGCTAACCACGTTATTACATTAATGCATGTAAGGTGAACTAGCAAACACCGTCGTAGTTACATGCAGCTGTCTTCTTGTTTGATGGCAGATACTCCCTTCACCCTGGCCAAAAAGGCTAAAATGACCAAAGAAAAAGTGGGAAACAGTTAAACATGAGAGGTTTTTGGACAAAGTTTGTGTTTTTTCCATTGATTAAGCACTGCTTCCAGCCAAGAGTGATACCATAAATCCCCTACAGCTGCAGAAAAGGCTAACATTGTTACCGTTTCAAAAGTACCAGTTTGGTACTGGTATCGGATAAAACCTAAACGATACCATCCCTAATAATGATACACTTATTTTTTAAAAAAGACAAAAAGTGGAAGTTTGCCTCCTCTAATTGAATAATGGGAATATATTCAACCATTTGCTCCATTGCTCTGGTGTTCACCTTTCTGCTCAGTTATTCATTTTTTTCCTCTCAAGCTCTGCATTTGCATTACTGCAGTAAATACCCATGAAAATAAGCTGTCATCAACTTCCTGCAGCACACAACTCAAAATGTGCCCCCCCTAAAAACAGGGCACTGTTTATATTCTCCAACGTAATGGGCGCCTCTGTTGACCGGCACCCCGAGGTGCCCTCTTATGCAAACGAGCGCATCTCGTTTCTATGATGCAAATAGCGGGGCAATAAAATAATGCAGAGAAAGACGGGGGAGAATAACTGTACACTCTGTGGCTCTCTTGCCCTAGAGTGCTCGGTGAATTATTTATGAAAGTGCTGACAGAAGAGGAGCAGGTTCAACAAGGCGCTTTTCTCTGGGGTGCAACAGCAGCCAACAGTCAGGTGGAGGCTTGGTTTGTCTTGCTGGCCCTGGATTTTAATGATGGTCCAGTGGGCTCGTTATGTGAGTCTACAGTGTAGCTTTTTCTCCTGTGTCAGCTGAAAAGAAGGGTTGCGTGCAAGTCTGTAATCTCTGCTGTGTCTTCTCTGTCCCCGTCCCCCGTTTTTTTTTCTTCACCTTTCGCTCGTCCCTTCGCTTCCTTTCTCCGTTTGGCCTCACAGAGCGCCTCTCTTTCTCACATCTCTACCTACCACTCTTTGTCGTTTCTCATCTTATTTTTATGCACTGCTCCGTCTGTTCCCAAGTTGCTCCTGTCCCCTCTGCCCCCCCCCCACTCGCGTCTCGTACATTTCCGTCTGTCTCCTTCCGCGCGCCCCTAACGCTATCGCCAATGATTGACGGCGCATTCCACAAAAACGTGAATCATTCCTCCGAGCTCGCATTAGCTAATTAGAAAGCTTTCTAATTTTGTCTTCGCAAGAAGAGTTTCAGGTTCAATCATAAAAGTAATCAGGTGTGGTTTGCTTTCACCGAATGCCACGTCTCCATACTGCGTGATTGGAGTGGTGCAGGAGTTTTCGGCAACAGCTTTGGCGCTGCAGTGGCACTTTTGGATAAGCGAGATTAGCCTGTGAACCCTAAGCAGCCACCCACTGGCTAGTACCAGCAGGCAATGGCTATGGCTGCTGCTGATAAAACATAAAAACACATCAATAAAACTTTTCATCCCTTTAGAACTCCCCCCCCCCCCCCCCCCCACACACACACACACACACACACACACACACACTGAAAAGTGCCAGGCATCCAAATAAGGTCAGCAGCAGGATCCAAAAACTTTGAAGCTCAGGAATGGGAATGAGTGATCAGTGAATTATTGATAATTTGTCTTGGAATTAGTGGTTCTGAATATCGTTTGCATTAATTATTTCTGCATCAAAGTGCTACAGTTTGTTGGTTCACAAAAGCAATTGTTTAATGGCAGTTTGTGTTCATGCTGCAAATTTCAAATGAATCACTAAAGCAAGCGCAGCTACTGTGCGCCCCAGGTCATGGTGCTGCTGACGTTTATATAACTGCAAATTCTTTACCCTTTTTTTAAGCTAGTACTTTATTATAGGCTTTACAGTATAGAGAGAGTCATGTTCAGTAACTGAAACCTATCATTCCTGCTAACATCTTTAACTGAGAAAAGCAATCCTGTGCCCCTGTTGTGTTGTCACTGCCTGTCTCTGAGCATTATCATAATGTGAATCGCGTCTATCAAAACAGATTACAGTTCACATTTTGCAGCCCTTTGACACTAAACGGAGCCTTGCTCTTCCTAACTGTGACACACTTCTTAATTAAATTTTGCATCGACCTCACTGAACTGGTGCCACTGTGCTGACAGTCCTGTTAAAATTATTGCCCGGTGCACTTACCAGTACAGATTGAGGTATTGTAAAATTTTAGTGTTGTGATGACTCACTCTGTTTTTATCCTGCTTCTACCTTTCTCTCCCTCGTACCTTCTCCTGTTGTCCTTATGTGTCCTTGTTAAACACCCGTGTGTGTGTGTGTGCGCGTGCACAGTCTTGTTGTGAACTTTACCACCTAAAGACTTTCTAATTAGATCTTTAAAGGAAGTGCTTTTCCGCTATATTAGTTAATGGTGCCACATCATAAATGTAAAAGAGGAAAGGCTGGCTGATCCCAGCTCCTTCGGTTTATTCCAAAGAAGCTCAAATGAAGGCCACTAGACTGAAATGTTAGCATGCTTTTGATATGAATGGGTGAGGTTCAACTTTGTGTATTCATTGCTGGAATCAAAAGTGTCCTTTTTAAAAGCAAATATCATTTTTACCTCAAAGCATTCCCTTTTTACATGTTAGGAAGGAACCAATGATCCATATGACCTATGAGATCTCTTTTGTTACTGAGCAGCTATCACAGAACACATACAGGCAAGCTCTTTTTAGAGCCCTCCTCCTCAGGGCAAGTGCATAATCTGACAGCACCTTCGCTTATAGGTCTTCTCACTGTCAGTCTCGCCTCTCGAGAGGATGGACACATCACAGGTGTCTCCAACAAGAGTCGTCGTCTCCCCCCTCCCCACCCCACCCCGCTACCACCGACTCCCCTGGGGCTCACTTGTCAACAGAAACAGCACCTCCAATGTTTGACCTCAGAGGAGCAGGAATAGGAGAAGGCAAACACATTACTCTGATAAGTGTGGATAGACACGTGGTGAAAGGAAAAATTTTTTAAGTAGAAACTTTTATACCGTTTATTTTGATGATCTTTTTTATCAAAAGTGTCATGCTATACTTAAAAAAAAGTTACTATCACTCATACTATAGGTGGTATATTTAATAGGTTAGCATTTTAGTATGTATAATAGCTGCTGCAAAGGCATGACTATTCATTAATTGAATTTAATTATAATAGGCAAAGGACAGAATGTTTTTCTAAAACGTTTTTATGTAGCAAGTTAGCTAGCAAATTAATTAGCAGGCTAAGTTTAACTGCTTGAAGGAAACTCAAATTGACAGTCACGTTTGTATCTGTAAGCTCTAAAAAAACTAAATCAAGTTTGTATTATTTGTAGTTTGTTTGTCTAAAATTTCAGCTAGCTAGCAGGTCATGTGCTCATTCAAAGCCAGCTCAAGCTCAGAGATTTAACAGGGCTTCATTAGTACATCGGTAACCATGGCCCTGCACAAACTTGGTTCAGGTATTGGTGGATATTTTCTCAAGCAGCCACTTTGATCTTTGAGGTACCCAAAGGGGTGTAGTTTGGGCCCCTTCCTGGTTTCACAATATATGCTGCCTCTTGGGTATAAATTAAAAATATTGCTTGTTACATGGTAATAACACTCAAATATAGCTATGCTTGAACCCAGCCACTGACTCCTCAGTCAGCTCCCTAAAATACTGCTTTGTTAAAATTAAAACTTAGCTTTTGCAAGCTGTCCTCACTCCCAATTAGAATTAAACTGAAATCCTTATATTTAATGTCACTCAGCTCAGGCAGCTCAATTCATAAATGATTTTGACTCCCTGTCTTCATACTGTAACCCTCGTGTAAAGAACACTGGTGCAGTTTTTTTCGACTCTGCTCTGAAATTATATTTTTAGTTGTCAAACTAGCTTTATGATTGTTTTTAATAAACACTCCAAGCAATTCTTTGGTACACTGGATTGGGTTGGTTGCTGTCATGACGATTGCAGTAATTCATATTTTATTGAAATTACGGGATACTATGTTTTAATATCCATCCATCCATTCGCTTCCGCTTATCCTTTTCAGGGTCGCGGGGGGCGCTGGAGCCTATCCCAGCTGTCATAGGGCGAAAGGCGGGGTACACCCTGGACAGGTCGCCAGTCTGTCGCAGGGCTAACACATAGGGACAGACAACCATTCACACTCACATTCACACCTAGTGACAATTTGGATTAATCAATTAACCTATCCCCACAAGCTGCATGTCTTTGGACGGTGGGAGGAAGCCGGAGTACCCGGAGAGAACCCATGTTTTAATATATTTATTTATATTCTTTCACTGTTTTGTAATGTTGTTTTCCTGTTTCTTTTTTAATGCTTGTGGTGCTGCTACTTTAGTCAGATTCTGTTGTGCTTAAATGTGCTATAAATAAACTTGACTGGACTTAGAGGCCTTTAAGGTTGCATGGTGCAGTTAATGATGACTCAGTTCTGTTAAGAGCCCCTGGAATCCACCTTGTTTAACCAGCATGAATAAAGGCAGGACTGCCTCTAAAGTGAAATGTAGGTATCTGCCATACTACAAATAAATCTCCTGTACAATCATGAAATTAAAACAAAAAAGATACACACTTTTAGCTGATGCTAATGTTGATCATGAATATAAACTATGGCTTGATTTAAAGAATTAATTCTTCATGCAGTGTTGGCCTGTGTAGATAGGCACTGACAAAACTGGCAAAAACTCACTATTCAACCTACACACACACGTGCAGGGTCATTAATTAACTATAGCCACTGAAGCCTGAATGCATCTATGGTAATAGGTTCGCCAGTCAGCCAGTAGCTTTGCTGATGTTGCCTCATGGAGTATTAGTCGAAAATTATAAATCTTGTGTACGCATACTGGACTAGAAGGCTCCCGGCACAGTTAATGGTAGCTTTACGTAGGATTTATTTAACCTATGAAAAGTGTACTCTTTGAGACTAAGAGGGAAATAAATATTTGAATGACTTAATAACTAACAAATGATATTAAATGAGATGAGAACAACAGATTGTGTTACTTCACTGTCCAAGTTCAAAAACAGCATTCCCTATCCTGTTTTTCTGCACTTTCTTCTATAAGAGTTGCTGTTTATGTGATTTTTTGCAGCATAATAGTGCCCCGCATTACACACTATGTGGCTGCGGTTGTGTTGGTTTTGTGCTTTTCTATGATTAATACTTGGAAGGCTCCACTAACGACAGCAGTTATGTATTCATATATGATAATCAGTAGTTTACACAGGCAACAAAAGGCTTGTCAACTGAGAAGAGATTTACTGTTGTTTTAGGCTCCGTGTAGCTGTAGTGATGAAGGTCTGCAAATATGTACTCACATTTGAATGCGGTTTATTTCGTGAAGGTATCCTTTTTTCTTTTTTTTATCATAGGGCATTATTAATATATCCCATTTAGGGGCTCTCTCCCAGTACCCTTTTAAAAAAATTGTTTTTCTATGATTACATTTTAATTGACCTACTTTTTACTTACTTTTTTTTGCACTGTTCCTATTTTCACTGGTTATATCCCAGCGTTTTTCATTTTGAGGCTTATAGCGGTTGGCTTTGGTGTTGGGTAATTCTGGTGAACTAGCAAACTAGCTCTGGTGATAGCTTCTCGTACAGTTTTTCAAAAATAAACTTGTAATCCTTTAAAATTAGTTTACATCTGTCATTATCTGTTTACAGTATCCAATGTTTTTTTGTTTTTCTTTAAGGTCTGAAAGGCTAAAAGAAACATGGGGAAAAAGTGCAGAATCAACTGTATGCTAATTCCAAAGATAATTTGGGCAACTTGTAGCCATAAACATCATATGGTGAGGTGCCCTCTGATTCCACCCCCGTTGTCCAAGTGTAGCTTGGTTAGTGTTGTGTACTTGTGTCGTTCTGTGGATTTATTGCAGACTTTCTCAGCCTCTTCGGAGACTTAATGTGCCAGAGTGTTTTCCTTGGTTGGAGCTTAATGGGCTGTTTGTATTTTGTGCCCAGAAAACACATTCTCGAATCCAGCCTGACTTTCGCTCGCTGCCGTTTCTTATCTCCTGTGTTTGGTACAAGCTCTCATACAACCCTGTTTACATGGAAGCAAATCTCTCTCTGTTCATATCCCCGCGATATTCCGCTCTAAAACGTGCCACAAATTAAAGTCACGACTTTGGTGTGAACTGCTTCATTCAGCATTACAGCCCACGTCCCTAACTGATAACAAGGAATTGTTCTTCTGTATCACATTTCTACCATTGTGGCCAAATCTCACTCCCTGCAGTGCATTTTCACAGCATACATCTATTATTTCTGCACTGCGATCAGATATGGCGCAGCCTTCCCGAAAATCCCCAACTTTAACCTTGTGAAAAAGCTTGCAGATTGAACTATCTCAGCAGTTCCCAGCATGTCTAAGCTGACAGAATGTCTTCATAGCAGTTCAGGGCTCCTCGGTACCCATGGATCTGTGCGTCATCCGATAGTTTGACAGGCAAGTGTGCAGGCGCCCACACGTTTGCGCACTGACACACACACACACACGAGTGCACTCTCTAGTGAGAAGCAGGGGGCCAATTATGGGGTACTGTGACAGGGAACGGCTGTGGGGAAGTCACTGTCCCCCCAGGCAGACCACAGTGCGCCCGACATTCTGCCAGCATGTCCACTGACGGTGATAGGAACCCTGTGATACCGCAGTATGGAAAAACAAAGGCACAATGGAAACCTTAAAGCTGTTGTGAAGGATATGTTGGCGGTGTTTTCTCAGCAGACACTATAATCAGATCATATTGAACTGTGCTGTGCTGTGTTTACTTGCCCACTCACTGTCTATATTGAGAAAAAAATTAGTCCATGTTTTCTCATGGGAACCTTATTTCTCAGGCTAAAATCAAAGCAAGGATGCATGAAGCATTTGTAACTTGTAGTAAAAAAAAAAATCCAGGGATTCTTTTTCTTTTTAGGTTAAACTTTGTATAAAGAACATTTGTTTTGTCAGTGGTAAAAGAAGGCACACCCACACCCAAATGTCATGAAAAATGATCTGGTCCTTAATGTAAGACTTTCAAACTGATACCACGGGTGCTGAGAAAATCTAAATCTCATTGATCTCAACTTCAAGGTCAGAGATCAAGTTTTCTTAAAATGTTGTGAATTGATGATGCAATGTGATTTTCAGATTACCACAGATGTATGTGTGGTATGCTACCTACAATATATCTGCATCTACTAGGAGACTGAGGGGTAGCAATGGTGGTCGACAGTATTGTTTTTTTTAATTGTACTGACATTAACATTTATCAATTAACACACTAACTGAGGCCTGTAGAGTCTGACATGCAGCTCTGGGGGGTTTTTCTGCTTCTCTGAGCATTGTGCAATGTGACCTTGGAGTGAACTTGCTTGGTTGTCCAATCCTTAAATGTTTTCCACATAATATTTCCTACTGTAGAGGTTGCACTTTAAATGTCAGCTTAGTTATTACCAAAGTAATATCCAAGTAATAAGCAAATAATAAGTTGTGTCAATCTAGGTTATAGCTGAGCAGTATTAAACTGAAATGTATAAAATTGGGCATTAAGGGACCAGAAACTGGAGCTAATAATGTGAAAACAAAGATATGAGACTTTCATATCCTGCTTGGATTAAGATGCGTTTGATTAGCAGCACCTGGCTGCAACCTGTTCTCTTGTTGTGATACCTGCTATAGACCCAGTGATTTTCATTATGTAGCTTAGAAGTTAAAGACAATATACTTTCTATTCTCTACTATGATTGCATATTAATGCAGAATAAGACCATTATTTTACATTCGTCAGCAAAGGTCATCCACAGTCTTGCCATCGTTCATAGAATACATCATCAACTAGCTGGATTTGGAATTGCAATAAAACACATGTCACATTCATTTATTTGTCATGCTATGATTTATCCTGGTATTGCTATAAAAAAACATACTGGGACAAAATATTGTATGTTTTCTCTGCTATTATTTAAGTGAACTGCAAAGCGCTGCTAGAAGAAATTCTAGGCCAGTACTGATGCTTAAAGCAGGAATATGGCTCATGGGTTTGTTGGTTGTTCCCGTTTAGTACCTGAGAAAAAAAATTCTTCATAATAATAAAATTAGATAGTTAATTAAATTAAGTTTTTAGCTCTTCTCAAGGTTAGCTTTGAAGATTTTCCCAGCAAAAAATTGCTAATTTAACCAGCTGATAAACATCACTCACCGACACCTGTAAATGTCATCTTATCTACCATTAGATCAGTCAACAGAGTTGATATTGACCAGTCAGCAGATCAGATCTATCATTACCCAGTGGTAGTGAAGTGTGAATAATGGACAGTTACTGTAACTACAGCGGTTTCAAAACATGGTGTTGGAAATTAGCATAATAGGTCCCGTCTAATGTGCACAAATAGGAAAAAATTAACTGATATCTGACTAATTTCTGGCAAATAAAAATGCAAAATATCAACTTACCATCAAAGAAGAGTTTCCCTCAGTCCAGTTATACCCTACTGTTTATTGCTACTTATTATTGCAATAGGTACCATTTCATAGTTCATGGTTAACGGATATTTGCCGTGTTGTAGCGTTAACGTCATTTCAATGAGATTAACGCTGACAGCACTAGTGGGAACACAACGAATATGACTGCACATTTACGCCGACATCATCCTAGTGCAAAGACAAGTGGAAGCAGACAAAAACAACAAGCACGCATGCTACAAACTTTACCCGAGTCATTTAGACAGCCGTTAGCACATGATTCTCCTTATGGGGACCTGATATGTTTAATATGCTGCTGAGAATATAGCCCAGAAGAAGCGTATAGTATAGCTTTTATTTTGGAAAGAGACATTTCTCTGTAATAAACTCTCTCTAGATGAGTGATTTTTCGATCAAATCGTATTACATTTAAAAACTGTACTTTTGAGTTAAAATATATATTTATAATTTTAATAAATGACAAATTAAAAAAGCATGAACATTTTTTGTATCGAAAAAATATCGAACCGTGACACCAAAGTATCGAACCGAACCAGACCGTGAATTTTGTGTATCGTTGCACCCCTAATAATTAGGTCTTCCTACATAAGCAGAAGGTGGTCTATTGGTTGAGCACATGTTTGTTGACTTAAAGTGTTGGGAAAGATGCCAAGACGTGAAGCAACCAATAAGTGAGCGCGTTCAAAATCCTGTCCACCCCCATGTTTAATTATCTTTACATGCCAGAGAAAATAAATTACCCTCCTCCTCAAGATTAATAATATTGCTTTGTGGGGGTTTTGGCCATAAGTTGTGGAATAATGAATTGTAAGAAGACGTGGTGGCTGGATTGATTGCATGAAATTTTGAGGAGCTACTGTAAGTTCTTCAAAGTTTTGATGAAACGATTTAATTCAGTGAACAAGAGAGCCAAATAGCTCTACTGTAACCAAGTAGCTGTTAGTGATGTGCAGTTCGTTCGTTGTGTTTCCAGTTATTTTGTATTTTTTTGCCTTTGTGTATATTTCTTCAGGTGTATAAGTTCCCAAACATAAAACCCAATATTATATTCAGACATTTCCACCACAGCTACAATAGAAGCGGCACAAAAGCTTCCAGCGTCGAATTGGAGTGCAGACGCTTCTTTCTTCTCAACATTTTGCACCAACATCCAGCAATCATTCAGTGGCAAAGATACCAATTTCAGAGAATACAGCATAGCTGGCTCTAACCTCTTCTTCTGCAGATAAAAAAAAAACAAAAAAAAACTCCTCCACTTTTTTCTGCTGCTGCTGCTTTGTCCACCCACGCTTTAAGTATAACCCACAACCGAACCCCAGAGATTAAAACCAAATCTCTAGGTGTAGGCCTGCGTCATCATAAGGGAAAGTTAGCGGTAGATGCAGGTGAAGTTGGAAAACGTAAGTTCTGAGCCAATGGTAAAATGTGTTACATAACTGATATCTCACTGTGTCAACTGTGTGCTAAAGATAGACAAAAAAAATATTTGAAATGCAGAAAAAAAACAGATATGCTTCAGCTGCAGGATCAGTAGAAAATGTGATGACATGCCTCAACATTTTTGCTAAAATCAGCATAGCACAGCTCATCATATTTGGGTCTTCAGAATATGGATATAAACTTGTAAGGATCGTTGTAAATGCGGGGCAAGTCAATAAACCGAATATTTGAATACCCTAAATTATGTAAGCATAACACTGTGCATAGATGTGACTCATTGCACGCACAACTCAAATAATCCCCTCACGGTGAAAGATAATATTTGACATTTTTCCCATAAAGAAATGCCAGTGAATCTGGAGACAAAGAGGGCAATATCGCCTTGACATCTGCCAGTAAAATAAACACTAGATTGAAAGGAAAAAGCTTTGCTTTAAAAAAAGAAACCCTTTTCAGAGCTCTAATATAGTGCTTTCTGTGTGTAGTTTGTAAAATTTAAAACCGCTTGTTGCGGCGACAAATAGGCCTTTCCCAACCACACAAAGAGCTGTATGTGTGGGTGTCGGGGTGCCTGACAACTCTAGCACCCCCTGCTCCCTCATCTGTTGCTGCTGGCATGGATGCTCCTGTCACCAGAGCCACACAGATCCCAAGGACAGGGCACACATTTGTTCATTTCTAAACCAATCGCAGCCAGGCATCATCCTTTGCCTCCCCGGTTTCTGCTCTGTCCTGTATATCTTTTGGGTTCCACACATATGCTTCTTGTCCAGCTTGCGCCATCTGGACTTGTCAGTGACTCCGTTCTTACTCTCGCTCGTGCTTTTCCGTCTGACTGCGTCCCTCATCTCTCCCGTGTTCCTACAGCTTAAACATTAGAGACCACTGCGGTCATGTGCTTGCTGCCTGTTGTACATCATGCAGAGGTCTACTGTATGTTTGGCATTGCTGCACTGTGCAGACCTCTTTTGATTCAATATTCATTCCTGCTTCAGCGATTCCCCTCAAGTGTGCCCCGCTGGTCTCTCCAGTAATGGAAATGTTTCTTGAGTGGGCTTCCAAGGCCCACTGTGGATGGAGGCTTAAACTCACTGTGAATGTGCTCTCGATATGTCAGAAAATGAAGTAGGGTTGTCGACTTGCAGGCTGTCAACAACTGTTCTTTTTTTTTTTTTTATTCTATTTTGTTTTGAACCTCTTTTTGTTCTTTTTATCTGCACGAGATGACCACTGCATCAGTGTTGGTTTGTTTAGTTCTTTGAATCTGAAATATATAATTGCTTCTGAAAGACAACATCGATGTTTCAGTTTTTATGTAACCTTGTTAAGATCCACCAGGTCACCAACTACATTGTGATCTAGCTACATGCTAAACAAGCAATTATAAAAGCAGTAAATTTTTAAAATGAAGTCTCATATATCCATCTCTACCTTGCATTTTTGTCGTGAGCTTTTCCATGTTTAATATAATAGGCAAAAATGTTATTTAAATGATCCTAATGTAACCCTACCCCAAGGGTAGTGATTATATGGTGAATGGTAACAGGTTCACAGTTCTGGCGAACATACTTATGAAAAGTCAAGGAAATCCTGGGCCAACATCCACTAGTTGGAATATCCTATCAGACCGTTTCCAATTGCAGTGGTCAAACACCAAGTTATCTTTCAAACAGACTTGAAATTTGCATTGACGATCACGCCTTTCCCAACCACTTATCCCACTCACCTCTGATTTGCTCGTTATCACAAGGACATTGCCACGCAACCAGTCTTCCAGCTTTCAGTGTTGATATTTCTAACTTTGCACATAGATTTCCCGCTTAAGCATGAATCCCACTTAAAACTAACTCGCAGCTTATGACATGGCTAGAAACCCCTTTCAATAGTACGCCTTAACCACGCAACCTAACATATACCAGGGGCGGATCTACAGTGGTGGGATATGCCAGCCTAGAATAATCTCTTGCCACCCCTAAGGCCACCCTAGTTTTGCATGTGACAGTATTTATTAAAATAACCTAGCATTAACACTTTGAGCCTAGCCACAATTAACACTGAATATAAATTCTAAAATTGAAAATATTGCATAATGTTGATTTTTGCCACCCCATCTGATTTCTATGCCACCCCAAGAAAATTTCTCTAGATCCGCCCCTGCGTATACCTCACTCGTCAGGTTGACACAGCCTGCAACAACTTGAATGCTGTGGAAGCTTGTGGTGTAGTGTTAAGAGGGGTTTCCGGTTATGTCGTAAGTTAGGATGTAGATTTCCCGTCTAAATCTAATTCACGCTTTACTTTCAAACACCACCTCTATGTTGGATCATTGTTTTCTAATGTTTCTTTTATTTGGTACTAATACTTACATTTTGTGTGAAGAAGTGGGAGCAGGGTGAGAGGTCTTATTGTACAAAACAAACAGGAAATAGAGGAATCCAATGGTAGGAGACATAGAATAGGGAAATTTACATAATTTAGCTTTTTTGAAATGTGATCATACATGGAGTGATCATTTAATTTTGGTTTGTAAAACTTAGTTGGTGACTTGCTGTATTACATTATTTGTTGTTATTATTTGTGTTAGTGTGTCCCCCTTTTATGTGTCTCGTAGCATGGGCTATCTTTATATGGTCTTATCTGTTAGGTTAGTTTGCCTCATTTTGACTTGGGTCCAGTTTAGTAGCTACTTTTCTCAATTCATTTATGCTATTTTGGGTTCTGTGGTTAAATTTTGTCAATTTTGTTTAATTGGAATCCAAAATGTACTACTCACACATACTGCCTGGTTCCTGACAGTCCTCTTCCTGACTCTTCCTGAAGGGTCATTGTCTAAATGCAATGGAGGTGATCCACTGCACGTGGTGCCAACTGCTCCAGAACAAGTGCTCTGGGTGTGGAGGAGTGTGAAGGTTGGTAAAACCAACTGGTAGCAAATGGCATGGTGACAGTAGTATGGTGTTTTTGGCTCCCCTGGGAGTAGTTGGAGGGGTTAATCATATTTTTCAACAGGAATTTTTTTAAAATGAAAGTTGGCCATAGTGGATGTTTTTAGATATGACAGCTTTCTACAAAGTTCTTATTGGCAACTTGGCCTGACTGAGATAGCTGTTCATTGTCCCAACACGAGGCTGACTGATGAAGGTAACGTTTTTTTCCCCAAGTCTGAAAGGTAAATGTCATATAACATTCACACATTATATTATATGCAATGTTATATTGCATATAATATTATGTGTAGATGCATGTTTTGTGCTACAGGAGCCATTAAAAGCTCATTTTAATTGAAAGTTTTCACATGATTATGGCAGTGGTTGTATTTAAATGTCAGTAAGAGTGTTCAGGTGTTAAGGGTTGTGCATTTAAATGTTAAGTGAAACTTCAACCGAATATTCTCCAGTTTTATTGCTTGGAAGTCTTCCATCTTTAAAGCATTAACCTCTTTGGATTAAGCCAAAGGGGTCAGTTGCTCATTTATCCTTGCTGTGATTGCTTCCAAAATGGCCTTAAGTCAGAAATGTTCATTTTCTTGAACATCTCACTTTCTTAACGGCAGCGTACAGCTGCAGGTGTCAGATAATAAAGTGTATAGATGTCAGATAAGACCAGAGTAGAGAAAACACAGGCTTGTTTTGCTTGGAGCATCATGGAGGAAAAGTGTAACCTCTCCAAAACTGGCCACAATTGATTCAAAATCATAGATAGGCTCTCTTGGTTTCAATTGCTGTTTTTTGAGTGTGTATATCTATCTGTACTTGTGTGCCAATTTGTGTTGGTGCTTGGTACTCGTGTGCCAATAGATATATCTGTTTGTACATCTACATGTCCTTCTAAAAGCACATATTTGTAGTTATTTATAAGTGTGTGTCTCTCTAAGCTTTTGAGCTATCAAACAGACAGGGATCATTGCCTGTGGAAAACATTTTGCTTGAATATTTTTCTCTTTGCTTTGAGCTTTCTCATGGCTCTGCAGACATATTGGAGTGGGCGGCTGTGCAAACATCAGGACGCGGCAGGTCTCAGCTGTCCAAATGACAGTCACACATTCACTTTGCTGTGACAGTCACACGCTTAACGCATTCAGAATAACACTGATGCATCCATGCGCACAGACAGAACATGCGCAGTCACGCCGCTGCCAGTCTCACTTATCCATCTAGGCCTGATATGCTTGCACTACGCGTCTGCACTTAAGTCTCTATAGGCCACTTTACACAACCACACGGTCTTTAAACCACAACTAACCCACTTCTCTTAGTCAGGCTAACCTTTTTCACACACACATATTTCTTTAACCTCCAATTCCCAAAAAGAAGGTTGTAAGTTGGATTAACATCAGGAGAAACTGAAATTTGTCCCAAAAACATACGTGTAACCCCAGACTCCAGCTGCCCTCACAGGCTCAACATTTATTTGGCAATTCCAGAGTGAAAGCTATTGACGTGATTGTGTTTGCTGCTGTTTTCTTCTGGGAATAGTGTAATACTTTATATTTACTTACTTAAGGTGTTTTTACAAGCCAGTCAACGCAGCTATGACAGGCTAATGCGGTATGCAAAGGTCTGTTTTTATGCTGACTGACTTTATTTGTACTCTGGTCAAGCAGATCTGCAGCCTCTAATGAAATCTCTGATGTTGTAATCCATACCTTTAGGGTTTTTTGTTGTGCATGCAACATTTACACACACCCAAAAAATATCAAGTAATCCTATTGCTGTTTGAAGGACAGCCCTATATAACAGAGCAGGCATTCTGGGACTAAATAATTAAGAAACACCAGTAGTAGAGGAGGGTTGCAAAGCGGCTTGCAGTGATGCTCTGGACAGGGTAAACAAAAGGTTCTTTCAACTGCTCACTTATTCACAAGGGGTCAGTAGAGCAGATGGATACACCTGTTTAAGGTGGCAGATTCTGTTTTTACCCCTTCCTGATGTAACAGTCCCACAAATTTATGTTTGCTCTTGCTAACGTGCTAACAACTACACTGTAGGGCCACAGTAAACATTAAATGGTGTAAATGCGCAGAGATAGGTTAACTGGTAATTCTCAGTTGGCTGTAGGTGTGAATGTAAACATGTGAATGGTTGTCTGTCTCTGTGTATTAGATCGACAACCTGCCCAGGCTGAATCGGATAACCGGAATCAGTTGAACCATCAGCTGCTATATGGACTGAGATGAGCTGATTGTGGTTGAGCTAGCCTGACTGAACTAATGCTAAGCCTGATGATGTACATTTCCATACTTCAGCTCGTGTGTGTGTGTGTGTGTCTCGAGTTGCAGTTTCATAAATATGCTACATGAAGATGTCACAGGAAGTCAGCTGTGCAAGGTTGTCACATTAAATCACAATAAAGGCATGGGAAGCGGAAATATGTTGTCTGTTAGTAACCTCTCTTTCCTTCATTTTATCGCCTGAGTAACTTTTGTTTTTAGTGGTAAATCTCAACTAATTTGCTGCTTCTTTTCTCACCGGATGAGCATTTTAGGTAGAAATGGCAACATCACCTTTTTTGTTTGCAATACTGCAACAAAGAATTTAAACCCGCCACAGAAACCTACAACATTAATTGTGAAAACACCTGTCTAAAGTTTGCTTCTGTGCCTCAGCAAGCTTTTAATTAAAGTAGGCCGGATCAGTTGATCCACCAACTCTACCTCTGAGAAATGCTTAAATAATTTCAACTCCAATCTGTCAAAAAAGTTTAGTTTCTCTCTGTTCACATGTTCATCCTTTGAGCGCCAGGCGTGCTGACAATCTGCAGTGCTGATTTAAAGTAACTCACTCTTCTTTCTCTACAAGAGATTTGTGCAGTATAGCTCAGCTGGGGAATCATTTTGTCGACGCAGCCAGCACATCCAGCTAACTCAGCATCTTGCAAACACATATACACAAAAATGTCCTTCCCGCTTCCATCTTCAGACTTATTATATTTATTTATTTAATTTTGGGTTTTTTAGGGGTTATTGTTCACTTTTTGATTTGATTGTTCTTTATAGCACCATCTTGTGTTCTCGAGTTTTTGACAGTTTCTTATCTGGCTCTGTCGCGTTTATGCTTGTTATCCTAAATTCTGTTTTTTGTTATTTGATACGAGAGATGTCTCTAAGCTGCTGACATATGCATCATACATCTATATTGGTCTCCCTTTCTTTTAGCCTTTTTATTTTTCCTTTTCAGCATTGTCTAAACTAAAGTGCATCCAAATTACTTGCTGATTTATTAAGGTATATGTCATGGCTGTGCTAAATTGTAATGGAAATGGAATGCAGGCTTCATCTCTTAATTCTTTAGAGGGAAATGGACAACAAGTAAAGTGAATTACTCAAATTAACCATGGCTTAACTGAAGGACAGGAGGCAAGCTTTCACTACAAGGCCTTTATGATGGCTTGTGCTACAAAAAGAGCAAGCAGAAAGAGGAAATTAATTTAGCAGGTTTGACTGAATAATGCAAATGTGATTCAGTTATCATTTTGAACCCTAACCCTTGGTTCACATTGGTAACAATTAACCCTGGGTTTACTCGATTTTCAGACAATAATCCTGTAAAAATTGAGGCCAATGTTCCTCTTGAACAAAGCTGCTCAGGTTCGAATCAGGTTTAACCTGTCTTGGATGTCTTAAATGGTTTTTAACCCAGAGGTAAAAGCTACAGTGTGGGCAAAAAGAAAAACTAAACAGAGTAAAAAGGCCAGTTTTATTCAACAGCTGAGGCCATCTTGCAGTTCTAAGAACCTTTTTACTCTTAGTTGTTATTTTTAACAAAACTGAATGGACTTTTTACATTTTCATGATTAGATATATATAGTCATGTCTGCAGCAGGGTATTATGATCATATTTGCCTTGTGTATATACATTGTGTATTCCTCTCTTGCAAGGACACGCTATTGCAACAGCAGTATAGGAATGGAAGCACAAATAAAGGGTTGTTGAGCTGTTTGTGAGACAGAGATAGTCTGGTGCTGGCTTTGGGGAAGACTTCCTGCTTTGCAGATTGGTTCCAGTCTGCTAGAAAACCAATATGAAGTTTTAGGGCAGTGATAGCTAATGGAAAAGGAAGGCTATATGTGGTTAAAAGAGTTTTTAAATCCCCAAAGCGGGAGGGACATGCTGCACGTGAGACCTGAAAGCAACTCATAGAGCATGTTTACTTCTTAGTTCAATTATGCATCCTAACTGCTCTTGAGCGAGGCAGTTATCTTGGATACACCTATTATGAAATTCTTGGTTGATGCCCATGTTTAAAATAAGTTTGGCCTTTACCTGATGCTAGTACATTATTTTCCCTCAATTTTATTTTGTTGTTTTTACTCATTCCAGGCAAATACAGTACTGTGGAAAATTTTTAGTGCTCTTGAGCAATAGTTTCCAGGGTTTCTGAAGGTCTTTCAATGTGTTTCTTTGGACATTGACTGCTTTTTCCAGTGATTTTCAGTCCGGTTCTTGTACCTGACCGTTTTCTGAGGAATGTTTTTTGTTTGTTACGCCAATTAACACTGATCTATGAATCATTCAAGCACAAAAAGGGCACATAACGTAAGTGATAAATTGGTATTGTGTCTACTCATAACATATAGCTTAGCAAAGAACCAACGTTTTCTTTAGCCACTTACTAGCAGCATGTCACAAAGAAACATCTTTGTTCCCATTTCTGTAGTTAAATTCAAAAGATAACACAGTGTAACAGACAGAAAATAATATTTGGCACCAAAGAGGTGATTCCCAAACAGCATGCTATGCAGTGTTTCCATAAAAAAATTGAGGAAACTAGACAGTGGAGGATAAAAGAAGTATCGAGGCTAAAAGAAATTTACAGCAGATGATCAGTAGCTGAAAGTCATGTCTTTATAAAATAAGAAAACATACAGCAAAGACCTGACACAGGGCCTGAGAGATGCATCTGGTCCTTCAATGGATCCATCTGTTCACTGAAGCCTCATCAGTAATGGACTCAGTGGAAGGCTGGCTGTCAAGAAGACATTGTTTATGGCAAAAAACAGTTAGCAAGGGCTGAGGTGTGCTAGATTACACAAGAACTGAACTGGAAATCAGTGACAACTGGTCTTATTTAGTAAGTAAACACACAGTGAACACAGACAGTCATGGATTGGCCTCCCCAGAGCCTGAACCTCAACATTAATGAAGCAGTGTGGGATCATCGAGACACAGAAAAGAACAAAAGGCAGCCAGCATCCAAAGAAGAACTTTGAATGTCCTTCAAGAAGACTGGAGAACTATTCCTGAAGTCTACTTAAAGAAATGACAAGAAATCTGTGTTCAGACTGTGTGAAAGAATAAAGGTACTCAAATACAAAATATTTGCTATAGTTACCTTATTGTATTTCCTATTATGTTTACGTGTTTCAGTAAATCGATGCACCTATTTTTCATTTTCTAGCAAAACGTGAGGTGTGGCATAAGGTTTTTAAACAGAATAAAAGGAATTTTATGCGGAGTAGGTGAAGTCTTTTAAAGACTTCCTGTTTTTAGCCTGCACTAAATTAATATCACACAACATATAAATATCTGCCATCTTATCTGATGACTTGAGGCAACAGGGAAATATCTGCCCATACAGATATTCAGCCAATATGTGGGTGCATCCCTATGATTAACACAATTGGCTGTGTAGGAAGGTTGTGGCTCAAGTTGCAAAAGTATATTCATGTGAGGAAAAATTACATAAATACCTCCAGGGTGAATAAATACCTTGAAAAATAAAACAAAACAACAAAAAAGTATCGGCAGCAGCCCAGAATTTCACAATTGGTGCATCCCGAGATGTTGCCTTGCTTCTTCCTCTCTCTGCAGAAACTCTGCCAGGCTGTTACTGTGGATGAAAGTGTGCTGTGAGTCAACCTGCCCGTCCAAATAAACTTTACATAATGATAGTGCACTGTCACTCTAATTTTCTTCCGTCTGAGTAGTTAGCTGTGCTAATGCATTTCTTGCTGGTAAGCTATTCTTTCCATGAATGAAAGGGGCAGCTCTCAGACAACATGGTCTATTACAATATGGTCTATTTTTTGGTGAGAAGATCTGCTGAAATGGGTTTAAAGAACTGCGACGATGACAAAGAGCTGCTTATGAATGTGTTTTTAACTCTTGTCCTTGTAATCTTTATGTGAACATAATTTCTGAGAGAGGAGAGATTTCGACAGAGAGCATTTAACAGTTATCAAGACAACTGCAGATGGAAAATAAAGACATAGTTCTAGATATTATTGATTATTGCCCACAAAAAATACTGGTGCATGGATCCTGAAATATTGATTATTGGCTGGGCCATATCTGTATTTTCATGCTTTAATACCAAGCATGAGGATTCCAAAAAACTAAATAAATAAATAAAAGCTGAGGTGCTTGTGCGAGAAGCCATGGAGCTAAGGGAGTAGTCAACTAAACCATTTAATACAGCTATTCGTGTTTTGCTCGAGAGAAATACTGGTTTGTCATTAATATCACTGCTGCATGATATTGGTTCACTGTTAGATTACGTAGCCACCGGTCACTACCAGCCTTGGCAGCCCCACTCCCCCTGTGTTAATGGACATAATGGATGCAGTAAACAAGCAGGGTGGAAAGTGGGACAGATGACATCTCATGTAATCAGTGCGGTTTGGCTGTATTTTGATGTAGAAAATAAATGGTTGTATAGACTGTGTAAGAATAAACAGACAAATAGCTATTCAGCCAAAGCAGTGTAAAAACACTTACTGCACAAGCATTGGGATGCTAACCTAAAGGAAAACAAGACTGCTGGTGCTAGCATTGCATGTATTATCCACACACCTAACGTTTTCTGACTTTTAGATTAGTGCACACATTGTGTTGCTCCCTTTAGCCATACTGTACATAGGCAAATAGTCCACGCAACTTCATCCATGTTAGCTGACTATTCAGTTAGCAGGAGTAAAATACCTAAATACTTCCTCTTATCATTTACCATTAATTAAGTATTATCAGTGTTATTTCTATTTTTAATATCTAAATCTGAAGTTCTCCTTTTATTGCTAGTGCTGTATAAGTCTTACTTTTTTAACCTTAATTTTGTCAGGAAGTAAAACTTCCTGTTAAAAGGGAGTTTTTCCTTACCACTGTCACCAAAGCGCCTACTCATAGGGTGTCATATGATTTTGGGGGTTTTTCTCTGTTTTCTTTGTAGAGTCTTTATCTTACAGTATAAAACGACTGTTGCTGTGATTTGGCGCTATATCAATAAAATTCAATTCAATTCAATTGAATACAGGCACATGCACTATCGTGTAGCACATAGCATGTACCTAACCCTCTGTAGAGCCACTTTATGAAAGATGTTAAATCTGTTAAATCTAACATCCTGAAGCTCATAGTGGTAATGAAAAAGGTTGCGGACTGCTCAGTAGTTCTCAGTAGTACTTAATGGAGAGACTGTTTGTCCAGATTTCATGATGTATGAATTTGAGAATCGAATGTCTTTTGGGGCAGATGGAACAGGGAAGAAATAGAAGTTAGAAGAGAGAATATGGAGACTATGAAATGAATCACCCTTGCTGGGTTTTCATAAAGGCTCATTGTTTTTTATAGTTTGTTTTTGAGTTCATGAAATAACTCAGTTGATGATTCATGTTGCAAATATTTAGCTCACATATCCTTTTTTTTTTCCTGATGCATCTTTTTTAAGTCCTCTGATGGCCAAATAAAAAAGTTTGCGAACACTATCCTTTGGCTTGAATTATCACATTGCATCCCTGACACAGGGTTTAAGATTAGTCATTGTATTCTTTAAGGGACTGACTCATAAAATATGACATTTATATTCGTGTTTTCTAGACACTGTTTAGGGTTTCTGATAATTGCTCAATCACAGACTCTCATCCATCACATCCATCACTATGGTCAGACAACTTGGACCTATTAACAAAGTCATCTAGCTCAATATACCATCTAGTTTTCCCCATCTAGTACAACCATCAGTGTCTCAGACACTGCTTCCATCCATCCAACTTGCAACCTGTCAGTCCAAAGAAGCGGGTGAGACAGAAAGCCTCGAGACTCTTAGGCATAGCGCATTAGCTGTGTTTATACCATAGTAAGGGCACAAGTTGCAGAAGGTCAAGAAAGTAAGTGGCCTGATGAAAGTGTCACTCTGGGGAAATTTCAACGATGCGTTGGTGGAGGGTCAAAAATGTCGGCTGGCAAATTCATTCTGATAGCCCTAACTCAGAGAGATAATGTGCGAGAAGTCTGGGAGATAGGGGGAAGGAGAGTTGACTACAAATGCAGAGAATCATAAATCTTTCCTTTGATCACAGATAAAGATGTGGGTGGATTTGTTGTCTCCGCCAGCATGCCTTTGGAAGTGTGTCATATCATTTGCCGCATGCCTCCCTCCTCCTGACAATCACTTCTCGGGCGGTCTTGTCTCCTCGTATTGTTATCTTCTCCTTTATGAATAAAATGGATGAGACTGACTTTAAAAAGAGTGATGTCAAAACAACATTCTTTTTATGTTACTTTTGTAGTGTTGACCTTTTGATGAGTTCGCTATCCTTTTGTTGAGATCCCGGCCAGGCCTCCGCGTTGCTGGGTGTGCTTTCCATTTTATCCTTTCTATCTGAACTCCTTTTGCACTAAGGGTTGAAGTCAAAGGCTACTCTTGTGAGGAATTCATCACAGCTGCAGCTGGAAGTAAAGCAAACGGACACCAGCCTCCATGATAAATCCTGGCTGTGGGTGAAACTTGAGGCTTCACAGTGAGGCATGCTATAATGAGCAGAGAAGTCACATGGTTTTTCCTGTTTTTCCTGGTGCCGGAGCAATTTTTGCCATTTATTTGCAGCATAGACTTCACCGGAGGCTCATGGTTCTTACAGGCAGTCAGTTGTACCAATTATCAGGGGACAAATGGTCAAATGGTACCTTACTGCAGTTTAGAAATTAAATGATATTGTAAGAGCATGTTTTTTTCTCTCCCCATATCAATTTAAAATTAATTTTCATTTTACCACATACAATCTTTTTGAATCTGTTAAAAATACAGCAGTATGTTTAAAGGGCACTCTTATTAACTACATACCCTTCTTACATCTGGTAAGGCTACGTTCACACTGCAGGCGTAACCATATGCGACCCATATCCGATCATGGTATGACAGTTTCGAAGTCCAATATTTTCAAATCCGACCTAGGTCACTTTCGTATGTGGTGCGGAATCCGATACATGTCCGATGTTTAGAAAGCGACCGCTCTTTGAATGGTCATGTCGCATTAAATCTGTCTTTTACGTCACTGACACAAGACAGACGCCAATTTTCAGCGCCGGAGAAGACAAACAGGAAAGCATGGCGGCGGAAACTGGAGACGGGGCGAGTCAATGGACAGAAACTGAGCATATGGGGAGAAATTGATAGACTGCTGCAACATCACCTACTGGCTCTGTAGCCGCCATGTTTACTTCCGTAAACAGAGCGCGTTGTGTGTGATGTCTTCTTTTGCGCATGCGGGCCACTTTGAGGGCCGTGAACCGTTCACACTAGAGCGTGTTTGCTGTCACATTTTATTTGTAGTGTGAACAACTAGACCAAAAAAATCGGATTTGATCAAAAAATCGGAATTGAGCATTAAGACCTGCAGTGTGAACGTAGCCTAAAAGACTGATTCAGCTCTAGTGCCACAAAGATAGATACAGGAAATATTTCATTCCTCATGAAACTCCTCCTCTTATTATTAGATCAAACAATTAGCCACATTAGCCACAATCATTAAAATTTACTTCCCATGCGTCAGTATTATTTGTTGTGTGATTTTAGGCCATTGTTAGGGGATTGGTAGGCAACCTGATGATGTCAGCATATATTTTGTATAATTACATTTTGTGAATATAAATGAAATATTATTGTTTGAAATATGTTTGATGCCTTTTTGAGGTGTTGTAGACACCTGTAAACACTACAAATAAATTATTTCAGCCCATTCGTAGGTGTTTGCTAGGCAACATGATAACATTATAACATCTGATGTAGATCAGGTAACTTTAAGTACCAAGGTGTGCTTGTTTGCCAGTTTTGGTTCCTCAACTCTGGATGGTTCACTAGCAGTTTGCAGGCAAACAGAGATGAACAAAATACTAGAATTTCACTCACCAAAACTGAAGCAAAAGAGTGAAATTCTAGTTTTATTAGTCCATCCCACTGATATGTGTGTTTGGGAGTTGCACCTGTACAGTTTATCTAGCTAGCATTAGCAGGCAAACTTAAAAAAACAAACAAACTAGAAACATAGTGATTGCTAACATACTAAAGGCTAATTTTTCAGGAGTTTTAGCTGAACTAATTCCTGCCACAAACTTTGGAACATTAAGCAAAAAGGACGGCATTGAACAATCTGGTGCGTGTATTTTGAAACAGTGGCAATATGCTACTTTTACCTCCCACGAGGGGTTATAACAGTAGCACCTCAAGTTTTATTTGGTAGAGGTTTTGCACACCAGATGCCCTTCCTGACACAACCCCAACGCAGATTTGTTTCTCCAGCTGGAAGCAAACCAGCAGCATTTTACTTACCAAGCATATGTTTAACCACTAGACCGTTCACAGCAACAGTAATAATATAACAAACCTGAATTGGATAAGTGGAAGAGAATGGATGGATGGATTTAATTTGTCTCTCTGTCACTTTTTAAAAGTAACCCCAACCAGTTACATCATGTTGGACTATTTATAAGATACAACTTAATGCCTTTGTTTTTTCCTCAAATATAGAAAATATGGTCTAAAACTGTACAGGACTAAGCTCAGCAGCCTGTTTCATGTTCATTTACCCCTTTAATTTGCATTCTTGTGAATACTTCCACTTTCACTGACATCATGTTCTTGTTTTGGCTCTTTGAGCCTTTAGAGCTGCACTGCAATAAAACTGGTATTTTAATCTTTGCTTCTTTTTCCAGTCTGTGATAATCGGGCAGACTTAATATATCTGTCTTGTTAGTGCGGCACTCAGTGTCACGCGTGTAAGTTGTTTTTTTTCTGTAAGAGAAAAGGACAAATGCGTGTAGTGCCATATGCTCGAGGATCACGCAGAGAAGCACAGTTATCATTTCGATCATATTAGATTCCATTATGGTTTGTCTGATGGGGCACTCGGGGCCAGAAGCCGCAATTAAACTCTAAATAAAATATTATTTTCTAGCCTCTCTGTGTGCAGTGGGAGGAATCTAAATTCTTTTAGTAATGCCTCATTTAGGAACCACAGTTTTCCCATTTGGACACTTGGACTCATTTAGGACTGCGACACCCATCCTGTAGCTGTAGTCTTTAGCAGAAAAACCTAGTGTGTCAGATCGCAGGCCTCATTTGAGATTGGACAATGGCTGGCACACATGGGTGTGTGTTTGTGTGCACACATTATAGAACAGCTTATTACTTTGTAAAGCTACCTCCCTAGTTTTTATAGCAACGTTGTGTAGACAAACAGGTGTACTAAGCAAAGATACAGGTTTGTTTCGACAGATCCCTACAGCAGAGTGATCAGTGCTCTGTTTGATGAGATCTGACCTTTCCCGCACTCTGCAAGTTCCACTCCTCGCCTGTTCATTCCCATCAGGCCTTCATTTTGTTACACCTGTCCACTGCAAATGGCTGCGGAAGAACATCGCTCAAATCCAGAGCTGCACGCCACCGTCGCTCCTTGCACAGCTCGTGAGAAACTAAATTAATTTAGTCTTTAATGTCGAATGGCTTTTGTCTCCCTGTCTTTCACAGTCTTCATAATCAAATTAATCATTACAAGTTTCCTTTTTTTGTTCAAGTCTGTTCATTTAAATATTTCTCACCATCTCTTTTGAATTTTTATCAGATATTTATCAACCACCCTCTTTGTTCCCTGATAACCCTGACATTTTGAAGTCCTGAATGTGTCTCTAACATACTCTGTCCCACACTGCTATCATTAACTTTGTCCATCTCTCATCTGCGTGTGGCTCCAACGCCATTATTTGCAATCAGCGCTTCAGCTGAACAGAAATGTCAAGAGCATCCCTTAAAGCTCAGCTCAGCTGGTGCTAGAACAAAGATTGCCCAGTGTCACAATCTGGAGTTTTCTTAGCAATTTGCTCTTAATGACCGCAATCACCAATGGAAGGTAAGATATAAATGTGTGGAAAGCGTTAAGAAACACATACCCTGGGAGCCACAGTGGCTGTGGTGGATTGGAGGCCTTTTCACACCTGTGAGTGGGCACTATCATTGCATTAGAAACAGAAAAAAAAAGTTTGACGCATATGTTCAGCTATGAACAAAAATAAATTAGTTTAAACCGGGAATAATAAAATCCCAGTGCAAGTCCCTGTAGTCCCTGTAGTGAGTATCTGATTATACCCAGCGTGATTGCTTAATTGTATTTTGCATTCAATAATAGCTTAATCCCTATAAGAAGAAATTTGCATATTAATATGCAGAATCTGTAGGCAAGCTTCTGGTTTGTGTTCGTAGTCTCAGCTCAACCAAGCAATCACATTTAACCAGGCTTTCCAGAAAAATAGTCCACACGTCAACCAAAGGCAATTTTGTAACCTTTAACTGTTGTGTTAGGACATTTTCACCTTTTATTGGTTTTTGTAAATTCATATGCATTCATAAACAGTGTTGGGTTAACAGAGCAGGAGGTTGCATGTCAATCAGATATCATGACTAAGCCATGAAAAATTGGGGAATGGAAAGGAGCTACACTTTACATCCAACATATGCCTAAGGTAAGTCTACTTACAGCATGTAGCCTCAGTAGAGTTGGAATACTGCTATGTTTTAATTAGTTTGTTTTTCACCTCCCTCTGCTGTAAAGATTTGCAAACAGTCTACTTTTAGTTGAGCACAACAACTGAGCTTTCAACACCTTCACAGGTTTCCATTTAAATTAAACGCTGGCGATATGAGCGTCGGGAAGTTCCAGGGTTCTATTTTCTGATTATTTGATGTTCACTTTCTTTCTTTAATACATATTACAATATCACATTATCCTACAGTAGCACTAAGGCAAACAGTGGTTGGAGAAGGTGGCACAGCCAAAATGATCTTATGTGGTTGGACTGGGTTTGCAAACCCTCACAGCCAGATGCCACCTTCAAAGCGACTTTGGTCGTCAAAAGAACAATGAGACTGTTGCCAATGTGAGGCAACAGTGCTAACCACCATGCCACCGTGCTGCCATATACAGTAATTAATTGTATTACATCATAGAAAACTGAACATTTGTTATTGTGTCTTGCAAAGCTGTTGCTGTGTATAAAACAGAGACATTCACGTTACCTACTTATATTCAGAGTCCAGGCAGAACCTTGGTGATTTGACAAAAAAAAAATTCAAATCCCTCTACTTGTTGCTGGATGGAGATTTAACTTCAACTTGACATAGGTGCTTGCTCAGCAACCCTGCTTTCATACAGTATTATAACCAGAATGCAACCAGTTGCCAACCAGTTGGGTGAAGTTGTGAAGAGCCGCATTTGCACTCATCAGCAAAGTTGGAAGTCTGCCTTTATTATTTAGACAATTAACTTTTCCCAATGTGTTTCAGAGTGACTACAGTCAGTCCAAGTTGGACAACGATCGTTTTGAAACAGGTTGCTTCCCACCAGATTCGATGCAGTTACAGACTGACCACCAATTTTTTGAAATTACATGAAGGTTGGCTGTGCCGTGTTTGCTCTGCTGACAATGCCACTGGTTTGCAGAACGATCAGAGCGTGTGACAGAAGTTGCTTCTGGTTAGGTTAAAAACTAGAGCACTCGAAGAACACATGAATCCACACCAAAAATGTAATGAGCTCTTTCTCTGCTTGGAAGGTTTTAGTTAACAAGCCAAGAAAAAAGGGCAATGATGACATCCTTCAGCTATTGCTCTATGATCTATTTTGACAGGACATAAACCTCGCTTACCCTTATTTAAATTAAATGACCGACATACCCATTAATCACCCCGACTTTCTTCTTTCGCACTAGGTTTTATACTGAGTACACAGTGTGTCAGGTATTGGCACTTAATTATCCACTGCAAAATCATCCAATATGAATGATGTTCCAAGTGACTGTGTGTTGCCATTGTGTTAGATACTTTTTGTTTAAGCTGTATTGAAGGATGAGGCTCAAAATTATTCTTACATCCACAAAAGAAAATGTACTAATGACTCGCAGTCACTGGCAAATAAGGCGGTATAAGTAATCCGCCTGTCATGAGACAAATTTTGGTCCAATAAAATATCAAACCATACTTACCGTCATGAAACTTCAATAGATTATACATGAAATCAGAGGCAGGGTTGGGGAAGGGTGTGATCTATGTAATAACTTGTGGTATAGAACAATATTGTAATATTGTAAGCAATGATTACGTCCTCATAGGCTAGGATGTTAGGATGTCTGTGTTTTGATAGGCACAGAGGCTTCTGTTATCCCAAAGCAAAATCGTTTTTAGTGTGTCTTGTGCACACTCTTGGATCACAGTGACCTCAGTCCTTCATAGTGAATTACAATTTACAGTACATACCACCCCCAGACCCTCTCAACCCGCTCACCCACACAACCACAACAAGCACTCATTTCCTTTCTTTGTTGACTGCTCTCGCATTCAAATCGGTGTGTGGTCCGGGCTCACTCTTTTCATCGCCTGCCTCTCTCCTCTGCGCAGCGGCATCGCAGAGGTGAATCCTCTGCTGCCGGGAAACCGAGTAAAACAATGGAGTCAGTGAGACATAGCGAGGCTAATGGATTCACTGCCACATCTTCCCCACCTTCGCTTTTCATGTGCAGAAGTATTCATCGAGTCTTGATGGCGCCGGCCATGCATGACACTGATTCATTTAAATGGCCCGGCAAAACCCCCTCCAAAAAACGACTCTTTCACACACCTGCAGAGTTAGCAGAAAACAATTCAGGAGGGCCGTATTGAATCAGCAGTTTTATCTCGAGATGGTGCAAACGTTTGTTTACCATTTAAATGTGTCCCTTTATTTCTTTGGTGGGGTTTTATATATATTTGACAGTGATAAATATATACAGTTCCTTACTGTCACCCAAAGAGTCTCTCTTTTTTTTTTACTCTAGTAGCAGCTCTCAACTAGCAACGGCTGGCAGGTTGTTTATGGACCTAAGTCGTTTTGTTTACTCCACAAAACAGAATTTTAATGACCAAGCAGAACTTTATTCAGCATTTTCAAAAATAAGGGAGGAAAAAACACCACCCCCCTGTGCTGTGTACCAATAACGCAAGTTTATACCGAGTAAGTTGTGCTCTGCATCAGCTCTTGGTTAAATTATGGATCAGGGCCAAAATAAGTGCTGAAATACTAAACGTACTAAATGAGGAAACCAAACAGAGATTTAAGAACTGAATGCTCGTGGACTCGTGACTGACTTCATTGCTTTTTCTTTATTTACGTCTCTGTGCTGGCTTTCAGCCTCGCTTTTGGCCATTTTATTCCAGTCACTGTGTCAAAGAGTGCTATCTGTTTCAAAATAAAGGTAGTTCAGTGACTACCAGCTATATCTGAAGGGAAATTGCTTCATTGTGTTCAAGCACCAGGGGCTCGATGCCTAACCTAGAATATACATCTATTGTAGTGGAGAAGGCTGGGATGGTTGTACAGCTTTCAGAAAAAGGCCCAATGCATCAACACCCACTGTATTCAAAGAGAGTTGCTTTTATGCAGTGTGGATAAATTGCTTTTGCTTCCCTTGAGAAAAATATAAATGGACACATTATTCAATTTGCCTTTCTGTATAATATTAAGCGACTTAAAATACAGTGAGGCTGCCAAGGTAATTTGATAGCTTGCCACCTGTATCAAAACCTGATATGTTGAATATTCTATTTTGTGTAGTTAAGCAGCAAAATGTGCTTCACTGGGCTATTTTCAGCTCAGGTAGGATTGTGTGTAAATTGGTTTGATACAGATGCTGTGTGGCCTCTACGCTTCCTTGCCTTGCTTTGATGACACCTAAGATTAAATGGTTTCTGTTGGCTCAAATTAAAAGCTCTGCAGTTTTGGACTATGCAGTGCACACAGTACATTGTTTTTGCTTTTTGGCTAAAGTTCTTCTGGTTTTGTGCTCATATTATGAGACACTATCCACAGGAAAAATCAAGTGTTAGGACAGTGCTGCCATTATTTTGGTTATCTGTTCCAGATTGAATTCGTAATGAAACAATGAAAATGAGGCGAAATAGCCCACTTAGTTTTTCTGTACTTTTCAAAACCTGAATGTGCAAAAAAGGAAACCTACGGCAAGTCTCTGTTGAGACTGGACCTGTCTTTGTGCATTGAAGTTGCAAGGTAAGAATTCAATGTTAAGTTTCAGTTACTAACCTGGTCACTTTCAGTAATTTTGTTTGATTGTAACAAAAGGTGGTGTTCTTGTCACTATATTTGTGTCACATGCAAAGGAAGCGATGCATATTCTTGGGACGATTGTGTCAAGACAGCCACGGAGCTAACAGAAGAAGCTGTAAATAAACATTCGAGGACAGGGACAATACAATATACAAAATACAGTGGGGCAAAAAAGTATTTAGTCAGCCACCGATTTTGCAAGTTCCCCCACCTAAAATGATGACAGAGGTCAGTAATTTGCACCAGAGGTACACTTCAACTGTGAGAGACAGAATGTGAAAAAAAAAATCCATGAATTCACATGGTAGGATTTGTAAAGAATTTATCTGTAAATCAGGGTGGAAAATAAGTATTTGGTCAATAACAAAAATACAACTCAATACTTTGTAACATAACCTTTGTTGGCAATAACAGAGGTCAAACGTTTACTATAGGTCTTTACCAGGTTTGCACACACAGTAGCTGGTATTTTGGCCCATTCCTCCATGCAGATCTTCTCGAGAGCAGTGATGTTTTGGGGCTGTCGCCGAGCAACACGGACTTTCAACTCCCGCCACAGATTTTCTATGGGGTTGAGGTCTGGAGACTGGCTAGGCCACTCCAGGACTTTCAAATGCTTCTTACGGAGCCACTCCTTTGTTGCCCGGGCGGTGTGTTTTGGATCATTGTCATGTTGGAAGACCCAGCCTCGTTTCATCTTCAAAGTTCTCACTGATGGAAGGAGGTTTTGGCTCAAAATCTCACGATACATGGCCCCATTCATTCTGTCCTTAACACGGATCAGTCGTCCTGTCCCCTTGGCAGAAAAACAGCCCCATAGCATGATGTTTCCACCCCCATGCTTCACAGTAGGTATGGTGTTCTTGGGATGCAACTCAGTATTCTTCTTCCTCCAAACACGACGAGTTGAGTTTATACCAAAAAGTTCTACTTTGGTTTCATCTGACCACATGACATTCTCCCAATCCTCTGCTGTATCATCCATGTGCTCTCTGGCAAACTTCAGACGGGCCTGGACATGCACTGGCTTCAGCAGCGGAACACGTCTGGCACTGCGGGATTTGATTCCCTGCCGTTGTAGTGTGTTACTGATGGTGACCTTTGTTACTTTGGTCCTAGCTCTCTGCAGGTCATTCACCAGGTCCCCCCGTGTGGTTCTGGGATCTTTGCTCACAGTTCTCATGTTCATTTTGACCCCACGGGATGAGATCTTGCGTGGAGCCCCAGATCGAGGGAGATTATCAGTGGTCTTGTATGTCTTCCATTTTCTGATGATTGCTCCCACAGTTGATTTTTTCACACCAAGCTGCTTGCCTATTGTAGATTCACTCTTCCCAGTCTGGTGCAGGTCTACAATACTTTTCCTGGTGTCCTTCGAAAGCTCTTTGGTCTTGGCCATGGCGGAGTTTGGAGTCTGACTGTTTGAGGCTGTGGACAGGTGTCTTTTATACAGATGATGAGTTCAAACAGGTGCCATTCATACAGGTAACGAGTGGGGGACAGAAAAGCTTCTTACAGAAGACGTTACAGGTCTGTGAGAGCCAGAGATTTTCCTTGTTTGAGGTGACCAAATACTTATTTTCCACCCTGATTTACGAATAAATTCTTTACAAATCCTACCATGTGAATTCATGGATTTTTTTTCACATTCTGTCTCTCACAGTTGAAGTGTACCTCTGGTGCAAATTACTGACCTCTGTCATCATTTTAAGTGGGGGAACTTGCACAATCGGTGGCTGACTAAATACTTTTTTGCCCCACTGTATGTCACTGCCACACAACTCAATGACTACATTGTGTAGAAGGCGAAAAGTGTGTTGTGCTTTGTTGTATGCATTATTGTGAAAACTAGTTTGATTTGGTAGTTCTGTCAGGACCGCTTAGTCAAAATAGGATTTTTATCCCAACTACTGTAATGTAATGACTCCACAGTGTGGTGGGTGCCTTATACGTGCAATTCATAGTTTTTCTGGGTGTCAGAAATTTTGGGACGAGAGGATACAGCAGAAGTTATGAGCTAAGGCTGTAGAGAGCTTATTTAGCAGGATTCACAGTCATTGGCAGTTTTGGCATGACTGTCAATCAGATTTATTCCTTAACAAAATCCAAACAGATAGAGTTGTTATAAAGGGGTCAAATTAGCTATAAAGGCTAAATTATTTCAGTGCCTAGTTTTAAATAATTTCAATCACTTGAAACCAACCTCAAGTGGCCACAGGAGGAATTGCATTTTATTTTTGTATTTTTTGGGGGCATTAAAGCTCTTTCAGCAGCAGAGGTGGCAATTGGCTTTTATTTGCATACTAATTGTTTTGGTCACCATCCAAAGCTCATGGCTGTAGGTCATTTAAAAAAATTTCCCTGTTATCATCCCTTTTTTGTCTGTTACAATATTAATTCCTACAATTAATTCCTACAAACAAGTGCCAGAGCAGGAGCTAAAAAAGCAGGGAAATTATTGGTATAAAGAATAAACGGACAATTGATGATTTAAATGCATCAGTGAGCAGTGTTAGTCCTGATATGCATTCATGCATATTGTATGTCTACATCTGTTAGAGTGCAGTAAGTTGAATCTGTGGGCCAAACCAGAGGATTACAGTATGCTTTCTGATTATCATCCCCCTGTGTGACAACCCTGCCTCTCTGGTGCATTAAAAGTCACAAGAGTGGAACAAATGGCACAGTTTTCTCAATAATTCCAAATTAATGAGTCTCTCCTGCAAAGAAATGCAAATTTCCAAACACTTGATTGCTTCCTAAAACAGTACTGAGGGGAAGAGGAGCGAGAAAAAAAAAATCCTTTCAGCCATTTTAGAAACAGGCTTAACACGCCTCGCTCTGGTATTCCCCACTTAGAGAATGCATCCCCTTCATAATGCGAGCCTTATTGGCGTTGGGGCGTCAGAGTAGCGGGTTAGTATGTGGAAAATTTTGTTGTTTGTCGCGAGTTGCAGTGCAGTGAAGTTGCACAATCTCCTGTTTGTTAAATTTTGATATCATTACAAAGTTATGCAGGACATCTAGTCTAAAACGAGCTCCAAGAAGGTCAAATATGTTGAAGTGAAAAAAATCTGAACCACATGGACTGTGGGATAATTTAGTATTTGTACTACACACAGCATAATACTACTGATATTAGTCAGCTGAAAACACTCTAAAGTCTATTTACAGTCAACATAGCCTGTACATAAAGGATGAATGTGGGCTCTATGGTGTCACCCACTATTTTTGGGATTTTTATGTTTGTAAACTTCATCCATTTGGTCATTGCCAAAATGTATTTTGGAGTCAGAAGAGATGATGTTTGGACTGCTAGGTTATCAGCTAATGCTTGCACGTTTGATTAGGATCAAAAAACAGACTCGCTAAGATGCAAAGTAAGAAGTTTCCCCGTGGAAGGTCCCTCGCCACCTCAGTTTGTTTTACACAGAATACCTTTCCAGAATCGAACCACAAAACCAAGCAGAAGCCCTTTGGTTGCTAGATGAATGTCATAACTACTACCCTAGTGACTTCCCCTTTTTAAACGGGCCCCAGCATTCATGACTTTGGGAATGCCTGCACTACACCATTGGAGATACAAATTGTTGCTAAGCAACAGACTAATAAACGTTTCCACTTGAGTGGCTTGAATTTGTGGAAGTGCCCATCATACAGTTGTTGCACACCTTTTTTGTTCCAGACTTAGTTTTTAATGCTGTTACATTATGATGGGCATTTAACGTGAGAGTCCAAAACTATGGCTCACCATTGTAGCCAGCCTCAAGTGGCCACTGCAGGAACTACAGCTGGATTAATGTCTTGTTTTTCAAACTTTCTACATTATCTTCATTTATCTTGATGGCCACATGTTCATATTTAATCCAAGAAAGGTGTGCTACATTTAATCTGAACTGTTCATGACAAGACAAGATTTTTAGACACTGCTCCCTTGCCTCAGATCTCCTCCTGCACTGTAGCTTGTTGCTAGCTTAACTGAGACATCTTCCTCCCAAAAGAGAAGGAGGACAAAAGCAGAAGCAGATGACTTTGATGCTAAACTTTTTAGAGGCCGGCCAGCCAGCGGTTCATGCTTTCGTTTCCGATTTATTACGGCGAATACTGCTGCATCAGTGTGTTCCTGCATCTGTGAGGGATGACTCTGGTGTGCTATTGGAGCGCGAGCTGCTGTCGACTCCATGTCGGGCATCCAGATCTCAACGGGACTTGGCCTGTACACCAGCGATGCATGATGGGTGAGACAGAGATGTTTGATGTAAACTGTCATATCTCCCCACTGGTGTCTACCACATAATGTGCCACCATTTGGGAAAGAAACAAGAGCAGCCCTCATTACAAGGGGAAAACCACTTTTTCTTTCCTCGTGCACTGATTAACCTTGAGCTGTTGGCCCGTCGGGGCGGCGCAGAGGGCTTTGTTCACCTTTAAGTAATGATGAAGCCACCTTGGATGGAAACCCTTCCCCTGACATGAAGCACAGCGTGTGTTTGTGTAGTTAAAAAGCACTGCACGAGGACATCGTCAGTCTGGCTGTTAAGCTGTGACCTTTTTTTTGTTTTGTGTGTTGTTGGTTTTTTTGGCGTGTTGAAATGAGCAGCAGCAGAAGCAGGAAAGGACACAGGCAGGAAGGCGACTGGAAAATGTGTCACTGGCATTTTTCCATTAGTCAACAAATCAGTGCACGGCACAGGATGGATCACTAATGCGGGATTTGTGGCCCTGCATGACACCGTGTAATCCGCCGGCACCACTGTTTTCCTCACCTGTTCAGCAGCAGAAGAGGAAGGAGGAGGAGGAGGCTCGTCGCATCGGTCTACACCTGCCTCTCGCTGCACACGTCACAGTCTCAGGCCTTCCTGACGATGATAGTCTGAGTAGTCCCGTAGTGTTTTTTGTTTTTTCCACTGTTTCTGCAGTGTTTGGCTGGTGCTCGTGCTAGCGGATTACAGCAGATTTACATACACACTGCAATAAGCAAGTCCTTCACCTCGGGACCTTTTTTAATCTTAATTAATTTCTGATAATTCCTCATTAACACTGCAGACTCAGGGGCTCCGTTGCTGACGAACAATCATGGCGGGCCACATTTGAAGCAACACCAAGCCTTAACTCTACCCAAGAGACAGGAAAAGAAGAACCACGGACAGACAAATACTGAGAGGAGGTGGAGGATGTTGTTTTTGGGTGCGTTTTGTTGAGCTTGAATTGAAACGCTGATGCCTTGATGGGGACAAAGAAGGGGAGGAAAAATATGCAAAAATTGGTTGCCTGCTTTTCTTCTTTCCATCTTATGTGACTTGACCTCGCACGCGTTCATTAGGACCCAACCATCTTTGCAACAGCTAATCCCGGTGCGCGTCTCTACCTCGCAGCCCTGCATTGCCTAGCAGATAGTTGAGTAATGACTAATGCATTCACACGGCATTATGGGTTGTGGTTTATTTTTTTGTTTGTTTTTTTTACAGCTAGAAAGGAAGAGGGCGAAACGAGAAAGAGACACTCTGGTGGATTAATAATTCATGCTTTGCAGATGATCTGCGAATAGCAGTGGTAAACAGGCTTTTATGGCTTTTAAATCAGCTACATTACACGCCAGCAGAAAAAAAAAACAACTGAAAATGACCAATGAGTCCATCATGGTGCAATTTCAATTCAACTCAACTCAAACAAAAAAGAAGGAGGAAAAAAAAGGAAAGAGAGCCCCCATGAATAAGAAGCCCAACTTTGTTATGATATTTGCTCGGGACAGCTTTCATATCCGTCGAACGAGGGGAATATTGTAAGCGGTGCACCATTAGGCAGCCGAATCCTTTCCTAGTTCCACAATATCCACCCCACCTCCCCTCTCCTTTGATGACTGATAATGTGGAAATGGGGGCACGGCATGACAGGCATCAATTTAATGGTAATTGCATTGTTTTTTCATGAGGAAACTTCCATTTGAGAAGTAATATCAGGAAGAAATGAGTTTGCGCCGCGCAACGCAGTACACATTATGTAGATGTAGTGGTGGATATGAAAAGGAATTGTGCAGCACTTTGTCTCGCCTGTACTACATTTCAGAGGCGAGTGCGAGGCGCCAAGCTTGTTGTGCGCTCGTGGCACATGTAGTTGTGTTTGCCCCCTCAACCCACCCCCATCCCCTCTTTCGCCACAGTCTTTAGCTATTTTTAATTTGAGGTTCTAGCCCCCATCCCTCTCTTCTTCTTCTCTCCATAATAAGAACATGCAAAGTGTGAATTTTTTATTACGTTATATAAGAAGCCCCCTGCACCCCAAGAGACCCATGTCCTGGTTCTGGTGTGTTCAAAACAAGCACACGAGAGGGAGAGAGCAAAAAAAAAAGAGAGAGAGAAATGGGGTGGAGGGGGGATAAAAGTTAAGAGAGTATTCAGAGAGATGGAGAGCACTAGAGAAACGAAGGATAAGAAAAGACAGGGAGGATTGCAGAAGGAGAGAGCGGAAGGAAAAGGGAAAAGCATGTCGGAGGGGAAAAATAAGAGGAGCAGGCGAGGGGAGAGGATTAAATGAAAGCAGGGGAGAATGCATGGGGTAGAGGAGCCTGTGGGGGGAGATCTTCCCATTAAGAGGCACAGTGCTTGGGCTCTCTGATCTCGGAGTTGTGTTGTGATGCCAGACAAGAATACTCTAGGGCGACAACCACTGCCACCAGAGTAACAGCTCCTCGGCGACTGATGTGCAAATACCGTGTGCCGCTATAGCGAGGAGAGGAGGGAGGGACGCACGGGGAGTCAAAAGCGGAGAGGGATTGAAGGGGAAGGGAGTGAAAGAGGAAGAGGAGGAGAGGGGATGAGACGGGAGGCGATAAGCCAGTATCCCAGCATGCCTTTGTATGAAAAGCTCAAACTGTGACACAGAAACCTACCAAGCAGTACACAAACATTTTTCTCCCCCTTTCTTTCTTGTTTAAGATCTTTCACAGGTTGAACAAGGTAATATGCAAATGCAGCGTTTAATGTAACTCTGATTGTACGCACAGCAAGAACAGTGTGTGACGCAGGATGCATTGAGAATAGTTGGCGTATGAGACTTTGACTTTAGAGCGTTCAGGTTTAAGATCTGCTGTAGAGAAGTTTCCAGGCGAGGGATTTCGTGCTACTGTATACGCTCAAATCCCTCGCTGCTGCCGTTTACTGCGTATCCTGCTTATTCCTCTGTGCCACAGAGTTCTGTTGTTGTCCAACAGTGATTAAATGTACAACAGCGTCATGACAGCAAACAGTTGCTATTGCTGTTAAATAGTGCAACAAATATGTTAAGTTGCTGTTTCGGTAATATCCTTTCCTGTCGCATGGGATTGTAAAGGTGAGTTAGGGGTGTGGCCACTTTGATTGACAAGGCAGAGATTGTTGTCTGATAAGTCACGTATGCACTGATCAGAGTCACTGAGCCGGACTTACACACTGATTTTGTGCTGTCGGTTGCTTTTGCAGCATTTTTAATAGGATAATGTGACTCGTATTACGGTTTGATGTGTGGTACCAAACATCAAAAAGTCTGTGCTTCAGCTTTGTTGAGGAAAATTCTAGTGTTTTATTAGTCTGGTACGAAATGCACTAATTAGCAGTCTTTCGTGGCCCTGTTTGTTTTACCTGCATTCATTACTTCCATCAAAATCCCCTCGTGTATAGTCTTGTCTGACCCCCATAGACCCATTATACCTGCTACTGTTGCAGTAGCAAAGAGATGCAAAGGTGACTTGTGTCGGTTTTTAACACCATTTCTGAATGATGCAGCAGTAAAGGAACTCAAAGACATCCAAATTGCACAGAAGGAGTTTGTGCAACATCTTCAAAAGATGTGAAAGCTCACTGATATTGCATTGCAACTTCTTTTGACTTTTTATACTTCTTATACTTGTTCTGAGTTTTTTGGGATTTTTTTCTGGAGAACGGAACAGCAAGTCTGGCATGCGTTAGTTTAAATGGCGGCTCGTGACACAAACAAAGTGGCGAACATAATGGGCCCTTCTGTCTTCACTCCATTTGTTGTCCCACCTGTTTCTTCCTTCTTCATTCCACTTTTGTTTGTACGAGCTCTTCAGACTCTTTTTATAAGGTTTCATCAGGTTGATTAGAAGTTGCTTTCTCCATGTTACACCCATCCTTCATATGTCTGTATGTCCAAAGCAAAGCACTGGAAATACCTGATGTAAAAATGTTCCAATGGAAGCAAATGTGTTAACATTGCCAGTATGCAAAAAAAATGTATACAGTGTACAGGTATAGAGAGTGACAATATTGCATATGTACTCCCAAAGGAAATGAACAACATGTGAAAGATGGGAACCACAAAACATTATTTTTTTTAAATAATAATAGACACATGGTAACTATGGAAAATCAGAGTTTCCTGCCTCTTGTTCAATTTCTCATCGTGTTTTTGTATTTAAAAAAAAAACATTTTTCTTTTATTGTATTTTTTATTTTTGTTGTGGTCACCATGTTTTGGATTTTGTTGGATCAAAATGGAATAAAGGCAAGTGACGATAACAAATAAATTAAATACAATTGCATTTATGAAAAGCATAACAGGAAACAAAAAAAGTAAGTATAAAAATGTGCGACAAATTTAATAAAAGCCAAAGGTTTTAAAAACCACAAGCACAGTCTTGATTTGAGCAGAGGCTCTGCAACCCTGTTTGCTGTAAATTGTAGTGAAAAGCATCCTGTCACATTTAAATGTGTGTGAGTATAAAAGAAATGTGTACAAAAATACCACTTCTTAAGATTTCCAGACTGTGTTCTATTTTTGCCAGTCTTCAAGCTTCTCTGTCCTGCTATGCAAGTCTCCATATTGTTTTAATGTGATATTTCAGATACCATTAACGCTGTCTGAAGTGAGATATTGAATCTTCTCTGAGGATAGATGTGGGAAATATGCTCTCTCTTCTTAGAATACATCCGCTTTCATGACAGAAAGATTAAGCGTCTCTGACAGCTGGGCCCCATTAACCAATATTGAGTTTTGGGCAAGAACCAAAGGTAGATAAGTCATCTGAGGAGGTGTGACACAGAGCAGTTTGCCCTTTTTTAAGGTTTGCTTCTGCAATTGCCTATCTTCTCTGAGGAATATTCAATGCACAAAAGCAGTCTCCTTTTTCCTAAAACCATCCATCCATCCTATTAGTGAAATGTGAAAAGCATAAATTTATCACTATAATTGCAGGAAGTAAGCAAAATAAGGTTTGATACCTTGGTGATAGCTTTGAATTACGGATCAGCTTGCATTATCATGGTCATTATGGCCGTGCTCCCTTCATGATCCTTACGTGATTGTCGTATTCCAGCTAATGAACCTGCCTCCATGTGCCTTGAAAACCAGCAACCCTGCCAAAGCCCTGCCTCGGCTCGATCGCCTCTGGTCCAACTAATTTATTTGTTTATTTTCATTAACAGAAACATTAGGTGTCTTTTCGTACTGGATACGGCAAATCCGTTAATGAACATGCCAGTTAAAATGAAGATGAAAGAACTAGTTAATTATCTCCTCCAACATTCTGCGAGACAGATTAATTCCAATAAAAAAAAGAAAAGTCATTACCGCCGACTCGACTTGTCAATGTGTTGATCTGAGAAGCTGTTTACAAGGTTCATAGGATAAGAAATTAAATTGAAATGTACTGCAGGACCTCATTACAGTTATCATCCCCCTGTGGGAAACTTATTTGGGGAAAAAGGTATGGTGCTAAATTTAAATTCAATAAAATTATCATGTTTCACTAGAAATCTCCCCCAACAGAGTTTGGTCTGAAAATGTGTATCTTGACCACGGGAGGTGTAGGCGGTATGATAGTAATGTTGTATAGCAGTGGTTTCTATTTAAGCACCTGCTGCTGTGCACAGAGGTAACAAATGGATCCCTGCAGCCTGCTAGTAGCCTCAAAAAGGTCAACCCGACACAGGCACCTGGGCTTAAATTTTGACAACTGCTGATTAAATACCTCTCTTGTCACTGAGACCTTTCCTTTCAGCCAATAAATGAACCTTTACCCCCTGCTGTAACATGTTCGCTGCTCCAAAATATAGAACCAAACTCTAGCAAGTAATCGATTGTTGGGAGCTTTATTTATGTATTTATTTTTTAAAGAAATGAAAAGGATCATTAGGTCATGGTCTTTCTTCATCTATATAATCCAGTTATGCTCTCAACACCTGTAAAAAACACAACTGAGCAGTGAAATCAACAACTTTGCATGGTGTTTTGGCAAAAAGTCATTATTCTTCATCCCAATCACAAGGTCTTGAAACAATCAGGCTCTGCATAAATCCATCCATCAGTTTGGAGCCTGTCCAAGATTGGGGTTGTACTCTCTAGACCTAACCTGTCTGTCACAGGCCTAAGGCCTGATTTAGACTTCTGCAGTCGATCTTTTTTAAGCCTACGATGTAATGTACACAAGTTTTCATTGTACATTCCCACATGTTAAGCCCGATACTTTCAGCAATCTCTCTCCAGGAATTGGCTGATATTTGTGAAGCTGACATTGTAGTGCTGTGATTATTATTTGTTATATTAAGAAGGTAATCTCTCACTGATACATTTTTTTTTTAAAACTATGGAAAAATAATAACTGGAAATGCAAAGAAGAAGTCAATTAAACAGGCCACTGACAGCGGTTGTTGAATTGACTGACGTTTAGTTACATTTCTATAAGCACAGGAGGGTCATGGCAACTTGGGTTATGGCAATGTAGTATACTTGCCAAAACATGTGCCTTGCCAACAAGGAAATATTAGAGTGACCACTTGTGGACAAAATGTGCAACGTCAATACTCATAACACAGTTGAAAGGCGTTTCTTATGATACCTACAGATGGAGCAATCGCTGATGGCGACCGATAATTTGATCGAGCTCTAAAAAATATTTACTCTGATGTTGTCACTAAAGCCATGATGTCAGTACTGCCATAATTTTTGTGTGATGGCAAAGAACTCCCTGTGAGAGCAGCTTTGAGGAAAACATCACTACCTCTGGAAATGAGCAATTGAGGAAAATTGGCACTATGGTAAAAATGAGATATGTTTCACATTTTAACCTGAATCGGGATCTTTTCTTAAACCTAACCAAGAAATGCTGGCGTCTCAGCCTAACCAGGTGAGTAAAAAGCAAAAGTAAATTGAAAGTGAAAGCAAACACAAAAGCAACACTTAGGGCATACTCACACCAGGCTATCAGTACTGTGCCTGAGTGCATTTGACACCAAAATTCCACTTTGTTCACAATGTGCTTCCCTGTTTGAAAAGGCGGAATTGGGCAGAAGTAGGCATTGTACTCTGATCCCTACCTGCAACCCAGCAGGGATCTGCAGTGGTTCCTGACTGACTATGGCCTCTGCAAAAAGACCTGAGTATCATTAATGGATCCTCTCAGATGGTCTTTTGATTGGAATATTGTTGCAGGATCTCTGTGTAGCAAAGGAAAAGTTCTCCTGAGCCAGTATACAGGTATATATTGATACTGTATAACTAGTTTGCCATGGGTTTTTTGTCATTTCCTGCATGATATTAACAAGATAAATAAGCCAAAAATTCACTTTGGCTTCTTTGATAAATGGTGCCATTTATCTGGGGATCTATTATTCCTGGTGGTTCCTTAAATAGTGGGTGGCAGATAAAGTGGGAGGAGGAAAGGCATTTAAAAAAGCCTACTGACAGTCTCTAATCTGCATGTTTACTGCCTTCATTAGGAGATCATCAAAGTGTGGCATCGATTGTGTAGTAGTTTCTCAGCAAGGAGCCGTATATTCAGACTCAGCAGGAAACTTTGGTTGTTAATCGAAAGGGAGTCGTGTGCCGGGGGATGTCTAAAGGAACTCTGCCGGTGTGTGTGTGTGTGTCAGAGTCATTGTGTAGCTGCAGCTTTTTTTATAGCAGCACTCCAATCACTGCATCTGGGTGTGAGTAGCTCAGCTTGGTGAGCAAGGTGCCTCCAAGTACATCTGTAACTGTGTTTCCCAAAGTCTCTTAGTAAACTCACAAAGAGGTCTGCCTGCCTGCCTCCCGTCGCCAGCAGTTTGTCCCCAGGATGCTTTACGACACACACCGTATGTGCTTCAATCTAACCTGCTAGCTCTGATGAGCGAGCACGACAAATGCTAATGTAATGTATTGGCCTAAAATAGTCCATTAATGACACAGCTTGTTTAATGGAGGTGTTTTGGTGGGGGGGCAGTGTCTTTAATCCCCTTCTCCCTTTCTGTCATCCCCACCCACTCTGCTGGGAAGAGCGAGAAAAGAGAGAGAAAGGCAAGAAACTCTGTCTTGTTACATCATCGCAACCCCGAGTGTTTTGTGCACGCTGTTCAGAATTTATACATTCAGCCCGCCCTCCCACTCTCGCAGAGAAAGAGGCGACTTGTTGTTTCGTTAGCGATCGCCAGTCGGATTGAGGCCGGCAGTTGCATGGGTGAGCGCGAGGGTGAATGTAGCTGATCGTACGCTACGGCTAGGCTGATGGAAGATGAGAGGAGGATGTCTCAGTAATCATTGGCCATCCTGTTTAGTCATGGTTCTAGTAATCTCTGGTGACCTTGGCTGCTGCCTGGCTGGATTTCCGCAGTGCTGCATTAATATGCACGTAGTTTAGGAGATGGGCTGTCTTTGAGCCTTTGTACTCATCTGTGTCTCTCTCTCACACACACACACATGCTCCACCCGTCGTCTCTACCTCTCTTTCCCCTCCTTAATACATTACTGGCAACTGTCTCCCTCTCATCCATTTAGCTCACCTCTTCCCATACTGTCTATAAAGGAATCACAGACTTCAGAATTTATGATGGCATCTCAATTGGGGCCTGTGTCAGAATTTGGCAGGCTGAAGGGTTTTTAAGGTTATTTTTATGGCATTTCTGCTTTATTAGATAATGCGCAGCCTGAGGAAGACGGCCCGAGACGGAGAGAGAGGGAGAAGAGGAGGAGGGGGAATGACAGAAATGGCAGGTCTTTTTTTTGATAAATAGCAAAACTCTGATATTTGCTTTACTTTTCCTCTTACACGACATGGATCGACGTTCCATATATCACAGCAATGAAGTTCTTGGTTTGCTGCCTTCCTTTTAGAGAGGTCAGCGGTCAGGGTTGACTACCGAGCATCAGCTATGTATCTTGATCAAGGACAGGCAAGGCAGAGGCTGGGAATGGTTAGGTTGAAATACAGTGGGGGGGGGGGGGGGTTTCTTCTTTTTTTGCTCAGTTCTGCATTATGCAGCGGGAAAAGGGTGACTTTCAGACAGGTATGACAGCAGGTTTGAAAGTGTCTGGCACAGTGGAGGGAAGAAGAAGTCAGTACCTATTAAAATACCAGTGGTGCATTGCACATTGTAATTTTCTCTGCAGAACGAAAAAAGGGGAAATGACAACTTGTCTACCGCGTATCATTTGCACCGACGTAAAACTCAGACCGGGCGGGCAGAACTGACGGGAGGAAGGAACAATGAGGGTGCGACTGACACGTGAGGTAAACTTAAAGTTCAGGCCCATGCATAAAACCTGATTAGGTTTTTATCCCTTAAAGGTCCCAGAGTTCCTGAGAATCGTTCTCTCGGTTGCTTTATTTGTCGAGGCGTATTTAAGGCATGGAGGCCCTATCCAGACGCTCAACCACAGCGCAGCTTATGAGCTGATTGGTTTCTTTGTCTAACTTTGTCGTGAAAACCAAACAATGGCTGTCTCTTTTCATTACATTAGACCGTTTTAGCGTTCAAGAAAATCCAATTCATTTTCTTTACAACGACCTAATCATCTCAGGATGAATTAGAAGGGTTTTTTGGTTGTTTTTTTCATAGCTGTTTTACAACCCAAAGTTTCTATTGTGTTTTTTTTTCTCTTTAGTCCAACCAAGGGCACTGCCTCCTTGATCTTCTTTGATTACCTTTTCATGAGAAAGCCAAGGGAGGATAAATGAGACAGAAGCTGATTCAAATAAGGAAAAAAAAGAGACTCTTGATGTTTCCAGCACTACTCCAAAAAAATAAGGAAATGTGCAGCTCGTGCAGGCATGCTATACTGTTGATGGCTGAGCAGCAGAGCTGGTTTGGTTTGATTGATGTTCCAGGGCACCAGTCTTAGGATCTGATCAATATCAGAGCCACTGCTTTTCATCCAGTGCTGCTGCCTCACAGGATGCACTGTAGCTGGAGTTGTTTCACTCTGACCTTCTGGACCTTTCCGCCGGTATCTGCTGAAGTAGCCTGGAGGGGGCGGGGGTAATAGGAGGGAGAGCTCCGGGCAGGTCTGTGCAGTAGTTTAGAATTTTTCTTTAATAGGCGCAGATGACATGTGTCTTTTTGTTTTCTTTCACTCCCACGTTGCTTTTGTAGATAGCTATGCTGCTTTGCTTAGCGAGGTCAGATGGTCGGATGTCGACGGAGCCTTTTAGTATATGGTTTTCAGTGCCAAACAGCCTTGTCATCATTGCTCGGTTTTAGCGTTTCAAAGATGTGGGAAATTTCTTCAAAAAGAAGAAAGGAAAGAAAAAAGATTGTCTGGAAAAAAAATACCTGAAGGCTTGAAATGTAACCTTTTTCAAAGTGAATGAAAAACTCCCCGCAGAGTGAAGGTAACCTTTTTTTTTTATTTTTTTATTTTATAGATAAACAGCTATGTGGCTAATAGTCATTTCAACATTTAATGTCATTGTGGAGTTTTGTAAAACATGGACTGAACTAAGAACTCATCAAAGTCTTTTAAAGAATAATCATATATGTATATAATATGGAAGATGTGATTAAACACCAAAACGTCAATCATTACAAAAGCTTTGTGATAAAGGGTGGTGGTCAGTGGTCAAAAAAATGTGATTTAAATGATTTTTTAAAAGCTATTTTTATTCATAATAGCTGTATCTGTTTCATATTGATTCCGTGCTCTCATCCCATTAATATCAGTTGTCCACTGACATCATATTTGAACTTACTGGGTAACTTACTTAACCAACAGCCTGTTGGTGGACCTCAGCAGACCACAGCAAAGTACACTACACACATGAGTGAGTACAAAATCTCCATCATCTCGGTCTACCGTGGTCAGTATCTTTCAAAAGTGATCCAAGGAAGGAGCGGTGGTGAACCAGCCACAGGGTCATGGGCTGCCAAGGTTCACTGATGTATGTGGGGAGCGAAGGTTCTCCTGCATGGTTCAAATTATTGCTCATATTGCAGAAAAATCTAATGCTGGCTCTGTCAGAAAGGTGTCAGAATGCACATTGCATTACAGATTGTTGTTTATAGGGCTGCATTGCCGCAGACCAGTCAGGGTGTCCATGGTGACCACTGTCAACCGAAGAAAGCATCGGTATTGGAGCAATAGAAGAAGGTGTCCTGGTCTGATGAATCATTTTTTCTTTTATACCATGTCAATGGCCGGGTGTGTGTGCATCACTTACCTTACCTGTCACCAGGGTGCACCATGGGTAGAAGGCAACCAGCAGAGTGATGCTTTGGGCACTGATATGCTGGGAAACCTTGCGTCCTGGCGTCCATGTTGACTTTTTTTCTTTGTTGTAAATCATTTGAAGGCAGTCCATCATTTTGACAGAGTAGAACACCAGTGGCGATCTACTGTAATATTAAATAATTCACATGCAACACCTTCAACAACAGTGCTTTCGGTGCTGATGGTCCGTTTTATTTAACATAACATTAAACACTATACATTTTAGAATCATCCATCATTGTCTAGATGGTCACAGGGAGGTACAGTTGTTTTTAGTACAGAATGAGTACATGCTGAAGGACTTGTTCTAGGTAAAGTAAGCACTTGCAGGATTGGGAACTTTCACTGTCAGAAGGTTTTGGAAGAAATTTTATACTGTTCTTGGAGACATGCTCCAGGGTAATAAAACCCAGAAATCTCAGAAAGAAACCGTAGAAATCTCCCTTCCAAAAGGGATGCAAACCATTGACTCTTGGCTGGCAAACCTGCAGCTTCTGCCACCACCAGCCCTCCAACAGTCCTATCGGGCCTTTATAGGACTCTGAAATGGGACTGATTCACGATGCCAGATAGCACTGCAACGTTTGAATCGCCCATGCCAAAGGACACCATGTACAGGCACAACAGGGATCTACACTATATTACTCCCTTGCGTTGAAATGCATTAGATTTGGCATGAGAAATGAATCACAGTAGGTGTCTACAGTGATGCCATAAATACATGCTGCGTTTGTGTAACAGTTGTTAATGTAAAGGTTGTTGTTGTTTTTTTTTTTTAATGAAATGATATTAAATGCCACATTTAAAATGGTCGGAATTATTTTGGCGGGCACAGTCGGGCAGTTGATAGCGAGAGCATTCCTGGTTTAAATGTACCGGCCGACTACAACCCCTTTTCGTGGTGTTTGCATGTTTTCTTCATCTTGCTCTTTCCCCACGTGATAGCTAGGATCGGTTCCAGTCCTCCTCTTAGTGAACTGGATACCCAGTTAGTGTTGATGTATTACTAAAGTGACAATGTATTGCAATTCTGTCTATCAAAATGGCAGATATATAGGAAGTCTAATCCCAATTGTGTTGAGTGACCTATTCTGCTTTCTTACTTATAGTTTCTAGGATATTCAAAATTGAATGGGAGGCAGAGCCGTCAGCTTTCAGGCCCTCTTCTGTGGATCAGATGACCCTGAATCATCCTTTAGATATGTTGCGGTAGGTCTAGACTGCTGAGGACTTCCCCGTGATGCACTAAGCATTTATTCTTCATTCACCTTGTTTTCGCATTTAATCTCTGGCTCTCCTCCACAGCGTTTCTTTTGTCCAGTCTCCCTCCCCTCACCACCAACAGGTCAGAGCAGATGGCTGCACCTCCCTGAGCCTTGAACCTGATGGATCTTTCTTCCTTAAAAGGGAGTTTTTTCTTCCCACTGTCACCAAGTGTTTGCTCAGACCGGGTTGTCTGATTGTCTGGGTTTTCGCTGTATTATTGTAAGGTCTTTAGTTTGCAGTATAAAGCTCCTCGAGGCGACTGTTGCTGTGATTTGGCACGATATAAATAAAACTGAATTGAACTGAACATGTAAAGAGGATTTAAATTACTCATCTGGCAAAACTGTTTTCCACTATCCTGGAAAACAGTGTTCAGTAATGAACTGAACACTGTGACGAGACGGGGTCCTGACTAAGCATCAGCATATGATAGGTTGAGGTGAGATCGCGTTGCTTGTCTTGATATTTGCTTGGAAAGCAAAATGCAATAATGAATTTTACATGTATTGTAGCATGCTGGGATGCGTCCTAGAGCCAAATACAAATCCCTATCCACAACGCTGTAAAAAGGTATGCAGCATTTGGAAGGAAGTATGAATAATAGTCCTTTTTTATTTCTTTTGGAAGCTGGTGACACCCTCAGTGGCCTCAATTCTCAGCGTGCCCATGTTGAGCAGCTACAGTGGGAGCACTTATAAAATGAGAGAGCCAGTCTGAACAGCCCAGGAACAATTGCATTAATTTAGTCGACTCAACCACCTCTGCAGGTAATTTGTTAGCTAGGCTGCGTCTCACTAACAAGCCCTACTCGTTTCCTGCGGGGGTGATGCATATTACTTTTGAGTTTTTCTTTGCCATTGTAATACTAACTGAGTTGGTGGTGCTAATTGGCAATCATCCCTTTAATTTATTGGGGTTTTTTTTCGTTTTCTTTTAACATGAAATCCACATAATATGGCATGTATCTATAAAAAATACATTAAGTCAGCTCTTGTCTTCCCTTAAATAAGAATAATCTGTCCTTTAGCCTTCCTTCAGCTTCTCTGCTTTGGTTTGGTCATCCATCTACAGCAGTGAAGCCCGGTTTAATTAATTATGTGTATGCAAATGTGGCCTCATAGTGCCAGGATCTCCATTTTCATTTTCCTGGCTTTTTTCCCACCTGTGCTGCTTCTTCTTTTTTCTTTTTTCCCTGTCTTTCTGTGGCAGCTCCAGGTGGATTGATTGTAAATTCAATTTGCATTAAGGTTCTAATTTGCTGACACTGTGCACGCATACATTTTTTAAACTGTTATGCAGCTCGGCACAGACAATTGCGTGCCCCTCCCCCCCCATCTCTGCCTGAACCGTGGGTACATTTGGAGGGTGGGTGGAGGCGAAGATGTAGCACGCGGTAATGGAAATCCTATACTCAGCTTCTAATTGGAAAAACAGGATGGCTTATTTTGAATCAGGAAAATGAACCACTTTTTATCAGTGGGTTAGCTGAGTAGCTGAGGGATAAGGGACTTTCAGTTTGTGTGCTGAGAGCCTTGTTTCTTGTGTGTAATGAGTACAGTGTATAGCTCCATTTGTGTGCATCTGTATGTGGCTTAAAGTACGCCTGCATGATTATATAACTAAAAAAGAAAGTAGCTCAAAATGACCAGATTGGGTTTATGTTCATCTCTTATTTAATCACTTTCACAGTTGAAAGTATTTGTGACCCAAATACAAGTATTCCTTCCCGTTCACAGCATTTCAAAACGATTTGTGTAGAATTTGCATTATTCTGTATTTATTTATCTTAGGGGGCGAAAAAACACTAAAGCTGTTCGATACTGCCGGACTTTGGGATGGTCAAATGTTTTTTGGAGCATCTTACACCTAAACCAGCCTTTTAATAATTCAATATCTGAAGGCTTGCAGCTTGAGTGGTGCAATAAATGACTCACTTGCCTTTGAAGATTTACAGTATGAATAAGTTAATGTGTGATTTGCAGACCTGCTCTCTTCCACAGTCTTCGCTATAATTGGAGTTGTAATGTCAGGAGAATCTCCTCCCAGAGGTAAAATTGATTTAAAAAGGCTTGTTTGAGACTGTTAGTCATGTTCAAGCCACAGAGAAAACGGGAAATGGACACAGTGTGGTAGTATCTGCTGATGGCCAGCATTTTCTGTCCATTAGTTCAAATTCATTTTTTTTTTCAATTTTTTTGTTTGTTTTCCCACTGTTTTTTTCTTTACATGAGTAGTTCATTTGCACTTTTTTTTTTTAAATGGTGTCATTTTTGGTCTTTTATAGGAAAAATGTAATTCACAGTAAAATGCCTGAAGAATGCTTTTACACTATTCAGCATCAGCAGGGAACCGTGCTTGGATTCAAGTAAAGTTACCTTAGCACTTTTGATTTTTTTGGAAAACTGTGTCTCAGTAATTTCAATAACTCTGAAATTATAAAACACAGGACAGAAAAGTTGAGTTTTAAAGTCCAAAGGTTGTAAAACTATTAGTGACTGTACCATTTAATGCCAAAACCTGATCCCATTCCAGCTTTTAATGTCAAGAAAAGCGAGAAATTTTAATGCCGGCTCTGCTAATGATATAAATTTACTCACCCCCTTGGGCTGTGAGATTGTGCTGTCCTTCCCCACAAAAGTCCAATGAAAACAGTGGATGTGCCAGTTAAACAGAGCCAAAAATACCACATCAAGCACAGAAATGTGAAAGAAGAAAAAAAGAAAAAGAAAGGCATCTGCATTTTCAGGAAACATCTCCACAGCTGTCATCACATCCCTATGTCACCGGCTGAACGCTGTCAAGGCGAATGATTGCAGTGCATCATATTATCCAGTTTGTAATTGAATTGTAGCGGGAGGTAGGTTGGTAATCAGTGTACAGCAGGTAGTTTTTGTTTCAGTATTTGACAGTAATGTCCTCTAATGGGAAGCTCTGGCTCTGCTCTTGTTCCAGGCCACTAGGTTCCCCTGGATCCCCGTCTGCCTGTGCCTGTGTGTGTGTCTGTGTGTTCTTTGCTGAATGTAAGTGTGCTATCATATTTGTGTGCCTAGAAAATGTGCAGGTTGTGCACGCCTGGCACAAATGGTTCATTTGGTGCTAACCTCTGAATTCCTCTCAATATTCCCAATTTTCTTTTTTGGGGGGGGCATACACTCGACCTTGAAGTCACATCTATCAGGAAATCGAGTGACCGTCCTCTGCTGCTGAATTATTAGCGATTGCCCCAAGTGATTTTCAGCACGGATGCCCTTACTGGTGTGGCTTTTGGGAACCTTACTGTCCTGGAGCTTGAATCATCTCTCAATCATAATTTTCTTCCCTTCTCTTTGAACTGCCAGCACAACCCTCCCCTCACCCTCCCACTCTTGTGTTGAAGAATTGAATAGCTCACAGATAGAGGAAGAGTAAAACAGCGAGACAGAGGGGGAGAGAGCGAGTACAAAAGGCATAAAAAAGAGAGAAAGTGATAATGCTCTGGTAGTTAACAAAAAAAAATAAGGTCAGAGTTGACATATGAGAGGTGACACCATCGCCCATCAGGACGGTACCCGCTCGCTTGCTTTTGTTACATATTCTTGCCATCTTATCATTTCACAGACGGCTGGCGCAAGAGGCTGATGTGACAAGGCTCTCTATCCATCTGGGCACGCTCTATTTTCACCAACGCTCATTTCGCGGGGGCACCGGAGCACAACGCCCAAATGGTGTGTCGGTGTCTGTAGTGGACCAGCGAGGGTCTGAGTCACCGGCTTAGCGCACCCACACTGCCATGATACAGCATAGAATAACAGCCTGACAGGGCTGCCTGGCGGAGGCAGTGTGGATTGTGTGGCCCGTTCTTTGTGTATTTGTGTGTGTGTGTGTGTTCACTCTGTGTATTTTGTACCTGTGTGGGTGGGTGAGAATGTTTAGGGAAAAAAAGTCTTATCCACACTCTTGTCCTATGTGCGCAGTCATGTCTGCAATGCAGCACTAGGATTTTTTTTTTTTTCAGGAGTCAGTATTGTTTATATTGTGTTGTCTCAACACCTCCCAAGGCTGTTTTGTTAGATGAGAGGATTACTGACGCCATGGGGAGCAGAAGGATGATTTTCTGATTATATAGTGCAGACACCCCAGCCATTGCAGGATCACTTTTACATCTGCTCCTTGTCAAATGTTCCCCTGAAATAGGCACAAACTGGGAGTAAACATATGGATACAAGTCAATTTTCACAGTTCGATCGCCCAAGAGAATCAAAATGCTGTACGGGAGACATAATCACCCCTGTGAGAGCCAAAGTCAACCCCCGATTCTCGTGCTGAGATGATCTGATGGGATGATAGGACACATTTAGATCTAGATGAGCTTTGGACAGTGATGTTTTGTTTCTCTTTCTCTCTCTCTCGCTCATAAACAGATGTTTGTACTATTAAGCATGAAAGGCAAAACAGGCATAATCACCTATATATGAGTGAAACGGGCTGATTTACATACTGCTTTGAAGAGTAATGTGCCCGTTTCTATGCAGCTTAGTGCAGTTCTACTTCTTAAGGAGTTAGTGTACTGTATCCTCCAAGTGCATTTAATGAAAGAAAAGTAGTGCAATATTTATAAGCAATTTTTTTGTCATTTCACATTTAGAGGATACTTGCTACTCTGTTAAGGGATTCAACGAGCAGCAACCTCTTGGGCTGGAAAGTGAAGACAAATAGACTCCCGTGCTAAAATTGGCCAATTTAAAGCAGAAATTGACAAGTTTTTATCCTGGTACAGAGAATCGCTTTTGATTTGTATTGCTAATTTCTCATTCCCTGACAGGTGCAGTCGTGGTAATGTGATCTAAAGTGGTTCAGTCACAGTAGAGTAAAAAATATCCTTGCGACAGGGAAAAATCAGTGGTTGTCCACAGATTGTGCTGAATTTTTTTGCCTTCAGCAACTGTTTGCAAGTAGTTACGACCAACTAGATGTCCAGAGGTTGAGTGCGGAACAACTGCAATCTCTGGGCGACCACTTTCAATCCAAAGTCACCATGGGGCGATTGTGGCTCAAGATTTTGGAGTTTGTGTGTGTGAATGGGTGGATGACTGAATGTAGTGTAAAACGCTTTGGGGTCCATAGGGACTAAGTAAAGCACTAAACAAATACAGGCCATTTACCATGTGGGAGGCAACCTGTCTCCAAACAGTCGCAGCCTGACTCAAACAGACTGCAATTAGTCTCAGATAGGTTGGCGAAGGATTGCAAATAATTGTTGTATATAAACAAAGATTGTCTCAGATTTACACACAACTCGTCACTAAGAGCATCTCTGTGGAACAGGAAACTCGGCTCGTCTGGTTGCCAGCTGTTTGTATTCTGGTTATACTCCTATATACAAGCTAGGATGCTTGTGTCATTTTTTAGATCATCACTGTCCTGCAGCAACTGTGTGACTGTTTGCATTATTTTTGAATTTCTGGTTCAAATTTATTTAAAACTTAAATAAACTTTAAAACTCTAAATGCAAGTAGTTGATGTGAATTTTTGTTTCATGTGAATTTCTATAAATGTAGACAGCAACAGCAATTTTTGCCAGTGTATCACAGTTAATTGGTGTATTATAACAAACAGTTTGTCTGTAATTGACATCTCGACCCCATTCAATCTCAGGCTGCTTTAAGAAATTCCAACTTTGATATGGTTTACATTTCTACTTGGACGGTTAGCTTAAACAGTAATGGTCACCGCTCCTTCAGGAGTGCTAACTTCTTCAGCTATGATTAATGAAATTGCATAAATTGTTTTGCAGAAAGAGCACCCCCCCCCCCCCCCAAACCCACCCACCCCAAGATCTTCCTGTTAAAAAGGAGTTTTTCATTCCCATTGTTGCCAAGTGCTTTTGTGATATTGAACTGAATTGAATTGAAATCACCCTTAACTGCTTCAACCCATATGCAGAACTTTTCAGAGTTTAGTATCCGTTATCTCCATTTGAAACTGAAACTATTATTTATTTAACTTGCTCACAACCCGATGAGGCTCAGCCACGACGTCATGGTCCTTCTGTTACCTGGGAATGGACCCACGTTCTGTTGTGTTGCATGAGTGTGACATGCTGGAAGATAAGATCCAAAGCTATATATGGTACAGGTGAGGTCATATTTATTTCAGATATGAGAACCTGGATGATTTGTACCTGCTACGCTGGCTGCATAAACCATAACAGTAAGAAGGAACAGACTCTTCTCACCTACATATAAGTGTGTGTGTGTTTATTTTCCCCTGCACTCTTTCCTTATTCTCTTCACTGCAAGGGTCCGCCCTGGCAAAGTCTGCATTGTCCCGTTTCCCATCAGCTACCCCCGTGTGCTTCCTGTCCCCATCAGCGTTTAACCCGTGATTGGAGACAGCAGGCACTGCTCTCTCTGGAGGCCATGTCCAATCAGTAGAACTGAATCTGATACAGAAGGGAGAAAGCCAGGCAAGATCGTAGGCAATGTTTATTTTGTGATAGGAAGAAAAGCTTCTTTTTTTTAAAATCGCATATGAGTATTTGCATATAAATAACAGCCTGCTGGCTGTCAGGGAAGAGAGGGGTTTGAGAAGAGAGAGACAAATGAAGATGAAGTGTCAGGAGAGTAAAGTGCAGGCAAGATGGAGGGAGAGAGAACAGTTTTATCTGCTTGGGAGTAACGGGGGGAGGAGGATGGGAGGTAAATGTCACAGTAATCATTTAATAAGCTGGCCAGCTGGAGTCACCATGCAAAAATATCAATCTTTTCATCTTGATTAAATCTTATTTTTCTTGTATTTTACTAGAAAAAGTCAAAATGACATTATGTTGAATTCTGAAGGCAGACGAACTGTTTAACTTTCCGTGGATGCCATGGGAATCTTCAGGTCCTGTTTATAAAAGAGAAGCGTGGTTTTTCTTTGGAATCCACTGGACTGTCGTGGAGGTTTGATGTTACCTCAGAGTAAGACAAGCTTACCAGAAATGTGGGATTTATGCTGCCTCAGTTGCTTCTGTCTCCCCGTGTAATCCCGACTGACTCAGAGGTGTTAAGGTCGGGGTCCTGCGAGGCCAAACCACATGTTTGCTGAAGATGATTCTTAATTATTTTAAGCTCAGCGTTTGAGGTAAAGTTCCTGGAAAAACACCACCCAGCTTTATGCTGTAGGCTAATTGCACCCTAATTCTGTCTCCATATGTTTATCTTCAGTTTTTTGGGCCCAAATACAGGACACAATGTCAAACTGACTAAATTAGCAGGTATTAGGTAGTAAAATAGTAAAATTAAAGTATTTTAGTGATGTGAAGACGAAACATGCTATCAGGAATAAAATGTCAATAATACGAATATCTGGTAACAACCAAGGTAAGAACATATACTCTATAAAATATGGAGGTTCACTGGTTTTAAACTCCCCATTTTGAAGCCATCAGCATTAATGTTTTGGCCACTGCCGTGTTATTTGTTTAGTTTTCTGACAGAAGTGACCACATCCATGTGCCTGCCTGTATTTTTTTGACCGCTACTTGAGCATTATACATTACACGTTACAATTGTCAACTCTGCATGTGCCCAGGCAGCAGACTTCAAAAAAGTATATCAGGAATGACGACTCTGCCATCGGGTCTCTAGCTGTCTGTGTTCCTGTGCACAACGGAGTGTATTCTAGCCTTACGGACAGCTGTAATGAGCACAGTTGACCTCAATCAGATGCAGAGTGTGGGAAGAAAAAAAAGGGAGGAATTTTTTTTTAAAAAGGGAATAACCTTCAAAATAAAACAGGAAGTAACAGGACAGAATAAACGCATAAAGACGAGCCAAACGACTCATATGAGAAAAAAGGGAAAAATAAAAATACAGTAACAAGGCCCATAAAAGTGTGATTACTATAGAAACTATGGCTTCAGTTAATGTATAAAACCAATCTTTTCTTGGGAATAAATTGAGTTTTCCTGTGTGACAAAATGTTAGACAATTCCTTGAACTGTCTTGCTCCCCTGCGTCTCTCTGTGTATTTACAGACCCCTCTTCACACCCGGGTGGTTGTAGATTCTCCTTATTGTTGCCATATGGCCCATAACTGTAGTCATTGTAGCTTTTGCAGGCCCTCATTGAAGCTGTGCCATTACCTGCAGTAGACACCCTATTATTTCCCTTCTGCATTGTTGAATTCTCTTCTTTTCATACACTATTTCTGAGCCCTGCTCGCTGTTCTAGACATCCTACGGTGTGTCCATGCATTTAGGTTACGTCTGAAAGGTCTCTTGCATGCAGAGGAGCAGAGCTGATTGCTTTATTGGCTGATGACTCATTCTCTTTTTTTCAACGTGCTGGAGGTACTTCAATCATGCAGGTAATCTCCCCCTGCACACTGGCAGCCGAGAGCTTACCTTTCCCACACATCAGAGCTATTTTCCTCTTAATTGAGACCCACTCTGCTGCGACAGCGTTTTCACAAGGTGGAAAATGGCAGGTCAAGATTTCAAGACATCTTTCTCCTCCACGCCTTCCTCTCTTGGCAAAAGTGGCTGTGAAGTTGATAAGTTCCTTCAGGGATCCTGGAGCCAGTACAGCTAAGACACTAGACTTCTTGAGGGCAAGTAAAGGTTTATGTCGCATCACCTCATAGATTGTATGCGCGTGTAGATTTGACTGCCGATCCTTGTGTGTTTATTCAATCAGCCCAGGCCTAATATATGCGCACTTTACTGATTGAATTACGCCAGGACTTTTATGGAGGAACATAGTCCCAAACCATCTCCTTGAGAGCTTATGAGAGAACAGACACTTCGCAGGAGTCTCTGTGGTGACCTGACTCAATCTGCATACGATTAACCCTCAGCAGACCTGTAACCCGCTTTATGAGCCCATCACCTCGTCTCCAGAAGGAGCACACTCTCACTCTCCTGTGACAGAAAACTGTGGAAGGAGCATGTGACATTTGTTTAGCTTTATTGTGTTGCCCTTTACGCAAGCTCATAGTTCTTTAATGCTTGTTTCATGTTCACATCTGTGCTAGATCTTTACAACACACAATTACGGACAAGATCTTCCATAAATATTTAGAGAGTTCATTTAGAATACATTTTCTGGTTTCTATAAAACTATTCCCACAAAAGTGGATGCTAATTCAGAAAAAGTAGTTTAGTGGAAAAATAGCTGTAGCTTGATTTGCAGCCCGATTGTTTTGAAGATGTGGGTAAAATTAAAAGAAGAATTTGTGTTTCAGTAAAAGGAAATACCTTAAATTGTGGCATGCACCGATTTAGTGCATTTATTTTAGTTTTTAAAGAAGTCTTTCTTTGACTTGAACTTGCTTTCAAACTTTACTATGCTCTTGTTTTGCCTTGAAAACTTTGCAGATGATATATCCAAGTAGAAGTGATTACCTTCAGCATCAAATTGCTTTCGAGCGAGCACCTTAATATCCACCTTAGTTCTTCATGGCATAGATTCATAAAGGTGCTGGAAACATTCCTCAGAGATTATGATAGCATCAAACATGATAGCAAGTTTGTTGGCTATACAACCATGAAACAAATCTCGTGTTCCACCACATCCCAAAGGAGCGCTATTGGATGGAGATCTGGTGACTGTAGAGGTCGTTTGAGTACAGTGAAGTCACTGTCATGGCTAAGAAACCAGTTTGACAAGATTTGTGCTTTGTGAGGAGGAACTTGGTGAACAATAATGCTCAGGTAGGCTGTTGAGTTGAACAGTTAAACTATTGAACTATGAAATTTGAGACTCGTAAGACCTTCTGTGGAGTTTTTTCATTTTTTTCCAATCTTCTAGTGTTTTGGTGAGCCTGTGTGACCTGTAGCCAGACTTTCCTGTTCTTACCTGACAGGAGCAGCAGTAAGTGTGGTCTTCTGCCACTGTCGCCCATTTGCTTGAAAATTTGAGGTGTTGTGCATTCAGAGATGCTCTTCTGCACACTCCAAAGCAGTTCAAAGCAATCTGGACATTCCCCTATGACCTTTGACCACTAAAAGGTATTTTTACCCAGACAACTCACTGGATATTTTCTCATTTCCCCAGACTATTCCATGCAAACCTCAGAGATGGTGATGTGGAAAAATCCCGGTGGATCATGCCATGCTATGTTCAAAATCCCTTAAATCACCTTTCTTCCTGATCCTGATGCTCGGTTTGCTCTTTAACATGTCATCTCAACCCACATTAAATTGCTGACCTATAATTGGCTGATTAGATATTTGCATCCACATGTACCTAACAAAGTAGTCAGTGCGGGTCTGTATCACCCTCCTGGTTTGGGTTTTGTCACAAGCATAAAGCATGAAGGGTAGCCTTTTTGTAAATGAGGCCTGTGTATTTTTGCACAGTTGGACAAATGAGACAAACATGGCTAACATAAAAACAAGGTGTGCTTGACAAATGGCCCTGTCTTTGCTTAATGGTGTGGTTAAGTCAGGAATGGAAGACCCTATTTCGATGTGTCATTGAATGCAGCTCTATAAAATCCTGATTTTGATGCAGAGTGAGGTTCAAACACTTGTTCTGTGATCATTTGGCAAAACGTGGCAGCTGACACTTAGCGGTGACCATTTGTCCAGCTGACAAGCAGGACCGTTGCAAGCTTGGACAGACTAAACACTCCCCCCACCCCTTTTCTTAAACGTATGCGTCATGGGAGTTTAAGGATGAGACACAGGCGCAGACATTGGTTACGAGTGTTCCAGACGCTGAAGTGCTGCTGGAGTTATTATCACTCAGCAGATTGGCCAATTCCCGCACCAATTGTGATCCAGCAGAATGGAAATCTGGTGAGCAGGGAAATGTTAATCGAGTTCAATTAGGCTTTGTACCATGTTTGTTTCCTGCCAACAGATCATGCAGAATCCCTACCCTGACTTGCCGAAATGAATGAAACTCTGTCAAAACTCTGAAACGGACAATTTGAGGATAGGTGGAAGATAAATGCAACAAGACCTTTAAAAAGCCGGGCTGTAGGTCAACTTTACAGAGAAATTAATGTTTTTCTCTTTACTTCTTTCTAGAGATATTTACAAAGCCATCCAGGTTGGTCAGAACATCTTTGATCTCACAGTAATTTCACGGTTGAAATGACCTCGTGTTACATCTTTAGTGCTGTATTTCAACTACTGGACCTTTTTATCAGACACCCACGAATATGTACACAATTATTTTTCAGTCTGACGATTGTCACTTTGATTACAAATACCTTTTCTTTCTATGCAACTAAAGAAGTTTAGTCTACTGCCTCTCTCATTCTCAGAGAAATTATTTTTCTTCAATAAAATGGAAAATATGCAGCTTTAAAGAAATGACTGGACTGAATGTTTGTTTGCAGTCCTGATGGGAAAGGCAGTGACAGAGCCAGGCTGGTGGATGTTTAACAGCAAAGCGTTTACTGTGGCCTTTTTTCTTTTATTTTTTCTTTTTGGTACCAAATCCAGTCTGCTCAGCCAAAAAGTACTTCTGAGTAAATCTATCTCTTTCTTTTCTGTCTGGGCTGCCAGAAAATGTTAGAGGGTGGAAAGACAAATTTATTGGTCAGTTAGCAGAGCTTAGAAGAGTAGTAGATTCCCCTTCATATTTCTAAGTAGTTCAGATCCCTCACTTAAAGACCCTATACAATACAGTTTCCCCATTTCATTTAAAAATAGCATTGATTTCCGTGGTATACAAAACAATTGCAACTAAGCCACATGAGGATTTCATTATAGTTAGAATTTGCCTTGGGTATATACTGGACAAATTTCTGAGAATCATCCCAAAGAAATCAAAACAATCCCTGTTTTAAAGTCCCCCCTCCTAGGTGGTCTTCAGGAGATCACCTGGTTTCCTGAAAAGCCTAGTTTTCGATTGCTCTGACCCACTTGCATTGTTAGGGTTAATGTAAGGGTTCTGTGTTGTGCAGAGCCCACTGTTACATTTAGACATTACGAACTCCTCTACTGATGACTGCTGTGTAGTCTCTAGGGGTGGGGAACTTCAGGCCTCAAGGGCTAGTGTCCTGCAGGTTTTAGATATCGCCCTGGGTCAACATACCTCAGTCAAATTATTCGTTCTTTAGCTGGCCTCTGGAGGACTTCAAGACATGTTGAGGAGGTATTTTAGCCATTTTAATCAGCTGTGTTGTATCAAGGACACATCTAAGACTTGTAGGACCCTTGAAGCCTAGAGTTCCCCCACCCCTGCTCTAGGTGGTGTTTTGGTGCAGTTCTCATCTGCAATGATCACCCTCCATATAAAAGTTGGCTCAATTTAATACAAATGTTATACACCTTAGACAGATCATGACCTCAAGGGACTGATCCAAATTTAGCAGGAGTACTGGAACACTAGCATCACTTCACAAGTTGATATCCTTGAAAGGAGACGAGCATATATTTGTCGTGAAACTGTTAGAACGGGTCTTTGCATGAGTAGGAGTGACTCCTGTCGGAGACGTTCAGGGTCTCCAGAGCAATGAGTTGCAATGACTTTCCATTGACTCATTGGGTAAGAATGTGAGTTTATCCATATCTGTGTTTTGGTCCTAACACCTGAAAGGAACAGTAGAAGAAGCCTCACAGTATCTCTGTACCATCTGTGGATGTAAGTAAAAACCTAAGAGACGTATCAGAAACATAATCTGTTACTTTGTGCATGCTTTTGCTAAATTATTTCATCTTTGTTGGAGCTGCTGCCTGCTTGTCTAACCTTTTACACTCTCCTGATGTTTTTATTAGTTGTGAGATTAAAACACTTCAGAGTCTCAATTAGGACACATGATTAGAAGCGAAACCATCTTGGCTGTGGTTGTCTTACCTTAAGCCTTCAAGTTATTATCGTCCACAAACTAATTAGCAAGTTCTCGATAAGCGAGGCTAGACCCGTTGTTGCCATAGAAACTGTTAGACTTAATAACAGTGAAAAGGATTGTGCTGTTGGGCAGCTCACGGAGCGCACCCCGCCCTCTCCATCATTTGAATTTGCTTAATTCTGTTTCTAGTTATATGCTCTTTGTACAATTTGAGGTTGTATTTTTCATTGTCTTGCTACCAGAGAGACACATTTAATTGAGGAAATCAGAGAAAGGTTTAGGGGGTCGCGTCAGAGCGTTGCATCTGAATGCGGGCTTCTCAGACTCGTTTAATGAAAGCAGCAACTTATTGTTGCTGATTTATGATCAAGTCAGATGAGGCAGATTTGGAACGGCTGCTGCCTGTAGGTGAAATGAACTGTCAGAGCTGCCTAACTGTGAAAAATAAAAGACTAATAACAGAAATTTAAAGGCATTGTTCAGCCCCAAGTTCTATAACGCTGCGTGTTGTAATTGAGCATTTTTGATTAGGTGAATTCCAGAGTTAGTTTTGTGTAAAAGTGCTTTCTTTCTTTCTTTCTTTCTTTCTTTCTTTCTTTCTTTCTTTCTTTCTTTCTTTCTTTCTTTCTCTTGTCTATACTTTTTTTTTAGCCTGTCGCATCTGCTTAACTGATTTCCTGTTTCCTGTCTTATTTTAACAACTTTAGTATGACATAGATGAAGTGAACTATTGCTGAACTGAATACCAATTAAGTGACGAACAGAAAAGAATCACCTATCATGCAAGCAAATTAAGCACGGACAAATTAAATTCCTAAAGTGCTCAGGGAAGAAATGACTATTTGGGCCTGCGTCACCCCCTCACTCCTAGGCACATAGATTGGATGTGCTAAAATAAGTGCAAATAGGAGACAAATTAAAGGAAAAAGATTTGAATCCTTGAAAAAAGTAGGAAAATAAAAACTTTTGAAGATACAAATTGACTGATCTGAAATTGTCAGTTATGTTGTCATAACATACAGAACAATATCTAACCATGTAATTTAAAACAAAAAATGACTGAAAAACATGTATGACACAAATTTTATATATATATATATATATATATATATATATATATATATATAATGTTTTTGTCTCTTTGAACATGTGTGGATGGAATCTTAAATCCATGTCTTTCTATCACAGTTCCTTATGCCACATTACTGTGCAGAAGCCTTTAGCCAGCCCTAAATTAAAGATCGCCTACGAGGTCATTCCCAAAGAGTTATTAACATCAAACTTGGCATATCTTGTCAGGGTGTGTTGTATGTCTTTGAAAAACTATGAGGAAACTGGACATGTGGAAGACAAAAGAAAAAATGACAGACTAAAAAAGAAAAATTAAAAACTATCCACAACAGTATCTGAAAGTCATGTCCTTAGGAAGTCCAGCAAATACCTGACACATGACCTGAGAGATTCATCCATCCAATCCAAATTTCAAATCTTTGGTAAAATTATGCTGTCAATATGTGCAGAGAAGGTGAGAGGAGAGAGGTACAACAGTGAGCATCTATAACCATCTGTAAAACATGATGGAACCGCTGTGATGGTTTGGGGCTGAACTTCAACCAGCAGTGTTCTATCAATCAAAACTGATAGAAAACAGAAACGTACTGGCAGATTCTGATCTGCAATGTAATGCCATTGTATACTGTATAAAAGTATACCTTGACAGAAAAGCACACAATGCTACACAGTCAGTCATGGATTGGCCTCCCAAGAGCCCAAACCTCAAAGTTAATGTAGCAGGCAGCCAATATCCAAAGAAAGTTTTGAATGTCCTTCAAGAATTCTGGAGAAATATTTCTGAAGACTACTTAAAGTAATGACAAAGCTAGCTAAGAGAGTTCAGGCATGTCTGAAGAATAAAGGTGGTAATACCAAATATTTACTGTCAGGCTTGTTAGAATTGTACCAACTCCATTTTCCCCTTATATACTGTATTTCCATGTACATTTACATATGAAGAAATGAAGGGTGACTCAACACTTTTGCGTAATACTTTATATTAAAGGTTTTTCAGGTGGAAAAGTATATATTTCATGAGACTGTCATGAGACTGACAGCAAAGTCTTCCTCTTCAAAGTCTCTGTAATTGTGATGGACTTCCACAGGTTCAGATTCAGGTTACTATTTGTTCCCACTGCAGTCATGAGTCATCCATCGTCACATGCAAACTCTCAATACGACCATAACAGACAATTACTAACATAGGATTTGCACATAGTACAAAAAGGTTCAGAAACCTTTGCCTAGAAGGAAAAAAAACTGCAACGGGTGTGAGTCGTAGAGAAAAATTCAGAAATTCTGCCAGCCAACCGCTGTGACTGCCTGGTGTACATGGATGCCAGGTTCAGCTGTTCCACTGCTGATATCCTGGGAACATCTCCGTGTGCCACGATCTTGACATCTTTTTTGTGTATTGTTCTCTTGAATTTCTTTCCCTTTTTTCTTGTTTTCTCCAACACATTAAGCACCCACAAGCACTGTTTCCTCCACGCTCAGCAGGACCCTTCCAGCCCCATACAGTACAGTACAATAACACAAATCAGCATGGTTAATGAATTCCCTGTTAACACCCCTCCCACATTTACCCCCAATAACCGCAGCACACAGCACACCTCGCTGATTGGCGGTTGAGTTGCTTATTTGGTAAATAAAACATTTGTAGAAGCTCAATTAGCGAGGCCTGTTGAGTATGAGACAGCTGTGCTCACCAGCTGCTTTTTTAAAAAAGAGCTTTGCTGCAAGGTGAAGTGAGGAGAAAAGAGAATGTCAGGAACAGGAAGGGAAAATAGTGAAGGTAAGGTGAAGTAGTGTGAAAGCTTGTTTTTCATCAGAGTGGCCTCTTTTTGTTTCAAACATGTAAAACTGTGGCACTGTGGCAGCACGGTAAAACTGTTTGTTCGTAGCTCACAAGCATAGGTCTTCATAAAGCTTTAGCTTTATTTAGAAAGTTGAAAACTGATCATTTTGTTGCAGCAGATTGCAGAAGAATTGGCAGTCTTGGTATGAACATGCAGTTTTTGCCAATGCACCAACAAAATAATGAGTAGCTGTTGTGTCAGATATAACTGGAACTATATAAACATGATTGTTTATTCCTGATATTGTCACAATTACATATTGTCAGTAGATTAGACATGTGACCCACCCGTCTTTGGACAGCTGACAGCAAACCGGCTACAACAACAACAGCTGGTTATAAGCTGTTACAGCAGCTAACGTTAGGCTCAGGTGTCCTAAAAATCACACTTTCTCTCTTGATAAGCAGTTTGCTTACATTCTCACATCGTATAAGTGTCAGAGTCCAACACTGATAGCCAATATTAGTGAATCTTTCTTTGAACAGCTAACGGAAGCTAACAACAGCTAAACGCAGCAAGCTGTTGGCAAGCAGTTAGCAAAAGAAAAGTTTAGCATATCCTCAACAAGTCGCCTTAGTATCGTTGTCACTGGACAGACAGCCACTTCAGTGACTCATTAAGTTGTATCAGATTTCTTTCACATAGTTTTACAGCCTCTTCAGCTGGTATCCAATACACATGGGCACCAGCAGAGGTAAATAGCAGACTGACGGCCTGAACTCACTACAGATAAACAGTGGCCAGAGTTGTTTGTCCTACTGTTGCCACTGTAGCTAGGATTATGCACCTGAATCGAGAACTTAGTTGGCTGAAAACTACAATCTACTGACATCTAGTGGTTCGATTTTACACAGTGTGCCTTTAAGTCTGTTTGTTAGCAATCCTTGCCCTAATTTTGCATTTTGTTTTCAAAAACAGCTAAAGTAAATTAAAGTCCAGTTTTTAAAAAATACTATATACATGTTTTTTTTTGTTTGCAGGAAAACTCTGAGCAAATGTATGAACTAGATACCTAATAGTCTGTATATGCTAAATGTCAGCTGTAGCACAAAGTACCACAAAGTTTTTTGGGGGAGTACTTTGGCAGGTCTGCGAACAGGCAAATAGAAATACCCGGTGTTGTCAACATGGTAGCAGAACAAGTATGAGAAATTCAGTACACGTGTCAAAATGAAGCCCCAGCTCGAAGACTGGTGTGGCTTTGAGAAGTCATCAGCATCGGTGTTGAGATTTTTCTCGCCAAATCCTTGGTTGTCACACTGATGAGTACTTACTGTACTTCTGTCTTTTTACATAACTCCCTGCATATTAAAATCTCAAATAGCAACTCTGCTGCTGCTTTTGTATATATGTGTGTGTGTGTGTGTGTGTGTGTGTGTGTGTGTGTGTGTGTGTGAGAGAGAGAGAGAGAGTTTTCACTGGTATGCAAGAGCTTGGCAAGGATTAAGTATCAATTTGATATTTGGACTTTCTCATGAATCTCATATACACCTTAAGAAGGAAAATAAGTCTGGGAATCCAAAGCACCTCAATGCTCGCTCTGCATGAATAATGCTTTTCCTATTTAATCTTCATAACTTTTTTTTGACTGACAGTTGGTGGGCTTTGTTAGATGTCTTAACAGGAAGACCCCTATTGCTCAGCACTGGTATGCGATCCGGCACAATATGAGACAAGTTACTTTTTTCCATTAAGAGGAAAGTCTGATAGCTTTCGGAAATGAATGCAGACATACAGCCGCTTCTAATTTTCTCAGGTCAAATGTAGTTTAGTGCCATCACTGCCATTTAAACATATATTGATGGTGGTTTATGCAGAGTTTATTGCTGGTAGAATCAATTCAATATGTGCGCTAGTGACACACAAGTTAAATATATAAATATGGAAATATCCGTAGGTGAAGGCAGGAACCGCTGATTGGAGCCGACAACTTGTGTTGAGGGTTATTTTTAACATTCAAAGGGGCACAGTGGAAATAAAACACTTTAATAGCACATGAATGCATTTTTTTCAGGTTATAGGACACCTTGTGTCAAAGGCATGCATATATATCCACTTGTGTTCATATTACTGTGTACTTGAAAGGCAAAAAAGGGGCTACGATTTTGTGCTGCCTGGAGGAAACAAGCATCATGATTGATTGTAATACGAGGACTGCTTGCACATGGTCCACGAGAACAAATCCCCACTTCTGTGCTTGGTGATAATGCAAATTGGTACATAAAATATCCATGTTTCAATTTCCCTTTTTTTTCCTGTGCTTCTTTTTCAGTGGAAGGCTGCACAGACTGGTCGGTGGACTACCTGAAATACAAAGTGCTTCTGGGGGAACCTGTAAGGATTAAATGTGCTTTATTCTATGGATATATTCGGGCCAACTACACCCATGCACAGAGCACAGGACTTAGCCTTATGTGGTACAAAAGCGCAGGACACGGGGACTTTGAGGAACCCATTAGTTTCGATGGCACAAGGATGAGCAAAGAAGAGGACGCTATATGGTTCCGACCAGCAGAGTTGGACGATGTTGGATACTATTCCTGTGTCTTAAGGTACGTTTTTTTAAGCAAATTGGGGATTTTTTTTTTTTACCTTCAAAATATGGCATTCAAAGAAAACCCTCCCTGCATTTCAGGATTATTTTTCCAGCAGTGTGTCAATAAATAATGGGGTAAATAACATTTTCTGGAGCCCTGTGGGCACAAGTAAAGCTGTGTGAAAGTCCCCCCCTGTTGATTTCTAATGGAGTCTATCATCTTTGGCCAAAGGAGCACTGGTCCTTGGTCCTCGGAGTGTCATCTCACAGTACGAAGTCCCTTTGCTTCACTTTATATGTTAAATTATTTCTTTATTCTCCTCTTGGGGACTTTAAGCTATTAGGGGCAATTGTTGAATGCATAACTCTTCGACCCTCACTAGTCTTTCTTTGAGCGAGGAGAACGAACAGAAATTCAGTGCGAGCGGAAAAAGCAGTGAAGATAAAAGAAAAGAAACGTAAGGGACTCTTGCTATCTTCGTTTTACACATGCCTGATGGTGGACGCAGACAGCTGTTTGATTTATGGGTTCCATAAAGTGGTAAAAATTTTTGGCTTCCTAGACGTTTTCATTAACATGAAGGTTGTTGGTGGTCAGTCAGAAAGACACCCGTAACCATTTCTTTCCTTTTTTTCCCCTACAGAACAAGGGAAACTTTGAAACATATCAAAGATAGGAGGGTAATCTTTTAGAAGTTAGTAGAATCCACAGAAACATTCATATTTTATGAATGACAGATAATGTGCAGTTGCATTCAGCACAGGTTTCCTTGTGTTTCTCAATTCTAAGAGTATCTAGCCATTACTATTCAGCACCATTAGCACTCTCCCCTTTGCTGTGGCAGCCGCCGTGAATAGAAACGGGCAGCACCAATCCAGCCATTCTCTATTCAGTGACGTTGGCAGCATTTTCAGGAGGTAGGCAATCAGTCAGCTCTGAGTTATTGTGTAATCACGCAGAAAGTAGAGCCATGAGATTTGATTTGGACGAGTACTGTTGCTTTGTCGCCAGTCTGCACCATTCAGAACCAAATTAAAGGGCAACACTTATTTGCCCATCATGGAGAGAACTAACAATAGTTCTGAATAGCGAGCACTTTTCCATCACAGAGGATTTCTCTTGGCGGGAATTTCTTTGGACTTTTGTTGGCCGTTTTTGCTTTCTGCGGATTATTACTGTTTTGTTGTCGAGTTGGGAAACAGTTCACTTTAATATGTAATACTTTCAGCTTTAAGTTTGGCCACAGAAATGGAATATTTATAGGCCAGCTTTGGTGCTACAAGCAGCTCTGAGATCAGGTCCAGTTGGGGGAATTCAAAATTATATTGATTAGCTCTGGCCCACTACAACTCTTTCTTAATACAACTATCCCATAGATTTAGTTGTATGTAAAGGCATGATTAAATAACATCAGCAGATAGCTTAGCTGATGCCTTTATATACATCAAATTATTAAATCTCATATGAAGTGTGATATTCATGCTTAAAGTACATCCTCGTAATTGCCAAGCCACTTGGCAACCCAGTTCCACCTGTCATTTCTGTGCTTAGGTCTTACTGCTGCTCTCCTTGACTCTGGCATTCAATGTATGATTATGAAAATGTTTGAAGGCAAACCTGAAAGTTTGATTTATTGATAGATTAACGTTACAGGGAGAAACACCCTTCAGCTATGTTGTGAAGGTTGATATTTGATAGTTTGTCCACCAGAGGGCACTCTGCAACTTCCCTGTTGCCAACACTCGTGTTTGAAATGCCACAAATGCAACAACCAGCCTGATCCAAGCGTTCAGGCAGAACGTAGGTGAGTATATAAACTACAGACAACTAATGTTATGGAAATCTGATTCATGTGTCTGAAAGATACAGAAAATATTGCCACATATTACTATATCAGATATTTGACTCAACACATATCGGTGTTACTCTTAAAAATCCTCTATAAGTTGGCCTCAAATCTAAATTACTACAGATGTCAGAGGCATCTGCTTTTGACTGTAATGACCTGAACTGCAATAAGGAAATACTGAAGTTTACTTTACAATGATGTAGCAAAGTAGCAAATCACCACATCAGATAAAGATTAGGATGAATTATTAGTCTGTTTGATAACTAATCATAATTCATGTTTTTATGTGGCATTTGTTTTCTGACGCCTCTGCAAAGAGCTTCACAACAAAGAATATAATCAACATTTAAATATAGTTCAGTTAAGTTTATGCGGTTGGTTATGGCTGGTTTACTCTGCTTACCAAATTATTCTGGTGTGGTCCAATGAAGTTGGAGACTTCTCACTGCCACGGATGACGTATATGACATGAACTTGACATGAGATTAGACTTTTTGCCAGGTGATAATTTCCATAACAAACTCACTGCTATTTGACCCTGTAGGCGAGATGATCTTAAAATGTTTCCCTTAGAAGGTTAGGAACGCTCTTCTGAGGTCACAGTATCAATGGTGGTGTGTTAACTTCCCTTTTGTGAAATGAATCAATAACTTTTCATTCAACTCCCCAAACATATAATACACAGAGCAACTTGTAATTTGTCACAAGGTGTTTACTGTCAGTTTTAGAACAGTCGGATTGAGGGAATAGACTGAATACTGTGCAGAGTTGCACATGCTTGATTATGTAATAATAACTTATTAACCTTGTAGGTAAAGGGCGTTTTCTCTTGACTGGCTCATTAGTCAGCTCTATACAGTGACATACGGTGGCTTTTAACTGGGGGAAGGGCCTGCTTTAAAAAGGCTTGGGAGGATTATGTTATTGGATACTGTGTGTGCTTCTTTGTGTGTGTGTGTGTGTGTATTTTGCATGTTGGGGTTCATGCAGTGTTCTGAGGCACATAGCAATACATCAAAATCGACCCACATGGGACCATCAAATTAAGAAGATTTATAGTGTGGTGTTAGCATATGCTGTGAATTCTGGTGATTGGAGTCGCAATAATAAGCCCAGAGGACTGATAGTGGAGCAGTGGATTCTGTGGAAGAGGCTTTACATTGCTTCCTCATACTTGATTTAAACAGAGTCTGTGCAGTACATGGTAGAAAATATAGCTAATATAACAACTCAAAGATGAAGCTGATAATGTTGATTATCACATAAAAGTCTGGCACATGTATCAGCTGGATCTCATAGTTACTGCAATGGGAAACTGTACAGATGTGAGTGAGTTTGACAACAACCATATTGCTATGGCCTTGAAACTTGTGGACTGTGTTGCTAATTCCTTGCTGCCAGTTACCACAGGGCAACTTCATAGGTCTTCTAAAGTCCAGGTCTCAGCAGGTCAATTTCTTCGGGGCGGGGGGCCATCATGCTAAGGGCCCACAGGACTTGTTATGACACTGTGATTCATCAGCACACATATATCACACGGTGTGCTGCCTTCATGTCGTTTAGTGTCAGAGATTAAAGAAAGAAACCTCAAAGTGCTTCTACAGGGACAACACATGAGCAGGAACTGTTAAAGACTAAGCTGTTTACTCATAGAGCTCAACAGCCTGAGGTTTTAGCCATACTTGGTTTTGTCACATTCGCATCATTTTCCACTCAAAGTTTGAAATGTTAAAATTTGCAGACATACAGTCGATGTCAACAGCAAAGTGGAAATGCAGCATTTTGCAAAGTGCATGGATGTGCGAGCCAAAAGGAAATAGTTAGAGCACTTGCAGTAAACTAACTCAACCAAGTATCTAGTGTCTTCTTTAAGTCCATTGTTATGTATTTGTGGATAGTTTTGTCCTGGGAGGGAAAAGTGTATTTTTTTAAAGGGTAAATAGAAAAACATGCAAAAAAAAAAACTGCATAGTCGATGCAGATGTTTTCATTACAGCCCTTCTTTCCTCAGATCGAGTGAAAGTTGGATGCTTGCTGTGGAGATACATTATTCAAGAGTAAATGTTGCAGCTTCGATGCAGATTGTGCTTATTTCTCCAAAATTATTAGGGAAAAACAGCCGTAGCCATATTATGTCTCGTATCACTGGAGCCTGAAATGTCTATAGGGATTTACAAGGTGCGGGAATTATTTGTTGGAGCTGATTCTGGAGCTGTCAAGATGAGCATCTCCTTTTATTAGCCTAGGAGGTTGTATGTATATAGCGTGTTTTCAGGGTTCAAAGGTATTTTATAATTTTATTTTAATATTGTGACATGCTGAAAGCATGTTTGAGAGTCATGTGATTGGCCTTTGTAAATATATAGCTGGAGTCATAGACCTGCTACCAGCAAGGTTGTTCCCAGCTCTTCCATAAAGTCAAAATGTTCTGTTTCTGAGCTATAATATATGAATCCTTAAAGGATACCTGAAACATGTTTTTCCTGTTGTTGTAAAGATATAGATTTATGAACCACGTCACAGCCTGTTGAGCTGTTCTGTCAGTGTGACTAATTTCAGTTCCCAATTACCACAGCTAAGCCAGGGGATCTGCTTCTGCTTTGTGTCAGGAGCGTGGGTCCTATAGATGATCGGCGCTTGCATATGTTTAACATATCACATTTGGTTTAGACACTTGGCAGTGTTTTTAGGTGACGTTCCTCACCGTTTGAAGCATGAGGGGTCCTAAGGAATTAGAGCACTCTGGTAGAACGAATGGATCTCAGCATAACAATAAATCATCTCTCACTGGATACAATTCATACTCGAGCACATTGCAACAATTGAATCCCCACTGCTACGGGCTCTCACCATGTTATTGTCTCAGAACAAGTATTGATAGAGACAAGTGTGTCCACGAATGATGTGCATTATTGTTCTAGAGGATCTCATGTAGACAGAATCAGAAATAATCTTTTTATGGGCTTATGTTTGCATTTAATTTATTTCTTATATGAGAATAAATGTGATTTAATGAGGTCAAGTCTACTTCAAATTAAAAATTGCTAATTTATTTAGATTTTTTTTAGATGTTTAAGTTTTTAATTGACATGAAAATTAATGAAAGGTTCGACTGATTATGAGTATCTATAATTGAAATGGCATATAGTTTAGTAAAAAAGAATGGCAATAAAATGGGTTACATGTATTGGAAAGTTAACAAGAAACGCAAACAGGAACATTCAACGATAAAAGTGCAGTTGCCTAAACGCCCACTTGTGGCGAGCTAAGAGAGCAAGTTTTTGAGTTTTATATTAAAAATGCTTTAAATTGAAGTTAGCATTTTTATAGGCTTCTACAATGCGAAGGTTTGGCCTTTATTGTTAAATAGAGGCTGATTTTTTTTCCATTTCTCACCTGTTTAAATTGCATATAGACTTGAAGTTGCATTATTAGCTGTGTGACTTCTTTTACAGGTCAACGCCTACCATGGGGGTGGCTGTAGCTCAGGTGGTAGAGCAGGTCACCTACTAATTGGAAGGTTGGTGGTTTGATCCAAGTATTGATGCCAAGTATTCTTTGACAAGATACTAACCCCATGTTGCCCTCCAATACATCCATCGAAGTAGGAAGAATGTAGAAACAGCGTAGAAAAAAGTGCTTGGGTGAATGTGCAAGTTGTGTTAAGCGCTTTGAGTGCTCAGAGTAGAAAAGCACTACATAGGAACCACTCCATTTACTCTTACTTAAACTTATGCCTCAGTCACTAGACTGAATCCATCTTACTGCTGTTAAATCGCTGTCTCCACACACCAAAGTTTATGAACTGGTCCCCGTTTTTAAAATAGCCAGTTCAAAGGCAACACAACCCAAGAACCAAATGTTCCTCTGTCTCCAGCCACTGTTTTCCCCAGCTGGATGTAGTGTTAGCCAGCTGGAGTTACTAAACTGGGTTCTTTTGGTTGTGTTTGTAGTGCTAGAACCTTTTTATGAACATTTTAATGTGATTATTTGCCAAATATTATGACTTAGTGTGTTGTTAATTGTACTAAAAAGACTGTCAAAGCAGTTCTATACATGACTCAGTTGTGTTAAGGGGAATTCTAATATTTTATTCATACATGGCACTAATTAGCAGGTATTTCTCTATTTTCATACAGTTTAAGAGTGTAGCTTCCTTGCCAAGTTTTGCCAAGCTCTTATTCTAATAAGGTTACTTCTGGCTCCTAAAAGCATTGGTTAAAAGGCGACAAACCTATACCGTGAAAATGGCAGTCAATCATTGGGTGATGTCTTAGTGCCTTTGGTAATTTTTGAGAAAAAATAAAGTGCAGCTGTGTAAAATTTTCCAAAAATGTTGTACTGATATAATTTTCATGTTGCTCAGTTCTACTAAGATGAGTGTGAAAGGCTGATATAGCTGTTAAGAGCACAGGATATTAGGAAGGATGCTTCTCAGTGTATTGCCCCTGTGAAAGAAATCCCAGGGAAGTCTTGCAGGAATATATTTCCGAGCAGCTTGGACACCATGTGGCATAATAGACACGTTGACAGAGACACATCTGTACTGGGTAAAAAAAACAAAAAAACAACCATGAACATCTTTATAAGTTTGTCAGTTTGTGAAGTTTTGAGTCTGAAAAGCAGCTGGAGAAAATGTGCTAGCAGGGTGTAGATAAACACAATTACTTCCAATCCAAATCATCAAGTTTCGACCGCGTTTTGAATCAAAGGCAGGTTGCTCACTAGTTTTGGGAAGTTTTTCATCTTCCTGTTTGTTCATGCTTTCAAGACTTGTGTGAATTCCACAAAGTGTCACAGCACAACAACTTGTCATTTGTTTGAAAAACTGGACTAAATGTTACATAAAATTGCCTGTAGGAAGGATGTTCTTGTGGCATTTTGGAGTTATTCATCATTTATTTCTTTCGTTCTCTATGGTGCGCTGGCGCACAAACACGCTCTTACAAATATGCTCTTTTCACCCTCATTTCATATGCTACATTATACCCTGTGACTTCTCATTGTTGGCCTTTCTGCATCTAGCGGCGGGCCTGCGCTCGTCACATTTCTGCGTATTTGCTCAGCTGCACTTAAGGGTGTCAGAGGGCATCATCATACACCAGTGCGCGCGCACACACACACACACACACACGCACAAAAACAACATGTCACTCCTCCAATCCCCTGAGACAAGCTGCCACTGACAGGAACTTAAAATGCCTCCGATGCGTATGTGAAAGCAGGCCAACATCAACAGATGTGCTTGCTCATATATTCGAAGCATGTACGCCTGTCTCTTTCACTCTCTTGGATTCATACTTATGTGCGTGGACATACAAATATCTACACGCATTACAGGAAATATGATGAGGCATGCTCACAACGCATACAGTGCAGGAGTGGAGGGGAGCAGACGAGTGGAGCCGTGTGTGAAACCGAGGTCAGCACTCAGCTGTTCCAGACGTAACACCCCGAGGAACTCTGTCGTGTGCAAACTCACGCACACACAAATTCATGCACATGAGCCGTCCGGGAACTTGAAGGACACAGACTCCCCAGCAAGTGCTGCAAGTCTCTTTATAATAATAATAATAATAATGGATTGCATTTATATAGCGCTTTTCGGGGCCCTCAAAGCGCTGTACAATTCCACTATTCATTCACTCTCACATTCACACACTGGTGGAGGCAAGCTACAGTTGTAGCCACAGCTGCCCTGGGGCAGACTGACAGAAGCGAGGCTGCCATATTGCGCCATCGGCCCCTCTGGCCATCACCAGTAGGCGGTAGGTGAAGTGTCTTGCCCAAGGACACAACGACCGAGACTGTCCGAGCCGGGGCTTGAACCGGCAACCTTCTGGTTACAAGATGAACTGCCAACTCTTTGAGCCACGATCGCCCCTTTAAGACTATTAGCGTTTCAAAGTTTGCTAATTCCTTCTGTTTTGTGCTGCTCTGACAGCTGAGAAAGTAAAAGCTTTTGTGGCTAGCATGGTGGGAAGATAGAAAAACATAGGTTGAGATCATTAGTGAACCAATGTCTACTCTGTGTTTTAGCATCGAGTGAGATCATCACATTTATGACCTAGATTTCAGCACTGGATAGATATGTTTTCCAATGATAGCGCACCAAGATAGAAGTGCCAAAGAACGCCTTTTGTTCACTTAGACACACATCAGAAGAGCAGGCTGGTGACCCCAAACAGCTGTGGCAGATGGCTGCTTTTCCCTCAGTCTAGTTCTGCTGGACGTTTCTTCCTGTTAAAAGGGAGTTTTTCCTTCTCACTGTCGCCAAGTGCTTTCTCATAAGGGGCTGTCTAGATGTTGGGGGTTTTCTCTCTAACTGCTGGGTACCTCCCAATATAAAGCATCTTGAGGTGACTGTTGTGATTTGGCACTATATAAATAGAAATGAACTGTATTGGATTGGCCTGTTATGAAACAGTATTTTTTATGCTATACAAGAGGGTGTAAACAGAAGGAACAAGAGCAATAAAGCAACTTGAAAATGGCCAAGAAAGTCCAATAGAGATGTTTGCAGTTTCCAAATTCTTCTTCTTTTTCTTCTAGTTATACATAGGTCACTCTCCAGTATGATCAGTGGTTAAAGTAGGATTTGGCATTTGGTGGATTTGGGCCTTTTTGAATTTAGCTAACTGAGTTTGACACGATATAAGCAGATGTTAGAGCTGTTATTTCATATGGCTAATTTCCAAACCCTAGACACAATAAAGTTAGTATTAAAGGTAGAATTTGGTGAGTGAATCTAGTCAGCATAATCTCCTGAAATTTAAATTGACCTCACACTGACCATGAAGACAACCCTCTGCTCTGCAACAGTCCAACTCAGTGATGCACTGTGAACTTCACCACAGTACTCCAAACTAACCCACTTATCCTGCAGTGCATCAGTTTTTTCAGGAAACCCATTAATAACAGAAAACATTTACGTCAAGTTGTTTTGCAAGATAATTCACAAAAAAATAATTCATCATTGCTATATATCCAATATCTGTTTTAAAAACTCTCAAATTAATTGGGAGATTGAAAGTAAGCTGTAAATTCCCAGTTTGTCGAATTTCACTTGGTGGGCACACCGTAAAAACAAAATCCTAAAAAAACAGTAATATTCCGGCAGCTGGGGCGCCAAAATAATACCAGAAAATAACAGAAAATAACTTTCTCATGAAAATACGGTGATTTTTTCAGTAATGACAATACAGTTTGTTGCCCTAATTTTACATGGGATTTTGCCTTTTTCAAGTGCTTTTAAACATTAAATTAGGAACATTTTAATGCGATTAAACAATGACATTACCTATAAACAAGGTCAATGAATGCAGCAATATGAATAATAATACTTAAATGTACAGAAATATACAGTTAACGGTTGGTTTAAATAATGCATTGCATTCATATCGTGCTTTTTGAGACCCTCAAAGTGCTTTATAATTCCACTTTATAATTCCCCTCTGGCCATCACCAGTAGGTGGTAGGTGAAGTGTCTTGCCCAAGGACACAACGACCGAGTGTCCGAGCCGGGGCGCGAACCGGCAACTTTCTGATTACAAGGCGAACTGCCAACTCTTGAGCCACGATTGCCCTAAATAACAATAATTATTATTATTATTTGATGTAAAAAAAAGTTTATAAGAATCATTTTATATATTTTTCCATAGCATTACATTTGAATTTAACAGTTCAATCTTTCAAATAACGGACAAATATATGTGAAATTATGATGCATTTGTGAATGTATTTTAACAATATAAATATGCATATGTACAGACAAATACATGTAACAAACAAGAAAATTATGTTTTATTACATTTACAGTGATTTTACGTTAATTTACATTTGAAATGTAAAATCAGAGCCTATTTATGTGAATTTAATGATATTCTAGGAGAACAGTACAAAACTGTAAAATACACAGTAAAATACTTTTATATTACAATTTTTTTTTACAGTGCAGTCCTTGCCTTTGAATATCTCCGGTCCTCCCTTTCTTACTTCTTTCTCCTTCTCTGAGTGTCATTACACCCACAATAACATATTTATTTTCCTCCCTGGAAAGTGCAGTAACTTTGCATTAGGTACCATGGCACAGTGTGCAACAAACCTGAAAGAATAAAGGCTTGTGTTGAAAAGAGGCTATTTGAAAAGATGCATTTGAAATTACCTCGTCACTTGAAAAACTTTACCGCTGAAGTACCGTAAATGCAATATTGACACTTGCACCGTGAATACATCACAGAGTCGACATGAAAAATGGATCGCTTTAAGGGTGTAAGCGGGAATATTGGTTGTCATTTTCTTATAACTGAGCAAGCATCACCAGCATTGACTGGAAGGAACAGGAGGATTAGGCACACAACAACAAAAATGAACTCTTTTATGTATTTACCTGCCTATCAGATTTAATTACTCGTCTAGAAACATGACATCAAAGAAGGAAGTAACTTCTTAAATGATGTGTGGTAGTGATTGTTCACATATAAAGTTTTATACTTTTTATTAATGTAGAGTTATTCAGTTGCAGTTTTGTTTCTGTTTGTTTTTCTTCACCAGGGCATATAGTGAGGCACAGAATGTAAAACCCTACATCTCAGTCTAAATGTTTTATTATTCAAATCAGTTTACTGGAAATATTCTTCAGTGAGTCATGAAAAATGGAGAGTCAGTAAATTATATAAATTCTAAATGATAGAAATTAAAATTATATTAATTGAATCAGTTATAATTAGAGACATTATTTAGACACATACATTCTTCATGATCATGACTGATATGGGTCAGGTGTCATTTACTCTTTTCTTGTTACCAAGTTTATAAGCCAGCAAATACATTAAGGTACAGCAGATACTTAAAAGAAGGCGGTCCGATGAAAATGGTTGTGTGGGTGTAGCCTCAATGTCAAAGAAATAGGATTAAGGTTTATTGGTTTTAAATCAACACATTAGACTTGAAGATCCAAAATTATGAATTGCACGTGTCAAAATGGACACATGCAATAGTTATAGGGGGTGAAGGTGCATTTCAGTCACAGAGTTTATATTAAAATTGGACTTGGCTTAAAGGTGTCCAAAGTGAAGCCAATCTGACTTTATCTCTAAATGAACATAAGTTTAAGTCTATCTTGCATCAAAGCCTCGGCTCAGTTTTAGAAGGTGGCCAGTGTTTCACCTTTCACCCTATCCTCCAGCTCTGGCACGCTGCCACTGTGTCTGGTTTATTAATGGGTTTCCTGCATGTCCTGCAGATCTTGGGCTGTATCCAGCTAAGGGCAAATGGAGGGGAAGATAATTCCATGTGCCTGTTTAAATCTAAATTGCACATGTGAGACACACACCTAGCAACTGTGTACCTACCAACACTGTGCACATTCAAAATCTTTTCCCAACTGTCCCAGGCTGCAGCCATGTTGGCTGTATTAGTATTCGTGGGCAGGAGTGGCTGGTGATCTCTCAGGGAAGTGACAGTCAGAATGGGCCGTCTGGAACACTCTGTCATTCAGCCCCAGTCAGGGCCTGTCCAATTGATCCAGCCCAGCTGTCAAAGCCAATGAGAGACGCTAGACTAAGAAGCAGCAGGGACGGTTTGTACTGCCAGGGGTTATGGGTGATGTATAATATAAGGATGGTGTTTGTGTTATAACCTACCTGGCAGGAGTCGATCAGTTAGCTTTGGCTCTGTAGAATATCTTTGCTGAGCCGTGAACACTGATGTCCCGATGAAGCGTTATTCTTGGAATTCAATTTGAGATGGCGTACTGTCGAATGAATATATGTTCCAATTAAATTTTGCTAAAACTGTTATCAAACACTGAAAAAATACAATAATTAATGATAATTAATACCTGCTTCACCCACGGGTTGTTAGATTCAGTTTTCAAAAGATGTGTAACGGCTCTAGATTTCATTTCACAACAGGTTTTACTTCATTGGGGGTTTTTTTATTCAGTGGGAGCTATTTGTAGGTCAAAAATGAGAAGGTAGTGGAAAAAACTGTTATTTTTATGATAACAATAGCTGATCATGGTTTTGCCAAAGTAGAAAAGTAGAATTAGCACACATTGTCCATTTATGAAAGCTGAACTGCCCGGTGATCACCTGTTGCTAGGAAAAAAAATTATTCCCTAATAGTTGCAAATGGTTGCTGGCTGTTCCTCTAAAATCAGTTGCTAAACACCCCGTCACACAGGCCTAGAAACCAGTGATTGATCTTCCCTGGTAATTGTATCTTGTTAGAAAAAAATGTTGTCTTCCCAGACTGGTTGGCGATTGTTTTGGTTGTTAACAGACTTCCACTGTCATCTGTATTTTGAATGGAAGATGGCGAATATTACAATGCTAAGAGCTAACATAGCACAAAACACAAAATGCTCTATGGAAAAGTAATGTGGTTTGCAGGTTTATTTAAACTGCAGATGGTGTTATATGAAAGATTGCCAAAGTCATATTCCTTCTCTAAGACTGAAATTTATAAAAATCCCACCTTTAGTTGAGCTGTTTGGCAAACCATCAGACAGTTTCAGCTGCTAGCACAGTAAAAAATATATGAGAACAAGCTCTACGATAAACTTTATCAACAAATTATCCAAGAAATGCACAGTCACACCACAGCGGTGACTGATGGAAACAAACAAAAAAAAAAGCATCTTCCAAACTACAACTTTGAGAGGTTATAAGAGAGTTGGCGCCAAAACTCTGGCAGCAGTTATTCTCAGCACCCAGGTGGAGTTTTAGTTAATTGTGTGATATGGATTGGCCAAGCTGCTTCATCCACCAGCCAGGGGTTATTGATGATGCTCCCCTATATTCACTATTTTGTACACCTGTATAGAGCGAGAGAGACCGCTCTGTCGACAGTGCTTGGACAGCCTTTTAGTTGGCTCTATGTGGTTTAGTTGAGGATATTTTCCAACAGCCATTGTCTGATGATGTATGGGCTGCTGTTTGGGCTCAGGCCACCTTTCACACTGTGCTTTATTCAGCCTTGATGTGGCTGTGTGAACTTTGCCAGGTATTCACTGAGGCTGTCTGGTGATACAATGGCAGTGTCAAAGAGGAGTGTGCACTTGAAACCATTTTGGGGCCAGGGCCTGGTTAGTAATAGACTTTCATGTATGGAGAAAAGGCATTCAAAATCCCAAAACTGTTTAAAAGTTTTCGGTGTATAATTTTTCATTGCAATGATCCCTATTCAGATTCTTGCTTTAGAGATTGTTTGTTAGTAATTTTTCAGCGAATGGTTTCATCAACCCATAGGAAGACTATAGAAAAAGGAATCTGATTCATATGTACACATTATCTGACTCCAGTGATTCCAATGGCTCCAATGGCTCGAGATCTTTCTGTAAGACTAGACTTTTTCAACATATCAGGCTATTTGCTGCTGCATGTATTTAAATGTTAGTATCTTAAAATTCCGCCTCAATCATTTTACACTCTGACACAGATACTCCCCTCAAAATGCTTCCACTTATCGTTACACTCGCAGTAGCACAAGATCAGAGCGGGAGGGAGAGAGAGAGAAAGAGAGCCAGGGACAACAACGTCACATTAGAAAGGTATAGTAACTATTTTCAGTTGCGGATGATAAAGAATTCAGAAAGTTTATTCATGCAGGCCCATATGACAGAGAATGTGCATGTTCTTTTTGTTTTCATATTTTAATTTATATTCAATTGTATTGTGGTTTGCAGTGTTTTGTGTTGTTTCACTTTAAATTTGTTTAAAAGGAAAAAACTAAAAATTTAAATAGTTAAAAGCTGAAATATAAATAGTTGGTTTTTATATTATATAATTTATTTATTACATTTTATGTGGAGTGAATAAATAAAAGTATATTTACGGTGGCCCCTAGAGACAAAGCACGTACAAACTTCAAAACACGTAAAAAGTCCAAAACACGTACAAAAGACAACAGAAGTGCTCCAGGATGCTAGGCGCAGTGTAGTGGCTACACAAGCCAGGAAGTACCAACGACCGGATTTGGTGTGTGGTAGTAACAGGTAAATGAACATTTTTTTTAAATTATTTGAATATATATGAGTGCTTGTGTATAAATACACAAACAATACACATATGCTTTCAATTGTGTAATTTAAGTGATCTAGGTAGTTCTGTTTTGGAAGTTCGGTCTTTTTAGTGAGCCGAGCCGGAAATCCCATCACTACTCTCTTCCACAGCATGTCTTTTATCCTGTCTTCCTTCTCTCAGCCCAACAAATTGCAGATGGCCCCGCCCCTCCCTGAGCTTGGTTCTGCTGCAGGTTTCTTCCTGTTAAAAGGGAGTTTTTCTTTCCCACTGTCGCCAAAGTGCTTGTTCATAGGTGGTCATATGATTGTTGGGTTTTTCTCTGTATATATTATTGTAGGGTCTAACTTACAACATAAAGCACCTTGAGGTGACCGTTGTTGTAATTTGGTGATGTATAAATAAAATTGGATTGAATTCAATTGACAATTGGTCCATAATTTACATTATAGCATTGCATGCCTGCTGCAGATTTGCTCCATTATCCCTGAGTTTCTCTCTGGATTGATGTCTAGTGATTGTTACAGTGAACTCAATGTCCTGTGGTCCAAAAGGACATAGTCAGCAACAATACTCAAAAAATCTGCCAAGAAAACCTCTCCCACAGCATTACATCACTGCCAGCAGCCTGAACAATTGATACAAGTCAGGATGGATTCATGCTTTCGTGAATCTGGTGAGGCCCATCTGCTTCAAGGTTTGATCTAGATTTGTGTGGGAAAATCCTAGTAGATCAACAGTTGAAATAGTCAGACCAGGCCATCTGGCACCAACAACCATGTCAAGTCACTAAAATCACCTTTCTTCTCCATTCTGATGCTCGGTTTGAACTTCAGCAGGTTGTCTTGACCATGTCTTCATGTCCAAGTTGATTTGCTGCCATGTGATTGGCTGACCAAATTTTGGGGTTATCAGTTGCATTAACAGTTGAATATTAATACCTGATGGAGTGGCTGGTAAATGGAGATTTGAGATGCCTCGTTTTTTTTCTTGATGAGTGTTTTTTTTCCTTATTTCGCTTAGCAATAAAGAAAAACTGGCGCTACATATATTTATTGGGTATGTTGAGTTTTTTTGTAAAAATTGGAATATCAGTTTAATTCACCATGTGCAAACATTTCAGTTCAAGTCAATTTCATTGCCTGCCCTTCACACGGCTTCTGATTGGACATTTGTCCCACACTCGATTGCATTTGATTAAGCTGAGCTCAAATGGCTCCTGGCTACAGAGAGCAAAACGAGAGGTTGACTGTTATATGGAAATTGTGCTGAAATAGCTTCAGAAATTATTATGCAGAATTATTACATAATCTAACCTACTACCATTTGTCTGGCAATATAGTGAGAGAAAATTGTCTTTACCGCCCTGCGTGTGAATCTCTTATTGATACACTCTCAAACAGAGTTCCAGAGCTAAGTTTAGGAGAAAATTCTACCATGAGAAAGTGCTACAATTTATAGAGATATGAGCAAAACAGTCAAGCTTCAAATATGCATACATCACCTTTGGTGGGTGTCTATTTTTTTAAGAGAGGGTTGAAGTTTGTGTGGTACTGTAATGGTGATGCAGCAGTGGCAGTGATTGCAGTGTTGGGTCTGGTGGTAAATGAGTTCAGTGAAGGCCAAGGAGTTCTGTTGGAGGAGGTTCCATAGTAGGAGGGCAGAGGAGACCTTTTTTTCCTTCCGGCTACAAAGGAATTCCAAATGGTGCTTTATGTGACAGACTTTTAAAGACGTCGAGAAGAAGCAGTGTGATAGGTGGGTATTCTCCTCCAGGATGCCACGTTATTGCCTCAAATACAAACATGGAGTCAAAATCATGTGAAGCACCTGACATAACCCATAAATATAAATTATTTAGGAGTTGCATAAACGTATAAATAAAATGGGAATGTCTTACAGTTACACAGGTGGTGATATTTTTATGTTGCTTTAAATCTGTGTTACTATTGGAAGGTACGGGTTCCCTGAGACCCCCTCCAGCAGGTACAGACCTCACTGTTCTGACAGCTAGCCTGTGTTTTACATTCAGAAAGAAGGCCGGGGTCACATCTGGTGTTACTTTCTGATTCCGAGGTTAATGGAGGTCTGAAGTGTTAAGCCTTGTGTGAAAGTCTGGTAATCAAAGGGCATTCTGGAGCTGGCTGTCTCCCTTTGGTTGTTGTTTTGCATGTTCAGTGCAGCTGGATTAATCCAGCACTGTGGTAAATTTGTTGTACAAGAGCTCTACATTCAGTTGTTGCGCTTCGCAGGACTGTTCAGGGCAATCTAGGAGGATGTATATAGTGAACTGCAAAACGTGTTCAACATACTGTTAGATGTTTTATTCATTCAACTGCAGTTGAGTTTTATTCCACACCAGAATTGTACCCAAGCATCACATTTTGGGGGATTTTATGTAGTTGCATCCTCCCAGTCTGCATGTCTCCCCGTGTGCCCAGCCTCTTGGCTGTTCTGGACCACACTGAGAGGAGGAAGTCATCAAACAACATGCCAAGCCATCGCCATCTGATAGCAGGGACACTGACCTTCTCTTCCTCATATCTGATGGTGGTTTTTATCTGCCAGACAAATGTCAGAAATACCATTCCCCAAGCACAGTCGCTTTGGCACCGCCGCCAACTTTTCTTCCCCACTCCCTGCCTTCTCTCCCTCCCCAACCGACTGTGAACAGCAGAGCTCCAAGCGAGACATCTGCAATACCACAGCTGTCAGTCAAACCGTGATATAGAAGAGAACTCGCACAGCTCAGCTGAATCCTAAGGGCGAGGGAATAATAGGAAAGTGGCTGGGACCTGGGACAGAAACTTCATTAAAATTTCATAAAACTGAAAGAGCTAATTGGAATTTTACTTATGCCACATATTGTGAGACATTCGACAAGATAGTATCGCAGTTGAACTGGCTTTTGTCGAAGATTCATTTATTTTTCAAAAGCAAATGTATTAATTTGGTAGGTCATGTATAGCACCAAAGGGAATATGAACTCTGCATTGACCTAAGCAACAAACTACATTAATCCTAGTAAAAGAACGTTACACCAACATTTCTGGTTTGTCTTTCCTGCTGAATATTCTTTTGATTAGTTCTAAATTTACCAGCTAACGGGCTGACTAACTAGCCATGTGTAATCCATTTTTAAATCCAATTTATTGATGTAGGATGTTGTGCTTTTTGTACAAAAAGTGGTATTTGTAGAAGAACTTCAAATTTGTTGAAGGATTGAATCGATCTGACTACAATACATGGAATCTGTGTGTTTGTTTCTTTGTCCGTGAACATTTTCTAGAATAACCAAACTTTGGGGGTCTAAAGTGTACCTGTGTGCAAACCTCCTGCAACTATGAAAAATCGTTGCATGGTAACCAACTATTGCAATTGCAAGTGATAGTGTCAACAATCAACAAGTCACCCAAAGGCTGAGGGTGTTACAATGGGCCAATATGACCCATTCTAAAAGTTTATGCACCTAGAACATTTGATACAAGCATTCTGGGATTTTAATTTCACAATAACGTCTCATTTAGATCCACAAATATATCGTGTCGTGTATATATATATATATCGTGATGCCTTCACTAAGCTAAAATGGCCCAATTTTTTGCATTTAAACATCTACCCGCCCCTCTGTTTTAATATATATATTAATTTGCAAACAGCATAAAAAGAGCAAACAACACTATATGACGGAGATGTGCATATGGAAAGTAAGTCGTAATGTAGTCGATTACTTCTGCTGTTGCATAATTAGTAAAGCAATGTAATTACCAGCTTAAGGTAATGAGTAATTACTTAGTCCTCCGTTTTACTGCACAGAAAAAATTCCAGATCCAGTTGCATCTGGAGAGCTGTCTCACCGTGTGCCTTCCTTTGTTGCAAGTTGCAGAAAACATTTCTGGCTTACACCTCCCAAACAAAACTGCTTAGGTTGTTCAAAACCGTAATGACATTCAGCAGCTACACAGTACACACCGCTCCCTGGAAACACTAATTTGCATTTTCTCACCAATACAACCCATGCCCTCAGTAAAACAGGCCATTCTGGCAACAGCATTGCTGGTATGTGATGGTTAGTTTGCATTTGATATGCATAGCAGTATAGCTGCTCATACATTGCACCCAGAGGGTCTGGGGACCAATGAATAAGGTCATGACGGATTTAGAAGAAGAATACAACGGAGACAAATTGTTTATGCTTGTTATGAAATCAGGTTGCTAGCATAAAGATGAGTTGAGGGTGCTGTGGAATAGAAAATGAGCTCCCTAAAGGCATCGACTAGAAAATGACTGAGTAATGCGTTTGCACACAAGAAGTGCTATTGTCAGTTTAAGACACGCTTACTTAAGGAAAGGCTTGCAGGAATTCTCCGTCTTGAGAAATAAGGTCTTTGGTGAATGTTGGTATCTGGGGTAAGGTGATTGTTTTTGCATGTAAATTTTTATCATATTTAGAGAATGAGTTATATTGGATGGAGCATGAAGTAGGGGAAGGAATCAGCAACCAGTTCCCCAAAATTATCAGGATCTATTGCCAACACTAGAAGCTCAAATACACAATGAAATTGAATAGATTAATTCTTCTTGATTAAATATCTTCAGTTCCTCTGACATTTTCTTCTTTTTTGAGTTAAAGTATTATTTTATTTTTAGATAACTTGAACTGGTAACAGTTATAAACATTGCTGCAGAGTGATTCTCTGTTTAGTGTGGAGGATTTTTTTTATTTTTTCTTTGAGTGAACATTACTCTCAATGAAAGCAAAACAATAATAATGAGTCATTTTCCAATTTAGCTATCAGTAATAGCGATGTTTCAGAAGGTATAGCTGCATTTGTCTAAAGTAATCGAATTGCAGTGCTGCGTGGCTTTTGTGTAATTAACTGATTTTTCAAAAAGATATTCAGAAAGCAAAGCTTTTTTTATTTAACCACAATGAGTCAGTACACATACCATGTAATGAAAATATTTAAATTCTGAATATATACTTTACACTTCATTAACTTGAACAAACTCGAGCAAAAGTTGACTTGCGTTTTTCTTTTTGTTTGTTTTTAATTTCTAAATTTTCTGGATTTACAGGGCCCAATACCAAGAGCGTCACCATACGGTGAAAAATTAAACTACAATATATCACAAAATATTTGTAAATAAATAAATTAAAATACATTTAAAAAGTCCCTCCAATGGTCAGGATTTTTCCACTGTAAACAACACTCTTTGCTCCATTTAGTTCCACTTAGTTCCAAGAAGTTTGCCTGAAAACATTCACGTGAAACTTTACTTATTAGTGGACCTTTTTTTTTTTCAATAAATCTACACTACTACATTTTCTGTAGCCAAGTTAGTACAGCTTTACTGCTAAAGATATAGAGAAAAAAGGCATTAAAAATAAGGTATCACATTTCTACTGCATAATGAGCCACATAATGTGACTAAAGCTGTGTTGAACTTCAGTGGGGTCCCTTGTAGTTAGTCTTGTAAGCACTGCGTATTGCACAGTGCAGAGATACTGCTGCTCCATGTTTTTTGTGTTTTTGGATGTGCATGCTTGTGTATGTGTGTGTGTGTGGATGCAAATGTGTAGAGGGATGCAGGCGTGTGTTTTTCACAGCGTGGCTAAACTAAATTATCCGCAGAGGTGTGCATTCCACTCTGAGAAATTGTGTACTACAAGACAGGCGAGTAAAGGGCGGCTGGGCGGGTGGATGCAGAGACAGAGACAAACCACAAGCAGAGAGGAAGAGAGAGAGAGATAAAAGGTGGATGGTTGTTATTGAGGAAGGAGTCTGTTGTTCCAGTATGGCAGACAAGTGCCACACTCTTAGACAGGGGCTAAGTAGGAGCAAGTTGGCCCACAGTCAGATTTGGGTAGCCGCGGTGCTTAATCATCCTAGGCTTGGTGCTGGATTTGACAGGTGAGTTATGAGCAGACGCTACAGGTAGGAGCCCCAGTCTTCCCACCGCTCACTGTGACCTTCGCTCTGCCCATAAATAATACAGAGACCATAAAAACCTGATTTAGAGTAACTGGGCCGACTCCATCTTTGCCTGGGTTAATCTTGGCTAGGTGTGGACAGGGTAGGTAGTGCAATACACCTGGGGGCTGACACAGATGACAGTGTGTCATGGAAACTTTTGTGTCCCTGCTACAGTTTACACCTATATCCAGATTTACAATACCAACATCTGAGTACTGCTTGGTAGCAAGTTTACCTTCTGACCTTTACTTTTCACAGTTTTGTACCTGTTGCTTTGAATCGCTATTTGATGTTTATCGGCCTTTTTTGTAAAGCCATTGCTACCTATGGCACTTATAGTCTTCCTCGCCTCTGTTATAACTGCTTATAAGCATATAGACTGTTCAGAGAGTTAAGATGCTCTATATATCTGACATCATGAATTTGTAATGTTTAATGGCGAGAGGTTAAACATTATGGTGAGACTGTGGGTTGTCTCTGAAATTCAGTGACTCGTAGCAATGATAGGTGAATAATGGTTAGGGATACAGAATGGGAAAGTATCATAACTTTCAGGCAAAGAGCACTATTACCTGATTACATTAAAGCATGGTAAATGCATTAGATGGTTACCTATGCAACCACAGCCTGGATTCTCCTCTATGGTGACCAAACATAAACCTGTCACCATCTTAGCTTTTTAAAAATCAAATGTTCCTGACACACTGAGTCATAAAGTAACCACACTGCTTTACCCTATTTGTATCTAAAAATTCTCTCTTGGCTTCCAAACGTGACATCATGCTTCATTAAATAAGATGTGAAATGAGCAAATGAGCCCATTAACTCATCAGAAAAGTTTGACTGGGGACATGGGTCAGTGGAGCCTAGGGATTTTTTTTTTCTAGAGACTTATTTCCCCCTTCTTTTTTACAACCATAGGAGTTACCCCTGTTGGCCACTAGAGCAGGGCAATATGACCAAAAATATTTATCATGATATACATTTGAAAATTTGCGATAACGATATAACTGACGATATAATTGACGATATAATTGACACTAGACAAAATACTTTACAACTCCTCAGCTTTATTGGTGCAAAAAAACCCAACAAAACCCATCAATGTATTTTCACTTAAACAAGCAGCTGTTTTTTATGTGCATTAAAGTTATATAAAAAATTAACAGTGAAAATGCAAATTCCTTGCTGACAGTTTAACCAAAAGGCATTTCCAGTGGAAATTGGCCGACATATCCTCAGCATAACCATGTATAATATCCACAACACTTAAAAAGCGGTTATGCACACACAATACGGTAATATTATGTTGAAGCACAGTACGTATCACTCCGCGAGGCGCCTGCCTACTACAGCCGTAATGCTCCGACAATCCATCCAGCGGTGTGGCTTCGTAGCTTAGCAAAGTCGTACTAAAACATTTGACAGATTTTCGAGCGCCGTGTACATAAAATCATTTCGAGGTCAGTAAAGACAACCAGAATTCATACATAAGACACACGGGATCATAAGGGGCACTGTCGATTTTCAGAAAAATCAAAGGATTGATTTTTGTGCCGTATTTTCAAAAAAAGTAATAACGACGGCCTGCTAGCATGCGCTACCAAAAATAGTGCTTTGTTCCACACCACTGAAGTTGCAGCATTTTTACAAACCAATTCTGGTTCATCCGTTTCATTTAACGATGCGCTTTCTCTCTTCTCATTCTGCGTCGCCGCCATGTGCGCATGTAAACAAAAGCACTGTGCATGCGCGTTTTACCCATATTCTATCGCGATATTTCATTTTCCGATCGTTGCCCAACATTGCACCGGTATTACCGTGACCGGTATGATATAGCCCAGCCCTATTGGCCACTAGAAAGAAAGAACTGGTTTCCTTTATAATGGGAAGGAGATTTGACATAGAGACAGAAACACGACTGACTTGTGAGACAGAGGGAACAAGGAGACAAGATGAGAAACGTGGAACACGGGGAAGGCAAGAAAACGGGAACCTAAAGCCTAAGAACAAATAGTATAACATAAGAATATAACATAAACATAATAATGAGAATCAAAACCATGAATAACAATAATTAAGGAATATAAATTAATCCACAACCACAAAACCGTGACTCTCTTGACTCTTTTGACTACTAGTAACCACTGGTTGCAAGGGAATAGTGTGTATTTCTTGTCCAGTTGTCAAGTGGTTACAAGAGGTTGCTACAATTGGGTAACATAGGTTGCAAAGAGGTTTATAGCGCTGTCACAACATTCTCCTTGCAATTGCTATGGTTGCTAGCAGATTGCCATGGTTGGCGGTAGTTTGCATGAAAGTAAGTAAGTGGTAGTGGAACAATGAAGTGCAATGCAAACTGGTAAAAGAAACTACTTGGCTTTAAAGTAAAAGTTGAACCTTTTGTTAGGTGCCGGCCGGTTGCAGCAGTAAAGCGCAACCTTTGCTTTGAAATCAGACATTCTCAGTTTGTTTTCAGTTTGTTTTGCACTTAGTCAAGTTGCACTTCTACATGGTGTTTGGTTGGCTGCTAGCAACCAACAGAAACATAAAAAGGTTTTCGATACGGGACCCTTTGTGGGACCAATTATATCTAGTTACAACCTGCAAACTATGTGGGAATTCTCATTTTTCCCAGTTAGTCAGAGTTGCCAACAAGGTTTATGGCTGTGTGACTGAGACCTTAGCTTCGTAGCCTTCTTGCCTCTCTCACCAATAACAAAAAAAAAAGTTTAAAAAAAAAAGCATGGACCCTAGATTTCTCATAACTTTAAGCTTCAAGTGGCAAGCAAAGCATGTAGCAAGGCTTGTTCCTGAATCTGGTATATGGCAATGGGGTCCTAAAAAGACGTGTCAAAAATGACCTTCAGTGTTTTGGTTTTTGCTCAGACTGCTCATGCTTAATTTTCACGCAGGAGCTAAACTATTCAAGGCTGTTTTCATCCGTATGAAAGATCGCATCCTCCAATCTCATTAGGACTCTTTAAAAGGATGGTTTTGTGTTGATTTGATCATCCTTTTTCCAATTCAGACTCCTGTTTAGGGTTTTTTATCAATTTTTCAGGACTCATTCATCAGGACCCAAGTAAATTCTAATAAATTACTTTTATTAGAATTTACTCGGTTGTAAATGGTAAATGGCCTGTATTTGTATAGCGCTTTTAGTAGTAGTAACAATCCCTCTGTACAATGCACGCAGACAAACTCTGTCCTGGTTGCTGTAAGAATTCCTTTTAAAACTATTTTAAAAGAAAGAAATACAAACTGCATCGATGAAGGACGCGCATCCATCACCCTGGATGTTGGATTTAATTTTCCTTTGGATGCTAATGAGATAGTTGGAAAACTTCCAATGACAATTTTTCTAAATAGGTTGTTGCTGTTAGATTCATTTTTTTCAGCAGCTTTCAAGCTATTGCATTTTAAAATGACTGTAAGTAGTTTCAGAGTTGTTAAGAGGCAAAAATATGAAAAGAAACCCCACTATTTTTGTGCAGCGTGTTATTTTATTGCAGCATAAATTGTTACGTAAAACATCTGTACCAAGGTAAACCTCAGACATCTCTATTTAAATGCTAATAGCAGCCTAAGGTAAGACCCTAATGTTACTGTACAGCATATCAGCTGCCTGCATTAAATCTCTTAGGGTTAATACCTGCGGTGGGTTCATTTCACTGCCAGTAATGATATTGTCTCAAGGTAACCTTTAATCAACCTTTGGACTTTATTTCTTTTTTCTGCCTCGCGGTGTCTGCTTTACACCAGGCGATTCCCTAACAACCTTATTGTTACTCGAAAGTCAGCTGTAATAAATCGTCAATTATTTCATCATGCGATTTATATTGGAGAGGAGTTATTTTAATTAAGAGATTCATTAAGTTAGTTCATTAATTTCCCCACAGGTGCCCCGGATTCTCGGGAGAATTTTCAAATCAATTCTGAGCCCTATTATTTAATATCAGATGGAAGAGTTGCTGAGCAAAAAAAAGGGGGCAGGTTCAGTGTGGTTTAATCTTCAGGTGGGTTATTCTCAGTCAATAAAAGAAATTAAAAATATATGTATCAAAGTTTATATATAGTCAGCTTTTAATTATCCCCTTATTTCAGCCACTACCATATCCCCTGAGTATTTGCCAGTATGACAGCCATAATCTTTTCTCCAGGCTGCTTAACTCCGAACTGACCATTGCACATAATTTCACTGAATTTGCCGCATATTGCATCTCAAGTCCTCTGCCTGCCCTCCAGCTGTGTACCATAGCTGTCAGCCTTACTCTGCTCCAGGTTGATGTATGCAGGATGCTATCTATCATTGCCACGACATTGCATATCCTCTTCAGTCTGACACGTTTGACAGGCACTCGCGCCCATTAATGCCATGGTATCACCTAGCTTGTTATCACTGTATCCACAAGGAGTTTACATTGCATGGCGTACAGTCGAGTCCTCCACTGTGGTGCGGGAGGATAATTTCCCCTGCTCTATTCTCTGAGCGAGCTTCTTGAATATGACTGCACACATGCTGAGTGGATAGTCAAGAGATCGTCCAGCTTCTTCAGGCTCAAAAGGCGTCAGTGATGGATGTGAAATGCTGGAAAGACATCGTAGGACAGAGTGTTGGCCCGCACCATCGATCACTCATGCAGAGCAGATGACACAGTTCTCTCTCGCTCTCTATCTCTCCCTCTCTCTCGCTACCAGCCTGCGAGTTTATCAGCGCTGCCCAGAATATTTAACAGGGAAGAGAGCGCACCCGTGGGATCTCATTTGCACAGGTGTCCATCTGGTAGAAGTTGTCTGGGATAATCTCCACATCATGTCACATTTGCATCCGGGCTTCAGGAAAAATGGCACACTACAGTAAGAGGAGCGTGTGGAGCCGTCCAGTTCGAGTGTAGGGGGGTGGGGGTGGGGGTGGGGCGTGGGGGGGCGTGGGGGGGCGTGGGATTGTTTGCAGACACTGTGGTGAAGACCAGTGTGTTTTCGCGCTAATCCACGAGGCAGCTAATGCCTCGCAATTATGTAAGGATTTAACATGTTTGTAATTGTTTGTTGGTTCAGCTCAATTTGTGTAACCAGCTTTAGTTGGAAAATTAGCTGTGAGATTTTCCCTAAACACTGCCAATTTGTTGGTCTTTTAACCAGGGGGGGGGATTTGCTGCAGTAGGGCTGAAGAGTACTTGTCAATTGTGACAGTCTTATTAGGCGGTTTGGGCAAAGAAAAGGTGCCCCTATTGCATAAATTGATCATCAAGGACCTTTGCTTCTGTTCCCCCCCTCCTCCTTTAAATAGCACAACTTTCCCAGCGAATCAATGGCTTCATCGATTCCCCAAGTTGGGTTAAGAATTACTCGAGCAGCAGATCCGATCTCAAAATCGCTGTCACATTAATGACACAAAGAGGATTGCTGCTTGTGCTTAGCAGCTGGATCGCTTCTTCTCACGGGGCTGTCCGTGAAGCGACACCCACTCAGGCAGGCCTAGATCTCATCCAGGATACCTCGAGCTTGCCTGCATACGAGCGCTCGACTCACATTTAGACACACAAATCACTGAAGGTGCGCGCCGCAGTGCCGAGCAGTAAAATGAAATGTTTATTCCAGCGTGGATAAATACTCTGCCGTATCTGCGAAGCCAGGCGAGCATGGAGTCTCCAAACATCACGAGTAATCTCGCATTTTACGCCGTCTCTCCCTCGCGTTATAAATTCTCTTCTTTATGTGTATGACCTGAGCACTTACAGTACATCAGTTGTAGCAAGTCATTTTCTGCTAGCTCGCACTGTATCTGCGAAAACGCATGAAAACAAAAGGCAGTCTTCGAGTGCTGTTGACTGTAAGCGCTCTAGCTCTTCAATAACACCCATTGGTTTTTCATTAGGACACATGTACTGTATATATACAAATATATATATTCATATGCACAGATTAGCTGATTATGCATCATTGCTGTTCATTGTTGGAATCAGTAGTTATTCAGCATTAAAGGCAGGTTTTCCTTTAAAAGAAATCAAAGGTTTCTCTGTGTCTCCTTCTGTTGCGTTTAATGATTCACATTCAATCCCAGGAATTAGCCCAGGAATTTTTGATTGAGCGGCTCGGAGATGGACTGCTGACAGCTTCTCGGCTCAGCAGCTGGCAAGAGCTCAAAAAGTGACGCGGGTCCATTTGTTACACTGACCGATTTGTTAACGTTTTATCTTTTGCAGGAACTCCACGTATTGCATGAAGGTGTCCATGTCCCTCACGGTGGCGGAGAATGACACAGACCTCTGCTACAACTCCAAAATGAGGTTCTTTGAGAAGGCGGAGCTGAGCAAAAGCAAAGACATCATCTGCCCAGGCATTGAGGATTATGTACAGCAAGGAATGGAGCCTGAGATCGTGTGGTACAAGGTATGGTTAGAGTTTTTCATCAGCTATCACTCTATCAACAAAGGGTTAGGGTCGTGTTTTGGTTAAACTTAGCTTTAAATACCACATTTTCAAGCGGTCAAACAAAAAGAGAAAAATATTGCTTGTTGTGTGGAGAGTTGGGAGGCCCACAGTGGAACCGACCTGGCAGGCCTTCTGTGTCCAACAGGCCTCTTTGCCAGAGCTCGTAGGCGCAGCTCGGGGGCCAATTTATCAAATGTGAAAGTGTGCTTGATTAGGTGGCCACTTCCATTTCCCGCGGAATCAAATTAAAATAGCAGATAATGCCAGTGGGATCCACACCCTCCAGTTATTGGCTCTCACTTTGTTGGTGGGCTGATTCAATCCTGCAAGACGCTTCCCACAGTGCCCTAGTTTTTTTTGCCTCAGGTGGCCCAAAAGTTGAAAGGCTGTTTCTAAAAGTCCATGCCTACTTCATGATCGCCACCTACGTGGCTACATGGGCTGTGGAGATAGAAAATAAGACTCGTGTTGTACTTTAGGTTGTTTTCTGTGTGTACCTGGCTCCAGTGTAGTGTTTACCAGCTATTCACAGATTTTAACTGATCAGGTAAATTATCAGTGACTGAAACTAAAAGCTAGTCTCTTCATTACAAGCTGAACTCCATTTTTAACACATGTGCGCATAGGAAAAATGTCCTTTCAAATCCAAACAAATACTGAAAACACAGTTAGAAACCAATCCTACGATACACAGTATTTTGTCAGTGCAGTTATAGAGTAGCCAGGTCTGTCATTCTGTGTTGGAATCTGCTCCCTGCTGCTTGTTGGGCACACGGAGCCCGATTTTGATGTGAAAGGAAACAACCAGTACCCAGAATGATTTTCACATTCATCACATTCTGTACAAATTTGTTATCCGTGCTGATGTTGTCATCCTCACTTTTTGCTTATGTTTAGAACTCTTCACATGTGTCGCGATGAGAACGGAGGTTTCCTTAAAGCTCCAGAACCAACATTGTGTAGCAGAGTCACCTTAATTAACCTTAATGAAAATGTCTTGTGCAAAATATATATTATAAAATGCTTGGTTTCTCTGACACACAGGCCTACAGACTGTACTGGACCCACTGGTAACCACCGGTAACTACGGAAAAGTGCATATTGCCCAGGAAACCTTGTGGTTACTTGCTAACAGATTGTTATAGTTTCTGCAGAATAATATAATAACTTGGCTGCAAACACTTGCCGACTAGCAAACTCTGAAGAGTATGATGCTAACTGGAAATATAGACTGTTTACCTTTAGTGTACAAATTATTTCTTATCATATAAATCAGCACATTTACGATAAGATAGGATAACCTTTATTAGTCCCACACGTGGGAAATTTGGTCTCTGTTTCTAATTTGCATCTCACTTTTAGAAGTTCAACTACTGTTTCATAGTTAGTTAGTAAATGCAAACTACAGGCGACTGTGACAGTGTGCTAGTAATCAAAGCAACTGCAAGGAGGTTTTGTCAGCCAGCCTCTAGCCTTGTGTGACTGAACCTTCATACGCTGGATAGAGGTGGGTGGGTGGGACCCACCATCTGTTCAAATTGTCTGATTTCGAGGGGCAGCAAATCAGTGGAAAACTGACTTATAAAAGAATAAATGAAGCTAAAAAAAAGAAGCTTATTTCAGAGACTGTTACAGTGTATAACAAATAGGAATTATTTTGAACTTGGAATCATGCAAAGCTACCCTAGTAAAGTCCAAGATAAAAATATGTAGATGAAAATGAACAGAATTAGCCCCCTTTAATGAACCCATTAAGTGAATAATAGTTTTCTAATTTAAGACCTGAAACTGCAGACCATTAGGCCAATATAATGTAATGTTTCTTATTCACTCTGACTCAATATACTCTCACATAAAAAAAACATTTTTTATATGTGTATTAATATATATTATTAAACTGGTGCTTATTTTTTCCAATTATTCCAATATATAATTTGGCCTCGGTGTGTTATTTTGGGCTCTTACAGCTCCTGATGCTGAAATAATTTCCTGTTCACACTGATTGCCTCTAATTGGCTCCAGAGATGTTACCAAGCAACCGAGCAAATACTGATGATGCAACCCAATGAAGTAAATCCTAAAATCACTAAGAGTTTAGGAAGGAACTTACAGATAAACCCAGTAATGATTTTACAAATAGGTGGTGCAGCTTAATTTGGTGCTGCAGTCCTGCCTCAGAATGATAAATGCGCAGTTTACATCACAGTTTAAAAGAGTATTTGTGTCGGGACAACAGGAGCTCACTAAACTAATGTCTGAAATCTGGCATCAAACAAAGTTTGTGTGCTGTGTGATATGATATGAGGTCTCTCTGCTATAAAGCTGCTGGAGTATTTTATGATACGGTGTTTAGTTATAGAGGTTCTCTACAGTTTTAGTTGTTTTGTTTTTAAAATCTGATATACTTTGAAGCTGAGACTGAATCTGACAGGCATCGATGTGAAAGTACAGTAAATTCAGATATAATAATTAATACACAAAAAGCACTGAGAGCATTTGGTCATAAAACTGTGAACTGTGTTAAATTTAACACCACAAATCTAGTAGGCAAAGGAGATCAATAAATCCAAGCAATATATAGTACTGTGCAAAAATCTTGATACTTCCCTTTCATTTTGCTAAGAAAATGAGAAATATAAAAGCTGAAAACATACACGGGAATACAGTAAATAAGTCAAACAGAGCTTCCCTTTTATGCTGTTCTCTGTCAACATGATCCCACATGATTTTTGTCCACAATGAGTTCACAATAAACAAAAATATAATGAATAAAAAGTAAAATAATACATTCTGTCAATATAATTACAGTCTGCACAGTGATATACCAGAACTTTGCAAATATGTCATTTTGCACATTCATTTCTTATATGCGATTGGTTTCTAACTGTGTTTTCAGGATTTGTTTGGATTTGAAAGGCCAAACGTCGTGCTGACAGATGTCTGTCAGTTACTACAGCAGCACACTTCCTTTTCTTATATGAAATATCTGAAGGATTAAATGTGTAGTTAAAGTTCTTAACACTGTCTAGAGTTGTTCATTGGTTCGGCTCATGATGTCCAGAGTACAGATTATATGACATTTGAATGCAAGTTTGTCATCATACCACTTGATACTGTCCATCCATCCATTCGCTTCCGCTTATCCTTTTCAGGGTCGCGGGGGGCGCTGGAGCCTATCCCAGCTGTCATAGGGCGAGAGGCAGGGTACACCCTGGACAGGTCGCCAGTTTGTCGCAGGGCCAACACACAGGGACAGACAACCATTCACACTCACATTCACTCGCACATTCACACCTAGTGGCAATTTGGATTATCCAATTAACCTATCCCCACAAGTTGCATGTCTTTGGACGGTGGGAGGAAGCCGGAGTACCCGGAGAGAACCGGGTACTCTCCTAGTATCAAGTGAACTCCGTGGGTTCACTTGATACTGGAAATGTGAAAATTATTGTAGCCCCGCCCTCTTACTTTAAAGAAACCAGTGTTCATGCTTTACATTTACAAGTTGTATCTCCATCCTCTTGTTTTGTCTTTAAAAAAACAAAACAAAACAGGAGTGCAAGCCAAAGCAGTGGAGACAAACCATTGAAAGGAAGAAGGACATTCTCTCCATCAAGGAAGTACGGGAAGATGACATTGGGAATTACACGTGTGAAGTGCCGTTTGGGAACTTTGTGGTGCGAAGGACTACTGAGCTATCAGTCACAGGTAAGGAAGTATCCTGCCTTTCCTCATTTTTCTCCCTCCTGCTGCTTTTGTGAAGATTTTCACTGAAGTGAAGTAGAAACTCCAGCAAAAATAAGTGCCACGAACCGCACGCAGAAAGATCAATGGAAAATCGGTTGTCATTCAGTGAATTTCTAAACAAATGTACTTCCACAGAACATCCTTTTTGTTGCTAATGCTTCTGAGCGTACTGTCTGGTGATTATTTTCCACAGTTGCTTCGAGTCACTTAAAACCCCCCAAAATTAAGCTTTTTAAAGCTGATCACTGCACCTTTTGCCAAAGTGTCGCAGTCAATAGCGTCGCTGTGACTTCCAGGCTGCTTTAATTGCTTAGCAGTGGAATTCACCCAGAGCCACTTCAGCACTTTTTTTCTTAAGGCTGCTGAAATATTTAAGTCTGAACCTAAAGCAGGTGACAGATTTCTTGTCAGTGTCACAGCCAAGGTTGACAAGCCATGCACTATCCCACAATTTACAGCTTAATTATCTCTCTCTCTTTCTTTCCTTTTTTTTTTTTAAAGGCATATAGTATGTGAAGGGAATCAGGCTGCAGAGTTTTCCTGAGTAAAGTGTGTGATCAATAAACAGAGTCATAATTTTTTTTATTGTTGCCTGCTTTATTTATTTGAATCTTATGCTAGAACTCCTACTAAAGTTTCCTCACTACCAAGCTTTAAACATAATCAATCTTCAGGGAAATAAGGTTGCTTGCTGGATATAAAACGGCCCTGCATGGCTGATCTGAACCAGTGGAAAATGCTAATGTAAAAGTGGAGCTCGTGTTCTTTTGACTGCCTTCATACGACCACAGCTTCTCCTCTCTGTGACTCATTTGGCTCGGCGCACCTTTCCTGTGCTAGCTCATGTCTGCAAGGATACAAACAAATGCCAGATGACGCACAGCTGGGAAGAATAAAAAAACAAACAAAAAGAAAACAGGAAGAAAAAGAGGAAGAGCAGAGGGAAGCGGTTTGGGACAGGCAGAGAAACTGTTAGGATTCAGCACAGCCGTCGTCATCATCACCTCCATTGCTGTGTGACGATCAGACGGAGCGATGGCTTTTAACTGCTACTGGATTGCACATTGTAGTGCCTTTTCTTTTCTTTTTTTTAAGAGACTCCAGCGAAGGCCGAGCAAAGTCATACATCATTTTCTCACCAGCCTCAAAATGTCATCCCAACAGTCTTAATCTCTCTATCTACAGTAGAGACATTCAGCATTTCAAAACAGGTAGCAAAAGATGATTGATGATTGGGCCGTGGCAGTAAAGCAGGCATTTATGACTTTTTCAAAAGAAATACACCCTTCAAGCAGTCTGCTAGAAGTGTGGATACTTTTTTTTTTTTTGCTTTTCTTTGCGAGAGCCCTTAAATGGTCTGGAAAAATTAATAGATGAATAGAGGAATATGCGTCTCTCTTTTTGTTGAAGTGATTAGAATGACTTTTGTCTAATTCCACAGCAGCAGTAGGTCTCTGGCTGGAACTGTTAGGATATAAACTGAACAATTTTTACCCATTCTGACCTTTGCTGTAAGTTTTAAGATGCAATTGTGTGCCTCGAGGCAAAAAAGTGTAATGCAAGTTCCCATTGTTATTTCTTGAAACTTGGAGTTCTTTTTATCTTTTGGAAAGCAACGCCAGTGTTCACTCTGCTTTTGGCTCAGTTGCTTTCCTTTTAGACAGAATTGCTTTCCTCAGAGTTTTGGATTTATTTATATATTTTCCAGTTTTGATTGAAGAAGTTTGGAGTTTTTGCACGGAGCGGTTTTCTTTTGTGCAGCGCTGCCATGGTGGCTATACCGATCATGCTAACTAGCCTGTAGTTTTGATGTGTCTCCTGGTTCTGTCTGCTGTCTGTGCTTCTGCACACATGAAACACATCGTGTCCTAAGGAAAAGGGTTTTGTTCTTGGAAAGAGCTCCTGTGCTTGGTGTTTAGATCAGCAATTGCACAAGCTTTCATATTCTGGCGGAATCACAGTAAATAAGCTTTGCAAAATTCCTAAAGAACGCTTAAAAATAAGCATCCACTGGCTTCATATTAAATTGTTTTTTTTTTTTGGTTTGTTTGTTTGGGCAAAACACCCAAGTTTGTCTAATTTTCTCAATTAATCATGTTAACAAGCGTTCTAGAGCTCAATTGTTTAGGAAATTGTCAGCCATTTATCCACATTATATTTCTATCTAAAAGGCCAATGTGAAAAATAAAGGATGAAATTCTACAAGTAACAAAACAGCATCGCAAACAAACTGTTCTTCCAAATTAAGACATAAGAGTTTGTAACTAACTGTGCCTTGATTTTTGGGCTACAATTCAGTTCATACATCATTTTTTAACCATGTGGCACTGGATTAAAAGCAGGATGACCACCTCCACCAGGCAACCACTAACCAAGAATGAGTGGTTGCCTGGTGATTGCATTGAATTTTTTCAGTTTCAGTCATCAATTACAACCAGTTGCCATGACCAAACTGTCGCCCAGAAGTTGAGGGCATTAAATGTTCACCTTTCGATCGTAAAGAATGTGACTTGTCTACAGACTATTGCAGTTTGACTCCAACTGCATTGACTCAGACAGATTGTTGAAGGTTTGCAAATAATTGCTGTCTCATTTATAAATCCAGATAAATTACCAACATGCTGCCATCAGTCTGAATGAGTCTTTGTTAATGAACACAACTACATGAGACTCAGCTTATCTGGCTGCCAGCTGTTTGTATTCTGGATCTGTTTTTTTTAATAAAAGCAACTTTGATAAGTGTCGATGTCATTCTGCAGTTTACTAATTTTACCTGATGCAGTTGCAAACTGATAGCAGACTTGACTGCGAGTGGTTGCAGAAGAAACCAAGTCCATTGGTCACAATCACAGTAATTGTGGTTGCGCGTTGGTCTCCAAGCACCATTTTCAATTCAATTAAAAATGTATTTCTATAGCACCTTTAAAAGCAAGAGTTTTTTCGCAATTTGACTGTTGTATCATGGCGCCTTTCACCTAACTAGCATGAGTATATGCTTAATGAGTGTTTAGTTAGATACAGAAAATATAAGATATTTCTTGATAGACATACTATTTCACCACAAATCCTGGTTGACTTGCCAAGATTTGTGGTGAATTTGGCTAAGCAAGTAGCTTATTTACAATCATCACTATGTCCTTCCATTTTTCCACATGGCTGTCAAATTATCACAACACAGGAAGTTGGAAAAATCACCAAGTAACCATGGACTTTTGGATCATTGAGTCACTTTCAGAGTTACTGTTTGTGTTGGGAGTTTGTGTGGAGTTGTATACATAACCTGAAGGCTTGAGAAAAATGTGAAACATTTATATGCGTTGGGTTCCTCCTCATGTTTCCAGTCAAGTTTAAGAACTGCAGCATCGTGGATACACGCCAGAGAGGGAGCAGTGGGAATAGCTGTTTTTTTTTAATGTGATGTTTGGTTAGGAAATCAAGTAACACTACAATGTACGAAGGACTCTTTCTACTGCCAAAGCTGCTTGACTTGTTTTTTTTGTCAGTTGGGGGTCCAGAATCACGCTGTTGTTGCTGCTGTGTGCTTTGCAATTCTGTATTTGTAGAATTTTAGTGTTTTGCACATATCCTCCTGGACTCCTTGGCTGTTCACCAACATGAGTACGTTTTGTCCCCAATTTCTGTCAAACATGAGAAATCTAGCGGGGCCTTTTATTTCCAATCATTCAATCTAACTCACTCTAAATGGCGTCGTCTCCCAAAATACTAATGAGAGCCTGGATATCTTTTTGGTAATCAATACAGACGACGCAGTAAAATATGGGTTAGTGCTGTGTTGGGTGTCGTCATTGTTGGCAACATCTACTTGACCAAATATAGCTCCTCTAAAGTGCAGCTCTTGAGTAATTCCGGGAACTTTCGTATAAGATGGTAAACAACATCGGATAATGGCAAGTCTTTACTGTTAATTGCATTCCTGCTTTGCAAAAGGGATTCAAGGACTCTAGATAGTTGTCCAGACCTGAACTTTACATCTGAATACTGTCACGGCGAGTGAGGTGAGCCGTGTGGAGGCAATGAAGGAGGATCCAAACGCAGGCAGTCGTGAAGGTGTGAAGGTGGTTTATTGAGCATGAAAGTAAATACAAACGGCAAAGGGAGCTATGACTAACTAGACTGGGAACAAACTAACTATAGAACACGAACCTGAACATGAGCAGAAACACTTAGCGGTTGACAGCAGGGAAACACACAGATGACGCAGGGTGGAATACACAGACGGACCAGCAACTACAATGACGGCAGACATGACTTAAATACACGGAGAATCACACACAGGTGGTGGACACAGCTGGGAATGATCACAAGACGAGACAAAGGTAAAACTGAACACACTCACATGAGACGCAGACCATCACAATAAAACAGGAACAAGAAACCATCACACTAAGACACAAACTCGACAGAGAGACAGACAGACAATGGCACATGGAGCTAGACAAATACTAAGCAGACACAACCGAAGAACAAATCCTAAACACCACAGAAACATGAAACTCAAATAATAAACATCATCATCATCAACACTACAAGAGAACAAGAAAACAATCCCTGATGCAAACTAAAACATAATAAAACTCAAACTACTGGGTCCAACGGACCCAGAACCGTGACAGTACCCCCCCCTCAAAGGGCTGGCTCCCGACAGCCCCAAACAAAAAAGCACAAAGCACCAAGCCAGGGCGGGCGGAGGGGGTCCAGGAAGGAGGGTCTGAAACAAAAACAAGAAGCACAAGAGACCAGAATAAACCAAAAACAGGCCAACACAAAACAAGACCATACACGAGTCCACAGTAAAGTCCGGGGGCCGACAACACAAGAGCCGAAACAGTTCAGGGGGCCGACCCTGCACACAGCAACGGCGGCGACAGGCAAACAGTTCTGGAGGCCGACCGTGCGTGCAGCAACGGCGGCGAGGAAGCAGGTCCGGGGGCCGACCGTGCGGACGGAAACGGTGGCGCGAATACAGTTCTGGAGGCCGACCGCGCACACGGCAACGGCGGGCAAACAGTTCCAGAGGCCGACCACGTGGAAGGCAGTGGCGGCCACCGAGCAGGTCCGGAGGACGGCCGCGATGCCAGCGGCGGCGACGAACACCTTCCGGAGGCCGTCCCCGAAGGCCATGATGCCATCTCAGAGGCCCGGAAAACGGCCGGCAGAGGCGAGGCGGAACGGGTCGAGCTGGCACCGACGGCGGCGTGGCAACCACAGGACCAGACGAGGCGGGACCAGACGAGGACGAAGCAGAGGCAGGACCAGACGAGGACGAAGCAGAGGCTGGACCAGACGAGGACGAAGCAGAGGCTGGACCAGGCGAAGATGATGAAGACACGGAGGCTGGACCAGGCGAAGATGATGAAGACGGCAGCGGGACGGCTGCGGAACCTGACGGCAGCGGGACGGCTGCGGAACCTGACGGCAGCGGGACGGCTGCGGAACCTGACGGCGGTGATGCTGCAGAAGGTGATGTGGAGATGTGCTGGCTGGGTCCTCCAGGACCACCAGCAGATGTGAGGATGTGCTGGGTGGGCTCCACGGGCCCTCCAGCAGACGAGGCTTGAGGCTGGCTGGGTTCTCCTAAACCCCCAGCAGACGACACTTGAGGCTGGCCGGGCTCCTCAGGCCCTCCAGCCGACGAGGCAGGACGCTGGCTGGGTTCTCCTAAACCCCCAGCAGACGACACTTGAGGCTGGCTGGGTTCTCCTAAACCCCCAGCAGACGACACTTGAGGCTGGACGGGCTCCTCAGGCCCTCCAGGGAAAGCAGTCTCTGAAGCAGCAGGTACGGAGACCTCTGCCAGTGTGGACACTGGCTGGGACTGAGCAGCACCGTGGCTAGACTCAGGCAGCAACAGTGGGATACAGTCCTCAGAGGGCTGGAAGTGTTCCCCAATACACTCAGCAGAGGACTGAGGCGGACGGGTGAACTCACTTGAGCTCTCAGGGGGTGCTGAGAGCCGAGACTGTTCAGGTGAGTTCTCCGGTGAGGCTGCTGGTGCTGGTGTCTTGACCTCTAGGGGTCCAGAGTTGGCTGGTGACTGACACCCAGCCTCTGGGGAGGCCCTAGAGGGAGCAACTGCCTCTGAGATGGCCAGCTTAAATGAACCAGCAAAAGTTTGTGTGGAGTGTGTTCCCTGCTTGTAATGAGGCTGTGAGGATAAAGGCTGGGTAAATGAGTGGACAGGCTGCTGAACTGGTGGCAACTGAGCTACAGGTAGCAAAGTAGTAACAGGTGGTGGAGTGGCTGGCTGAACTGATAAGGCTGATGACTCTCTTGCCAACTGAGCTATTGACTGGGCTATGGACTGTAACATGGTGTCTACTGGGTCTGACTGTGACTGTGATGGAGGTGATGAGTGAGTGGCTGACTGAGTTAGCGACTGCTGGGAAGCTAACCGAGCTACCGGCTGAGCAGCTGACTCAACGAACACAGCCCCGGTATAAACAGTCATATGAACTGGTGAAACAGACAGAGCGTCTTTTCCACTCACCACAGCCGGCAGTTCTGAAGTCCTATTCTCCAGCTGTGGGGCGACGCACCGACGGCGCGATCGTCGCTTCCTCCCGGGCAAAACCTCCGGCGGGCCGGGCAAAACCTCCGGCGGGCCGGGCAAAACCTCCGGCGGGCCGGGCAAAACCTCCGGCGTCCGGCTGGGTTGGGAAGCGATAGCGGCTGGTGGGTGTAGGTGAAGTTCGTGAAGGATGAAGTCTTGCGCGAGTGGGTGTAGTGAGTCCAATAGCCAGGGATAATCCGTGAGCAGCTGTTGCAGTCTGGCTTCCAGAACGTGGAGGAATGCTTCTCCCTCATGCTCTAGCCACAGGTTGATTATTTGTGAAGCGGAGTTCGTGATGAGGTCCCGAAGCTCCGTGGGTGGGGTGAATGCCGCTGGATCCATATCTGGCTGGTCCGTACTGTCACGGCGAGTGAGGTGAGCCGTGTGGAGGCAATGAAGGAGGATCCAAACGCAGGCAGTCGTGAAGGTGTGAAGGTGGTTTATTGAGCATGAAAGTAAATACAAACGGCAAAGGGAGCTATGACTAACTAGACTGGGAACAAACTAACTACAGAACACGAACCTGAACATGAGCAGAAACACTTAGCGGTTGACAGCAGGGAAACACACAGATGACGCAGGGTGGAATACACAGACGGACCAGCAACTACAATGACGGCAGACATGACTTAAATACACGGAGAATCACAGGGGAATTACACACAGGTGGTGGACACAGCTGGGAATGATCACAAGACGAGACAAAGGTAAAACTGAACACACTCACATGAGACGCAGACCATCACAATAAAACAGGAACAAGAAACCATCACACTAAGACACAAACTCGACAGAGAGACAGACAGACAATGGCACATGGAGCTAGACAAATACTAAGCAGACACAACCGAAGAACAAATCCTAAACACCACAGAAACATGAAACTCAAATAATAAACATCATCATCATCAACACTACAAGAGAACAAGAAAACAATCCCTGATGCAAACTAAAACATAATAAAACTCAAACTACTGGGTCCAACGGACCCAGAACCGTGACAAATACTTTCTTTTCTAATCTGGAATAAGTATACATGAACCTTCATATAATATTATCTTCAACCTTGGACAGAAAATTACAATTCACTATTAAAACCCTTGTCACTCCCCTCTTTATCAACAGCCTACAGCCGCTCTCAAAGCAGTGCAGTGGGACAAAAGGTCAGACTCCATTTGATTATAATGAGCACAGCTAAAATCATAATGAGCTCCCTCACCGGGTGATTGGAAGCGACATTCATTTTTAAATGAAATTTGTGGTTTTATGACTTCTTTGTAAGGTGCACTGTTTGATGTCTTAGATTAAACAGCACAGAACAAAGAAACAGTGATGAAACAGAGATACAGGAGAGCAGCAACTTTGGTGTGTAAAATAGACTGTCAGTGTGGCTAATGAGCTGGGACTGATGCTGTTAACCCGCTTTTCTTCTTCTTCTTTTTGCACCGCATTGCGATGAAGTGTATTTGGTTGTGTGCGGCGCCCGTAAATAACCAAAATGCTGGTTGAAAAACAATCATGAAAATATTTCTCAACATTAAGTGTTCCTGCCTTCTTCCTTGCACCGACTCATCCCTTTCACCCCATATTTTACATGTCTTTCAAGTCTGAACATTTTGAATTGACAGATCTGACACTATGGTAGCTTTGTGGCTTAAAGCAATTTTTGATGCAACACTTCTTTAACAGTCTTTCAGTCTGGCACTTTCAAAACCAATTTCTCTTGAGTGAACAATGCTTTCTTGCTGGGTAGTGTCGCGCTATTTCAGGGCCTTGCTTACTATTGAATATTATTGCATAGCAACATGACTGGCTAGAAATGGGAGGGGGTACAGGCATTATTTTGTTTCCTGGGCCAGACCACTGCTCTTGAGTGATGGAAACCTTTCCATGTGTGTTCTCTGTGATGCATTTATAAGCTTGGGGCTGTTTTCTGCAAATGTAGACTATGAGGTCTAACACAAGCGCAGTATAACTGTAGAACATGAATTTCAGGTGGAGATCATGACTGTTTATTGCTTTCTCCCTGAGATACTTTAGAATTACTAAAGTTCCTCATGTTTAACATTTATTTTCAGAAATCATAAAGACATTGCAACAGATGATTAGAGTTCTATTGTCGTTTTCTTGAGCATATGTGAAACATTGACTTTACGGTAGCAACGTGCTCTCTACAAGTGTATATCTTATCTGTATAATGTTTATCTTATCTGGACAAGATAAACTGCCCAACAATTCCAGAGCTGCATGCATTCAAAGGCACAGCAGGACTGTGATAAGATCTCAGCCAGCCGTAAATGCAGTTTGGCTGTATTCTTTTAACCCTCAGAGGTCTAAGTCATCTTCGGCGATGGCACAACCCCCCCAATCCTAACTGTTGTTCCAGGCAGCGAATATGTAATTTTTGGTTTTTATTAAATTGTTTTTCCCATTTGTTTGCAGTCACTGAGCACAGAAAAATAATCAGACTATAATAATAAAGTTTATTTCCCTTTATCCTAAATATAGCATTTAAGTTAAGGTTACATCTGTGATGCATTAAGGCTTGATTATACTTTCCATGTCCACGAGCCCACTACATTCCACTCTGTGATCGTTAGACAGTGAGAGTCCAAGCAGACAGATGCATGCATGCCTGGTTTTTGTGCACCCCTGTCTACAAAGAACCCACACGGCAATACAACAACTACACCACAACATCTCCAGCTGTCTGCATGATTAGCATTAGACCTCAGACAAACGGTAAAAGGTCATCTAACTCAACCCCTTCCTTTTACATCAACCTGCCTGCCCAATAAGGTATTGCTGTTTAGGTACTTAACTCTAGAGGCTGCCACTCTCAAAGTTACAAGTCATAATGGCAGCTTCCACAAACCACCTATAGGTAAGGCACTCTTAGATTAGTGGTCTCTCGTAGTAGTGGTCCTTCAAGAGTATCTATTTGGTTGTTCAACAACGCCTCATACCTGGAAAGGGTAAGTTCAGATTAAATTGGGTGTTTCGGAGGACCGTTCATATTGTTTAAGAGTTTATATCAAATTAACGCAGGATTATTCAAACATTATTCTTTGTGAGCAGCTCTTGGTTTCTTCTACTTTAAATTTATTGTAGGCGGAGCTGTGGCTCAGGAGGTGGAGCAGGTAATTTACAAGGGTTGGTAGTTCAATCCCTGGTTGCTCCAGTCTGCTGAATTGCTCCTGGTGCTTTCATAAGAAGTTAGAAAGCATATAGGTTATATGCACCTATACCGGTATATGTGAATGAAACATGTTGAATGTCTATGTTAGATTGTCTATTCTTATTTAATTCACTTATTGTACAGAATTCACCTGCTTGCTGCATGCATGCTACTACTGCACATTCACCTAATGTATATATTATATATAATGTTCTTATAATGCTCTTGTCAAGTAACAAATGGACACACCAAACACATCGCTTCTTTGCAAATAATTCAGAAAACACACCGTGAAAAAAAAGGATGTTGATATGAAGCGATGATGAGCCAGATGCTCCTAAACAAGAAAAACTGGTAACGGCCATTAGGCTGCCTCCTCCTTCCTGTTTTTGTTCTGTCCCCCCCCTCACCCCCAACCGGTCAGCGCAGATGGCTACTCCTCCATGAGCTACTGGAGGTTTCTTCCTGTTAAAAGGGAGTTTTTCCTCCCTGCTGTCACTAAGCGCTTGCTGATAGGTGGTTGTGTGATTATTGGGGTTTTCTCTGTATTACTGTAGAGTCTTTAGCTTAAAATATAAAGCATCTTGAGGTAACTGTTGTTGTTATTTGGTGCTATATAAAACAAATAGAGTTGAATTGAATTCTGGTAAGCTAGATAAAACAAACTGATGAAATACCATAGTGACAATATAGCAAAGGAGTCACAGAGTAACACAACTATAACGTTCAGCTGAAACATCTGTGGCTTTAGGGAAATCTTTTTTCTTTCTTTCTTTTTTGGGGGGTTGGCGGGCATCCTTGCCCGGCACATCTTGGATGTCATTACCTATAATGTATGCAATTCTGTCACCATGATGAATGCTACAGCTGAAACATATTGACTTTCTAATACTTCGGTCAGTCTATTGTTCTTCAGGAGGAGCCAGATGACTTTATTTTATCTGAGTAAAACTAAATGTGGCATTTGTTTTGGTGGTGGCAGTGAAAGGAACATAAACAGCTTGTGGCACAAGAACAGCAGCAGCAGTAACTTCATATATCCACTCAGCATTCAGTCATTTACAGTCTAAACTAATTTTGTGGACAGTAAAATGTTAACACGGCCTCTAACCCGCTCAAACTATTTACCTCCTCAGCCCAGTATGACACGCCTACCTCTTTTCTGTTCTACCAAGTAGAGCATTTGTCCTAACCGTGCCATTTGATGGCTATTACCCAAATCTCTCCCATCCCTTAGTTGACTCATTAACATATGAAGAAGGCTGAAATATAATATGTCCTTTTATTGATGGAAGATAATTAATTTAGTCAAAGTGCCAGTGAAGAAAAGACAGAGCTGAGTGGATTTAGAAAGTAATCCTTTTGTTCTGGTGAATTGGATACACCATGTAATCAGCAGGTGCTTGATGAGGTTTATTAATTGTTGTACCTTTCTTATGTCATTACCTTTTTATATTTTGTCATTTTATTAAAGAACATACTTATGAATACAAATGAAGCTTGTCCCTGTTTTGTGAGTCTTCTGTGAAATGAATTCATTGTCTCCCGCTGTGGTCGATGGTGCGTTAACACTGTTTGAAGCCTAAAGAGTCAGTTATTTATTGTATTGCACCATTATGCTGAGTTACAAAATTAAAGTGTGTCATGTTTTTTTGTGCTTGCATAGTCAAATTTAAGTTTTTAGACCTGTTTAAAAAATAGTAATAATAGAAATAGATGGTGAATCTCAGGACTTAGTTCATTATAGGTTTTTGACCTGTTTTATGTCATGTCCTTGGCAAGAAAATAATGATCTTCACACCCTAACGCCGCTCTGAAGCAGTGGCACAAGTCCTTATGTGTGCTGTTCTCGGCACACATCACTTCACAGTAGGGATGCAGCGGATTAATTAAGATTGTCACTCACCATCTGGTTGCTGTGGAAATGGGCTAAAAATGTATCCTTTTCCTAACTTCTGGCTTTTCCTTGGGTGCTTCGGTGCAAAGTTAATATAGCCTGGCGAATGGGTGCACAATCTGGATGTTACCTGCCCCTTGAATGACCATTATTAGTTTTTGTTAGTCATTCACATTGCCAATTATCCTTTTCCTCCACCTTCTAGGTGGTTCAGTAGCCTTTCATTATTTTTTGGAATCAATGATAAATAGTTTTTATTTATCTGGAAACTTCTATTGGTTGTGGGAAGACGTGTATTTAGCATCTTGGTGATAAATATGTTAATCTAGCTATAACATATTCTTTACAAGGTAAAAGGATGCATTTTGAAATCCTAACCATGACCTTTTTTTCCCTAAACCAAACCAAGTGTCTTTGATGCTTAACCTTAAGTGAAGGTAAAGAAAGTAATGGCTCCATCTGACTCCAACCATGGGATCTGTTTCTAATATAACATGTACACAGCACACTGCTTATTACTTCCATTCAGGTGGCCTGAATGACAATCAATTACAGTAACAAGCAGACATGATCAAGATGATGGCGTGGTTGTTGGTGTCGGTTATTTCAGAAACAGCGATCTCTAGGGTTTACAGAGAACGGTCTGAAAAAGAGAAAATATCCAGTGAGTTCTCTCGGTGACGCCAGAAGTCACAACGACAATGGCCAGATTGCTTTGAGCTGATAGGAAGGCAACCGAAATTCAAATAACCACTTGTTGCAACCGAGATATGCAGAAAAGCACCTCTGAACACGCAACACATGAAACCTTGAGGTGGACGAGCAGCAGAAGACCACAACAGGTGGCACTACTGTCAGCCAGGAACAGGAGGCTATGAGTTCCACCAGAATTAGACAATAGGCGATTAGAAGAAATGTTGCCCGGTCTGATGAGTCTCAATTTCTGCTGTGCCATTCAGAAGGTACAGTAAGGTCAGAATTTGGTGTAAACAGCACAAAAGCATGGATTCATCCTGCCTTGTAATAATAGCTCAGGCTGCTGCTGGAGTTGGTGAAACAGAGTGAGGGATATTTTCTTGGCACACTCTGGGCCTCTTAGTACCAACCGAGCTTTGTTTAAATGTCACAGCTTACCCCAGTATTGTCGATGGCCATGTCCATCTCTTTACAACGACAATGTACCGTGTTCTGATGGCTGCTTCTGGCATGATAACAATTGCAATGTTCCTAACAAAGTGTCCGATGACTGTATGGGAGAAATAACAGTATGGGACCGATTACAGCCATTTTAAAGTGCTAATAATATTTCAAATGTATGGAACGAGCAGACCCAATTAAGGGTGGGTGGTGAAACTGTTCTCAGTAATTTTCACAAAAATAACCCTTTCATTCTTACTGGCCATACTGCTAGCTGACAGCAGGTCACCCAGCTGTAAGCGCCCTGTAAGCACAGCAGTAAAATGAGGTCATCTTTGGCTTGTTTTGTTCATTGTTAGTGAAATGCAGACATTACAAATGAGTTTTATAACTCTAAAGTAATAAAGACACAGTCTCGAACGATACAGAACAGTAATTAGCAAGACAGAAAAGCTATATTTTGATTTGAAACATATTTTTTCAGGTCTGGGTAAAAGAAGGCAGAAAACAGGGCTGTAAGATGACGTTAAAGGGTTGTTTATTAAATCACAAAGATTCTTGCTTGTTTCATTAAGGTTCCATATATTTAAATAATTATTAATACAGGGACACATGGGCGACCTAGATGGAAATGGGGAAAATGTTGGGATAGGTGGTTAATGTTGTCTCCAGGCAGATTCTCTGGGAGCAGGAAGGGAGCCATATGCAGTTATGAAACGCACTTCAGGTGGAGAGAAGAGCTCTTAAAACATGATGGATGTCATTTTTATCAATTGAAATCTTTTTTTCATGGGCCCCACTGGTTATTTTCCTAACCCAAGAGGATCTCCAGAGAATCTGAATGGGAGGGGAGGGTCGCATGCACATTTATGACGTTACGAAAAAATTTCAGGATGCTTGTATTTCTGAGAAGGCTCCGCAAAGATGTATCCAAACAGCAGGGTAACTCTGAACAGAGCACCGAATCTGAGATGGCAGGCTTTTTTGTGTTATTATTGGTTTAGCATTATATGATTTACACCACCATATATATATATATATATATATATATATATATATATATATATATATTTTATCACCTTCATTTTCTGCCCCAGCTATTGTCCCACTATTTGTCACGTCCCACTGCTACCATAATCTCATACCCCCGGTCAAACCCGAAATATCAATCAGAGGCGAAAGGCAGAACCAGAGGCTTTTCTTTGCTGCCTGTAATGGAAAAGTCTGGGGGGGGGGGGGGGGTGTTGTTTTTTGTTTTTTTTGACAGTGGCTTTTTTCAGTTTTCTTTATCTTCTTCTTCAACTGACACCCACTAAATTGTGCAGTCAACTGCGGCACCAAATTGAGCGTCACGTTGCAAAAGGACACAGGTAACGATAACGCCATTCAGAAATCAGCGTGACGTTTTGCCCCCCGAGGTCTATCTTACGGTTCTACAGTAAACAAAATCCTGACTTACATCAGTGCAGCTTTGGAGGAAAATCTAAAACTTGAACATGGAAATATCATCAGTTTTAACCATTAAATGTGATGTTTTATGGACTAAATAGTGGATTAAAGTCTTCCATTAAAGTCTCTATCTCTGGATTTTGACCTCCTCTCACACATAGAAGTCAGGCATATAAATAAAAAAGGACTTTTACCTTGTAAGAACATTTGGAACAAGCAGTGTAAGAGATGGCGAAAGCCTTGGCGAGACATGCTGTGGGCAAATTTTGCTCGTCACTGAGCCTAAATGGCACCAAATGTTGCCTTTGAAAATGTTCAGATTCATTACCTCCAAGTCTCGCGATCAACATTTTAATTCCTTAATGACTGGAAAGGCTGGAGGTTAGGAACAAATTGTTTCCACGCTCACTCCTCTTCATCACTATTAACAAGGAAGTTTTAGATTTTGCTTGGCTTCAATTCATTACTGGCTGTGCCCCTCCGCTGACCATACCACATGTCAAAATTTAATTTGGGCTCATGACATAATTGGGTCTCATTTGTGACACAGAGTGAGCTATCTTCGCTGTTGCACTCCTTATTTGTGATTTAGGTTGATGAGATACTTTTTTTCCCTTCGTCTTCCTCTTTCTTTCTCGTGCAGCTCTAATTTGCAGAAGGCATGTCAGCTGGAGAAATCTTTAACAAAATTGCTTTGAGGGCGATCAGTGAAATGTTGCCTTTCCCATGGCGGTTCATTAACTTTTGCCTTTTTGCTCAATTCACATGCAACATCATTTTTACAACATAATCACATAATAACAACATACTTAGCGACTGATTATTTTATTATGGACTGGCCTATATATCTTTCTTTTTTGCGATTGTTAGTAAACAGACGAGTGATTTATTTCGTTTTGTCTAACCAGCAGTATTGGCAGCAGGTAAAGGCAGAGTAAGGTTGAGATTAATTAGCAACAGCAGGTGCAGTCAAAAATATAATATGATGCAATATTATAGAGTGTAACGTATCCGTAATCCACGTCAACGGTGTTTTGTTGCATCTCCTGCGCTTGTTTTCTCAGTTTGCTTTTGTCCTCTCTGAGGGAGCTTGCAGGCCCACTATAGAAAAACATCATTTGAGAGGCTTGAATGAGAGCGTCATCATTTAGTATCTTTGGCTTGACAAATGACTTATGATGTAGCAGTTATGATAATGGTTGTCTTTTATTCTCCTGGTAATTGCCAGATTGATTAACTGACTTTGTTTCATTGCTATTCAGTACAATGCTTGTAGCCCCACTGAGTCATGTTCCTATTAAAGGAAGTTGATTTTTAAAGGGGCAGTTCATTCTGGAGTCAGATATACTGTTTTTCAACCATCCTGTGCAACCAGCTGACGTGTCAAAGTTGAGTTGCGCTCATCAGTGCAGACGGACTCGGATTGATTACGGACCAACGCAAACAGATTTGTTGGAAGTCTACGTTTATGCATTTCACAGAAATTATTTGCAGTCAGCTTGAGTCAGACTGCTATTGTTTGGAGGCAGGTTGCCACTCACCACGTGACCGTGTAGTCACTTCATGCAGTTGCACTGAATGTCACAATGGTTGCCTGGTGATTGCATGGGATTTTGCAGACCTCGATGTTAATGTTTTTCTTTTTGTCACTGTTCCACTCACTATATCACCATGCACCATGGGCCTTAGCTTACATTACAGAATATCTAAATAGGGGAGCGCATGGGGTAGAAAGCAATCCTGGCAAATTCCCCTTTTTTATTTATATTTTTTATTACAAGTTATTAAAGAACTTTAGTATTGTTCATTGTCAATACAAGATATTTCTATGTGGTACATTGAATTTGGCCTTTATTGTTAAGAAGAATCTGTAAATTAATGATTTTGCCACTTCATAGGCAACACAATGGTGCAGTGGTTAGGACGGGCGTCTCGCAGTTCCTGGGTTTGTTTCCTTCTGCCAAGCAAACATTATTCATAATTTGAAGTTTTCCGTAGGTGTCTCTTTTTCTGGGCCCTGTGCCGTCTCTCGCCTTATGACAGCTGAGATGGGCCCCGGCCCTACCGTGACCCTGAATTTGATAAGTGGAAGAAAACAGATGGATGTCCAAAAAGGACGGTCTTGAATTGCCATCTAGATGAATTCCAGCCTGTGTTGGTACAAAAGGATGTAAAGATGCTCAGATTTCGTCACATGCTAGTGACAAGAAAAACTAAATGGATAATCAACATCAAAACAGCATAGATGGATACATAGCACTACAGGCCATGGGAAGAACATGTATTTGGTTTGGAAATGTCCCTTTAAAGAGGAAACTATTTCTTTTGTACTCGTGCTCTATTCTGTGCATTTACAACATGCAACACCTCCCCCACTCGGTGCTGTGACTCTCCGCTGTGCCCAGCTGTTTGCCGTAGCTCCCTTGTTTTGAGCAATGCCCCATCCCCCTGTGGTTTGGCAGGCAGTTTGTTATGCGTTCCCCTGCCATCAGTACTCAACCCAGCAAGTCAACTCACCCCTGCGTTCTGATCAGTCCAGCAGTGTGTGTGTGTATACTGTAGTGCGCACTCAGCATCCCGGTGGGTTTCCACCTGCTGGTGCCACCAAAGGAGCAGCACACAGGAGATGTGATTGCAGAGCTTACAGCAAGGGAGGATGTGGGCGAAACAGGAGAGAAAATATCAGAGCGTGAAGCATGTGCAGAGCATGCTTCATGAGCATTCTCAGAGTGGAGTGGTTACTTGGTTACTGTATATGAGTACAGGCTTTAATTTAACTGAAATACTGCAAATACTGTGTGTAGCTGCCTGTCGCTTTTAGGATTTGCAGGCAAAAGTGGTTTTATCCTTTGAATCCCAGCGATAAAACATTCATAGATACAGAGCTTGGGGAAATCTGTCTTGCTGCATTTGTATTCCTGTATATCCTTAGGTGATCTGCTGTTTGCATTGTTTGATTCTATGAAACACTGACAGGTAATTGGCAACGTGTTTTCTGGAAGCCTGTGGTTTTTGGCTCGTCCTGGCAGATCTGAGCCCCGTGAACAAACTGGCGAGGGAGAGCTCCAGGAATTAGTTTGACTTGGCAAGCTTTCCACAAGGTGAGATGACTTTGATCAGTGTCCCCTTGTTTGTTGAGGTGGCACTTTCTGGGCATGAGCTCTGTTTTAAGCAAACAAAAGACTATCTCTCTTGGCATTTTATCAACCGAGGTTACCGAGGGTGGACTGAAGTTTTTAATACATTTTTCTTCTAAATATCTTGGTGACGTACAGCGCATAGTACTACCACGCATGACTAAATGCAGTATATTCATAGAAAGGAGTTTTGGATTGTTGACAAAAACAGATTTGATCTGAGAGTGTCGTTTCTTTCCACTGTTGTTATAGGTCGTGTTATCATTTCTTAAGATTAATCAAGTGTTGCCATTATGTTGAATAAACCTTGTTAGCCATACACACAGGTTCCATTTTCCTTGTGCAGTTCTAGCTGCATGCGTAGAAAGCTTGAGGCAGGGATAACAGTAGCAAGAACCCCTCGTATAAAACACAGCAGGCATCACTGACAACTCGCGTTCAGGAAGCCAGACAAACCATGAAAAAGAGTAGCCTCAGTGGAAATGGGTTGCAGAGTTGCTTGCAGATGCAGCAGCAGCTCAAACTATATACCCTGTGAATGTGATTGAAGGCATAGAAAGGTAACGGCTTCAGGGACCGGCATTGTTTCTAGGCAGAGCTTGCACAGAGCTCTGCTGACTTCCTCATGTTGTAGCTGTATGCTGTCACCGTGGGGCTGCTTTAATGGCATGCAGAACAACGTATCCAGTTGGGCTATTCTTGGAGCCCAACTGATGTAGGATTTTTAAAAAGGATACCAATGCAGATATTTGGTGATTTAAAAATCTGACATTTTCAGACACACAATCGACTGCATGAGATTGCAAGTGAGCAAACATTAGGGATTGAGTGTGTTGGCTAGTTTGTGATTCTCTACAGCATAAAGTTGCAAACCTGAACGATATACAGTAGGACCAATACTGATGTTTTGTGACGTTTTTTGAAATAAAATATTTCTGTTGTTTTTTTCATAAGTTACATAGCAGTATAAGCATTATAAAGTATTATAAATGTTTATACTTGTGGATCAGCAGATATTGACTGATAATATTTTCCTCCCCGATAATCCAGTCAGGCTTTAGCTATTCTTTGTGTTTGTTTTGTTGTTGTCTCGGTAGCTTAGCTGCTGCCAAGGAGAAGCAGTGCAAAGAACTACTCTACAGTGGAGGCTGGTGAAATGTCATCTTCCACTGTTTCTTCCTCTGTGGTCAACACCACTGTTCTACCTATGCGTAGCACCATCCCTGGGTTTACACATAAGCCAAAATCCTTCACTCTGTGTAGGCAAACAAAGACAAATGTGGTACCATGAGCACCACTTTAGCCATTGGCAGATAGGCAGAATTAGCACTATGTTGGATTCTGAGATGATGTAGCATCTTCTGGTTTATAAATGTCAGCAAAACCACTGGGGCATCTTTGATGTTACATCCATTTATGAAGACATTTTCATCTGCTGCTGCTTTTGTTACTTTAGCACATAGTTAGCTGTTAATTTTTACCCCATCGTAAACAGTTAGTGCAGATTTAAAAAGGGAGTAAGACAGTCATCTGACTGGCTGAGCAGTCTTAGCTATTTATATTCCACTCTCCTCCAACTCTTCTTCACTTGGTGCTGCTGGGCAGCCTAAATGGCAATTTAAATGGCAGGTGCACCTGTTCAGAAATTATTGTTTGTCTTCTTGGCTCACTCGTGCTGCTCTTTGTTAACGTGTGATTAAATCAGCCTCTATATTGAAATCTGAACCCAGAGCTGATTTGAGCGAATGTTTGCTGAAAGTTTGTTGCCCGAGAGACGAGGCCCAAGCGGAGCAGGTGAACCCGAGCAACAGATGCGATGCTGATTTGAACAGATGGCGAAAGAATGCATAAAAGGTCAGGTGATCTGTGCCTGTGCTGCTACTGCAGAACACTGATTGGGTTCTTTTTAAGAAGGAAGATAGAACAATAATCCCCCTGCATAAAAGGGGGATCAAGAGCTTATAGCCCCTAATTACTAATGGTGGGAAGCGATTTGACATATTCTTCATCTTTTGACAGGCATGATGATGCTTTACATGAACCTTGACTGAACAAGTAAGTTTAAAATAATAAATATTATCCAGCTGTTCCAACCTGCTCTCCACTACACCTATGTTTTCATTTCAATCCATCTTTGCGTCACAAATAAACATTTCTATGCAAATATTTAAACAAATGACACATGAGGGTGTGCAGTAAATGTACCCGTTGACTTAGGATCCCCTCCAAACCGACCTTCACCTTTTTCAGCGATCTTCTGTCATACATCTTGTCAATATCTATCAATTAGCTAACTGTGCTTACAAATGCTCCTCTGACACACCATACATCTGGGATTGCTAATTAAGATGATGTGTTACATAATTAATGCCTTCACTCAGCTAATTAGCACTCACTTACTGCTTTAGCTTTTGAGATGTGAAAATCAGCGCTAAACGAGTGTTAATGTGATTCGGCACCGCAGTGGCATGGAGCAAGAGATCAGAGCGGGAGATGCAGGGAACTAAAAGTTCCTTCCTCGAGAACCTTTAGACGCATCCGCCTCGCTTAACTGGTGAAACTCGCGGGGAAGTCTCGGGTTTTATGAGCGCTGGTGTAGGGTTGATTTTGAGTGACTTTAGATTTACGGGCCCTGCGCGAGTACATAACTCTCGAAGATCTTCTCTCCCTCTTTTGCTGCCTCCGCCATCACTGACAGTCTGCAGAAACGACCCATCAAGGACACTTCAGCAACGTGTCAATCCACCGACTCCAACCAGAGAGATAAGAAGGTGGAAAGGGACAGCGGATGGCACTCTTGCATAATTTATACTGAGCAAAAAATCAATTTTGGGGCATAAATTACTCCGATGTTAATTAGTTGCAGATTGGTCTTTTACAAAAGGTGCATTCTAAATCACCTCAGGGAGACTCACCACGCTGAGATGAGACCCGATTGTTCAGCTGCTGATAATTTCACATGATTTTATGATGGAAAATTAGACTTGTTACTTACTTGGAGCATGACCAAAATATTTTTAGAAGATGTAACAGTTTCTGTGAATACTGATTTTTTTTCTTCTCCCCCCTCCTGGTCCCTCTGCCGGTGAGAGAAGGAACTCCTGCAAAGAAAATGAGTCGGTGGAGTCAACTAAATACTCTCACGTTGCTACCGCCCCATCCTCGCTCTTTCACGCAGCGAGACACGCTCTTAATGCTGCACTTGCACACACATGCCGTTTGCTGCACAAACCACCCTCAGTCAGGGAGATTGCTTACCAGCGCTTAGTTCAGTGGCGATGCCCAGTTGGGCCTTGATGTAATGGAAATTGATTGCACTGCTCCCAGGCTACACTGTCATGACAAGTTATTTTAATGGCACTAAAGCAGGCTTATGTTGAAGTTTAAAAGGAGGGGGAGGGCTGAGTGTGGTTGGGTGGGGGGGGTGACAGTGACTCGGGGCATATTTGCAGCATTGCAAGTCATTTTATTTATTTATGAGACTGCACAATAGTTCTCGAGACAGAGAGACAGCGAGACTCCGGGTTTTTCCGCGAGAGATTGAGAGGAAAATCACGGGTAAGCGGGTGGGTGACGGCTCTAGGTTAACCACCTCTAACATATAAGATCTAATTAAAGGTTTGATTTGTGACACCTGCTGTACATTCAGGTGTCAGTTCGAAGGCACAACAGTATATAGCGCACACAAGCCATTTATCCCAGTAGTAACCTGTCACGCAGAGAGGAAGGAAATTTTCAGCCAAGATGAAATCTGTAGTTTATTGGCCTCACACAGGTAATGGCTGCAGTATGAGAGCTGTGACAGGAAGAACTTTTCCATATTTTCTTTTTTTTTCTTTTCCACTTTTTTTGTTTCCTTCCCCCACATCTAGACTTGAAGTATAATAGAAATAATAAAGACTAACTCTCCAGCCTGCTGGCACTTCTTCAGTGAGGTCATTTCCTGTCAGCGCATTGCATTCAGGTAACTCTTGGCGGAGGTTGTGTGCGACTTGCTGACATGTGAGTTTGTGTTATTAGAGGAGACTCGGCCATTCCTCGCTATGGCCAAACTTGTGCAGACTTCTGCCGCCATCCCGCTATTTTTCTTCCTCCCCCCTGCACGCCTTTCATAGTAAGCGAAATCTTTTATACTAGAAGCAAAAGACACGCAGGCCTCAGAAATGAGCGCTTAAGAGCCTCGTAACACAATCAGTTTCTAATTTATTTTAAAGTTTAATGGCATTTTGAGTTTAATGGCATTTCAGATTGCAATGTCTCTGTAATAAATTATGATGGCTCATGCATGAGCACTTCAAGTAATGTGTTTTCCTCATGTTTTGTCCGCAGGCCAATTAAGGCTCGCTGCGTGACAGTCTGGCCGAATCAAAAGGTCCCCGCACTCCTTGACGGCTAGAGCAGCCAATTAAAATCCAGCGCCGGGGCCGAGCCTGCCATCGCCACCCACCGCGAGTGATCATTACCACATGTGTGGGTTGGACGGAGTCTTTGGCCGAAGTATTGATTACGGTGTTGCAAAACGATCTTTGGCGCTTTGGCCCGAAGGAGCGGGGCCGTCGCGGTTAACGGGGAGGAAGGTGTCAAGTCGGATTTTGAGAGCAAGCAGCAAACACGATATACATATGCACACTCGCGCGCACGCACGCCCCACCGTGCTGATTGCCTGTGCCGGTGTTACTGTCCACAGTGCACAGCAGTAAGCCTCATCACACGGGTCAGCAGAGCCAAGACCTCGCTCGCATACTGCTTGATCATCTGAACAAGTCCGGAAATTAACTTTGATGTGGAATTTCTGTGGGTGAGCTGCTTAGGTCCACGACAGGGCGGGTGGGGGGTAGAGGTGGCTGGTCAGCTGCGTATGTGGGCGAAATGTGTTCGCCACATGCAGAGATATGAAAGAGAGCATGAGAGAGGAGGAGTGGGTGTGAGAGAGGTGGCAAGAAGCCTCCCCCATATATTCAACTAGGAGTCACTCATATACTTCAAATAGGCTTAATTCGTATTCAGCTCACATGAAGTTGTGGGCTTATAGAGCTAGATTGAATACATCTCAGCTCTCTGTGTGACAGACCTGGACCATGTCTAAATTAGATTGTAATTTCAATGAACTATCTCTTAGCATACATACAGTGACAGACCTGTGATCACTGCTAAGAGCCCTCCTCTGCAGCTTTGGAAAGAGCTTTGATTTGTCTGCCTTCTTGTGTTTGTGTATTCGTGGTGTCATTGAGTGGAGCGCCACCATTTTGCACAATTACAGTGACCCACAGTGGACATGATGGCAACTGACAGCTTTTTATTCCTGCCTTATATCAAGCAAACATCATGTCAACAAGAGCACAACAAAAAAAGGAAGAAAGTTTGTTTCTTTTGTTGTTGGGGTTTCTTTGAAAAGCAGTCATTTGCATGGTTAAAGGTGTCCCAGTCCATAGTTTTTGTATCAACAGTGGATCTGCTGAAAAAAAAACAACCTTTTTTTAAAAGCTCTAAGTCTTAAAACACCCTTCATTTCTTTAAATGTATATTTCATTATATTCTACTAGGAAAATGGGAAACGGGGGCAATGATTTATTGAAATATCTGCAAACCTACATGGACGTACCGTACCTGTTCTCGCTTTCTTGTCTTGTCTTTAAGTAGTCTTCAGGAATAGTTCTCCAGGCTTCTTGAAGGACATTCAAAGCTCTTCTTTGGATGTTTCTGCCTTTTCTTCTGTTCTCTGTCAGGATGATCGCGCACTGCTTCAAGAATGTTGAGGTCCGGACTCTGGTGAGGCTGATCCACGAATGATCGTGTTCTTATGTGTGTTGTATTGCCAGTGTGTTTGGGATCACTGTCATGCTGAATCAGGAGCTTTTCAGATGGTTTTGCATAGTGGATAAAAATCTGATTACACTTTTCTGCTTTCGAAATCCATCAATTTTGACAAGAGCTCCAACACTACTGGCTGAAATGTATCTGCAAAACATAACACAACCTCTACCCTGTTTTTCAACCCTTCTTTCACTATCATTCTAATTAGGTTTCATCTTTCCATATGACTCTGATTTTCAGACCTGCTTTTATGTAATTTGGCATACCTCACCCTTTTCTCCCTGTTTCCCCCCCTTAAGAATGGCGTCTTCAAAGCCACTCTGCAACTCCGACCATTTTTGATGAGACTTCAGTGGATCGGCTAAAGGGCCAGTTGTTTTCCCTAGGTTCTGTGTCTGGTATCTTTTCCCATTTTTTTAGGCTATGACTTTAAAATAGTGTTCATCAACTGCCACTTTTTTTAAAGATGCACTTTAAAAAAGGTGAAAAGATGTCCAATTTTACATCTTTGGGAATCACCATCTTGGTGCAAAAATACTATTTTATGCCTGTCAAAATCTGTTATGTTTGGGTTTTTTCATGGATTCCACGAAAGAAATGTGAACAACTTCTATGTTTTAGCAGCAGGCTACTAGTTCTTTGCTAAGTCTGTTCTGTGTGTAGACACACGAGTGATTCATCCATTGAGTTTTGTGTCTTTTTGATGCTTGAATCATCCATTCTTCACAAAAAATCTAAAACCGCAACAACCGCTGACGGATTTGTCCTGCTAACATACATTATACATTTCTGTGACTCGTTCTTGATGTAGCTTCTGGATTTGATTACTTATATTATCGTTATTATCAACACACAGCAAGCGCCAAGATTTCCTAACAACAGACGAGCTCTTGTTAATGAGAAAATGTAAACAGCTACATTAATTCAACACAACTGCATATTAAAAAAACAAAAACAAAGAGGCAGTAGAAATAATACAAAAAGAATGTGAGAAATTCTCTTGAGGTATTTAACATGACAAAAAAAAACTTGCATAGAAAAGATTTTCATTTCTTCTTCTTCTAATCAGAAAAATGTGTCAAAATAACAAGAAAGGCTCCCATTATTGTGATGTTATTACGAGCAAAACACAGATTTTCCTTTTGTCCTCATAATGAATAAGAATTATTATGTACTAATTGGCCTGAAGAAGTTGTTTCATAATTCCCTACATACACTCCTCTCTTGAATTCCCTCAGAGGCTATCCCTTGGGTAGGGAAGTGAAGAAATAGAATTCTCTCTGTCTGCACAATATTCTGCTGTTATATGCCACAAACATGCAATTCTTCATTTGTATTTTAACCATCATGCAGCCTTTTTTCATTTGTTTCCACAAATCTGCCTAAGTGTGATGGCTTGTTTTGACAAATGGGTCAAAAAGGTCAAATGCAGTGGCCATCGATGTCACAATGAGTAACTGTTACTCTAATATGAGGAAATATATGCACGTGTCAGTGGACTGATCTTAAAAACACTTCAGTCAGGCTCCGGGACATCCCACTGCCCTTCCAAGTACATGTCACATGGGGAGACCAGCAACAACACCCGAGCGAGAACAGCCAAGGCATCAGAGAGAACCATTAGAGAGAACCTGGCAATGATCAAGACACACGCAGCATTAAAAGGAGGAGCTAGAGGGTAAGTGGCTTGCAGAGTAGCTTGCAGAGGCATGAGAACTGCAGGCAAAAAGCTTTTCTATGCTTCCTCCCACAGTCCAAAGACATGCAATTAGTGAGGTTAGGTTATTTTATGATTTTAAATTGGTAACTAATGTGAGGGCAAATGGTCATCTATCTCGCTGAGTTAGCCCTGCGTCATACTGTTGACCTGTCCCTGCCCTTCGCCCTATGGTAGCTGCGATAGGTTCCAATCCCTCTTGAACCCTGATAAGGATAAGCAGAAGACAATGGATAGAAGAATACTATAATTCTTCAGTCCAAAGATATATGACCTTTACTTTCACATTTATGAGGTGAAACAGACAGGGTTAAGTCTAGAACCTCGATGGGGGTATCAAATTAGTTTTAATTTGTTTTTGTTTTTTTTTATCACAAATCAAAAGAAAAAAGTTTTTGTCAAATTGTAGAGAGATTTCTTTTATACTCCTGAAGTAAATGGAACTGAAAGTCAGATAATTACAAGGTGCAGAAACGTGTCACTCCTACTCCTGACCCGTATTGTTCTGCCACGTCTCGAAAGATTAATAATGTGGCCTTTCAAACAAAAACAGAAATAAAAAAGAAATTGCTTACTTTCAATGAGTAGCACTCTTTGCAGAATCCATGTCTCAGTTTTCCAGAGGTTTCATTCTCGCATAAATTTCTGTCACTCTGTCCTTCATGTATGTACAGCACACCTCCGCTAAATTACTGCTGTGGAACAAAGAGGTGAAATCAATAGTTGTTCACGGCTTTCATCTACACCATTGTAGGATATGGGAAAATCAGCCTGGTTTAAATGTAACATTTCCATCCCGATGTGACACATCTTTGAACTTTTTTAAATCCTAACAATACCACAATATGGAAACGGGGAAAAAAAGAGCATGTAATCTTGGATCTCTGAGCTCGGGGGCCAGTACAGTTTGGCCCCGGTGGCTTCCTTGGAGACAATGGATTCAGAGGGGGGTTAGCACAAGCCAGTGATGTAGGGCACCACAATGGCAAATCTACCCCTGTTGGCTCCCGGCACCGACCGCTGACCTGTTTAAACAGCTGGAACGTTTGGCAATGCCTGCCTCCGGAGATTTGCAGGGCCACTGGCAAAGGGGTTGAGAGGAAGGAAGAGGGGGAGGTGTGTGAAGAAGGGATATGTGTGTGTGGGGGGGGGGATTGCGGTGGAGCTGGGAGGAAGGATTCGTAGCTCGGCAATAGGGGACCACTGTGCGGCAATGGCACCAAGCACGAATTAAACAGGCCACTGGCAAGAAGCTAAGGAGGAGGAGGCTGGAACTGAGTTAAAGTCAAATAGGCACAGTATTTGATAGAAGGCTGGCTGGTTTGGGCACTCTCTTTGGTTGGCGAATGGATTGAGTGGTTGACCAAGACAAATAATAGCTTGACAAGCATCCGTGCCAACTTTTTTGTTTTCATTAAAAGGGGGAGGAAAAATAAGTCTGTGTGCTTTGGAGGGGTTGAGGCTGTGTGTTAAGGGCATGGGAGGTTACTGATTCACACAAAGGGAGCACTTAGAAGCTTGTGGCAAGGGTTTAACCGTTGGGGTGGAGATGGGAAGGGAGGTGTTTGGTAGGTATGCATGTTTTGGTTAAATGTTAACCATCATCCATAGCTAAGAAAGCCCAGAGTGCACACTGAGCGGATAAACAATACAATAAAGAGCACTATAATGGATGTCCACAGTTGCTTACATTCTGACAGGATCAAGTTTTGTTCGGAAATGTTATGATGTAATGTCATATCCAGGTCTTTAAAAGCATTGCAGCAAGACAGCCTAATATTTTTTTTCTCCCTCTGATGATCTAAAGTATCATATTTAAATGTCAGGTGCGGTGTCAGTTTGAATCAAAGAGCAAATGCTTCTTTCTAGACTTGCATTTTGCTTTGATGCTCAGCAGTCACATCGTGGTAGAAAAGCCAGAGATACTGCGGTTTATTCTTAGCAGACCAGAATGTATCAGCACATGCAGATAGTATTAAAGGCTACAATCTGCAGTAATAAAGCATGTTTTTCTTTCTTTCAGACGTACAAAGCATAAACAGATTTCCCTAACATTTGCTATGTGTAAGCATTTACTCATTTAAGCCCTTCCCGACTCCAGCTCGGATCAGCTGGCTTTTGCAACTGTTGCATTCCAAATGTGCGTGTTGCCAACGGGGAAGTTCCAGAGTGCCCTCTGGTGGGCCAACTATGCAACATCAACACTCATAACATGGCTGAAGGGTGTTTCTTCTGTCGCTTCTTAGGATAACTTTGAAATTCATACCACAGGTGAGTCTACTAAAGTATCTCGGGTGAGTTTGACTCTCATCGACCTCAACCTCAAGGTCAAGGTCAGAGGTCAAGATTTCTAAGAATCAAAATATGCGATAACTCAAGAACAAGGCAACGAGGGGTTTTGAAATCTATGAACAGAGTGGTATCACTGTTCCTTTAACATGAATCTACAACTAATCTTTTCTTACCTAAAACAAGAGATCTGAGCAGGTGGTGCTAGTTATACATGGTCATAGCCTAACTTTGTGATGTTCTTGATCATACTGAAGTTCCTTTAGGTAAACCCTGCATGGCAGCCATCTTGGTAACTGTGGTAACTTGGTAACTGTGAACTGAATTAGCCAAAACTGCTGTTTCCATTAAAGCTTAAACATGGTTGTTTTAAGAAGCCTGTCTCCCTGCAGCTTCTACAGAACAATTTTTCATGACATGCCTGCTTCCTTTAAGCGCCATGTCTCAGATAGCTGGGTCATTGATAATTGGACGTCAGTGGTTTAATCCCCGCCCCCTCCAGTCCACATGTTTAAGTGTCCTTCGACAAGATACTCAGTGGCAAATTGGCCCTGATGCATCCATTGCAGTGTGTGCATGAGAGATAAAGTGCTTAAACCATAGTGATGTATGAAAGTGAGGAACTGTGGCTTACAGTGTAAAAGGCCTTTGAAAGGTATACACTACACCTTTACTATGATAATGAGCAGATACAGCTTCAGTTGTGGAGGATCTCCATCTTTGGTGTTACAGGAAGTGTTCTGTAAGTGGGAGGCCTCTTCTTTATAGCACATCTGTCATAACCGTGTGGCTGATGGGCCACAGTGTCATTTCCAACTTGCCATGATGGTGCAAGAAAATGTCAGTGACAGCCCGATTCATGTGTTGGTCTTGAGCCAGAGGGCTCCTTGAAGGTCAGATGTGCTAGTTTGTCATGAAGGAAGGGCTGAACTAGAGAAAGGGATAGCAGTAGTAGTGAGAGACTGTAAGACACTATCTGTATAAACATCACTGCATACTTCAAAATGAATCAATCGCTTTTACTTGTCATATTGTTTCATTTCATTTCATTTATTTATTCATTTTCAGGCACAACAAATACCTATATTGAACATAAAATACACAAAACAAAAAACAAAACTTGCCTGAAAAAGGAGTGGGACGAAGAAAACTTATTAAATCCCACCCCTATACTCACTCATCAACAAAAAAAAACAATAAACTTCCCGCAGCTACGCCCATCATTGCATACAGACCCATCAACAGCCCCGGGCAGATACAAGCATCTAAGCGGCAGCTCGCAACCAACAATTAGAGCCTTCATAACTGAATACAGAATATATAAATTATAAATTGCATTACCACAGGTAACAGGCAGTAATAACTACAAGTAACAAACACACATACATATACATACATATATATCTACACACACGTACATATATGTACATACATACGCACACTTTATTTATTTATTTATTTTTTGGAATCCATACCAGCAATGGTAAGAGGACAGACATTACAGAGCACACTAAAACCCATCATTGAGTATACTGTGACCAGACCAACTGTTTGTAGAGAAATTTAAATCTATGAATATTTTTGCATTGTTTCAATTGTAAACTCAGACTGTTCCAGATTTTCACACCACATACAGACACACAAAAGCCTTTACGGGTTGTTCGAGTTCTGGGTAATTTGAATTCTCCAAAGCCTCTCACATTATAAACCTTTTCTCGAATTTCAAATCTAGTTTGTAAATTTGCCGGTAAAAGTTTAGTAAAAGCTTTATACAAAATTATGGATGTATTGTAATTAACCAGATCCTGGAATTTAAGTAACTTTGCCTGAAGAAAGAATTTGTGAGTATGATCTAGATAACCAGCCTTGTGAATAATACGCAGTGCTCGTTTCTGTACTGTGACTAATGGATTAGTTGTATTTTTATATGTATTTCCCCACACTTCCACACAATATGTAAGATATGGAAGAACCAGGGTACAGTACAGAGTACGAAGTGCATCTTTATCAAGGAATTGTTTCACTTTGTTCAAAACTGTGAGGCTTCTAGAAATTTTGGTTTTTATGTGTCTGACGTGGGGTTTCCATGAAATTTTGTTATCAATTATAACTCCCAAAAATTTGTTTTCACTCACATTATCAATTGGTACACCTTCAATGATAATTGGTAATTCTATATTATATTTTAAATTACCAAAAAACATTGCTTTAGTTTTATTTATATTTAATGATAATTTATTTATGTCCATCCATTTTTTTATTAATTTATCTCCCTGTTTACAGTCATTACAAGATCAGTATAATCATCGCTACTGAAAAATATGTTGGTGTCATCTGCGAACAGTATGAGTTTAAGTACTTGAGAAACATCAAAAATATCATTTATGTATACATTGAAAAGTTTTGGTCCCAACACTGACCCTTGGGGAACACCACATGTAATACCAAGTTTCTCTGAATGGTAATGCCCTATGCTAACATATTGTTCCCGACCTGTTAGGTAACTTTTTAACCAGTTACCAGCTTTCCCTCGAATACCATATCTTTCCAATTTATCCAGTAAAATTGAGTGATTGATTGTGTCGAAGGCCTTTTTGAGGTCAACAAAAATACCAACTGCATATTTATTTTTATCCAGTGTATCAGTAATTTCTTCTACTGCCTCAATTATCGCCATTGAAGTGGTTCTTTGCGTTCTGAAACCATACTGACCAACATTTATTATTTGATGTTTTTCAAGGAATTTTTCTAATCTTGAATTAAAAAGTTTTTCTAGAATTTTTGAGAATTGAGGCAGTAGAGAAATAGGCCTATAATTGGTAAAACTGTGTTTGTCATTACTTTTATATAGTGGTATTACTTTCGCAATTTTCATTTTTTTTGGAAAACAACCGGACTGAAATGATAAATTACAGATATATGTTAAGGGACTAGCAATATTCAGAATAACCTGTTTAACTACAGACATATTTATGTCATGATAATCCATTGAAGACTTACTTTTACATTTTAATGTGATATTTATTACTTCTTGCTCATTTGTAGCTGAGAGGAACAGTGAAAAGGGATTTGATTTTATATTACTGATATTTTCATTTTTATGACACGGGATGTCTGCTGCTAGTTCTGGGCCAACATTTATGAAGAATTTATTGAACCCATCGACAATATTACTCATGTTGTGATTTTCACCATTTGCATCAGTAAAATATTCAGGATATGATGTTCCAGAAGATCCTTGTTTAATTAAGTTGTTTAACACATCCCAAGTTCCTTTTATATTGTTTTTATTTTCATATAATCTTCTTCTATAATAAAGTTGTTTGCTCGTTCTTATAATATCAGTCAATTTATTTCTATATGCTTTATATCTTTGTTCCACTTCTTTTGTTTTTACTTTGATAAACTGTTTATACAGATTGTTTTTCTTTTTGCAAGCATTAATAATTCCTTTTGTGAGCCAAGGACTTTTTATCTTTTTTTTCTTTGTCATGTGTTCGTTTACAGGACAATGTTTATTGTACCACATAGTAAAAATATCTAGAAAATTATCATAAGCCTTGTCCACATCTGACTCTTCATACACCGAACTCCAATCTTGTTGTGCTAAATCGAAATTGAAGGCATGAATTGCTTCTTCATTTATTGTTCGCTTTGCTATCATGATCTTGGTATCTATTTTTTTTAAATCACAGTCACACAAAGTAAAAACTGGTAAGTGGTCAGTTATATCACAGACAAGCAGGCCACTATTAATTTGGAAATCCATGACATTAGTAAAAATGTTGTCAATAATAGTGGCGCTATGTGAAGTTATTCTGCTTGGCTTTGTTATTGTTGGATATAGTGATAAGCTGTACATTGTGTCAGTAAAGTCATCAATGGCTTTTAACCTTGTTGGATTTAGCAAATCAATGTTAAAATCACCACAGATAAATAGTAATTTTTGGTTCACCGAAGCAAACGTTTTTTCTATCCATTCATTAAAAGTGTCAATACTTGAACTGGGTGTCCGATATATACAACTTATTATAACATTTCTCTTTTTTTCATTCATAATCTCAATAGTCAAACATTCCAAAATTCCATCAATAGCCATAGACATAGTTGTTACAACATTATATTTTATAGAGTTATGAACATATATAGCAACCCCGCCGCCCGCCTTATTTAATCTATTCATGTATTTTAAATCATATCCATTCAAACAAAAATCTATTCCTTTATCGACATTGAACCAAGTTTCAGTGATGGCTATAACACTAAAGGGGCGAGAAAATTGTTGCAAATAGTCCTTAATGAAATCAAAATTAGAGTACATACTTCTGCTGTTAAAGTGAATTAATGAGAGCTTCCCGTCTAGGTTAATTTCTTTTTCATATTGTTCCTGAGTGAAATAATTACAATTTTTAACAAAAGAAGAGAGAAAGTTACTTTCAGAATCTATTTCTGGATCTATTATATTATGCTCCTTATATTCACAATCTAGATCAATTACTTTCTGTTGAAGAACTAATTTCAACGTGTCCATGTCATTTCCTGGTGTAATTGATACATTGGTGTCAGTTATACTTGTCCAGATCCTCCATGTTCCTCACTATCAGTACTTTTGCCTCTTCTGGTGTCCCGTTTAGCTTAATGAAAATCTTACAGTTTGTTACCCATGTATGTTGTATTTTACCGTTCTTCTTCAGTTGCCTTGCCTTCCTCGCGATGTCTGCGTTTTTTCGTGTCAGATGCTCATTAATGAAAACGTCCGTGCCTTTCAGTTTGCGTCCTTGTTTCAGCAGTGCGACCTTGTTCTTCCGATTGACAAATCTCATAATGATGGCCGGCAGTCTGTCACTCCTCCTGGGCAGTGAGTGACATGCTTCTATGTGCTCCAGGTCCATCTCTATCCCCTTGCTTTGGAGGAAGGACGCCACCTGTTGCTCTACCGAGCGGGTCTCCTCGTCGCTGGGCTCCCCGACGTTCCCGGCCACCGCGCGCGCGTACGAGCGCGGCTTGATTTTAATACCGCTGATGACCACGTCGTTCGTACGGGTGTACTGCTCCAGCTCATCCACCCGCCGCTCGAGATCCATGATCCGTCTGTCCTTCTCGGCATTTTGGAGGCGTAGCTGTTTTACCTCCTCCAGAAGCCCCAGAAGCAGCTCCTGCTGTGCCCTGACTGCGGCCACGTCTCCGCACAGCGCTCCGAGGGAGGTTTTAATGTCCTCAACCTCCTCTGGTGTTGGGCCTTTCTTGGGTGGCGGAATTTCTGATGATGGCGCCTGGCTAGGCCTGCTGGCTGATGGTGGAGCCTGGCTGTGGCCTGCTGGCTGATGGTGGAGCCTGGCTGGGTTTGACAATGAAGATTAAGGTGCAGCAGCTTTGGTTCAGTTTGCTTCTCACGCAGGCCTGAAAAACAAAGCTTTTATTATATCTGTTAGTACAGCAGGTAGTCGCAGAGGCTCTGATTGCATTGTAGATGCCACCTCTGGAATATAAGTTTCTTCATTGCTTGTCTGGCCAAGAATTTCTCTTCGCACCCATCAAACACATTAAAGACACTCATATCCTTGTTTATGTGCATAAGCCTACTGGTTTAATTACTTCTTTCTCCAAAGGTACGCTGAAGGCAGCTTTGATAAATAATGCATGGGGAACGTGTTATATTCAATCTACATTCCAAAGGATGTTTGCGTGCCGAATATAGCGCCGCAAACATCGGCTGAAATCTTTTCAGGCCCCACAGTGGTTAAAGTCAAATGCCAATATTTGATCAACCCATTTTGTTTGACTGGAACACTGGGAGGAAAACATGTTTGTACAAGTCAAGTTTGGTGGTATTTGCTTAGACTGGGCTGTAGAGAAACAGAGATTGCTACAGATCTCTGTTCAAGCTATTAGAGCAATAACATTTATGTGCATCCTGAAACTGTTGCCATCACAGTTAAGCATGCCCCGAAGCACAGTATGGATTTTATGCAGTGATCACCGACACACAAGGGGTGGATAGTTTGCTGCAGTCAAAGTCTAAACTGTGCTACAACTTTTTTTTTTTTTTTTAGATACAATACTGTCTCAATCACACAATCTGACCTTTTTTAACAAGACTATAAAACTTTTCAAAAGGTTGTCGTCGAGGCAAGGTAAAAAAAATATCGATTGTATGTTGCATCGCAGTGTCAATCAGAAGCTTTCCAGATGGTATTTCAGGGATCTCCCTGCATTCATTCAATTCCATCCATTTTGACAAGATGAACGCCACTGGTTAAAATGTAGATGCTCACTGTTGCACCTCTCTGCTGAACCTCTTGTGCATGTTATTGACAATTTGAATCAAAAATGTCAAATTTGGAATCGTCACTCCATTAGCCCTGTTGCTGCTGATTTTCACTGTAGTTCTGGCTTCCACTGGACCCAGGACGAGGCTTCAGTGAACACTGATCATGTGATGGATCAGATGCATCTCCAGTCCTGTGTCAGGGCTTTGCTAAGATACTTTCCTATTTCACTCGACTTTCAGATAGTATTCGTCTGCTGTAGATACATTTTTAGGCTTGCTACTACTTTGTCCTCCACTTGTGTAGTTTCTTCAGTTTATTTTTAAGGACACACGGCACATATCTCTTTGGGAATCACCTCGTTTGTGCAAAAATACTGTTTTAATCCTGTCCAGCTGTGCTTTGATTGGTATCTTTGTCGATTTAACTAAAGAATAGGGATATGTGTTTCTGCACCAGGCTGCTTGTAACAAAGTGGCTAAAAGGGGTTCCTTGCTAAGTTCTCTGTGTTGTGTAGACACAACACTGGGCCGTTGCACGAACTGGATTTTTAATCCTGGATAATTCTTAAATCAGTGTCTTAACAAACAAACAAACAAAAACAATCACAAGAATGTTTGGCTCCCTAAAAAGGACTGGCTAAAGACTTTTGCACTGTATTATAGCTTCCTTTTTTCATTTCTTGGTAAATGTAATGGAAATAATTGGTTTTGCTGAAAATTGCGACCAATTTAAAGCTTCCTCCTCCCTCACTGGGCTACTGGTTTCTGATTAATAATAACACACCAGTGGACTAATCTAGTTTGGGGTCACCAGGGTTGGACACTCGTTTTCCTGGGTAAGATAATCCCAATTATCCCAGATTCTTATTACAGTAATGAACAAAATATTTAAAAAATTGCATCCCAGAAGAACACGAGCTGCCAACTAAGACTAACTTGTGTGACTTCTAATTACTCTGTTGTGATTTTTTTTTTTCCAAGAGCACAATCAAACTATCATTACTCCTCATCACTTTGATTGAGCTGCGAATGAACACAAAATTTGAGTTGGAAGTTGTTGATTAGTAATGCGTTTAGATATTTGGAATACAGTTCATTATGTTTCAAATCGGTATCGACATACTCGGTTAATTTGAAAATCAAGCTTGAGTCTCTAATCAAAGATGTGCGATTAAACCGGTAAAAACGTCACTGGAGCAATGTTCCAGTATCTGAGGCCGCCTCAATTTATCGTCGGTGTAATGTGAACTTCCTGCAGCACTAAACAAATAAAATTTAGCCCTTCCTGCAGATGAGATCTGCGAGATGAGTGATCTGCTAAGCTAAACAAAGATGTTATAATTTGTCCTTGGGAACTGCGCTGTAGCACTGAAAAAAAAAAGAAAGGAAAAAAACATTTTTTTGAGCTGCAGGAAGCAACTTGTAAAATCTTAATTAAAAGATTGTATCAGACATGGCTTTGCTTATGGAAAATAGGGAAATAATGGACTTAAAAGACACATTTTTACAGACGGCGCCGAGAAATAATTCACTACGCGAGGATAGCTGGAACGAGAGAGAACTTATTTGCCGCGGGGAGAGAATTGGCATTTTTAATATCCACAGCAATGAAATCTCAATATAGCTACTGCAAGGCTGCAGAGTGTCATTTGGCATAAGATCCTTCATCTTCGATATTTTCCTCTGCTGTTTGTCTCTTTTTAGTTGTCATTATGGGGAAAAAACAAAGTGTAATTAACACAATCATGATTAATTACAGCACACAGCCCTGGTTTACACATCTGCCTAATTGCAAGTTTCTTTCACTTTATTTCAAATGTTTAAGTTAGCAGAACTCGTCACATTAGCGGTGCTTCTTCTCTTTTCCCCTTCTCTCTCTGGTGTGTTCCTGCCCAGGCAGATGCTAGAAGTCAATTTTTTGCCCTTTTGTTCCTTTCAAGTTTTTACTCCAGCATTTTCTAAATAAAATCCCAGCTACGCAGCCCTTTGCTCAAACACTCGCCCACATACGTTACTCCCACTGTCCCCTAAACAGCAGCCGAGCCCTCCTATAGAACTGGAGATGGACGCTTTGGAGGATAAACATGGGCCAAAAAAGCGAGAAGTGTAGCACAGCCAAAGGCAACCTGCCAAGCTGATTCCCACTGCGATATATACATAGTAATACCCTTATTGATCGCTCTGAATATATTTATTGAGGGGAACCAGAAAGCAGACTGGGGGAAATAATGGGAAAATTTATGACAGGCAGTGCTCAAGATTAATTCACTTTTTAATTACAGGCAAGTACATAGGTATTGCCTGTCAAGTAGTTAGATTTAAAGCAAAGACAAACAGCGAGCAATGCTTGCTGAGAATGCAGTATATGGTAGAAAGTGTATGAATCAATAGTACATTTTTCCTCAAATATGCCTCGTGGAAATTGCTGTCATCCGTATTAGGCCCTTAAACCCATTCTGAGATCTGCGTTCCGCCTGTTGTTTAACTCCATTATTTCTTTCTTTGCCTTGCCTAAATTTGTCTTTTCAAGTGTCATGCTGACTTTACTGTACGTCAGCCACTTCCTTTCTCTGTGTATTTCTTTCTTGTTTTTTCATTTTGTAGAATAGCAAATCACCTGCAGGGAAGAAAAAACGGTTAATGCGTTCAGGAGGCAGTGTAAGAGCAGAATCCAGCACTTTAATGCAGTTTAAGCTCCTGAGTGTCAACTGACTAACTCTTGAGTCCGTTGTTTCACACCAGAAATGCTCTAAATATGAGCTTTAGGGGTCTTTGAAAGGCTGAGATGGCAAAAAGAGAAGTTTCGAATTAGGGACAGTGTGTCACTATTCTGACAATCACATTTTCTTTCTTTGTCACTTCAAAGTGAAAATGGATTTTTCTCAGTGTGTCACGCGTGTGCAACTCGGCCCCTTTATCGCCAAATGTGATGTATGTCATGCGGAAATGTTGGATTTTATCTAAAAGACATTAATCGTCTGGAATGTTTGATAACCTGCGTGTAAAGTTCAACATCACACCTGTGGCCTTGTCATCAACCGCGAAGGCCAGATGGCATTTACGCCTCAGTCAAAAGTCACATGTTCTCACAATTTACATCTGACGGTGTACAGCGCATCACTCAGCCAGGTGCGGTGTAATTGTATGCAACAATTCAAAGCCATGTGCACCACATGCAAACGCACAAGTAACCTCTAATTTGGGTTATTTGGGTCCTGGTCGTGGGGACAGCAGGCGTAGCAGATACACCGACACAACAGTTTTTCATAATACTTAGAAACAATTATTGGGCAAAATATTTTACACAAATGAAAAGACCAAGATCTTTAAGATAGAAGTATAAAATCATAGTGCTGATACTAATGGGAATGTAAAAGGTGAAGTAAAATCATCATTTTAGAAGATGTTTGATGGTTATTGCAATTATTTTAGTGTACCTGAGATTTCTATAAAGACTAATCCAATCGAACCAGTATTGAGTGGGAAGTAAAAAACTTGTTTCCTGTTAAAAGGGCGTTTTTCCTTCCCACTGTCGCCAAGTGTTTGCTCATAGGGCGTCATTTGATTGTTGGGAGGGTTTCTCGATGTATTATTGTCAGGACTACCTTACAACATAAAGCGCCTTAAGGCGACTGTTGTTGTTATTTGGTGCTGTATAAATAAAATGAAATTGAGCTGAATTGAATTTAGCGCTACAGCAGCATTCCCATAACCATGCAGTGACAAAGCTCGACTTTGTGTGATTCACAAAAGACATTTCAGGTTGCACGGGTGAATTCATGCATGTATATGTTAGTTATAACCTGTTCATGGAGATTACAGTGGGAACACTAAGTAAGAGGATTATGGCAGCTAAACAGCTGGCAGTATTATATTTAAACCTGGTATTCTTATACTGCACAGCCATTATCAGTTACAGTATGGTGATGTAAAAAAGTAGTTTAATGCCTGCAAGTATAGCCACCAGCACTTGACTCAGTGTGGTTTTTTTCTCCACACTGATAATTAATTAAGCAATATATTTTGCTAGTGTATAATTAATAGCTCTATGTAATTACTTTTCAGTGACTAACCAATTACCATTTTCAGGTATTTTAAGCACAAAAATCTATTATAAATACAAAAACTTTTAAAAATCTTGTTTGTGTGTTATACATAACCCTTAGACTGACTATGTATAGTGCTGTGGAAAACTCTTGAGCCTCACCTTATTTATATGTATTTTGGTTCCAAGAAGCCGGACTGTGTTAGCATTTTTAATAGTTCTTTAGACTTTCTGACTGTTTTACATTCAGAACTTTTCTGAACTTTCTCAACTGCATTTCTGAACTTTTCATTGCTGCTTTTCTACTCATTTTCAGTCAAGCTTTTGTACCTGATCATTTCATTTTCTTTTGGCAAGTGGCAAAATGATAACAAAGTATTGGAAGCAAAATATAAATGCGGTGTGGCTCAAGGCCCGAGAGAAGTCAGGTCCTTAAAAAACACGAACAAAGTCAACCAAAGACCTGACACAGGACCTGAGAGGTTCAGTTGATCATCCACTGTTCACTGAAGCCTCATCAAAAATGGTCTCAGTCGAAGGGTGGCTGTCAAGAAGCCATTCTTGAAGGGAAACGGGGAGAAAAGGCTGAGGTATGAAAAATTACACAAGAACTTCACTGAAAATCATTGGCAAGTAATGAATCCAAATTTAAAAGTTTTGGCTCTTCGGTATATGCAGAAGAGGTCAGAAAAGGGTACAACAGTGAGTTACTACAGCCATCTGTAAAACACATGAATTGATTGATTGAAAAAAAGGCAAGAAAGTAATATTAGATTTTGATCCAACATGAAGTATCATCTGGAAGGTATCTGATTGGCAGCAGCTTCATTATTGACATTATTGAAGCAGTGTGGGATCATCTTGATTTGAGAACAGAACAAAAGGCAACAACATCCAAAGAAGAGCTTTGAATGTCCTGCAAGAAACCTGGAGAACTATTCCTGAAGACGGCATAAAGACAAGACAAGAAAGCTAAGAGAGTTCAGTCTGTGTTGAAGAATTGGGTGTTGGGTGGTCATACCCAATATATTGACTTTCCAGGTCATCAGAATTATACAAACTCTGTATTTCTAATTTTTTGAACAGAGTGTAAAGAAACAAGAGGTGGCTCAAGACTTTCGCACAGTACTGTATGTGTGTCATAACCAGTGTTGGTCAAGTTACTTGAAAAAAGTAATCAGTAACTAATTACTGATTACTTCCCCCAAAAAGTAATCCTGTTAATTTACTGATTACTTATTTTCAAAAGTAATTAATTACTTAGTTACTTAGTTACTTTTTAAAAACACGATTTACAACCTGAATAGGTAATAAAGCGATAGATCTTTCAGCCCAATTCTACTTTTTCTGCATAATCCATCATACAAAATGTAATCAAATGGAAAAGTCTCTTTTTAAAACTTGTTTTATTAGTTTTAATCTTCTAACTTTATGCATCAAGCAAAAATGTAATTACATGCAACATTCTCTGACTGGAAGAAATTTTTTTTAAACCCATTTAAACCTATTTTCTGCACATTCCAGCACATAAAATATATTTTTTGTGTGTGTTTACACTCAGTCTTTCAAATAGATGCAAGTAAAACACAGCAGAAAATAAATAAAGTCAAAGACTCAGCGGTCCTGTTGCTCTATTTTCACCTGTAAAGCAGGAGTTGGGTAGGCGGAGGTATACCCTGGTGCAGGTGTGCCGCAGCGGTCAGTGGAAGAATCCGCGAGTTTCTCTGTGAGTTTCCCATTATGTCGCACTCGGTGCTTGCTTGGAAGTTTAGGGGTTTTTCGCTGTAAAAAGAAGTTTTCTTCCCACACACAATGGACACTAATGTTTTTGTCACTTTTTATGGAATCAAACTTAAAGTAAGGTCAGTACTTCCACGCTTTAAACGCTGCACGCTCATACTCTCTCCCGTACTCGATATATGATCCACTGTTGATCTGCACACAGCTGTTGTCACGACCGTCGCACTCACTTACGTCACTGTCATGAGACATTCTCGCAAAAAAATCTCGGTTTTAGTAACGCAGTAACGCAGCGTTCCTACGGGGTAATCTAATTACCGTTTTTGCAATAGTAATCCCTTACTTTACTCGTTACCTGAAAAAAGTAATCAGATTACAGTAACGCGGTACTGCCCATCTCTGGTCATAACTAGGGATGGGTACCGGTGTCCAACGGTAGTAACCAGACCGAAAAGCAGCCCAATTTCGGTGCTTTATTTCGGTGCTTTTTTTTCCTGAGCTGTGATACACTTTAGATTCTAGCCAATCATTTTACGTTTCCCAGGATAGTAGGCGGGGCCAGGTACGTACGTTCAGTTAGAGCAGAGCTACAGATTAAAAATGTCCAAGGCGAAGCGGTCAAAAGTCTGGTTGTACTTCACAGCAAAATATGCAAACTCAGCAGCAACAAGTGCTTTAAGCTGATACTGTGATACTGTCAAAGGAGGTAACACCTCGAATCCGATGAAACACCTGGCGACGCATAGCGTTTTTTTTTAAAAGCCGAGAAATGCGCCGTATTTGATAGCTTGCTGCGAGACCTCACACTGTGCACGTTGGGTGGGTTGCCAGTTATCGGACCCGGAGCAACATCCCCCAAAAACCCGAAGAATAGAGTCCTGGCCCCTAGCCCTGCCAGTGTAGCAGAAATGATGAGGATGATGATGCAGCAGCAGCCGTTCTTCTCTGCGTGAGTCGCTTAATGTTGTTCGAGTGTAATTTACGTTGAGTAGGCTAACCACGTTATTACATTAATGCATGTAAGGTGAACTAGCAAACATCATCATAGCTACATGCGGCTGTCCTCTTGTTTGATGGCAGATACTCCCTTCACCCTGGACAAAAAGGCTAAAATGACCAAAGAAAAAGTAGGAAACAGTTAAACATGAGAGGTTTTTGGACAAAGTTTGTGTTTTTTTTCCATTGTTTAAGCACTGCTTCCAGCCAAGAGTGATACCATATATGCCCCATAGCTGCAGAAAAGGCTAACATTGTTATCTTTTTACAAAAAAAAAAAACAGCTGAACATGAGAGGTTTTTGGACAAAGTTTGTGTTCTCCATTCTTTAAGCACCGGTTCGAGCACCGTTTAAGCACCGGCACCGTTTCAAAAGTACCGATTTGGCACCGGTATCGGATAAAACCTAAACGATACCCATCCCTAGTCATAACAGCTCCAGACATACTGTATAATATTTTTACCTTGTTTGGCTTGACAAATCACAATGAACAGCATTGGAAGAGGCTCTTTCTGGATTGCCAGTTGAATAGCTTTATAGTCTTATTACAGAACATCAGATTGTCTGATCCAGTGCTGCAGAATTATTTTCAGGAAATCATTTTAAAAGCATGAAACCTTGTAGATTCCTCACATTTATCTTATTGTATGCCCTGCTAGCTTCATGAACAGTGCTTCCCTGTATCAGTTCGGTTTTTAATAAAGAATAATCAGTGTTTTGTACAACTTTTCACTGCAAATATAAAATGTCTCCAAATATTTGTCAGAGTTTGGATTTGATATTGCAGAATCAAGCCAACTGCATCAAACTGACTGTAACTAGTTAACTGTCATCTCTACTCAACCTACTAAGACATTTTGAGATTTAGGGTAAGCGGGTTGATCAGCTACGAAGCTGTCAGCAAGCTAGACGCAGGTTCACATGTTAACCCCACCTGCCTTCCTCCATCAGCCTCCATCGCTAAGCATCTTCACCCAAAGTGCTCTCTGCACACAAACGCACGCCTCGCCGTTGGCGAAACAGCAAGGCGTCTTTGCATGCTTAGTTTGGATTTTTCTAGCTTTCTTCCAACTCTTGCTTTCCCACTACCACTTCTCCTTCGTCTCTGACTCACCTTCAACTCCTCCCCTCTGGGATATTTTAGGCCAGGCGGCCTGCAGCATCACCTCCTCCTGTCTTCCTTCCTCTCCCACCTCCCACTCTTATCCTTATCATCAAATGAATAACACATATCTGAAGCTGGTGGCCCCTGCTGAGGAAACAGGTGAGCGATGAGTACAGGCTTTGCTAATTAACAGTCAAATCTGTTTTTTAGTTTGCATGTGATCAGTCACACGTGATCTGTGTGCGCACAGTTTCTCATCTTCGGCATTGCAGATGTCTACCATCAGCCCGCATCAGATTCAAGCAGAGGTTTCATTATTGCAAAGCTCTCAGTGTGTAACATATATGGCCATTGTGAGTAATTATGTGGAGTGTCCTTCTTTTTCAGAGCGTTCACCGGAGAGTGAATTCACTCCAGCTATTCCCAATGCCTGCAGTTATGTGATTTATGTGATTTCCCCTGAATGTATTGTCCCATCCTGTGAGCCCTCTCATATTCAATTGTTTTGATGGATCTTCTAAAATAACACCTTTTTCAATAAGGAAATATACCCTTATTATATTCTGTTCCTGCAGGGTTGTTATATTGGTATTTTTCAACAAGTACCCTTGGAGAGTATGGCAGTGTCATTTCTTTAGAGCTCTTTTTTCTCCCCCCTCTCTCGAATGGTTTATTTTATTTTTCACTGCTTTCAGAGATCACCATTTCAGCTCGGGGACTCTCCCGGAGCATCTAGCTTATTTTTAACAAGCAGCATCTTCTTTCAGATAGGAGATTTATCTTCTGCACCTCAAAAATATCCATCATAACAAGTGGCTGCAACTCGACAAGGAACGCCGAGGTTCAGCTACTTTTCAAACTGCATATTAAGAATGAGCGAGTCACCATCTGATCTGCGCGATATGATTTGTCGGCGGCAGAAGTTGCGGGTGCACGACTGCCTGTGTGATGCTTTCCATCAATAAAACGTATAGGACTTTACTATGTGATATTAATGAACAAAGTCAGAGGCGAAAGCCGGACATGAAAACATGAAAGCACAGCGAGGGGGTGATGTGCTGAAGAACATCGATCGGCCGATAAGAACAGGAACACCTGTCAGCTAAGAACAGTAATTTGAAGCCACAGTGAGAACACCATCGCCACAATTTGATAGGTGAGGAGTCGAAAACACGGTGCTGAGGTGTATTTGTAATTGGACAGAGTAGCAACAAAACCATGGCTGCATCCTGCCTTGTTTACAGGCACATGTTAGGAGTGCAGTATTACTGAGAGGCTTCTATGTTAAAACTCCCAAATATATAGCACAAATAAACAGATTTGCAGAAGGGTGCAGTTAACAACAACTCAATGCCTACCTCAGTTCAGGTACTCACAGATACTGTTAGCTATTTTTATTGAGGCTTAGTGATTGTATTACAAGGGGCATTACTAACTATACAGACAGCTTTAGGTTGTCATTATCTGCTAAGCTTTGGAGTTAGAGTTAGACTAGACCCTGGCTAGTAGAGGTTAGGCTAACCCTAAGTCGAAACTAATTTAATTCGTCAAACTGGACCTCAATGTCATGGTTGTGGTCTTTGTACAATTATCTGATGCATAGCATGCCATTAATTATACTAAAAGCCCATTCAAGAACCAGTTTTGGCGAGTAATAGTCTGTTCCTTATAACTAATTCGCTGATATCCGTATCTGGATGGATGCATTGGGGCAGCTCAGGGTGTCTCGGTCAAGGACATTTCGACCTGCGGATTAGGCGAGCTGGGGATCAAGCCACCTACTTTCCAATTAGTAGCAATCCCACAACTACACTGGTCATTTAAATGATTACTGTAGAGAGCCGCAAAAGAGAGGTAGAATTTGGCATCATCGTGGTCTCAGTAGAAAACTGACTCCTTAAATTCTACCAACTCATGTTATTCAAAGATGTCTTTACTAATATATCCACTCCCTGCAATACTTTTTGTCATTTCTAATTTTGCAGTCCAGATCGATTTGTACAACTTGTCAGTCCTTGTCACTTTTTGTAAAGCTGATTGCGATAAAGTTCATTGTATTGTAGTTCAGAAATTGTCCACTTTTGCTCATCAATCTGTCAAATAGCCCGTCGTAAACAAAATAAAACGATTTTGAACCTACAAATTCATCCAGTTACTGCTTATCCACTTCAGGCCATTATGAGATAAACTGGATAAGCGTGCAGTGTGAGCTGCTATTGGCTGAGAGATGGGGCACACGCTGCACAGGTCTATCTAAAGGTTCCTGCTCTGTTATTGAAACTACAGTTTTTGATTGAAGACAGAAGCAGATATCTTTTGTTAGAAAGTCTCAATTCACAGTTTTGTAATTCTATAAAATAATGCCACTTAATTTTCATAAAGTTGCAAATTGTGGCTGTGAAGATCAATTGTTCTAATATATTAGTCATAGTTCGTTGTTTTCCTCTTGTTGCGGTTAAACATAATCGTCAGTAAGTGCATCCATCCTGACTCTGCTCTATTTAACCTGCAGCCCTGAGCCAGATGTTTCAGGGCAACAGCTGCTAAGTCCTCCCGTTAAAATAAAAAATCATTTTGCCTGAACTATATAATCTGACTCCCACACAACAACATCACAGGCAACGCACCGTCTTCACTCCCGCTGAGCACCGTACACTATATCTGACGAGTCACATTTTGTACCGTCAGCGCTTTTCGTGAAATCTCTGTGATGAAGGAAAATTGTAGCAGTTTTTTTTGTTCTTTTGTGTGGTGATGGAAACACCTTTCCTTCAGTTGAGCTCACAGTAAGAATTTACAGTAGCCTTTTCTAGTCTATTAACCTGTTTATTCATCCATGAAAATGAAAACTACACAATAAAACCTACCAAGTACTTGATGACAGCCAATGAAATTCCCACACGCTGGACACTTAATTAGATTCACCTTGTTAGTACTGGGTTGGTTTTGGTTATGCTTAAGAAACCAGTTAAATATTGGAGCTTCGTGACATGGTGTGTTGTCTTGCTGGAAGCAGCCATCAGAAGGTGGTCATAAAGGGACGGACATGGTCAGCAACAACACTTATGTAGTCTATGGGATTTAAATGAGTCCAAAGTGTGCCAAGGAAATATGCTCCACACCATTACACCACCAGCAGTAACTGGAACAGTTTTCATTTGTTGTTTATACCGAATTCTGACCCTACCCTCCTAACACCGCAAATGAAATCAACTCCTCAGACCAGTTAATGTTCTATTGTCTAACTTTGGTGAGCCCATGTGAATTATAGCGTTTATTTTCTGTTAATCTCTGGCTCTCTTTCACAGCATGTCTTTTATCCTGTCTTCCTTCTCTCACCCCAAAATGTTGCAGTAGATGGCTCCGCCCCTCCCTGAGCCCGGTTCTGCTGGAGGTTTCTTCCTGTTAAAAGGGAGTTTTCCCTTCCCACTGTCGCCAAAGGGCTTGCTCATAGGAGGTCATTAGATTTTGGGGTTTTTCCCTGTATGTATTATTCTAGGGTCTACTTTACAGTATAAAGCGCCTTGAGGTAACTGTTGTTGTGATTTGGTGCTGTATAAATAAAATTGATTGCCACCTGATGCGGCCATCTGCTGCTGTAGCCCACCTGCTTTAACATTCAATATTATTGTGCAATCACCTCAACTTCTACAGTTTGTTGTGACCAAGTCTACATCTCTAAGTGCGTTTAGTTGCTGCCATGTGATTGGCTGATTAGATATTTGCTTTGAGCAGTTCTACCTAGCAAAGTGGCCAATGTGCAATAAGTACTGTTTAAGTCCAGCAGTTTACAAGCAAATACTGTTTTCATGTTTGATATCATTTACTAGCATAAACAATTTTTGACAAAGTGACTTAGGGAGACTTCTCTCTCATGGTTGTCTAGAATCTCGCACCATGCATGCCATCTGCCCTGAGGAAGTCAGTTACCTTTTCAAAGCTTTAACAGCCGCTGACAACTGCTGACAAATTTATTCTCCTTCCCAGTGCTGCAGAGTTCCCTTCGGCTTCAGTCCAGTTTGAAGACGTTCTTGCCAACCTATCCAACACTTTAAATTCCATCAGTCTGCACTTTAATGACATATCTGCTAATGTATCAGTGTCAGCTGAGCTGGTTCACACATTGATTTTGAAATGTCAGATTCTGTTTAAAAAAAGGACATACTTTGACGCTCGGCCTGCTGCTGTCATCTTTTAATATAGCGATGATTTGGCAGTAAGTAAATCATTTAATGTCATTAATCTATTAAGTTATAAAAAGTCCTTCAATTTGATTTAGTAGTCAAATGGCCAATTTAGCATTTACGCAGCCGCTCTTATCATGGTAGCATCATAGTGTTGGCAGCTTGTCAAGTGGCGGGTTAAAAATAAAAACTGTCCAGCAACTTCTATCATTACCAAAAATGTGTGCAGGTAATAATAATTATTAAAACTCAGCATAATTCACAATAATTAAAATATCTTAATGCATAAATACATTAGCATTTCATTACCCTACTGTCTTTTGAAGTCAGCGATTGTTATTGACATTAAAAATGCCTCCATGCACCATCTTTGCATCAGTCTAGTTGTGTCTGATCTGAAGAAACCTGAGAGGAAACATGAGAGGCTTCGAGCTTACGATATATAAAGACTCCAAGATAGCGAAGCTTTTTTTCTTCTTCTTTTCTACATGTGTGACTAACAAGGTTTTCCTTTCAAGTTGCTTTTTCATTTATTTTCTCATGTGGAACTCGCGCTGCATCTTTTCTTTAACGATCTCAAGCTAACAAACAAACACACACACAGATGCACACACATACACGCTTCTCCTCTTAATCTATGTCTGCTGAAGTGGTCTTTAATGAGGTGTGAACAGAGGACCACAACCCTCTCCCTTCCTCCCTCCTCCTCTCCCACTATTTCATCTTCCCTCTCTCTCATCACTGAGAGTGATTACAACAGACAGACAGAGCTACAAAGACATAGAGCGAGCGACGCATGGACGGGTGGAGGGAGAAAGGTGATGCTGGAGTTAATGGGAGAGAACGAGGTCTTTTTTTTCTGTTTCATTACTTCATCCCTCTATCCATCATCATGTGATCATAGCGAGAGCAGATCACAAGGCCTCTGAGGCATTTTCTTTTTCTTTTTGGTAACCCAACATACCCTATAAATACATGATAATTTGTAGTATATTAGGTAATTACCGGTGGTAATAAGCAAGTAATATGTAGCTAAGTACATAGAATACTACTGGGTACTTTCTAGGAAAATAGGCAACCAATTCTTTAAAAAGAATTATGGATGGTTCTGTTATCCATCAAGCACAACTGTAGTTAACCAAGGTTGATGGCATTTGGCTTGTTCCACAACTCTTGAGGAGCCAAACAAACATATTTGTTTAAAAATCACCTCTTTAAGGTTTATTTTATGAATCTGCTGTGCAAAAGTCTAGTTCATTGGTGTCGAACTCCAGGCGTTGAGGGCCGGTGTCCTGCAGGTTTTAGATATTACCCTGGGTCATCAAATGATTAGTTTATTGCCAGGCCTCTAGAGAACTTCAAGATATGTTGAGGAGGTAATTTAGCCATTTGAATAAGCTGTGTTGGATCAAGGACACATCTAAAACCTGCAGGACACCGGCCCTCGAGGCCTGGAGTTCGACACGTGTGGTCTAGTGCTAACCCTCATTTTTTTTTGTATTTTGCTAGGTAAATGAGTAATAAGCACAGAGATTTATTGAAGCAATTCTAAGGAGCTTGAAAGTCAATATTTGATGTGACCACCTTTATTCTTCAACACAGTCTAAACGCTCTTTGGCAAGTTTTCTTGTCATTTCTTTAAGTAGTCTTCAGAAATAGTTCTCCAGGTTTCTTGAAGGACATTCAAAGATCTTCTCTAGATGTTCGACTCCCTTTTCTTTTGTTCTCCGTCAAGATGATCCCGCACTGCTTCAATAATGTTGAGGTCTGAGCTCTGGGGAGGCCGATCCATGACTGACAGTGTTCACTGTGTGGTTTTCATATGTTTTTACTACATTGTCATGCTGAAAAAGTTTTTACCTAAGATACACTTTGCATGGTGGATACCAATCTGTTGGTACCTTTCTGGGTTTATTATTAAATCAATTTTGACAGGATCTCCGACACCACTGGCTGAAATGGAGCCCAGAATCATAACAACCTGACCTCCTTTATACATATTGATCATGATTTTAACCAAACATCCATGAGACCTGTTGCTGCTGATTGTCAGTCCAGTGCTTGTGTAATTTGGCCTGAACTCTTTCTGCCTGATGTCCTCGCTTCTAATCAGACTATTTCTAATTAGATTTTGGTAAACAGTAGATGGATCAACTCAGATAAATTTCTCAGGTCCGTGTCAGTTCTTTGTTAGATTTTATTTTTTTTTACTTCAGACAGAGATTTTTAGTCCTGTCATTTCATCTTTTATCCTCCATTTGTCCAGTTTCCTCTAATTATACAAGGACACTGTGTGCCATGCAGACATGTTTTCAAGTGATAGCTCTTTAGGAATCCAGTTGTTGGTGTGAAAATATTATTTTAAGTCTGTCAAACTGTGTTATTTTTGGTTTTTTTCATAGATTCATCTAAAGAAACAAGAAGATATGATGTGTTATGTGTAGATGGTTGTTCATTCCTTAAGTTAAGTTTATTTTTTATGCTTAAATAACCCATAAGTCAGTGTGCAGTTGTTTAACAAACAAACAAAAACATTTCTCTGGTTCTCTGGACCTTCAGAATGCCTGTTGCTCAAGACCACTTTTAAAATATGAAGTCTCCTCTTTGGCTTAAGACTTGCATAGTACTGTAATGTGAGACAGTTGGATAATATGCTCCAATAAATTACTTATTTTTGTGCAGTTTGTGGCCATATTCTCCCATAAAGGGTATTTCAGGTGTAGTTTTTCTGCACTCACCTGCTTTTTCTACCTCACAAAACACTATAATTTACTTTATATGAACGTGATAAGTCTTTGTATTTAGGGGACTGTAAAAGGAAGGGTTACCCATTTTCTCCTCAGCTAATGCCAGCATCAAGCTTTTTAGTGTCGATGTGTGCACGGATGGCTGTGTGCGACTGTGTGTAATGTGCTTATAATATATCTGTTTGTGTGCAGGGAAACAGGTCAGCCTGGATGTATTTCTAGCCCCCCGGTGAAAAGCCTGCCCACTCCCACTCATAATAACCCACCACAGAATTATGGTTTTGTATTTGAAGACCAGCCAGCTTCACTAATGCATCTCAACTTTGTGTGTCTGTGTGTGAATGCGCGTTTGCATGCCTTCCAGCATGTTGGGATCCCACTGACGAACAGCATATCAGTAGCAGCGTGCCCTTGATTTCAGTGAAGGGCAGTATTTCTACTACAGTTAAAGAGCCTTCTCCTACTTTGTTAACTTTAGCTTCGAAATGGTTCCGCTTTTGCCAAGAATCAACCCCGTGTTCTCTGAGCTTGTTAAAAATTACATCAGCACTTTGATTGCCTTCCAGGTTTGGGATTTCACCTTGAACTCGTTCGGTGCAAACAGCAAATCAAAACTAGCCTTCACATTTGAATTTAAGCATGACTTTTCTGCGTTTAAAAAAAAAAGAAAAAAAGTCAAACCACTTAAGCGCAAGTTGAGTGAGTGAACAACGTGTCATGCCCCTTTAACTGAGACTGAGTGGACTAATCCTGTTTGCCCAGTAATCATGAAGTTCAAAGCTGCAAAGGTCAAAGGAAACTTCCTCGGCTAAAAAGTAGTGAAATGGTAAAATTACATACAAAATGAAAGTGTTAATAAGTCTGTAATCTGGCATATCTCGTTTCCCTTCCTTAAAAATGGCTTCTTGACAGCCACCCTTCCACTGAAACCATTTCCGATGAGGCTTCAGTGAACAGTAGATCAAATGAAGGTGTATCTCTCAGGTCCTGCGTCAGGTCTTTGCTGGATCTTATTTCTGAAGGATGTTACTTTCAGACACTGTTCATCTCTTGTAGATAATTTTATAGGCCTCTAACCTTTTGGGTTTTTTATTAAGGATATACTGCATGCTGTCAAAATGTGTTGTCTTTTGCATTTTTCATAGATTCAGATAAAGAAATGGAAAAAGTTGTATCTGTCGACACACGCTGGTTTATCTTTGAGTTAGGTACTGTTTGTATTCATGAATGATTCAGTGTTAAGTGACTTTGAAACCAAACAAAGAACAACAATATTCCTCTGAAAATGGTCAGGTACAAGGAAGAGAAGCCAGTGTCCAAAAAAAGTTTCCTCGAGACCATCTGAATTCCTTGGAAACCAAATGTAAAGAAAAGAGTGGTGGCCAAGGTGCACAATACTGTACAGTAATATTCGAAGATTGATATGATCTTTCAAATAAAATCAAGTTTTGAGTTTGGTCCCTAGTTAGAAAACCCCAAGTCAGTATATACGCAGATATTTCCAGAAGTATGTAGACCTTGAGAATATTTGAACAAACATATTCAGAAGCTAATTGGCTGTAGAGAGCACATTTTCTTGACTTTAAAATAATGATTAGAAATTAATTCTCGCACTTTTTTTGCTGTGTACAGCTGTATGAACGCCACAGGGAAAACATTTTTGGTATTCCTGGTGCTGGTGCCAGCAGGACTCTTAAAGCTTTCAGATTTTTCCAACCCTGTGCTACATTTTCAATTTTCGCATCCTGGCAATCGATTGTGTAACTTCAGTAGCTATCATGGTTTCCTACCTCCAGGTGTTACTGGAGGCAGTAGCGAGGATTGCTTCTCCATAATGCAAAGCTCGGCCAATGAAATTTCCAGCAGCTGAAAAGAAGAAGTGCTTGCAATATTAATTTGACACAAAATTGCTCATGCAGCAGCGCAACAGAACAGGTCTTTGGGTTTGATTGGATCTTATAGATTTGAGTAATTATGACAAAGTATTGTTTTGGTTTTAATATACAAACTACAGTGTACAACTGAAGTTACACAACAAATGCACCTTACAGTAACAGCATATGCAGTGAGCTGTGGCTCCATGTTTGATGTTTGTATCCTCGGCTCAGTTCTCTTTTCATGTTTCTATAAATACATTCCTATGCACCATCTCCTCTCCTCAGAATCAGCATTGTCTTACAGAAGACAAACCATCGGAGTGGAAAAAACTCACTTCTCTTTTCATGTCATAATGAAACAAAATAATCTAAGCATATTTCATCAAGAAAAAGGTAATTAAGGTAATGAGTTTTTTTTAATTTTTTTATACAGCATTGAAATATGCCTGGCACAGGCATAATTTGCTGCGGACCTTTTTTTTTTACAGTAATTAATGACCTCCGAGGCATTTTCCTGCTTTCATATTGCTACTCATTGCATGAGCGTTTCTTTTTTTTAAGGCCACAGTATGGTTTTGTCGGTCAGTTGTTGTGACATTGGAACTCTTATTCCTTTTTTTCCTTCTAAAATGATGCTTTCAAAATGTTTTTCTCCCGAGAGTCCAGCCATCCTCTTCAGATTAAATCGACTATATAAAAAAATAAAATGAGTCAATCAAGTCATTTTTGCTTTTTCGTTGAAAGTGCACACTTTACTGGGCAAGAACATCTACTATCCTTGTAGATGCTTTTCTAAGTAGTGTATTTATTTTCTAGAGCTGAAAAACCTCTTAGGGAGGAGGCAGGGATGGATGAATAGGGCAACAAGTTATGAGGCTTCAGCACAGGAGACATTTTATAACCAACCCAACTTAACCCGATAAACTCGGTGAGGCGTCAGTCACTACAGGCTTAGAGGATCAGTTAGTGACCCACAATATCTGGTCACCAGGGGAAAATGTTTATTGCCAACCTTTTGGCAAGTGGTTACTGGAACTTGCTAGTATTGGTTACGTGAAATCGATGAAAGATGGTGCTGCATCACAAACTGTGTTATGATTACTTAGGTCATGAGGAGATGGCTACAATCAATAATAGTTTGCATGGAAGACACTTGCCTCTGACACCTGAGCGGTAGTGAAATTTAAAAAAGAGCGGCAAACACTAGAGAATGTTTTCCTTCAAAAAGAAAAGTCGTCCTACCCTGAAAAGGGCAACTTTTGCTTTGAAGGCAAATTGTCTCGGTTTCCACTTCCTAACTAGTTGGCCAGTGTTTGCAGACAAGTTGGAGTCTTCTATACATACTGTGGCGACAGCGGCAATCTACTAGTGACCAAAGCAATAAGATATTTTTGCAGTATCTCATAATATTTTTCATCCAGCCACTGTCTGCAACCTCCAGCAACCACTCATCAACTTGTCAGGGAATACATATTTTTCCGTAACAGCTGCGGGGTCTCTGGGCCTGTGTTAGTAAGGCCTAAACAAACAAATCCATAGATGTGGCAGAACAGGAGGCAACATTTTGTAATTATTTGAGTGACCTTTGTAACTTTCACTGCAACTGTAAATCTGCATATTGTCTGCTGACATTTTATATTATTGTGCACATGTTCACTATTAGAAATAATGGCTTACGTAATAGCATGAATCATCACAGAACATTATCTCTTTTTTGGTCATTATAAGCCACTTATTCTATTCTGCTTCACCAAGCTACTACACTACACAGCCACCTAGAGTTTGGGGTCAATGACTTCCTAATTCCTTTTTATTGATGTAATAGTTTGAGACAAAAAAAAAACAATCATTGTGCAGGTGCTGGACAGTGACCAATCCAAAATCTAAAACTTTAAATCCAGACTTTGGTCATGCAGACAGAAGCTATCCAAACTAGGTTAGCATGTGGTAGAAAATAAAACTGACAGAGTCTTTCATGAAGAAAAAATGGAAAGAAATGGAAACTAGGAAGAGAAAAGAATCACTAGGACCACAAGAGATTGCTGTAAAGGTTAACATTAGGAGATTATAGATGATCTGGTAATAGTAAAGTCATTAACTGAACACATGTAGTAAATTAGAGGAAAAACAAACAAATGGAGAAAGTAGATGTGAGTGTTATAGAAAATGTCAAAATCATGACATTTGATAGTGTTAGCATATACAGCAAGGCTGCGTAGCACAGACCTGTTAATTAGTCCAAAGTAACAGAAATTAAGTAGTTAAACCTCACTCACCAAAACCAGAGTGCAGACTTATTCAAGGGTCAGTTTGTTCACATAAAATTCATGTTATTTGTCAGATTACACAGAAAAACACGTAGTGACGCAGACAGCTGCCAGCTACAGCCCCTGTGTCAGGGTCAATCTAACGTTAAGCCTTAATAAAATTAAAATCTGTTACTTAATAACAGAATAAGGCAGAAATTACAAATAAGTACTTCATAGTGACAGCCAAAGGAGGAATGCGCTACCACTGTGGATGCTAATTAGCAACATCTGTTGACCACAAGCTCCTTAAAATAAAGTGTAAGCACTATTTGTTACAAAGCTATAGATACTAATAAGAAACTTCCATGTACCAAGTGATATAAGTACCAGTTACATCACCTGCTAAAATGGGTGATGTAAAACTATCCTTTTCTTGAAAAACGAGCCAAATACTTCGACCAAAATAGTATAATTTTTATAATGTGTTTTACTGGCCTCGTCAAGACAGAATCTTGCCTGCAGCATCAGTGAGAAATCATTTTCAAAGGGTTTTGAGTTGCATCATAAAGCTCCCAGCTGCTATTTGCTGCTCTACACAGAGGCCAAATGAAGATCTGAGTGCCCACGAAGGATCGGTTGTTGGGATAACACATTTTATGATACCATCTCGCGTTGTGCTGAATTATATTACGTGGGATTTCAGCTCAGTTTAAATTTCCAAAAAACTCGCCTCCATCTTGTCGATCGACTCTCTAAACCCAGGCTCATTTTTCCCAGGTTCACCTCAACGATCGCTGCTGCAGTCAAACCGCAACTCATTTGTATGGAAAAAGAAAAAAAAGCCTCAACCCTCCGAGTATTTCCAAGCGTGCAAAGATAGAAAACCTCTCCGATGCCACTTTGAAGACTAGAACCAATTAGGGAATCATTATAATGAGGAGCCTCTAAGTGCACGTCTTTTGTTACTCAGCAGCTGTCTAATTGGAGTTGGTGCATTTCGAAGGGAGTTGGGACCGAAGGCTGTTCTCGTGTCAAATGTGATAGGCTTTTAAATCAGCAACGTGCTCGTGGCTGACATATTGATCATTTATATCTCATTGCTGGTCTCGGGCGGTTTTGTTTTTCTTAGGTTAATTTTAATATTACCGCTGTTGCTGTACTGTAAGCATTTGTGAAACTCCCGTGTTGCAGTCATTATGAGCTGTACACAGCTGAAAGGACAGCATCTCTTCCTGCAGCTCTCGACCTTCCCGTGCCCACTGCAGCTGCAAATGTTTTTGTTTTGTTTTTTTACCTGACATTACACGATGTTTTTGGAAATGGTTGAGTAGCTGCACAGCCCCTGTATATACAAAACAGCTTGTAATGTATTCCGTGTTGGCACCGTATCGTGACTTACTCAAAGAATGAGTGGCATTAGTACTGAAGTAGCTTCTGCTTTGAAAGCATGCACACTGATATTTAAAGCTTTGACTGGGTAATTCATCCTTCTTCTCCTTCTTCTTCTGTCCACTATTTAAATATATATATTTCCATGTGTTTGCTCCCATTTAAAGGACGCTTTTATTGTGGTCTTTAATGAATAAATCATACTCCCACAGTCCACCGAGGAGAAAAGATGTGGAATTTAATGCGCTCTCTCTTTCTTTCTGTTTGTGTTTTCACAGCTCCCCTGACAGACAAGCCGCCAAAAATCCTTTTCCCTTCAGAGAGCCAAATGAGCATCATAGAAATGGCAATAGGTAAGAAATCTCGTTTCATTCCCTACAGTGATCGCTTGTTTTATGAGGATACAGTGTCGCACTAGCTTGCGCTACACAATGGCATTGCTTCAGATTTCTAGATTAGCCAGTTGGCGCTTCAAAGTAGGTCCTGTTCTACTTTACTTTAGCTTTGGTTTTTTGGAGTGATGTGCTTATTTTGTCCATGTAGGATGAAAGTTTTAGAGTCAGATATTATTAGGTAACAACCCCAATGGTAGTTTCTTAATTTGTAGTGTAATACTTGGTAAATGTCGCCTTGCTGTTGCTGGGGATATTCTGCTCTTCCTCTATGAATATGCACCACATTGTTTCTCTTGGATACAATATTTTTTATTGAGGAGTTACTTCTACATATTACCACTTTGCTTTTGCTCTGTTCTTTTTTCTTCAGTATCTATCAGGCAATTAATGTTAAATATAATTAGCTTTTTTCATGTTCTACATTAAGGTTTTGAGTTGGCAGTATGATCATAGCTGATAAAATAGTTGTTAAGTTTGTTGTTATTGACCGCCACTGTTTTTGTCTAGTTGCTCTTACAGACCATAACACATTTCTGCCTGTTAAATTAACGCTGTCCGTTATCATTTCAGATGGGCAGGACTGCCTAGCTCCAACAATAATGTTAACACTAGCCATAGCTGCTAGCCCCTATCCTGATCATGACTTGCCAGAGAGCTAATAGTTAAATGGTAATGTTAACACCAGCTTGGTCAATATTAATGATAACAGTTTCGTCGTTGCTGAAACAGGAGATTTACAGGCCCCTAGAAATTTCTCACAAAGACAGGGGTGTCGGTCTTTAAGTTGCTTTAGCAAGTTTGTTCTGCTGCTGTTCAAGAGTTCAGCTGCTGGTGGTGGGAGGGGCTAGGGATAAGAGGGACTGTGTGCAAGTCTGTCTGTAGCTGCTGTGTGAAGTCGTGTGTCTGCAGGAGGAGGAGGGAAAGATGTCATTGTTGGTATAAACAGCTTTGCAAATGAATATCTAATTTTTAGTACCAATTATTATTATCTTAGTAAAAATCCCACTCTGTATAATTGCCTCCTATATTACCCATGGTATCAGGAAAGTGCCCTCTTGTTTTCAGAATTGTGGTATAGAAAGCTACTGGAAATATCAGTTCTGGTGACATCCCTACCAAGCACTGTTCAATATGCAATATTTCAATTAGGTCTTTTTACTTTCCTGGCCCTTTTGTGAATGGACCTTGAGTTTTTATCAGGAAGGATAGAAGATAGAAAAGGATGAGTCATTTATCACATCTGTATATGAAAAAGAAAGTGATTCACTTGGTATAAAAGCCGTGTCCGCTGTGTTTCTTTCTCTCCAATCCTATGCCTTTTCATTGTATTCACACTCATCACATCTATCTTGGTTATTTTGTGCAACACTGATGCAGCTTGTGTTTGTTCATCTCTAATGAGTCAGTACATAATCTCTCTTCGTATCATCTTCAGTGTATTATGTTAGCAGCACTCCAAGTGATTGCCTCCAATTCCGCCTCATGTGGCCGCCTCGGTACCTTTCGTTCGCCTTACCAGCTTTGGATGCAAGGGGGGCTCATGGGAAAATTCCCGCTTTGTGCCTTATTGGGCAAAAGCTCGGCTGTTGGTGGAAGAGAAAATGGGTCACGATGGAGGCTTCCTTTGAAGTAAATTTGTCATGGGCGATGAACAAAACGGTCTCGCAGAGGTAAAACGTGGCAATGGGAAAATAGGTGCAAGTCATTGTAGCCTTAAATTGATGATGGATAAAAGTCTCCCTGGTTTTCTTCATCTGATTAAGTTTTCTTAGTGGATAATGATGGTTTGCAAAATCCATTACCTGATAGCTTTGAGAACAGGCAATAAAGGTAGAAAAGATATGTTTTTACTAAACTGTACTTTTACTGTATTTTTCATCAAAAGAATATTTTGAGCCCTTCATTTTCACTGCTAATTGTACCAGGCTGCATTTAAAGGGCACCTATTATGCACATTTTTGAGCACATGCCTGTAATAAAGTAGCATTGCATTATTCAGAATTATCTATCTTTTTTATTATCTGTACAGCAATTCATGTTTAAGCTCCATGAACTATCCCTTTAAGGTAACTCTCTTCCGATTGGCTGCCCCTCATAAAAGATGGTTTGTGGGTGTGGCTTCTGTTCCGTGTCTGTGCCATATTAGGCATGTATGCGCTCAGTGATGTCATACAGAGCCAAAAGTGGAATAAACAGTATGAAATTTGAGCTTTTGGCTTATATAATAATAATAATAATAATAATAATAATAATAATGGATGCATTTATATAGCGCTTTTCGGGGCCCTCAAAGCGCTTTACAATTCCTCTCACATTCACACACTGGTGGAGGCAAGCTACAGTTTAGCCACATCGGCAACCTTCCGGTTACAAGACAAACTGCCAACTCTTTGAGCCATGATCGCCCCACATATATATTACTTATTCATACTCTGACTTCATGATTTGAATCTTTCCATGTTTCATATGAGAATCCTGCCACTGTAACAGCATGAAAGATCCCCTTTAAATTTGCATTTTAGTTTTAACTGGTTAAGGATTAGCCAGAATTCTGTAGGGTTTTTTTAATGCTCCTCACCCACCTCTGCACCCTTTGATATTCTACACAGAGTCAGCAGCACTGTGTACATAATATATGAACACCTATTTGATTCTCTGCCAGTACAAGCTCCTATCACTTCTTCTCAGTGTTGGCCTAGTGCGCTTTTATCATCCACAGAGAGCCCAGTCAAACCCAGCATATCCTTTCAGGGTTTATGGCAGCTCGGGTGGAATTTTATTTATTTATTTTTATTCTTTCTTCCATAAAATATAGAAGAGCAAATGGCTTCAGCTGACAGTTAATTAGGCAGGTGAGACGGGGAGAGCGACGAGAGTGTGAAAAGGCAAATGCGGAGATACACTTTTCAAGCGCTCGCTGCGGAACTCGAGGGAAGAACGGAGAGAGCAGAGGGATCTGTGGAGTGGGGGTCCCAATTAATCAGCATGCACTTTCCGTCCACTTCTCTGTCTCCTAATGGATGTGCTTCCTCAGTTATAACTGATTAAATTTAAAATGCTTGATTAAAACATGTTGTGTAAATGCTCTTCTCATGCAGGCCCTCAGTGGGCATGTCTCTCCGCTGCTTTCTCTGTGGGACAGATCAGATACAGTTCGCGTCTGTAATTCAGTCTGACATGTCACTGCACACTGCTTTCACTCTGTCTTGTACACATAATCGACTGGAGTACAGCTAAGCAGACTTACTGCAGGACAAGTGTTTCTACTGTACTGCTAATCTATACGCTTTGTAAATAGTTTAACAATTTAGGGTTGGGGGGAGGTTCGTTTCCTTTATGCATGAATATGTTTTTGGTAATCTTACTAAATTCGTTCGTTTTTCATCTATGTTCGTAAAGCGGACTCAACCATGGATTGAACCCTAACCAACCAGCTTTTTTGGGCCTTTATTCTGCTGCTGCGTCTTCCAGATTTGATTTGTTATAATCCTATTTTCTATGCAGAGCTAACATGTCACTCCCGGCCTACCTATCCTGACATTTTACTTCAGCTTAGATTGAATTTACGACCACTGTGGCACGCCGCCTGTGATGTTCATTCAGGGAAAACCCAGAAAGATCCCCTGTGATCTTGATTGGCTGTTGAAACTTCAATCCCTTCACCTCAATCCTCGGGATATCACACTTCATCCCCTGCCACTTGACATTATCGCTCGACAGCGAGTTTTCTGAAATTGCAGCAGAGGAAAAAAAACAAACTTTTTTATTTTCTTTTTTACTGAGCCTCCTGTTCAAATTCTACCTAATCTTTCAAGATTAAAAACAAGTGCTTCACTTTAAGAAGCTGTTCTACATCACCAGTCTCTAATATTTTGCAAATCTCAAGAGTTGTTTTCTGTTTCAGTGATTAAATTGATTATTTTGGTGTGTTCGCTTTTTCATCCCAAACTTCTTTGTTTTGGATTTTGTTTGTTTCCCAAAGTGTATTCTGGTAGTCTCTGGGCGGATGGAAGTGAATTTATGGTTTTCAGTTAACAATGTGGGGTAGCGCAACAACAAATTGTGAACACAGGAAAGGGTCAAAGGTCAAGAATACACCCTGGTAAAAGTAGATCCCTGTACTCCATTTAGGATGCTCCAGAAACCAGTTGATATGTCTGCAACATTTTGATTGGCTTTCTCTCTGTGTACAGGACATCTTTTTACACTCTCGGATTGCACTAAATTGTGGCCAAAGGAAGGTAGACGCAACTATTGAGTGGCTTTAGTCTTGGACTGTGTTTTCATTGTTTGGTTTGGCACCATTCATGTGCATTTGCTCAAACTAACATTTTGCAAAACAGGAGCAATTTGCATCTTTTCACGCCCACTTGTGTTTTTTTCCACTGACCTTACAAGCCATCATGCCACATCTAGCATTTGCTTCCCATTCTGTCTGAACACACTTTTACTTCCAATTAACAGTACACAAAGCCAGGTCTACAAAGAAATGTTTTCTCACTTTGCTGTGGAAGAACTTGACGAGTCTGCACAAAACACCCACAATGAGCAACCAAACATCACAGCATTGAATTGAAGTACCGATGCCAGGCGTAGGTTCCAGTATAATTAAACCTTCATGTGTGCTTATCTTTTCTTCAATGTAGCATCATTCCACTTTGTGTTTATAGATGTAGAATACGTATAGATGATGAGTGGTAGCCTATTGCAGGTTTTTATTGCTGGTACATGCCCATGCTATGGTGGTTTTTTTTGTCCTGTTTGTACTGACCAGCATTTTTCTGATGTAATATATATACAACTGGAAAAAAAATAGTCCTGGAAATCTATACTGATACAGACGTCAGTCGACGGAAATGAAAATTATCAACCTACAGAGGCCTGAATTCAGACACCCTGAAAATCACAGACGAAAAATGATGCAGCAGGCTAGTTTTTTTTGCCAAACTTTTATTGCAGCTACTCAAAATGGTACATCTAGGCCCCCATGTTCTTGTGTGCATGCCTGACATAAGGGCACGCTCCTTATGAGACAATGGATGGTGTCCTGGGGGATCTCCTCCCAGATCTAGACCAGGGCATCACTGGGCTCCTAGACAGTCAGAGGTGCAAACTGGTTTGGATGGACCAAAAACATAATGTGCCAGAGGTGTTCTGTTAGATGTATGTCAGGCCAGTGTGGGGCCAGTCAATGGTATCAATTCCTTCATCCTAAAGGATCTTCCTGCACACTCAATGGGCATTATCAAGCACCAGGAGGGGCCCACTGCACCCGTGTAGGGTCTGGCAATGGATCTAAGGCAACTAACCAACTAATGGCAATCTAGGTCCTGTTGGCTAGCCTCTAGAGATCTGTGCCTCCTCAGACCCACCCCCAAACCAGCCATGCTGAACAGGGATACAGGCAGAATAACGTTCTCCACAGCTTCTCCAGACCAGTGTTGGTCAAGTTACTTGAAAAAAGTAATCAGTAACTAATTACTGATTACTTCCCCCTAAAAGTAATCCTGTTAATTTACTGATTACTTATTTTCAAAAGTAATTAATTACTTAGTTACTTAGTTACTTTTTAAAAACACGATTTACAACCTGAATAGGTAATAAAGCGATAGATCTTTCAGCCCAATTCTACTTTTTCTGCATAATCCATCATATAAAATGTAATCAAATGGAAAAGTCTCTTTTTAAAACTTTTATAGTTTTATTAGTTTTAATCTTTTAACTTTATGCATCAAGCAAAAATTTAATTATATGCAACATTCTCTGACTGGAAGAAATGTGTTTAATATTTAAACCTATTTTCTACACATTCCAGCACATAAATTTTTTTTTGTGTGTGTTTACACTCAGTCTTTCAAATAGATGCAAGTAAAACACAGCAGAAAATAAATAAAATCAAAGACTAGCGGTCTTTTTGCTCTATTTTCACCTGTAAAGCAGGAGTTGGGTAGGCGGAGGTATACCCTGGTGCAGGTGTGCCGCAGCGGTCAGTGGAAGGATACGGCAGTTTCTCTGTGAGTTTCCCATTATGTCGCACTCGGTGCTTGCTTGGAAGTTTAGGGGGTTTTTTTGCTTTAAAAAGAAGTTTTCTTCCCACACACAATGGACACTAATGTTTTTGTCACTTTTTATGGAATCAAACTTAAAGTAAGGTCAGTACTTCCATGCTTTAAACTAGAGCTGGGCGATATAAGATTTTTTCATATCACGATATGTTTTTTTCATTTCAGGCGATAACGATATCTATCACGATATAAGCCAAATAACTATATTTGTAAGATTTAAATGTGCCGTTGCTCACAAGTAAAATGTGAAATAATCAGCAGCTTGTTTTTATTTAAATATTTATTTCCCATAATAAGTTCAACAGGGTAGATGTACTTAAGGAACATGAGACTTTTTCAGATAAATAAAGGCAAATATTGCAAACTACACAAAAGGCAGCCGCTAAAGCGTTTAAGTTTCAAAATAGAACAAACGAAACAGACGACTAAATTGTCAATTCCACTTAGAAACAAAATATTAATTCTAAAAATAAATCTTAGTTTGTTTTACAGAAGAACAGACAAAACTGACTAACTTTTGTCAATATCAAATAAACTGAGAACTAAAAGGAAATTCTCAATCTCTCCTTGTTGTATAGCTGAGCTTTTCAAACAGTTTTAACAGTTACTTTAGTCTGACAAAAGCCGAATGACGAATTAGCGCTTCCAGTCAGAGACTGAGGCTACGTCCACACGTACACGGGTATTTTTGAAAACGGAGATTTTCCGTTTTTGTTTTAAAAAATAATCCCGTCCACACATAAAGGCAGAAATGAAGGAAAACGCTGCTATGAACATGCCAAAGCAGCAGGTGGCGCTAGATTCCTAACCGTGCAGAAATGTTGGCCAATCAGAAGTCTAGAAGCCTTGGTGGGAAAAAGTAAACAAAGCTGGGGCATAGAAGCAGAACCAAGTCATATGTGTGGAGGGACAGTAACTGTGTGTATATGTAAGCATTTAAACACTGCAGAGAGTAGAATTAACAGTAACAGTATTGTAGAAATTCATTTCACCGAAACAATAACGTGGCGCACAGTGTGACGTCAAAAAATGCGCACACCTTTGACGCTGCGTTTTCTCCGTTTTTCTAGTCCACATGTAAATGCAAAAACTGAGTTTTCAAAAATATCCACCCTGGCCGGAGTTTTTAAAAATCTTCGTTTTCAGTGACCAAAAACGCGTGTGGACGAAAGGTGCAAACGCATAGAAAAATCTGCATTTTCAAAAATACCCGGGTACCTGTGGACGTAGCGCACGCACCAGTTTATTGTATTTCCAGACTTGCTTTCGGCACAATTTACTACAAAATTTACTACTACCACTCTGTTTTTTGTCAGACTTGAAATAGCCGAAATACCTTCACACTACGGAACTTCTATGGCTCTTCCGTTTGACAATCTCTCCGGCATTGGAACCATCATCTGTTTTCTCTTCGGTCACGCTCGGTTGATTTTTCTAGTCGGCACACTCATTTCCTCCATTACCCGGGCGGTACGGTGGCTGGCTGCTTCCCAAACAAATACACATGTGCGGCTTGGCACTTGTGCTGTACGTAACAAGTCACGTGACGTGACGCTGCGGCTGTGATTGGTTCGGCTCTGCGCTACTTAATTTGGATTGGCTGTTTTTTTGTTTTTGTTTTGTTTTTTTAAGAGGACAAGAGCGGCGAGGTCTATCGCGATAGGTTAATTTTTCTATCGAGAAAAAGTTATATCGCGATACATATCGTTATCGTTCTATCGCCCAGCTCTACTTTAAACGCTGCACGCTCATACTCTCTCCCGTACTCGATATATGATCCACTGTTGATCTGCACACAGCTGTTGTCACGACCGTTACTCTTACGTCACTGTCATGCGACATTCTCGCAAAAATATCACGGTTTTAGTAACGCAGTAACGCAGCGTTCCTGTGGGAAAGTAAAGGTAATCTAATTACCGTTTTTGCAATAGTAATCCCTTACTTTACTCGTTACTTGAAAAAAGTAATCTGATTACAGTAACGCGTTACTTGTAACGCGTTACTTGTAACGCGTTACTGATCAGATTACTTTTTTCTGGAGCCCATCTCTGCTCCAGACCCTTTCTCATCTGTCACATGTGTTCAGGGAAAACCTGCTCCCATTTGTGAAAAGCAGAGGGTGCCAGTGGTGGACCTGCAGTTTCTGGTGTCCTATGGCAAATGCCAGTAAGGCTCCATAATGCTGCACAATGAGCACAGGGCCCACCAGAGGAGGTTAGAAGATCCATGCATTATTCAGAAATCTGATATCAAAAAGAAAGCAATAATCACCTGTTACAGCAAGTACAACCATCCATGTTCTGAATTTTATCGTTCTACAAAGAGTTTTGTTTATATGAGAAAACAATTTAATAGAAACCAGAAGATATGTAGCTAGGCTATACTTGAGGTCTCCACAATCCCAGGTATCACCTCACTACCAGTTATGACACTGACCATAGCTAAATACAAAACAGTCAGAAAAGATGATGAGAGAACAAATGTCAAAAAAAAAAAAGTAAAACCATTCCTGTTTTGGGGGGTCCACCTGTTGTTAATTTCATTAACATCAAAGCAACTGGAACCGATCAACAACCCCCTCTGCTATTTAACTGACCAGATCAATTTCCCAGCAGTTTAACTGACTTGACGCTATATTCTGATTGAAAAGTGTTCCTTTAATTTTTTGAGTAATAGATTTCTAACCACTAATGTGTGCACTGCAAAAGTTAAAACCTTATCACATCATCTCAGAAAGACTGATTGTGAAAATCCATTTGTTTTAGTCTCTATTGCAATCTGCGGGTCTGCACTGCTCTCAGAGGCTGAACTTTCTAATCTATTCATTGGTGTGTACATAATAACAACTTCAACTGGAAATTGGTCCTCAGTCACTCACAGGATGGAGTTACATAGTCCACTGACATAAACAGAGGGTACCTCAGTCAGAACAAAACCATTATTTTCCTGAATTAACTTTTAAGTCAGTAGCCACATCAAATTAGATTTTGTAATCATTTGGTAATGATGAGGTTGGGCTGTTATTCCTGTGCAGGTCAGGTTGCTGTGAGACTCCCATTTCCTCTAAGCTGACTTACCCTCGCATTAAATCTAAAATCTAAACTGAGAGATATAATGAATTTGTGGGTTGTTGCATCCTCTGTCAAAACAAAGCATCATTAGGAAGAAATGATTAACTGCACCTAGCAGCAGACAAAATGTCACCTTTCACCACGCTGGCAGAATGCAGTTGAAAGTCGGAGCTACAGCAGATGCTTTTGAAATGTAAAGTCGTTGCTCGACGATCAGTCTATGATCATGAGTCCTCATCCCATTATTCTAAAACAGGTTTCTTCCTTTAGTTGTATGGATTTGAAATCCTAATGGTGGGCTGTTGGAATCACCTCCCATTGATTAAGGTACCATTTTCAATATTTTAATGATTAGTATTGATGTCTTGGGTTTTCTACTGGTAGTCCACAGTGGAATGAAGGTAAACCATGCAACAGATAGAGAGACATGTGTAATAGATCATTTTAAAGGTAAATACCAAAGGTCCTAGAGAACGGATGTGAATGCTGAAGGGTCAGGTAGATATAATGATCACCCCAATTTGAAATCTATAAATTATGCTGTGAAATTGACTTTTTTTTAAGACCAGGTTCTCTGAATGCAAAATTAATCTTTTAGGAAATGTGAAGCCTCCAATAAAGATGCATGTGTTATTCCAAAATCTGATATCAAAAAGAGTGCTAAGGACCTGTTACAGAAGGTACAACCATTCCTGTTCTGAATTTAATCCGTCCACAAAGAGTTTTGTTTATATGAACAAGAATTCCTTCCGAACAAGACGACATGTAGCTAGACTCTGCTTGAGGTCTCCCCAAAGGCTGAACAGAAGATGACAACCAGGAGACATTCATGTTATCATGCTCTAAAAAAAAGCAAGATGGCCTAAAGGAAAGGGCATGGGTGTCTGCTGGACCTACACAGAGCCTACAGGGGTCAGTGTCACGATTATGTGAATCAGCCTTAAACCAGCAATCTATCTGAAGGCCAGGAAACGGGTTTCTTTCTTGACCTTTGTAAAAACTTTCCTGGCAGGCTTATGGTCTCAGTTGCTCATCTTGGGTCTGTATTTATGAATCTTGGTCATACAATGCTTCAAAAATGAGGACTATCCCTGGTACGCTCATTGGCTAACGACTTACTAATCACAAGTCGTTTAGCAATGACTGTGATGTTTCTTTTTTTTTTTTTTTTTTTTTTTGTCCCGTTTGGATCTTTAGCCATTAGAATTGTTGTCTTAAGGCCAAGAAAGATGCCAAGCGGATTTATTTTACCAAGTGGATCATCATGGCCTTGCCATATTGGTCCATTTGATTGACCTTTATTATAATTATGAATTTATTTTATTTTCAGTTCCTACAAACGGGACAGACATGACTGGGGGATTGGACAGGGAGAAAGAATGAAAGAAAGAGAGGGAGAGAAAGAAAACCAAAGGGGAGAAGAGACGGTGAGAAGGGGGGGGGAAGAAAGAAAAAAAAAAACCAAACAACAAAAAACCCCCAAAACACCCAGGTCACCTGTATGGAGGAAAAAAAACAGAAGAGAAAGCAAACAACAAAGAGCAACATAATAAAAAAAACCGGCACCATCACAATAAACTAGCTAGCAGTAAATATCAGTAGATACTAAGTAATAAACGATATTGTGCAGCACGCAAGATAGACAGCGCACAATGTGCTTTGAGGCAGCAGCCAAGAAAGCTGTAGTCCGCGTCTGTGAACACCTGTGTGTACACCTGTGTGCACACCTGTGTGGATCAGCATGCTTGCATTCCAGAGGTTTCTCCATGTAACGATCTGCTAGGGAGTGTGGGGAGCCACAGCCCCGTCCTCCAGGGTATGAAGCAGGTATGGAGGAGATCAAAACTCCAGACATCCAGAGTGTGATGTTTCACATCCAGACCCACCCTTGCTGGTCACATCCGTGTTTTTTTTTAACCAAGATTGGGACGGAAATGCCCCGTCTCAAGGTCTCAAAAAGAGATTCGAGAAACCAATGGACGGTGTCAGAAGAGCCCATAGTAGTCCATGTTTGATACTGTCTATGGTCACAGCATGTAAAACAGCTGGGTCATTGGTTTCTTAGAGGACTGCAGAGAAGCATATAAGCTTTGAACGATTTTGGATATCCAGTCTGTCTGCTTAGCCAATTACGTACAAAAACTAACACATGAATTCTGTTAGTCCTTCTCAATTAATCTATCATCTCAGCAAACATTTTCCCTTCAAGATTATGGTTCCAAGAACTAGTTCCAAGTTTTATTTATCATAGCATGATGTTCATTTGGTGAATTATGGTCGAATTAAGAGTGAATTTTTTAAAAAGCATTATTTTATACGGTGGAGCAGCTCAGTGTTGTGTTCAGTACATTCTCAGGTGGGAAAACATCATCCTTGCACTTCTACCTTACATTAGGGTTATCGTTTGAGGCAGGAAGTTCTCAACACACCACAAGACACATTTTTAGTTTCACAAAGAAAAAAAAAGTCTCTCTGGCTGTACAACACCTATTCCCAATATCACATACATTCACACTCACGTACACACCAGCCATCCCTCTAAATGTCACGGGCTCGGCAGAACGCTCCGTCGATGCCAAAGGTTCAGAGGCCCTGGGATCAATATTACATCATTTCTCTCAATTAGGGCATATTTATTCCCCTCAAGTTATTGTACATCTGTGAGTGATCCTATCTGCATTCCTGGCAAGTCTCCAGATGAGTCGAGGGCCCGGGAGGAGAGGAAGACAGAGTGAGATAAAGATAAAGGGAGAGAGGAGGATAGAGAATGAGAGAGAAATGAAGGTAGGGGGAGTTTGGGCAAAGCATCAGAGGAAGGGGGGAAAAGTGAGCAGGTTCATTTAAGATTCACAGAGGGGATGAAATATGATGGTGTCTTACCTTGGGTTATTACAGATGAAAGTGGTTACAAAACGGCACACTGTCCCAAATGGTTAATATGCCCTGCAGTGTGGAGGTATAAATCTTTACTGTCATATTAGAAAGGGGTGGGGGTCGCTGGTGGTGATTGGTAGGGATACTTGGCGGTGGGATGCTCCCATTAGTGTTTTACATAAGTACAGTAATGACAGGGACAGTCACAAGATGATAGGCTCTATCGACCAAAGATGGCTAATTTTCGTCAACAGATCCAGCGGAGCAGCAGTGAGTGCAGCACTGATACCAGCCATGTTTCAGATCATGGCTTGACCTTAGAAGACGAGCTATTTTACCACAGTGACCATGTGCTGCTCTGCTTCTCCTCCCACCCACAACATCATATCTGCCTCAGCAAACAGGAAAAATGGCTCAAGGCGTTTGTCCCCCTTAGCAGAAAATAGCATCACGAACTGGCCAGAGCACTTGAGTATTAAGATATACTGCCTCTTGCCTGTGCCAGCAATACTTTCCATCTCTGGGTAGACCTATTAATCATAAATTGAGCTTTAGCATCTATTTTCTAGACAGTCTGGTTTGATGATGTTTTCTATTTTTATGCTTAATGGCTTAAGTGTTCTTGCATTGCACCTGCATGTAGGTACTCACGAAGGTCAGAAAACCTCTACCTTTGTCAGGCTTGATTATATCAGCAGATAAGAGGCACTGACCCAATGGGACAATCACTGGGTCTCTCATTTCAAGCACATTTTAAAACACAATGTAAAGCAATGCAGGTAAGAAAAAAAAGTCTTGATGAATACTAGAATGTGGTCCTGTCTTAACTTATAACTAATCCGACAGTTGATTTGTTTATTTATGCCACCGTTGCTGCAGTAAATGCAGTTTTAATGACTTTCTTCTGATAGATGAAGGTAGCAAATGTAGATGACGACACACGTATGTGAAATTGATTAAAGATGAAAAGATTTTTCACCCACGGGGGGACGTTTAAGTGCTGTGTAATATCGATCAACAGACTTCAAATGCAGAGTTTCCTGACTTGTAATCAGAGGGGAAAAGTCATTGAATATAAATAGTGAGATTTCCTGTGCTGTTGCAGCATGTGTGATTCTAGATGCTGCTCTGGAACGAGATGAGATGAATTAGGAAAAGATTTGGTGGAGCAGAACTGGGCTGCTGTTTTGGTGGTTCTGCAAATCCCAACTGATTTTCTATTTCTACTGCCAAAAGGGTTTTTTTATTGCTTTCTTTACTATATAGTAAGGATTGCATTCAGTTATACTCTCTGAATACATGAAAAAATAGGTCTTTTTTTCTCAACATGTTGGTACAAAGTGTCTTTAAGTTAGAAACATCCATGCGACCCGGAAAAATTGGTGGTTGCTCTGTGATTATACTGAATTTTTTTCAGTTTAGGTGACAGATGCAAGGAGTTGCGGCGACCACTGGAAATCTGTCTCCAGACTGTCACAAACTGACTTGGATTGACTGCACTCACTCTCAGGCAGGTTGATAAAGGTCTTCAAATAATTTCTATCTAATGAAATAAATGCAGACAGATTGCCAACACTTTGCAGTCTGAGATCTGTGATGTGTTTCTTTGCTGTAGGGGACTTAGGAATATAACCAGCATAGCCTACAACCATTCGTCAACCAGCTGTCAGAATGGTTGTTTTGCGCCAATGTCATTTTGCAGTTAAATTGCCATCCTGCAGCACTACTTTTGTTGTGGAGGAATTTCTGTTTCAAATCTATGAAGTTTTGGCTAGACTCTGAATATAAGTATTTTGTGTAGTTGGCAAGAGATTTGCAACAGACGGCAACAGATTTGCCTTTTCACTGATTTAGCACAGTTAATTGTCATATTATCACAAACAGATTGCGTATAATTGACCCTACTTAACTCTAAACTGATAGTAGCCTGACTCTAAAGTGAGGTGCAGAACAGGTCTACAACCGCTCGCACTCTAAAATGACTCTACAAAGAGTAGAGTCATTTTAGAAACAACCAGATTGCACGCAGTTGCAATAATTTTGGTCGTGATGTGGTCACCGAGTACTGTTTTCCTTAGTGTCACTTCAATATTAGCCTATTGCCTAAGCAACCACTACCATACCATACCATCATCATTCATTGGTAGGTATGTAACAGTGTGATGGCAAATGGTACATTTTTGCATGCGGTGTCAAGCCAGAAGTGGCATGAAATGATTAGTTATATATATCATGTCATTACTGATTATGTCATCATAAAGCTGATGGTGGAAGAAGATAGTACAGGTCCTGAAGGAGGTAATTTCTTAAACCATGGACAGTTGTGTGCCAGAGAAGTTAAGTTTAGCTAGCAACTTGCTGCTATGTTTGAGGCTACTGTGGTCATAAGAGGTGCCTGGTCCCAAAACATACGTAGGATTTGATACTCATGGCTCCTTAGGACAAATTGAGATTTCACCCATAGACCAAAGAGGGATGTAGACACTGACTTCTGCCATTGGTTTCTGCTATCCTGAAGTGTGACTAAGAGCATTTTGGCTGCCATCATATAGGCTTTTTTCAAACCTAGCACTGATGAGAAGATGAAAGGGTATGGGCAAAGAGCACCGGTGTCAGATAATGTAGATAATTTTGGATCACATTAGATAAAATAAAATAAAAATTAAGCCTTCTTTTTGTACATTGAAATTATATGTGGTCTTCTAACTGGCGGACACAAAGCAATTCACAATTCGGTGAAGAACTGCAGTTTTTGGCACTTGATTTTTCAGTTCAAGTGGTTTCCCTTTGATCTCATCATAGATTCTGGGCACATTCACAGTGACATTAATCGCAAATCCTTACATTGGTGAATAAAAGTATTTCTTCATCCAATTTCTTTGAGTAGATGATTTCTACAGGAACACCATGATTTATAACCTCAAACCATGGATAAAATGTTCGTTTTTTTTTTTAAACTGTATTTGTGTTGTTGTTTCATGAAGTAGCATTGATCAAGATCCTTCAAACACTTCTTGGCAAAAAGCTGCACAAAGGATTTAGAAGGTAAAATACTTAGTCAGCAGGTTTATAGGCAAGGTAGCACTGCGGTCATTGGATTAAACTATCAGTATCATGTAACAGCTGTGGTCTTGCTATTCTGGCAGGCATCTTGTTTTGGGGTTATCCCTGGATTTAGTTTTTAGTTAGTCTTCCTCTGACTCGTGTTTCCAGTTCCACAGAGCGTAGACTGACAAAGTGCCGTCGGTACAGTTACCGCCCAGCTGTTGTTCCATCAACAGCTGTGTTCTTCATATCCAAGCTAGAATTTAATTTTCAAAAGCTTCTCCTCCTCCTCTTCCTCCTCCTTGCTGCTGCCTTCTTCATTCTCCTTCCAGTACTATCATGTATCACTAGCTTCAATAGTCAGCCCCATTCAAGCACCAGCAGCGAGCGGCAAGACTCGCTCAGCAACTCGGTGCCCTTCTTATATTTAAACACACCTTTTAGTGTTGCAGTTAAGCGCAGTAATTTTTTTTTTCTTTTAACAGCCATTAGATTAGCCCTCAGTTTAACCTCGGCACGGCAGCTCACTTTGCTCTCTTGTACTCTGCTATTCAAGAACTTCAATTGCTAGCAGTAGGAGGAGACATTAATTTTCTTTGGTGACTTGAAGAAAAGCGTTTTCCATTAAATTTCTTAGGTTGTTCGAAGCCATTTTTTCTGTAATATTTTACTTCATCCACAGTTTTTGTTGATCTATTTCCCCCCCTCTTTGTCAGCAAAGAAAACCAAAGCCAAAATGCTATCCATGCAAACTCTTCCCTCATCATCATTGCCTCGGCAGTGCATTTGTGTGTGTTGCCTGGTTGAACTAATTGGCCTTGCTGTATTTCCTGCCAAACAGGTGGCCGTATTGGTTTCCTTCTGGCTGCATTTATGTGGCTGTGTGTCCAGGTTGGACAGAGATGACAGCGTCTCCTCTCTGCCCGGAGCGTGACCTTGGTTGGGCGATGCTCTCGCTGCACTCTCTTTGGTCTCACATTGGCCTTTTGGGCCAACTTCTGATTGTGTGCGTGTGTGTGAGAGACAGATAGAAAAAGAGAGAGCATCCTCTGGTGACCAGCCAGAGAGCTACAGGGCCAGGATGGCAATGGCAGCAAACTTTACACAATATATGATGTCATGGCAAAACTGCTCTGAAGCACGTACGCACATGCAGGTGAAGCACAATATTCTTCAGAGCTAATGATGCACACATTCACGCTCACGCACGGAAAGGTCTCACGCTGTCACCTCCGGGGATTTGCATGTGCTAAGCAATCTGATATGGCCAGATTTGTCCTTCTCATACAGTATTCGCCTGCTTTGTGTTGCTCTATTACATCGACAAGTGTGGTCCTCTGTTTGGTCCGTGGGCGGCCCTGCTCTGGGGGAATAAGAATGTGTCAGATGAAATGTTGTGGATATTTGTCTCATAACTGCGATGAGTCAGGCAACACCTTGCTTCTGTACATTGGGTAAAGAAACAATATTTTTTCTTCAGCTGTAGGAGGGATTATGAGATGCTCAGATAGCCCCTGACCTCTGCGCAGACCAGAATAGAAATAAAATAGAACAGAAATTTACACAACAGAGAGTTACTGTCCTCTTACCACAGCGTGTCTAAAGCTTCCCGATATGGAGCATAACAACATTTCTTGGGCGCTTTGTTTTATTAGCAAGTATTGTGTTTCTCCTTTAAAAAGCGTGGGGAATGTGTTGCTATATTTAACCCTGTCCTTATCACCTTTTAACCACATTTGTTTTCGATATCAATATACATTTCCTCATCTTATTAGAACGTTAGTTAAGCTTTTCAGTAGAAATTAATGTGGTTTCCTTTTTTTTCCCTCCCATCCTCCACTAGATTATTCTCTATGATGAGTCATAGCAGTGAGCTGGTAACAGTGTATAAAGGATAGATACACAGCGATTAGAAAAAACGGCCTTTAATTGGTTTTTCTGACAGGGAGAGATGCTTTAGCTAATGAGTTATGCTGTGTTTTGCTATAAAATCCTAATTTGTAGCAATTTTAGAAACAGAGTAGTTACATACTTGTTTTTATTTGCAAAATGTGGCGGGCCTGCCATTGTTGTCATCCATTATCAGAGCTGGTAGGTTTAAAGTTGGCATTTCCCCAAATTGAGTTGAAATGTTAAAACAGCTGTGATGTTACCCTTTAAAACATCTGCCCTTGCAATCCCACTCTGATTGTCATTCAATTTAAAAAAAGGATCTTTGGGGGAAGGATCATTTTAAATCAACCAGTAAAATCTTGTTGGGTTTTTTTGTGTTATGATGGTCAGTTTTGATATTTTTTTGCCATTTTGATTTCATATTATGTCTTATTTCAGACCAGTTGGTCTGCAGTACACATTTCTTGACTTATAAGTACATCTAATACTGTAATAAAAAAAACTATAAAATTGCCCTAATGTAAGTGACCAACCTGGTTACATGGTTAGTTACCTATTTAGTATATTATTAGTAAAACTTTAGATAGTTAATGCTGAATTTGAAAAGAACCGTAACATTAAAAAAACGACAAAACTTCAAAAACAAAAAAATAAGACACTGTTTATGTTGATGTTTCAGTCAATATTTCAGTTATGTTGATATGTCAGTTTCTGATATGCAGTGTTGCTTTGAAAGAGTAATTAATTATAGTTACTAGTTACTTCTTCAAAAAAGTAACCGAGTTAGTAACTGAGTTACAATATTCTAAAAGTAATTAATTACTTGAAAAGTAACTATTGCGTTACTTTAAAAAAAAAAACCCTGGGGTCCAGGGTATAATTGGCCATTTTTAACTACTTTTGATTTTCCCTCCACATTTCACCTTTAAAAACTATTTATTTGCCTTGTTTGGTATCATCCTTTTCAGCACAACCTCACGTGTCTGAATTTATAGTCATGTTCTTATTTTGACATACTGTATTAACACAATTGATCTAAAATCAGACAAAAAACATAAAATCTGAGTATAAAAAGTTATATTTTTTTACTATTTCAACCACAAACATGTTTAAAAAATCATATTTCATAACTTTAAATGCAAATATAAATTGTCAATTTTAAAATCATATGCACAAGTTTTGCAAACAACAAAGTTATTTGCTTCCATTTACCTTTTACCTTGATTTTTTTAAATAACCATTTCAAATGATTTACAGAACAATCAGCTGCATTCAATAAGATGCCACACAAATTATTTGTGCCACTGCAAAAAAATAATTTCTGTCCACTATAAAGGAGAACATCACAGCCTGATACCTGCAGGTCTGACAGCAGCAGGTGTATCACTCCTGTTTCTACCTGGAGACCGCAGTCGCCTCATTGTTCTGACACACAACACAAAACTATCCACAACACTACACACTAACTACACAAGACAACGCATTAACTAAACACTCCAAACACGCTAAACGTCACAAATCTCTCACATCTCAAAACTCGCTCTCTCTCTTTTTCTGCTGTCTTTCTCTCTCTCTCTCCCTCTCTCTCTCTCTCGCCGTCACTCCTAAAACTTCCCGTTTTTTAGTCATAAGCAGAGAGTGCACGCGTATATATTGTTTATCGTGAATCTGGTTTTATGTGGCCTATCAACACAATTTAAAAACTGGTATATATCACCTTGTTGCTTTGTCTTTAAGTGGTCGTGTGACTGGCTTACCACGACTACTTTACTCTTCCTCAGTCAAACAGCAGCACTCATGCGATTGTTTTGCCCCATTAGCTCCAGGTGTTGTGCTAGACAGTGATCGTGATTACCGTCCGCGGGAGCGCGCGCAGCTGCTTAAAGCTGTAGCGCGCAGATTACTTACGTAGTCAGCTACTTCCGTGCAACTGATATAAGATGCGGTAAACTGAACACAACTTCAACCGTCTGTTTGCTGAAAAATAGTAACGGACCACATTTTCTTGTTAGTAACTGTAACGGCATTGTAACGATAGGAATAGTAATGGCCGTTAGTAACGCCGTTACTTGTAACGCCGTTACTCCCATCACTGCTGATATGTCAGGGTTTTTTTTTTACGTAATTCGTGATATACAGAAAAAAAGTTTAGTTTGAGCGTTTGAAGTCACAAAATCTGGGCAACCGATTAACACCGATACCAATATTTGGTGATTTTTAATCCAATATTCCAATACATCGACTGATATTTTTTGGCTTTTAAGCACAGAAAACATGAACAGATTTGCTTAATATTTGTTACATGTAGTTATTTATTTAGTTGCTTAAGCTATTCTTGGATCAGTTTGTTACTACAAGCATGCGTTGCCAACATGGGAGTTACAGACTGCCCTCTGGTGGACATACTGACATCAACACTTGCAGCATGGCTAAAGGGTGTTTCTCCTCTCTTTTCTTTAGTTTTTTAAGTTAGATCGGCCTGCCAATAAACCGGAAGGAGTCTGATCTGACCAGTAGAACAGAAGAAGCAGATATTCTTATGAAAATGGAAATATGGCCTTGATCTTGACTTTAAGTGCAGAACCATTAGAAAATTATTGTTTCTGACTCAAACTGTAGGAGTAGCAGAAATCCTTGTTAATAGCGGAGGATCCGGTGGAACAATGAGTGACAGACACCTCCCCATTGCATAAACTAATCTGTGTTTTGGCCGGCTGATATAAAATTTATTTGAAGTAAAAGTACATGTAGGCAGAGGAAATATATTCCATTTAGTTCAACACTGCAATTATTTTATTTTTCCAGTAGAAGTTTGGAAATGACAAGTCACTTACATTTTTGGCATCTCCTAGCTGGCAACAATTGATGTTATTTTTTTCCCCTCTGTGAATGCACAATCTCACCAGATCAGTTCATACAGTAGTGTACATTTGGGACATAGCTTTATGAGTGGGCAGTTACTTTCCCTAGTACTGTGGGTGAGAGCCACGAGCTGCTTCTGCCAGTGTAAAAATCCAGAATCGTTACTTCGCTGTTCAATGTCTTGCTTTTGGAATGTACCAAAATGTTCACAACAATAAAACCAAAGTGCCCAGAAAATGTTTTATTGTCAAAAGATTCCATTTCTTTTCTTGGATGCTAGTGAGAGAAACCACAGCCGATGTGCCAGCTGCCTTGGCAGCACTCGGGTATAATCTCTGAGACTCAGGCTAACCATAGCACACGGGCCTGTCTCTGTTCTTCAGCAGGCATACACACACCAGACTATTCACTCTCCCTGGCAACCGCAAGGCAGATACAAGATATTGAGCATCCTTCCGTGCAATGACATGGTATTGATATTGATTTCAATTATGACAGCCACGTCATTAGACAAAGTGTTTTTTAGAAGACTTGTGCTCCATCGAGTCCGTGGTCCATTAGTTGCCAGATGCTGGTTTAATGAGTTGAAAAGGCATCAGCAAAAGATTCTCTAGGATCTTCTTTTTAATTTATTTATTTTGAGCTTAATTGTCCCTAACTGGACTCATCTGGAGTTTTTCTTCTTTTTTTTTTTAATAGCTACTGTAAAGTCATGAATTGTACAGAAGGAAGACAAAGACTAACCAATGAGAGTGGCCTTCTAAGCTCCCCTTAAGGCGGTATGGGTAAGATTAGGCAAATAAAACTACTCGCATAAGGTTAGGCAAAAAGGTCGTTGTCGTGGCAACGGTTCCATGGTAATGGCTCCATTTGATTTGCTTGAGTATTTGTTCCCCCTCATGGAGAAAGCTGCCAATGCTCCGTCATGATTGACTGCTTTAAACAGTGCGCCGTAAAGGATTCATTTACATTCCTTGCACCCTGTTTGGCACACTTTGCTGATCAGATCTGTGCTTTTTTATGGAAGGTTCACTTCCTTGCACACAGGCAAACAGAATAGCAATAACACGATACACAAGATAACCAAGGATAGGCATCCAAACAGATACAACTGGAAGACGTTCTGTCTCACTGATACCTCTCTCTTCACTGTTACTGGTTTTTGTTTCATTTTCAATAATCAGACAAATAAAAGACGAGGAGAACACTTCAATTTTTCAGAAATTATCAGTGAGATCCAGTCTGTTGGCTGTGTGCGGTTTTTTGGGGGGCTTGTTGTTTTTTTCTTGACTTGAAACATTTGTTTTTCTTGGTTCAGGTAAAAATATGCCGGTCTTTATCAGCATAAGCACAGATTAAGTATATTTTCTTTAACTGCGTATTTGGCTCCGTGTTCAGCTGTGGAGTATGATCCCTGTGCACCCTCAATTTGACAGATTAAAACTTTGATTTCTTTCAGACTGACAGTGGGGTGGAGTTTGGGTCTTGCTTCAAACTCAGTCCAAACCATGACTCACTGTGCTGCCAAACACAAAAAGCACACATAGGTTTCAGGAGTCTGTGTCTTCCTAACATTTTGTGTGTGGGGGTTTTTTGGGGGGCTTTTTTCTGTCCATCCAAAAAAGATTGCGGTGTTTGCTGTGTGGGGCTGTCAAAGTGCAAAAGTGTTCAGTGCAGTTTTACCAAAAACGCATGAAAGCTGGCGCTTAAACTCCCCAACAAACATCTTGAGTTTAGTTTATTTGGCAAGCAGAGACACAGCTTGGCCGGGCTGTCTTCTTGTGGTCTCGCTTTTGTACAGACAAACATATTATAATTTCAAAGTGGCATCAAATTATCATAAATAAATAAATTCTCCAGGAGAAGCATCACTGGCTGAGGCAAAATTGGGATTGTATTGATGCCGCTGGGGAAATTAATTTTTTTGCATGACATTTATACTTAAATGGAAAGGACCACTTCTAACGCCGAGTCTATTTGCCCAATTGATAATTTGACTGCAGTCACTCGTAGGTAGGGTAGATAAGTGAGGTTTTCCCAGGATAAACTTAATTAGCCCATTTCATGGTAGAAGCAGGTGGCACTGATATTCAGCAGACTATGTTTTTGGATGTGTGAAAGAAAAACAGCACTAACCTATCAACACCAGGCAGCTCCAGAGTCCCCAGGCTGTGGAGTGGGGTGCTGCCAAATTGCAACTGTGTGCGTGTGTCTGTGTGTGTACTTGGGAGAGTATTCTATGAGTTTGCGTAGGTGTGTCTCAGGTGCTCTGTTGTATAAGGTGTGTGTGACTGTGTGTGTGTTGAGAGTGGGGATTGTCCCATTTTAGAAGAGCCACGCTATGACTCATCAACTAATAACAGGGAGAAAGAGTCAGAGGGAACGAACCATGTCTGCTCGACTCTGTGTGTGTCTGTGCTTTCTGTAAGCGTGTGTGTGTGTGTGTGGTGTGTAATTAAAGAAGAATGAGCGGTTGTGAACCATGGGGGGTTTGTGTTAATGCTTTCACTACTGTATCTGATGCGCTTGCAGAAACCTACACTTCTTCTTAAGCTTCCTTTTTAATGCAGCCACTCGTGATTTCCTCTGTCACAGCTGTAAATTGAGTGCATGTGTCACACACTGGCAGGGAACCTGAACAGGGGAGTAATGCATCACTCGTGGCAGTGACGGTTAATGTCGCTGTTAAATTGTACTGTTTTTGAGATTTTCTCAACTGATACATTTTCAAGTTGTGCTTTTACTTCAGAGCTCTAAAACTGATCCATTTTCTGACACTTATCCTGGGGCATCTGACTAGGGTGCCTCCTAGATGCCTAGGAGGCTCTTGCTCAGACCCAGGACCGGCTGAGGAGAGTATATCACTTGGGTCAGGGGTCCCCAACCCCCGGGCCTTGGACCGGTACCGGTCCGTGAGTCGTTTGGTACCGGGCTGCGAGAGTTGAGGCTCAGGTGTGAAATGTATGGTTTTCAGGGTTTTTATCAGTTTTCAGCATTATTTTGTTAGTGTTTTTATCATTAACTCGGTTTTCCCGGGTCTTTTCACGTGTGTTATGAATAAATCTTCTTTTTTTCCGGTACCGGTACTAGTTTTATTTTGTTGTATTTATCTGCGACACCTTAAAGGCCGGTCCGTGAAAATAATGTCGGGCATAAACTGGTCCGTGGCGCAAAAAAGGTTGGGGACCGCTGACTTAGGTGGCTTGGGAGCAATTCAGTGTCCCCACAGATGAGCTGGAAGAGGTGGCAGAGGTGAGGGAAGTGTTGGTTTCTTAGCTCAGACCCAAACCTGGATACCCAGTAGAAGATGGATATCAGTATAAGCAGAGACACCTTGGCTGCCACTTCCGACTTTTGGTGAGGGACACTGAGGCTTTCCCAAACCAGCCAAGATATCCAATCTCACCAGGGTTTCTCCCAGGTCTCTGCAGGACCTCCCTTTAGTATGACATGCCTGAACCCCCACACCACGGATGCAAAAACAGGAGGCATCTTTATCAAATGGCCAATGTGCAGGAGCAGTTGCACTAATCTGAGTCTGAGAGCCCAGACACCCTGTGGAGAAGCTCATTTCCTTGGCTTGTATCTCATTCTCTCGGTTGCTAACCCACAGCCCATTGCCATATATAAGTGTCAGATTGTAGATCAACTTGAAAATCAGCAGCTTCGCTTCCATGTCATGCTCTCGCTTCATCATGTAAGGCCTGTACAGCATCTGTCAATCTGTCCTCAGAGAATCCAAGATTCCTGAATCTTCCACTTGGAGGCAGTGACTTGATTCCAGCCCATCGTGGAGGCCAGCCCTTATCCTCAAGATCAACGTGGTCTTAAATCTTTTTACTTATTCAGTTTTTGCTTTTTATCTTAACTTTAGGGTTATATGCAGTGCCACAAAGTGCAAATGGACAAAAGAAAAAAGACATAGCTACTAAGATGGGGACTGGGAAGTTTAAAAACAAGCTTGCCACCACAAGAAACCATTTAACTATTCAAACCTGTGAACAGGAATCATGTGAGATCAGAAAAACAATGCTAATGGAGCCCTGCGTGTCTGCTGCTGCTACATCAACAGCTCCTGTTGGGCCACCTGCTAGTAATGTGGACATGACAATAACAGCAGTGAGGGTTTTGTTGGATTGGGCACAAAACAACTCATCTCTTGTGCAAGAGGATACAACAGCAGCATCCATGCAGTCCTCAAGGTCAAGACACCTGTGAGAGAAACAAAACAGCATTTAGACATTGCTACATTTGGTATTAAATGAGAAAAAAGGTGTTAGTTTGCTTTAAAAATGTGCAGCAACACTGTCTAATATGTAAAAGCCTACTTTCTACAGAACCTGACAGTTGGTTATGGCTTTTGCTGTATTGACTTTTTCTTGTCAGACAGGATGTCCACAAGACACATTCTGACGGCTTCTCATGATTGTTGCCATCTGGACTTGGCCTTTACCAGCGTGTGTTAGTGCTCATTTTCCAAAGGTGGGTAATAATGTCAGCTAAACGTCAGTCATGCTGAATAAAATGGCTGGCATTAAAGGAGGAAAGTTTTGCTGCAGTGAAGGCATGACTCTCAATAGCTCGCTGCACACACATCCTTGAAATTAAAACGCCAGACCTATCCGCGAGTGCTATAAAACCGCATGAAAAAAAGTTATCTCTGCAGCAGTTCAGTAGCTGTGAATCATCAGCCTCATGCAAATTTGACACAGGCACAGGATCTCCAATGTTTGGCCTTGGGTGACTGCTAGTTCCATTCATTAATACGATTCGGTTTTAAGCTGGACTTTGGGCACAGCTCAAGGCAGGTTGCATCACAATCAAGGTTACCGTAATATTAACATGCAACTGTAGGGAGGTGAAGTTTTTTAGCGGGTAAAACACCAACCGAGGAGAGATCAATGCAGATCAATGGCAACGCTCCCGCACATGCTCGAGATACGAGGCTATACGAGCCCAAAGGCACGTAGTGTAAACACTGCATCGGATTGGATCGGATCGGAGGGTTCTGCGTAATTGAGGCGGCTGCGTTCTAACGCGGTGTGATTGCGTCTTCATAGTTCCGTGTCGTTTTTCGCCGGGGAGCATAATGCAGTGCATCTACAATCATCAAACAGCTGTCAATCTGCCAGCTGGTCTGCTCTCATCCCACGTCTGGTGGAGAGTACCAGTGAATGTTATCCTCTTGGGGCGCTTTGTATCTGTGTGTGTGCACGTGTGTGCGCGCATGAGAAAACTGGGTTAGAGATTGAATCAGAGCACGCACATAGGCCACAAGAAGAGGCACGGGGTCTCCATTTATTGTATATCAGCCATGGGGGTTGGTCTCGTAGTATAATGTAATAGTATTGGTTCAACCCCGTTAACGAGACACATCATTTCCTACTTTTAAGTGCACTTCTCACATATGAGGGGACTGTTGAATTAATGACCAGCTCTTACTGTATATTGCTGTTGCCCCCAGCATCAGAGAAAAGAACTCTGTCTTTACCGGCTAAATGAATAAAGGTGTAGGGTAGGCGAGGTTAGAGCACAGCTCCGAAGGCAAAAGGGTTTCTCACAACGGCAAGTTTGTGGCATTTTCTCCAATCTTTCACTATATACAGTGTGTGCTATAGCTCCACTTTTTACATACATATTAATGAAAGTGCCTCATTTAGTAGACTTGATTTGCATCAGGAAAGTCCCTGTTTTTCATTTCCAGCCCTGCATAACTGAATTTGCATAGATTACCATTAAGATTTCAGCTCCCCTTTGTGTCCATCCTCAGGTAGATTATGACTCCTAAAGAGTGGATGGTGCTGTTTCGACTGACCATCTAGCATAGCTCCCAGGCCTGAGTGGTTTATTCTCCTTTGGGCTATTTTTGGGTCTCATATTTTGGAATGTAAGTTTTGCCTGTCCTACTTACTGCATTCCCCAAAGTGAACTCGAGGCCTTTTTCAGCCTGATCCAGATTTTCCCTCCCCTTCTCCCTCCCTCTCTATCTGCCTCACTCACTATCTCACTCTTTTCCAGTCTCTTCGCAGCCATCTGTTCATGCTTGTGGCATCTCTCTATCTGTCTTCCCTCACTTGCCATATTTCACTCCCTGTCATCTCGGCTCTCCCAACATTTTATCCATTCTCCCTCTATTGTGTAGCTTTCCTTTTGCTGCCGTGCCTGTGTTTGTATCACAGCATTGAAGGACTTTGTGGCTCCTTTCTCACAGGAATTCATAGTTTATATTTTACCCCTTGGTCACATTTCACCATCATTTCATTGACACCAAAAGGACCTGTAGTTCCCTTCGGTGTCACTGTCGCACTCGTAAGTCATTTTTGCCAAGTTAAAAGGATTTGTATGTGTAGTTAACGTCTTGACAGCACTATAAATTACTTGAACCAGCTTCAAGCGTATTTTACAAGAAATGCAAATAGAAAATGGCTTGCAATGATATTGACTATTTTTGAGCCTTATCAACCCCTCGGAGCACTTTACACTACAAGTCATTATTTTCACCCATACATCCACAGAGTGTTTTCTAGAATACCCACGCAGCAACTTCACCATCATCACGCTAGAAGTGGACTGGAGATGCTGCAGATCGAACTACGACCCTCTGATTAGTAGACGGGAAATCGTCAATGATAACAAGGCCAATTACCAGTCTGCGCAAACAACCTGAGGAAGCTGTTAGAGAACAACGTGTTCTATTGACATATTAAGCAAAAATCGACCGAAATTATAGAGCAACTAAAGTGAAGAGACAAACAACAGCTTCTGAACCCAAAGCATAGCACTTCTTGCTTGAGCATGTATGCCCACAAGTGGAACCAGCACAGTGGCACCTTTTAATGATTTCATGGCTGACTGAAGCAGCAGGATGAACGCAGGGCTGTGCCGGAACATGTGTGTGCTCAGAATTTGATCAGTTTACTGGGCAAACATGTACACGTGCCAGAACCAAAAACCTTTTTGCGGATGGAGGCATGAATTCACCTGACTGAGCATGACCAGGCTGAAAGCAGAGAGACTCTACAAGGAGTAAAATATGCTTTCACTGCTTTCTATGAATTGAACACTTCGGGTAGCCATTGATTGCCCCAGTTTCAAGTCAGTATGTGTTTTTAAGGGGTTATGGTTGAGTGCACTGAAGCACGGAGCTTGAACAGTGAACAATATGTGTGACTTCAAGTCTGGACTTCATATATTATGTGATAGTTTCAACAAATCACAAGTTTTTGATACTTAGTTAAACATTTGAGATGAATAATATGTTGGCTTAGTGTGAAATACTTAAATGTAAATTGTTGTTCATTGTGAAATTGAAGACTAAGAGAGTAGTCGCACAGACCCCGGCATAGGGGAGAGGATGCATCAGTAAAGCAGATATGACATTAAGTCAGGTAAAGCATGAAAGAAGGAGTTGTAGGGGGAGGTGGGTTACACAGCAGCTTGCACACAAGTTTTGGTCAGGCTAAAGCCTAAATGTCACAGGCATACATGACATATCGGATTCTTTTTCAATCGTTTTCCCCGCACACAGAGATTTCTCCAGATTCTCAGAATCTTTTGATTTTCTTTAGTTAGGTTCTGTAGATGATGAGAGTCATTGCAATAGTTGCAATTTTACATTGAGGAACATTAATCAAAAACTTTGAACTTTGTTTTTGGTAGACTGGAGAACGTCTGCCCAGCTTTCTTCTGAGAAACTCTGGGTATAAAAAAAAAAGTCATGTTACTGACCTGTTGCCAATTACCTTAATTTGAATTCATTAAATTACTTGCAAACATTTTCCTTCAGCTGTTTCTTAGTACCGTTTACTTTTCTACACTTTTGCTGCCCCCAACTTTTTACAACTGTTTGTCATCAACCCAGATGACAGGCAACATGGACATCCCACGTTTGTGAATGCTCGAAAACAAGGCGGTGTAGGATATTCACGTTGATATTTACTAAAAATCCAGACAAGTTCATATCTCAGTGACCTTGACCTCAAGGTCAGAGGTCGAGTTTTCTGAAAATCTCGTGAATGCGATAACTTGCGACGTAGGATTTCATCAAATTCAAAATGTAGCAGTAAAATGTCTCAGTTTAAGTGTCTGATATGTTTCTCTGTATTATTCGGACTAAAACATGGATTTCTGAGATTTTTTTCTTACACTAATAAGAAAGAATTTTTACATGTATTTGATCAAATGCCTTATCGGCATATTAATTTCTGAATGTGCCGAGTACAACTACACAGGGCTGATATCTCATTTTCAGCTGGACTTGTTTTTTTCTTTTTTCTCAAAGCTGGAAATTTTGACTGACAGGTAAAGGGGATATGCATCAGCGGGTACCTCTGATCAGTGGTGCTGGATGATGTCATCACACATATTAGAACCTACAAACTGCAAAAGCTGTTGCCATGGAGATCCTTTTCTTTCTTTCATTCTTTCTTTTTTTCCAGTAGTGAAACGCGGTCAACGCCTGGAGCAACAAAACGAGTGTGTCAACCTGCATAAAGGGAAAGAGCAGCACAGTACGCAGCTCAAGCATCTTTGGCTTCGTATAGTGTACTGCGCGTGCGTGTGCACTTTAGCTGTAATCGTGCATTCAACCCCTTTTTTTTCATTAGCTGAGAATTCAGGAACCCAGTTGTCTAATTTCTGCTTTGTGACACAGTTTTAACCCCGAAGATTCTGAAGGCTGTGAAATTTGCCTGTCTGCCAGATGTGTTTGAGTCATGTGGGATCATTTGAGCATCATGTTCTGTAATCTCTGTGCGTTGTGTATGTTGATGCACATGTAGGCGTGTGCCTATATGCACGTGTGCTCATGCGTGCACCTGTGCAACCTAAATTGGGATGATTGACTTATGGATGGTCGTTGCAGTACTCCTCAGAAAGTGTCAGCGAGTGAAGGAGGAGAATCCTTCAGCAGCCGAGAGAGCTGTATCCTTTAAATAATAAAATTCATTCATTCACGGAGAACAAAACTTATCATTTTACTTGAATTCTAGCTTGGACCTTGCTTGCACTTAACCTTCCATTTGCTCCCTTTCCCTGGCTCTTTATCCGGCCTTGCACACTCTTACACTCCTTCTTCTTTTTCTTCCTCCTCCTTTGTTGTTGCCATCTGCAGCAACATTAAGTCTCTTTTGATCAGCAAGGGGTAATCATCAATTAAGTGCAAATGCACATGTGCATACAACTTAATGGACCACACGTCTTCTTTTTTTTTTTTTTTGCTGCATTTAGACGTGTTGTCTTCTGAAAACGGTTGCTAGTAATTACAGCTCCATTTTGTCACACAGTGTGAAAGATAATGGGGCCCGGTGTTTGTCCTCAACTCTTTGCCGCAATTATAGCCCAATGTTAATCAATTTCACCGCAGAAGCAAACAATGGAGAACAAGCCTCTTATACAACCGAGGTCACCAAACAATAGAGCTGGAGATAAAAGAAACTTAGCCAGGAGTAGTTTGGCACTGCAGCGAGGGAAACACACGGAGCTTTCATGAATAGTTAAATGTACATTTTAACCAGGGTGTGTGTGTGTGTGTGTGTGTGTGTGTGCACTAAAAGGATCCTCTGTTCTGCTTAACAAATAGGCTAAAGCTAATTAACGCTCTGGTATTATTCAAAGATGCAGTGTTCCCACTTACATAACAGGCTGCAAAAGATGTGCCTTATATGTGTGAACATGGCCTCCCTCAGGTGTTTGGAGCCACTGCTTGACCCTGACGTGTCACCCGCACCGTACCCGAGGTCTCCATCACCTTAATAGGCTGTTAAGCATCATTACAGCCTCCATGACTTTAGCTTAAACACAGCCAAGGTTATCGATTCAAGGTGTTTCAGGCGGGTGCGTGCGTCACAGGACACAATGGCAACTGATATAGACAGTAATTGGGGGGGGTAACACATTAATCGAGAGGCAACACAGGATATTCCAGATTAAAATTTTCCTTTGAAGTTGAATGAAGGCGGTGAATAAATGAGAGGACTTTAAGGAGGCTAATTATGTGTATTGATTCAGATCGATTTGGTCATCAGCGTTATTATGAAACTTACCAGGACCTCTTGGTACATATGCAGGATCTATTTCACGTTGCAAGGTCAAGATTTCCGCTGTCAGTTCCTGGTATGAATGGAAAATCAACCACCCACTTGGGATGAATAGCTCTAGCTATTCCTATATAAAGGAGAAAGAAACGTTCTCATGTTTCCACGCCATCGCACAAAGGCCATTTCGTCCTCTTTGCTTTCTTTGTTTTGTGTGTTTTGGGTTTTATTTTTCATAGATGCATCTGATGCACAGACTTCATCCTCTCTATACTTCGCCTCATGTCATGGCTCACTTGCTATAATGTACAGAACAAACACTCAGTGGCTGTTTCATTAAGATACACCGAGCTCTCCAAAACTGGTGGCAGTGAAAGATCAGCGCAATGATCTTGCTGTGAAACATAAACAGTGACAACCAGTTTACTTTGCAGTAAACTATTTAAGAGATATTGTCTTGGCACACTTTGAGCTCTTTTTGCATCAACTGAACATCATACCTGAGTATTGTTGGTAACTATGTCTGCTATGGTCACTGTGAATCTACGTTTAAATGGATGCTTTCAGTCGAATAGCCTACTCTGGCATAAAGCTCGCTTTACTCAGATGATCCTCAGTTCCAGCACCTTTGGCATGTAGTTGGATGGGAGACTGACATCATGAATCTGGGGCAACCACGAGATATTAGCATATCAACACAACCCGAAATATCATTTTCACACCATTGTTTAATGTCTGTCACAAACAAACTAATGCAGTTCTGAAGGCAGAAGATGGTCAGTCAGTGTCAATGTCAATTTTATTTCTGTAGCACGTTTAAAAGCAACAAAGTTGTCCAAAGTGCTTGACAAGCACAAAACAAAAAACCTGATGGTACTCAAACTGAGCTCAAATTAAAAGCCAACGTAAAGAAGTGAGTTTTTAGACGAGATTAAAAAGACTGTATAGACTCTGAAGTACGAATATCAAGTGGCAAGTTATTCCAGAGTCTAAGGGCTCTGGAATAACTGCAAAGGCCCGATCCCCTCTGTGCTTCAGGTGAGACCTTGGCTGTACTAAGAGCATCTGGCTAGACGATCTCAGTGCTCTTTTGGGGTTATATATGTTGAGGAGTTTGATTAGCGGTGAACAGTGATTTTAAACTACAAGGGGTACATTCAACAAAGACCTTGAAGAGTTGGAGAAAAGTGTCAGTTAACTCATACAGTAAGTCCTGTACACAGATGGCAAGTAATGTTGAAGCAAATACACTTAAAGGGCCGTTTATCAATATGGCAAAAGCTAAAGCTAGCCAGAGCTCAAAGCAATGGCCTCAGTATGAGCAGTGAGAGTTATTTCAGTGACAGAAGATCCTGTAACTTAGGAAGATTGGAATTGTTGAATATTCTTTATGGCTGTGAAAGTTTTGTTTGAATGTGATACAATTAGGCGATCATTTTCAGTCATTGTTAAGTGCAGTGGTCAGTTTCGAATAATTATCTTCTAATGTCTGTTATTATTAATATTTTCCAGGCAAATCAATTTTCATTGCTATAAATCTTGCATACATCAAAGTGCATATGTTAGCAAGACGAAATACTTGTTTCCTTCAATATTTTTTGCTGCTGGAAGGCAAAAAATGAGAAAATTACAATTTCTAAGGTTGTTACTACTGTCAAACTAGCAAACAAAAGTCAAATATTGATTGTTCAACAACTCAGGAATGAAATGTGACAGTGTTCAACATGCTAAATACCCTTTTGTTCTAACAACAGTTATAGAATGTGGCAAAAAAAACCAACAACCTCTTAAATCATTTTCCCCTTGTTCCGTGTATTTGAATTGAAAGTAGAACTTTCTTTCCATCAAACCTCAACATGAGAAACACTGCTGCCTCTGTGTGGTTCAGAGGCAGCAGTTATGGTGGGCTGTGATAACTCTGTTGACTTATCCGTAGCCACAGGTAAAGACTGAGAGAATTTGAAGGACTTTTCTGTCTGGCGTAGTACACCCAAGGACAGAAAACTCCTATTATCCCTGGGTTTAGCAGCAGGGTTATAATCTTGTAGCCCAGGGGGTTATGCTTCCTCCGTGGCTTCCCATTCTAATGCTGTCTACACTTTAGAGCAGCATTACAGTATAACAACACAGTAATTCATCGTGATAGGGGGCAGCCATGCCTGAGGTTGGATAGTGTGTAATTTGATCTTACACTCTGGGCTCTACTTGTGAAGTGAAAGTAAAGATTCCCTCAAATAAAGTCACATTTTGACACTTATCACATCACAAGTGCAATAAGCCAAAAAAATAAATAAATAAATATATTTTTTAACTATCCAGTTCCACCTGATAACTTCTCATTCACCAGTGTTTGTTCAGGTTTGGCAAATCGATGGCAAGACTCTGGTTCTTTCTGGTCCCTTGTATCACCAGCAGAAAGGACGGGACTGTTTCTTTTTGAAAGCTTTTCCTCTGTACTCTTATTATTTCTTATATCCCTTTGAATAGCAAGGCCAAACGTGTGTCATTGATTCTTGAGGCCAGCTTGTACCTGACCATTGAGCCTGTCCTTTCTTTAGCAACTTCTCGATTCGCATTCATTGTGATACACTTTCACACCTCAGAGCTGACTTTTACAAGACTTCTACATTGTTTGCCACTGAAAACAGCTCCAATATAGCAGCTGAGGGACATGGCAGGCGGTGACCCTGTGCTTGTGGTCCTAAGTGAATACAGTAGATGTTTCGGGCCATTATTATTTCTGAAATCTATACTATGAAAGGCCCAGTGTTTCCACAAGTTCCTTTGTTAAATATTGTATGGAATATCACACTGAATCTTTTGGCTCCTGAATTTGTTTTACTTTTGTCTCCTGGTTGAAGGTCCTCCTCTGTACATTTTTGATTTCCTCTCTCACTTTAAGATATGAAGTGTTTGAAGAAAATCCATATTGATGCGAGCACATTTGACCAAAGCTGTTCACTGTCGGGCACTGGCAAAAGAGAAACTTTAATATCCACCACTGTAGTTGGGGGGAAATGTTGTGAAGTTATGGTCTAAGTAGATTGTTAGTGCTTTAGAAATGTGAAACATCAAAGTGACCTAGTTACTCAGATACCCCCATTTTTTGACTTCTTCATAAACGCTGCAGCAGCATAGTGGAAGCATTGGACTGCTTAAGCATTGGACCTCATAAGCCTTTGTTGTTACACTATCTCTTACCGTACACTACTAAATCCCCATTTGCACTATTTGCCTATTTTGCACCACTATGCCTTCTTACTTGAATATTGTATATTGTATATTGCATAGCTTTTTTTTGTTATACGTAAAATTGTATTGTATTTATTTAAATTTATTTAAATTTTTACTTTTTAATTATTTTATTTGCATTTTTCTAATCACTAGGGTTTGAGAGTAACGCAATTTCTATTCTGTGTATGTCCTGTACATGTGGCAGAATTGACAAATAAAGTTGACTTGACTTGACTTGACTTGACTTGAATTGGACCAAAGTCCTTATTATGTGGCGCAGATAAAAAGAAAATGAATGTATCTGCACAGCAGCTGATTACAGAGTGCTTTCTCAAACAAAAAAGCTGTGCAAAGGGTTCACTGAGTTCCACCAGTTCAATAATTTAGCCTGCACTTGTTGTAATAACTCTCTTTGGAGATGGTGAGCAAACAAAAGCTTTTTCCAATTAACAGAAAATAGGTGTTGCTATAGTCTTGAGAAGGCACTTGTGAGGATAGGAGTTTGTTTGAAAACCTCATATGAGGACACACTGAGGACATTACTTCAGCTGTAAACACATAATGACAGACTACTGTAAACTATCAGCAAAAATGGACAAATTGGGAGACTGTAGTAGAATCGGGAGAACAAATATCCAAAGATATTTATTGCTTACGAGGAATAATTCTGTGCAAGTACGGGTCTCTTTCACTTTTACATATACACAATAAAAGATTCTTCACCCTCATAAACATGAAGCAATACTTTAGAGCAAAGTGCAACAGAAATATCTAAAATCATAGGTTTATTTATTTAAAGCTGCACTCAGTCATTTTTATTTACTAGAAAAAAGAATATTGTACTCAAATATACCTAGATTAGTGTGTAATTATGTCTTCCAACAAATTCATGCATTTTTATAAACTTATAATAAATCAGTTCTAAGTATATATGAGCAGGTTTGCAGTTTTGTTCCCCCACCATGTTTGACTATATCGGCTGGGAAGGACGTCTCCCTTTCGACTAATCGCATTTTAAGTAGGAACTCAGTTGCACTCTGCATTTTACTGGGGTGAAAATTTTACACACTCTATATTTCAAAAATGAATCATTAATGACAATATGCTTTGAAGAAATTTAGGCTTAAATACATAATTGGTACAATAAAGTCAAAGTTAGATGAATGCATTTAGCGGTTTGATAGCTCATGTTAGCTTAACTTACAGTAACTAGAACATTGTGTGGCTGAAACTTATGTATGTTGTTAAAGAAATAAGAGTTTCATATAGCCTTAGTCTAAGTCACTACATTAAAACTACATTTCCAATGTACTGCGAGATGTTAGCTACACCTGTTCAAATGCTTGTTAATGCAAATATTTAATCAGACAATCACATGGCAGCAATTGAGTGCATTTAGGCATGTGGACTGGTCAAGACCATGTCTGCATGGCCAAACTGAGCATCAGAATGGGAAGGAAAGTGAAAATGGTTGTTGGAGCCGTGAAGGCTGGAAAACTCAAGTCGGCACTGTTTAATACCAAGGAAGAACATCTTTGAATGGACACATCAAATGTTCAAGTAGATAAGCTACAGCAGCAGACGACCACACCGGGTGCAACTCCTGTCAGCTAAGAACAGGAAATTGAGGCTGCAAAGGGAAGGAATTCAGATTAAACACCATGAAAGCATGGATTCGTCCTGCCTTATGTCAATGGTTTGGGCTTCTGCTGGTGGTGTAACGGTGTAGAGGACAGCTTCTTGGCACATTCTGAGCCCCATCTACAGTTCAGCATGACTCAATCGTTATAATATAGAGGACTCCTCTGCCATCTGGAGAACAGGAGGACCTATGTAAAATATAGTGGGGATGCACTATGTGGATTACCGCTCAGCTTTCAACACCATAACCTTGGACATACTCACCACCTTCAGATCTCCCCTGCCACCTGCTCCTGGATCAAAGACTCCGTCACCAACTGGCAACAATCAGTCCAACTCGGCTTCCACCTCCTCCCCCACTGTTACTCAGCACCGGATCCCCAGAGGGCTGCATACTCAGCCCCCTACTGAACACCCTGTACACCTGTGACTGCTCACCCAGTGTATGCCAATGACACCAGTGTACAGGGTGTTGGTAGAGAACTTATCCCACTGATGCTCAGAAAATAGCTGAACATCTTTAAAACAAAAAACACTCGTAATGGTCTTCAATAAGTACTGGCAAGCCCACTCCCTCTCATTATAAATGGAGAACGGGTGGAATCTGTTTCTGGGCACCCACATCTCCGCTGATCTCACCTGGACCCACGACACAACCCCCCTGGTAAAGTAGACCCAGCCCTGGCTGCACTTCCTCTGTGTCCCGAGGAAGAATCACCTGGATAAGAAGCTGCAGCTGGCCTTCTGTTACTCCTCAGTGGAGAGCGTGCTCTCCTACTGCCTGGGTTTTTGGTACGCAGGGGCCGAAACTAAGAACAGGAAGGGTGTGCCTTAACCCCACCCCAATAACTCATTGGCTGCTCTCTGTCACCCCTGCAGGCCATTGGCAGCTCCTCCTGTCTCAGGAAAACCAGTGCAATCATCTTCTTGCATCCCGCTGACCCACTTCCCCCTGGTCAGCGCCTCAAGTCAGTCAGGTCCCTCACCTCCAGACTTACAAAGAGCTGGACCATTCGAACTGTTAACAAACACTATCCCCCCACACCTCACCACACCATCACTGCCCACCCACCACACCAATCTGAGCCATGGTAGAGTAACTCTCATTACTCTGGCACTTCACACATGGAAATCAGCATCTTATAAATGCCACAGCCTACCTGAAAATTGTGGCTGCACATAATTGTCCATCCATTTATGATCACAGCGGAGGCTGTCTAAGTACAGTGAGCTTATTCTCTCTGTACTCCACAGATCTGTAGCATGGTCATCTCAGGCACATAGTTCCGTTTGTGAGCACTCCACCCACCTGCTGTTCAAACCATCTAATTGCAAGGTACAGCCAGTCAAATGAAGGTTGGCTTAAAGGAAGGGAGAACTTGGTTAAAACAGCTTATTCCAGCAGTGGAAATGAAAGTTGAATCAAGCAAAGCTGCTCTAGTAGACTGGAAATGAGTATTTTAGATTTTTGATAAAGTAGGTAATCTTTCTAACTTTGCTAAGGGGCGAGGACTGAGGTGTGTTGAGTAGGAAAATATTGGATTTATTGCCGCAAACTCATGGTCCATCAGTTTTTTATGAGAACATATTCAGCCTGACTGTATTTCAGCAGCATTAAAAACTGATCAAGTTCTCATTTAGGGATGCTTTGTCTTGAATACCAACCTCAAGTTCTTCAGTCGAATGTTTATTGGCTGCTTAGGCCACAGCAGGACTTCTTTTCTTTTTAGAGAAGAGAATCTGAATAATCTTGTCAGCCTGTATGATAGAGCATTTTTGTTATTTTCTTCACAATTTAATACCAGCCTGCGACTTCAATGTCATTGCCAGTGCTTTGCCAGTGTATTCCTCTTTAGCTATGTTTCATTTGAAAATGAAAATCTCTATATCCCTGACTTTTTTTTTTTTTTTTTGCTTTAAGTACCATGAGCGGATACACAATTAAAGGTAACCATCAGCAAAACAAAAATTCACCCCATTGAGTACTAATTGTGTGTTTCTTTTTTTATTTGCCCCATGGCGAATTGAATGAATAGTGCCTGATGAGTGGAGAGGCAGGTGGTGAGGCAAAGGATAAACAAACATTAGTGATTATTGGAAAAATCCACATGAATTGAGAGGACAGGTAAATAGCAAACCATTGCACAGCAGGATGCAGGCCTGCGTCCACTGTTTAATCAGCGTGAACGCCACTGAAAGCTGTCTCGTGTGCTAAGTGAGATGGCAGCTTAGGCTTTTGGTCAGAACTGCTTGGATTTGAATGGACGCGTTACGGCAAATGGGAAACATGATTTTTTATTTTTAGAATTTTCCATTTTTTTCGTCCAAGCCTACTCTAGAGATTTTAACAGCTGCTCGTTGCTTCATTTGAAACATGATCAAATGTTCATGTCGCACTACTCAGCAAATGTTGCTTGGCAAGTGGGCTGCGAGACAAGTGTTTAACTGTTTACCAAAGAGTCGTGTGTTATGCATCCAGCTATAATTGTTCTAAAGCCAGACATCATTAAATCCTTTAAACTCACCGTGAGCCTTTAAGCGCACTCGTCTGGAACTCTTAGGTCCACTTGTCTGGCTGATAAGACCTTTATGAGTCTATATTTCATGTTTTACCAGAGCACCGTTGAGTGTTAGGGGTAATGCAGGGTGGCATTGATATAGGAGTCTGGTTTACAGAGATTAAAACACAGCCAAAAAAAATTAAGTTGCACATCAGAAAGCTGATCATTGTAATGCCAATGTTTGCTGGGAGATGTGAGGCAAAGCACAGCAGCAGGTCAGCAGTTACTATAAGGTGGAAGTACTGATGTGAGTGACCGTACTTAAATAAAAGGGCAAATATGGCATCTTAAACTCAGACAAATATAAAACTATTTTACTATTTGCACTGTTCAGGTTCTTAACAACCTTAACATCACCCCGATACAATAGTTAATGAACACTAAACTCGAGTAGATCTCTCTGGAATCAAAACCTGGGTGGCATCAGATAATTTACAGCGACAGCTTATGACAGTCACAGGCATAAAAATTTAGGATTGGGATTGTGGTATCTGTATCTCGTGACTTGTGAAAAAGGTGAAGCTTGGAGTAGTCTGTCTGTGCTTGTCATCAACCCCTTCTTTGATATTTACCCTTTTCCATTAATCTGACAGCATCAAAGGATTTTGGCTTTATAGTTGAATGACACCCAGGCCACTTTCCGTGAAAGATGAGAAAGCGGTTGTACTATGTAACATCTCTTTACATGTAAATATACTGTAACATGGTAAAAGTGGTGTTTAAACATAAAACTCAATTGGTACTAAGGGACCCAAAGTGTGCCAAGAAAATAGCTCTTCTGCTGCTGTAGCACATCTGCTGCAAGGTTTCAACACACCGTGCATTCAGGGACACTCTTCTGCATACCTTAGTTAGAATAAATGATTATTTGACTTACTATTTATTACCTTCCTATCAGGAAGGCATTTTCACCTAAAGAACTCCTAGTCAACGCTATTTTGGTCCATTCTCTGTTAACTCTGAACTAGACCAGAACGTCTGATACCAACAACCATGCCACATTCAGAGTCACTTTCTTCCCCGTTCTGATGCTCAGTTTGAACTTCAGCAGGTCATCTTGGCCATGTCTGCATGCTCCTAATCCTTAGAGTTCCTGCCATGTAATTAATTAATTAGAAATGTATTCTGACAACCAGTTGACTGGTGAATGTATGCTGAATTTAGTTTGGTGGTTAGTTTGGTTGTTCTCTGAATGACAGCTTCATAGTATTACAGAGTGAAATATTGTACAAAATACTTCCCAGTAAAGTCTTAACTGTAACCAAGAACCAAGGCAGTCTGTGACAGGTTAGGTTACCAAGACACACCATAAAAATCTAATTTCTTGAAAACTTGGCAACAGGAATTGAAGTTAGTTTGTTACCTCAAGCTATTTGTAGAAGTCTTTCTTCTTAGTTTTTGGAAATATTTCCATTACAGCTTATGAGATGTGGTCTGTATCCTGATAACTTTTAAAGAATTGTGACTCAAACACTAAGTCCAACACTTTATTTTCTTACTGTTTTCTTACTTGTCATACATTTTTTTAAAAAGGTCACACGGGTATATTTTCTGCTTGCCAGTGAAGCGTCTAGCAAATTTTACTTAAACAGAAGTGGAGAGTGCATATGTTCAGAGCTGTTTAGAGCTAAGACTTTTGTGAACAGCAGGACAGCATGTTTGACATTTTCACTGTAATGATGGGTTATGCTACAGAGTGCACAAAAGAGCGACTTGCTGATTTGTTTATGGCACAAAGACATTCAGCATTTTTCATTTTGGTCTTTGAATGTGAGAGCGCGACAAGGAAAAGACTGAATCCCCACAAGACTTATCTGTCGACCCTTTTAGTCAGGTTTTAAAAAGAGTTTCGTTTGCACGTTGGGACTCACTTGTAATGGACATTTTCCAGCTGCATCTGCAGCAGAAACCTGTGCAAGCGGAGACACTAGACAGAGCTACTAAATTACTCTTGAGATCATATATGTATGATTGTTGTCTATTTTGCATCAGAAATAAAAGGTAAGCATTGGCTTCCATGTGTTGTTATTGACACCTTGTGACACTCGTTAAAATACGTCTTTGGAAAGTGGGAGGATGAGGAGTTTAAGTTTATACTCATCAATCTATGACAGCTAATAAAGACATCATATACGTGCTCTTTGCAACTAAAGTGTGAGAACAGGGCAGGCATACTGTCATGCTGTTTGCTGTATTTATACCGTTTCACACCCACAAACAGCACCCAGCTCTCTGTTCTCCTCTCCTCCTTTTGAGGGAGGATGTGGGCTGAATCTTGACCTTTCGGTGCACACCCCTCCCACATAAACATTCACTCATGCACCAATATGCATGCGCAGCCCTAAGCTTTGGAGCCAGGGGACTCGGAGCAGGCTTTAGCCCTGACTCGATGCCCCCTACTTGAAAGTCAACCTGCGCCGGCCCCAGCGGTACCAGTGTGAGGGATACTCTCGCTGTCGAGAGGCAGATTCTTGTGTCAGCAAGAAGAAGGGACGAGCAATCGTTATCATGTCATTCAGAGAAGTTTTGTTTTCGTTTTTTCAAAAACCGCTGCGTTACATGCAAACTTGCTCGTTATTAGGCTTCCAGTAAAACTTTTTTTTTTCTCTTTGCAATCACTCAAATCAAGGCACATTTTGCATAAATTGCTAGAACAGTATCATTAGCATGCAAATTATAGGAGAACAAATGTTTTCTGTGCCTTAAAAAGAGCTGTATATACTGTATTTCCTTTGCTGCTTTCCTTTCGGGAGCACTCTTACCTTTGCACTTAACAACTTCACCAGGGGAATACTATTAAGTATATTTTTCACACAACTGTTTTTCCCCAACAAGCTAAACAAATTATCCTTCAGATTTTTTTTTTCTTGCCCAAACTTCCAGAGTCTAACTCTCCCTCATTAATTTGGGACTCACCACAGCTGAGAGCAATAATTGCTTTTTAGTATTCTTGGTGCAGTATGCTATGGGCTTCATTTTCCATAAGTAGATAAGACTAACCACTGTGATGGGATCTGCATTATTAATGTTAGTGCTCACTTGATGTTGTGTTCGGGGGTGTGAGCCTGTGCTCCTGTGGAATTCAGTTTATTAACGTTTAAAAATAGGCCGCTTCAAATATGCACGCATGTGCAATCATGTATGTCACTTGAGAAAGAAAGGATTAAAAAAATAAAAGGGGGTGCCCGTGTTTGTGTATTTGTTGGTGCGTGTTTGTGTGTTTTGATGAATGGTGGGGTATGTCTTTGTATTTTCTGCTAGGTTGCCTGTTTTGCAGGTTGCTTTGCTCACACGAGGAGCGGCCACTTCACGGCAATGAAAAGCGACAGAGGAGAGAATACTGCTCTCGCCTGTGGCTATGCTTGGCTGGATCTGTGAGGCCCGCGCCTCCCCGCTGACAGAGTCCTTATTTCTGGGAAGATGGGCCCGTAATCGGACTCGTACACTTCACACCCTTTTTCGTGTAATTGGACTCTGGGTCAGAGAGTTAAAAAGAGCTGCCAATCACTGCACTAGGACAGGATGTGGACAGAAAAAAAGTGGGGAAATGGATGGGGGTCTCTTTTTGCTTTGACTGTGATACTGCCAGTCTGGAGATGCTGAATGTGAATAGTTCCTTTTTTTTATCACTTTTGATTGC